>NC_135673.1:28772415-29410863 GCF_964188315.1 Podarcis muralis
CATCTCCCAATAGTTCCATTGAGCACCCGGCGGAACATGGAAAAAGCATTCCAGCAAGTGCACGTTTTGAAAGAACAAGCACACTTATAAAAGTAAAATAATGAATGAAGTATCACTTAGGAGATGAAGCTTGAGGAGACAGTAATATACAATAGCACACTGTTCAATTAATTGTCTTTGTTTACCAGAGTCAGCCTCAATTGTTTGATAAGTCACTGATTTTTCCATTGTTTGCCTCTCCTGGATACCTTATGAAAATTTGTGCGACTGAGACCACATCCATACCATACATTTAAAGCAATATCATACTACTTTGTTAGTAATGGCTTCCCCCAAGGAATCCTGAGAACTGTAGTTTGTTAGGAGAGTTGTTGGGAGACTCCCTATTCCCTTCCCAGAGCTACAATTCCCAGAGTTCCCTGGGAAAGAGACTGAATGTTAAACCACACTGGGAATTTTAGCTCCACGAGGGGAATAAGCGTCTCCTAGCAACTCTCAGAACATATTGCAAACTAAAGTTCCCAGGATACTTTGGTAGAAGCCATGACGGCTAGAGTACTTTGAAGATGTGGTGCAGGTGGGGCCTGAGTTCTCATTCCTATACATTTCATTTCCCTTCCATAGGTCTTTAGAAATTCAACCTCTCAGCAAGTGAGGGATGGGATCATTTGGTATGATGCACTGTGGGTGCATGTGGGTGCATGAACCCTAAAGGTGGGAACTAGAGGGGGTACAATTGATGCAATTATGGTCCCAGGGCACAGGGCCCCAGATCTCAGCTGTCTGAAGAGAAGTTCTAATCCTTTGCCTTCTTTGGTAGTCATCCCAGGTGGGCTTCCAAGAAGCACCTTGGTTGGTTACTGTGGGGAGCAGGCTGTTGGAATTAGATGGACCTTTGATCTGATCCAAAAGGTAACCATTTATATTATTATGTTTCAGGGTGGGTGGGTGTTTATATATACAATACAGTATATATAATACCAACAGTTAGCATAGGTAGCTGTTTTGTGGGTGTGGAGTGCATAAGAGGCATGCAATTAATTCTTTTGGAATATTTGAGAACTGACAGCTAATAGGGGAAGGGTCATAGCTTCAGTAGTGGAGTATCTGCTTTGCATGTAGAAGGTCCTAGGATCAATCCCTGACATCAAGCAAGGCTGAGAAAGACTCCTGTCTGTAAACTTGGAGATCTACTGAGCTAGATGGACCCGTGGTTGGGCTTGCTAAAGGGCAGCAGTGTTCCAGTGACTACAACCACCACTTTTCCTACCCATGTTGGCTGAAGTGGATGGGAGTTGTGGTCCAAACCATCTAGAGGACAGAAAGTTGGGGGATGCCAATGTAGACCATGGGGAGCTAGATGGACTAATGGCTTGACTTGTTATAATGCAGCTTCCTACACTGGAGTAAGAAAATCTGCTCTCCAAGGAGAGTGCCCACTATGTTCCTGTGTGAGTCTCTGTTCCAAACTGACTGGAAGGAAGTGAGGGCCAGAGGGCAGCAACATTGCAGAGAGAGAATGGGAATCCTCCTTAATCACACCCACACAAACAAAATTCTCACCCCACCAGCTGAAGGTGAAGCAGTGATTTGACTTGCTAGAAGACTACATTCTGAATGTTGCTCGATATCAGCTTTTTCCTTAAACAATTATGAAGAAAGAACATTAGGAAAAACAACTCCAAATGAAACATAGAAAACACTTTTTTATCTTCATTAAAATGCAATGAAATTCAGAATAATATTAGCATAGAATATTCTGCCTTCCCAATAGCTCTATTAAATAGCAGCCATCATATAAAATGCATGAAACAAGAACCCTCAACAAACTGGACAACACTTTGAAATAATGGTGCATCTGTTTAGAGGATAAATCTGTGATTAGGTGGTTATGCTGGGTTATTAAAACCACTATGTTGGCTTAAGTGGCTAATGAATCATCTCTAAGCCTCATACAATATGGTGAGCATTAAGCAATAGTTTCAAAATGACCACTTACAAAAACTGCATTTAGTTGGTTCAGCCAACAGTAATCATTAATCTGTTGCCCATGTGCGGGTTCATGACTAGGGGCTTCCAGATTACACGATCCTACCCCCATTACCATTTGCCAACCGCCATTGGACTTTTAGGGTTTGGGATGGATTTTTGGAAGATGCCTGTGCGTTAATTTGTTTTATGTGTGTAGATCAGTGCACGCTGATCAACGCACAGTCTTTGCAGTAAGGCTCTGTTCCGATGGCATGAGTAGTCATGAAGAACTGGTAGATTCTTATCTGCTGCAGCCTTCATCACCTTCACAGCCGTTGTAACAAAACACTTGTTATCATCTGCCTGTTCTGTCGTTGAGGACTTCTTGGATCATTCTTTGTCTAGCTAATTTAAGACTCCTGCCAAAATGAAATCCCATTATAATAATTGAGGATCGTCAGCCATATCTTTAAGTCCTCTTTTATACTGCATGTCACCCTAATATGATGAGGGGCAACTCCTTGGCTGTGAGATGTCCAAAGAGGGCACAAAAGGCTCTATCAGGTGCAATGACCCTGCATGCAAAATTGAGGTGCTCCAGCAAGGACTGCACCTGATGTAAGGTAGTCTTTTTGAGAGATATCACGGAGTTCAGCAAAAACCTAAGGGTATCTAACTTGGCTTGAGGTAAACACGATGTTTGCTTGTGAGTGTCCTGCTCAACCCCCAAGTATGACAAGACGCTGGCTGGGCCCTCCATTTTTTCAGCTGCCAAGGGTATACCAAAATCAGAAGTGGTTTGTATAAATGAAGCTAATGCTCAAGAGCAAGCATCAGAATCCACTGGCCCCATTATCAAGTAGTCACCCAGGTAAAGCATGACATAATGGCAACCTGACCATACCTTCATAAACCACTCAACAAATGTACTAAAGGTTTCTTTTTGTGTGTGTGTGTGTTTAGGGTTTTTTTTATTCAAAGTTATAACAAGACATATTATCCAAAAACATATCCTTATTTCCCCCCCCACATTTTTCCTCCCCCCTCCCCCCCACAGAACCCACCCCCACCCCATCCCCCGACTTCCCTCAGTTCCAGTCTTTGATTTCTCCAATAATGCTGTTTTCTGCATGTTACAAAGTTGTATAGATCCTCAAACTGTTTAGATGATTATTATCAGTAAAAAAATTGTGACTGTTTATTCAAAACCTGCCAAGGAGTCCAGTTCGCTTTGTTGCGTCTTCAAATACTTTGTGAAAGGTTCCCATTCATCCTTAAAGTCACAGTTATCCTTGTCCCATAGCTTATATGTCAGTTTTGCCAGTTCTGCATAGTCCATCAATTTTTCTTGCCATGATTCTTTAGTTGGGGTTTCTTCAGTCTTCCATCCTTCTGCTACCTGAACTCTCGCGGCCGTTGTCACATACATGAAAATGTTTTTCAATTTTTTTGGCAGATCTTTCCCTACAATCCTCAACAAAAATGCTTCAGGTTTTTAAACAAATGTTAAATGGAACATTTTCTTCAATTCATTGTATATCATTTCCCCAAAACTTTTAATTACATTACAATCCCACCACATATGATAAAATGTCCCCTCCTTTTCCTTACACTTCCAACATATATTGGGAGTAGGGGGAATGCTGATTCAATGTCACATTTTGCCAAGAGGGTGCCAGGGCCACACTCCTTGATGAGTTTGATTGCATGATCCAGAGATGCGTACTTAACAGAACACTTTTCTTGTGGGATGACTCTGAAGATTTATTGCTCAGAGAGATAAAGTCCAGCAGGCTTCCCTGCATGCAGCACGCATTTCCAGACCTCCAAGCAAAGCAGAGTAAACACACAGTGTTCAGGGTCTTGGCTTTCTGTCTTCTGTGCAGTGGTGTGCATGAATCAAGAGCTCACGCAGCTTTACTAAGCTAAAAGCAATTTATTTACAGCAACATAGATCAGCCATTGTCTAACAACACACAAAGCATGTCTGTATCAGACAAAAGCGAAAACAGACTGAACAAAGAACTCAGACCCTCGGAAATTACGCAGGGTCTCTCCGCCCCACAGTAGGGCAGGATGCACACTCTGAGCTGTGTAACCCTGTAAGCTCAGGTTCTCCTCACAATGGCATCAGGTAAGATAAGTTATGAATCATGCGGAATTTATCCGGGACCTTTTTGAGGACAATCCCAAGGAGTGACACAATGATTTTTTAAAATGGCGCCCGCCATGTGTGGCCCGTGCAGAGGCAACTCCAGCAATCACTCCCCTCACCCAGCGCCCTTCTGTGATGTGGGGAGGGGGGGGAGTACTGGCACGGCTCTGGAAAGCCCAGGAGTGGTTAAAGCCTAAATACGCCAATGCCGGAGCAAGGCTCCAGGAAGCAGCGCCCTGCTGTAAGTCCTGCCCTCCAATAAGCAGGGGCCCGAAGTGCACTGATGCCAGAGCTCAGGAGCTCTGTTCTGCCTATTGTGCCTTGAAGCACCTCTTTCTATGTCTTCTTGAAGGTCTGCCTCCGTTGACTCTCTGGGGCCAACTATACTGCTGGCGTCAGCGCAGGCCCCCTTTTATCCATTAGGGGTGGACCTGCGTGAAGATTACTCACTCCCGGTCCACTCCCTTTGCCCTGCCCCCCAGGCTGCTGCAGATAGGCCAGTTTAAAATTGGGTTCTGGCAGGAACCCAAACAAAGATGCCATGGTGACCATTGGGGGTGGGGCAGCAACGGCCAACTTCACCTACCATTGAACCTAGTGAGCGGTTATTTTACAGTTTTGTTTTTCATCTTTTAATTTTCATCGGTTATAATTGTTTTCTCTGTTTTATAAAATGAAATAAGAGTGAAAATATTTACCAAAAAGGGGGGGAGGGGGGAACCAGCTGTCTCAGGATATGCATATGTGGAGCTAGGGTAGGTGGAACCAATTAAAAACCTGGTGGATGCTAACAGAATCTTGAGTTTACTGGGTTTTTAGATCTCAGTAGTAGTTATCTGTTGGAAGATAGCTTTATTGATCAGACAATAAATTTAAATTCAATAATTCTGAATGAGCTTTTGCAAGCCAGAGCATATCTGATCTGACACCATTATTCTTACAGGCCCTTATGAGGAAAAATAGTGCACTTTCCCATCACTTTCATTATTGCATTTTCGGGGAGGAAGTGGATTACCGGTATTTATTTTTTTGCACAAGACCTCCAAATCAACTTTAATTGTGCAACCTGCATTTACCTGTACATGACTGAATCCTACCCCAAAATAGCAGCAGTCCAGAAGTCTCTTTGGAACAAGATGTATAAGAATGCCTTGCACGCTGCCACATCAGATACACCCCTTTTTCCTGAAGAGTCCCAACATAAATGCTCATAATTGTAGGATGTTGCATGGGAAAATATCACTGTATGAGTCATAGCCATCTATGCGTGAATTACACTTTTGACAAAATAGGATGTCAAACTACTTAAGCACCTGGGGAAATTGTATCATGACAGTTTCAGGTTAGCAGGCTACTACTCTGGAAAAGAATGGAATTCTCATCTCTTTCATGTGTTGTTCTGTTTCTTTTGCATTTCAAGCAGGCAGCAGAGAAAAACAATTGGGAGTCAGCCCCTGGGTCTCCTTGTGTATGATGTATATTGGGCAGAATCCACCAAATGGTAATGGTAATTTCTCCAAGCTTCTGTTAACCGCCTTGAGACCTCCGGGTATAGGGCAGTATATGAATTCAACAAATAAATAAAAATAAAGGAGGGACTAAAAAAGCCAATGCAATTCTGGGCTGCATCAATAGGAGTATAGCATCTAGATCAAGGGAAGTAATAGTGCCACTGTATTCTGCTCTGATCAGACCTCACCTGGAGTACTGTGTCCAGTTCTGGGCACCACAGTTCAAGAAGGACACTGACAAACTGGAACGTGTCCAGAGGAGGGCAACCAAAATGGTCAAAGGCCTGGAAACGATGCCTTATGAGGAACGGCTAAGGGAGCTGGGCATGTTTAGCCTGGAGAAGAGGAGGTTAAGGGGTGATATGATAGCAATGTTCAAATATATAAAAGGATGTCATATAGAGGAGGGAGAAAGGTTGTTTTCTGCTGCTCCAGAGAAGCGGACATGGAACAATGGATCCAAACTACAAGAAAGAAGATTCCACCTAAACATTAGGAAGAACTTCCTGACAGTAAGAGCTGTTTGACAGTGGAATTTGCTGCCAAGGAGTGTGGTGGAGTCTCCTTCTTTGGAGGTCTTTAAGCGGAGGCTTGACAACCATATGTCAGGAGTGCTCTGATGGTGTTTCCTGCTTGGCAGGGGGTTGGACTCGATGGCCCTTGTGGTCTATTCCAACTCTATGATTCTATGACATAAGTTATGAAGAACTTACATTTGTTTTTATTTTAATGGGATAGGCTACAGCCTTTGTTGTTGTTTAGTCGTTTAGTCGTGTCCGACTTTGTGACCCCATGGACCAGAGCACGCTAGGCCCTCCTGTCTTCCACTGCCTTTACTTGGGAGTTAAGTGGGACTTGTTGGTAATCAAATTGGGCACTTGGCTAATTAAAACTGGGAAAGCTGCACTTTTTTCTTTTTCCCAGTCTAGTTTTCTTGTCACACTTCCAGCGATAACACAGGAATGCAACATAGTCCAACCACCTCCTCCCACAGAACCCACAAAACTCCCATGCATGAGCTCGCATGACATGCATTGCTGCCATTCCAGCTACCCATCCCAGAGGTGGTACTGGCAGAAGAGGCAAGGGCTGTAAAGCAAATTCCAATGTTCTTATGCATTCATCAGATCCCACTGTAAGATGTGTGAAATTTGCTTTACACTGAGTCAGATCACTGGCCCATCAAGCTATTGTCTCCACTGTTTCAGGCAGGTGACATGTTGGGTATGAAACCTGGGTCCTATGTGCCAAACATGTGTTCTACCACTGAGCTACTCTGCTACCATTGAAGGCCTCTGCTGCCAGTACAATAACCCATCACATGGTTTATAAAACCGGAATGCCTCATTTATTTGTATCAGTGTTCCCAATTAGACCAATGTGTTTACTACTCAGGCTTTGTTTAAAAAATGAAATGCTTTTTATTTTTCTTTGTACAGCTAGAGCAAGTCCTGGCCACCTTAATCAAGAGATAATAGGGAGTTGAAACCTAAGTATTAAACTGCCAGATAGGGCTTGACTGTCGTCAGTGAATGTTAGGGATTGATAAGCAGTAAGATAGCTATTAGTTTAGTTAGGACTGAATTAGGAGCTAGCTAGGCAGGGAAATCCAGGTTGTTTTCCTAAGGGAAATTTAAAGATCCTAGAAGGGGACTGTAGCTCAGTGGTAGAGTCTCCATTTGACATACAGAAGGTCCCATACCTGCATGCAAGTTCAATCCTCGGGCATAGCTAGGTATGGCAAGGTGTCTATCTTAAACCTTGCAAAAGTCACTGCCAGCCATTGTGGAGCTAGATGGACCAATGGCCTGACTTAACACAAGGCAGAATCTTATGTTCCCAAAGTAAAAATACAGCTTTGTGGTCATGTACATGGGGTGAAACGTCACCCTGGATTATGACCCTCTTCACTTTCCTGCATTTTCCCCCTTCTTCATTCCAAATGCTCTATTAGCATGTGAAGCAAAGGCTCCTTTTAAAAAGCTGTTAATACTAATTAGCACTTTTGACCTTAAATGTAGAGTGAGAAGTCTTTGTCTTCTGCTGCTTGACACTAATGGCATTAAGGTACCTGAATAATGTGTCGCTAGCAACACTGATGTAGAATTCCTACTGCAGATGTGCTGTGCTTCTACAGTTTGATGTCACTGCTCACATCACCAGTGGCCTTTGGCAGTCATCCATGGAGATGGGGGGAAGGGGGTGTAATGATTTAGATCCCTGGCAGTAACAGCTGCTCAACAGTGGAATTGACTACTTTGGAAGTTGGTGGTCTCTCCTTTTAAACAGGGGTTGGATGGTCATCCCTCATGGGTTATTTAGTTGTGGTTCCGGCACTGCGGTGTTTGGATTAGATGACCCTTGAGGTCCCTTCAAGCTCCACAATTCTATGATCCTATATTCAAAGGAGAGTACCAGTTAAGTTTTCCTTTGAATCAACAGTCCTGTAGATGCTAATCTTCAACAAATTGCCCTGTTGTGAGAGGCAAAACCTAAAACTTCAGGACCCTTGAAAACAGTACTTGACCACACACACACACACACACACAGAGAGAGAGAGAGAGAGAGCTTTTTTTTCTTTAAAAAATATATGTTTAGGAGTACTCTTATTTTCCTACTCATATTGAAATACTGCCCCTCAATGGGGCCAAACTTAGATTCACAAAATGTTTAGAGGGATGCGTATACCTGCATCCCACCAGAAAAAGCAGTGTGTGTGTGTGTGTGTGTGCGCGCGCACACACACACACACTCACGCGCACACCATTTTGTCAGCAATGCACAAGGAAGGTGATATTTAACTGAAGGGTATAACATGCATAGGATAGACTCGCTTAAATCAAGTTTCCATAAGTTCTCTGATTTCAGTGGGTTTAATGTTCTAACATTAGGTATAACCTGAGTAATTTTATTTGACATGTAGCTCAGATCATGAACAACAGAATTCACCACTAAATAATTTTACTGGAGAGAGAGAGAGAGAGCTATTTGTATGCCTCCGCTGGAAGGTAGCTATCTCATTGTAATGTACTATTATGTGAACAGATTCTATGTGCATATTTTCATTCCTGTGAAATTATACTAAATGATGCAAAGGATGGCTTGTCCTGAGCAAATTACAGATTCTATATAAGCATTTTCAGAAATCTCAGCTAGAGCTGAAGAGAAAACATTCTGTTTTCTGGGTGGGTCAGGCTTCACCACATCAACATACCACTGTCCAGAAATTTCTATAGCCTTCTGACTATAGCTTAGCCTCTTCCTTTGGTCAAAACTACGTAGTGCCATAAAGACTGAATTTATAAATTGCCAATCTCCAGATTCAGAAACTACTGTGAGCTAGAATCCTGGCAGTCTCCCCTGAGAGAGATTTGGAAGAGATTACTACTCTCTAATAGCAGTTAAGCACAATGGTGATAGCTCCAAGTACATTAAAGATTGGTTAGGTTTGAATCTGTCACCATCTACCTTTAAACAAACATTCCCCACAAAAATACTTCAACTAGAATAAGTCACAGACTCTTAGCTTCACATGAAGGTGAATATTTACTCACAGTTTCCAGAAGTTACAGCAAACAAGTAAACAAGTCCATTAGCAGTAAAACAAAGAAGAAGAAAAGGTTCCAAATGACTTAAGTAGAAAAGTACTTGGGTTTCTTACAAAAAAGATCATGCAATATTTGGGCTAGCAAAGATGCAAGCTATAACATCTCCCTTTTGCAGAGATTCAGTTCATTTGCAGCGTTTGCCGAGTTTTGAGCCAAACTGCATGGCTCCTTCTTCACTTGTTCCAGGAAGCACAAAGATACAAATACTGAGAAGGTGAGGGAGCAGAGGTTATTGAGAACCTGCGAACACACATCCACTCTGGTAACTTGAGCTCAGGGCTCAGGTTAACCCATTCATTTAAGGCATTAGCTTAAGTTTAAGGCATTAGCTGCATTTTACAACACCCCCACTCCCTAATTCCAGACCTTACAACCTAAAGTTTGATCAGGCATGGCTAGTCCATTAAAGTGAATGGGGCTCTGCCCCAACAGCCTGCCATCAGCCAACCCCTACCTCTACTCAACTTATTTCTTAAAACCAGTTCAGGGGGTGACTGGCACTGGTTGTCAGCCTTCCCCACTTTTTAGTCTGTTTTGCCCCTGTAGAACTCAACAGTGCATACAATGTTTTTTTGTTGGTGTGCAAGTGAGCACTCTGCTTGTGACATGGGATTCTGCTAGAAAACGCTGCCCTGCATTCCTATTCTGATCATCATCATTTATTTGTATTTGCCCCTTCCATAGTAAACCATGCTTAAGGCAGCTTACAATGTGAGCAAAATTATGTAATTCACTAAGGGCTTATCCCCATTTGTGTTTGCCCCGTGATTTCTTGGCAAGTCCAGGAGTTGTTTTTTTCTCCTGCCACCTTCCCCAGGAAAACGCACATCAATCCGTAGAAAACACCATGGATGTTTGTTCCAATTCAGCAGTAAATAGTGGGTTTTCCTGGGGGAAGCGACAGGGGGTGGGGACCTGTAGGACCTGTGCCTAGAAATCAGGGGGCAAACATAAGTGTGAATGAGCCCTTAGTTAGCAAGTTAAAATAAAATTTAAACAAACGACAGGCTGATGAATAGACATCATGAATAAATATAGTCATACCTTGGTTATTGAACTTAATCCATTCCAGGAGTCTGTTCAATTCCCGAAAACTTTCAAAAACCAAGGCGCAACTTCCAATTGGCTTCAGGAGCTTCCTGCACTCAAGCGGAAGCCATGTCAGATGTTCAGCTTCCGAAAAATGTTCGCAAACTGGAACACCCACTTTCGGGTTTGTGGCGTTCAGGAGCTGATTGGTTCGGCAACTAAGCCATTCGATAACCAAGGTACGACTGTACAGTATAGTAAAAGTAAGCAGGTCCTTAACAATTCATAACATCTAACTATAAAATACAAAAAGACAATAGTAATAATGCACCTCCAAAATCAAATCTTGACCCTTAACAAAAGTCCCTCACCTTGATAGTCTCTAAGCAACCGAAGCAGCATGCCCACTCCCCAATTCATAGTGAGATGATGCTTGCTACCTTCATTGGTAACAGTTTTTGAAGCTGGAATGTTGAGGCTGGCATGTTCCCCACCTAGCCCCACCCCCCACCCCCAGCTAGTGGAGAACATGCCAGTGAAGCAAGGAAGCTTGCAACACTCACCTCACTTACTAAAGAGCACATCTATGTATGGGTCTGGAACATGAGCCTTCTTGTGTTTGTTCAGACCCCTTTGAGGACATGAGGGTGACAGTTAGGAATTGGGAAGAGAATGAACATAGTTGTTATTTCCACCTGAGGTCTCCCCTTGATATGCTATAGAGTGCTAGAGGGCTCAGGGTTGTGGTGGTTGAGGAGAGAGAGAGGGTTCCTGGAAAGTGGGAAAGGGAAACGAAATAGGTGGCTTTACCCCTTCCTTTCTCCTGAAACATCCCTGAACGGGGCACAAATTGCGAGGTCCTTTTTTCATCTTCTGCCTAACACAGAGGTCCCAACTTGAATAAAATATTGCGGGCAGCATGGACAGGTAAGCCCTGCTCTGGATAATCAACCACAAGATAAACACACCATTTGAATGGCAATATCCATCAACTTGGGGGGCGGGAACTGGGCCCCTCAAATGTTTTATTGAGCGGGCCAAAAGGACTCCTTTTATTGGGTGGGCCCAGTTGACACCTATAAGAGTCCCCAAATCCTAATTCTCCCATTCAAGATACTTGTCAAAAGCTTGGGCGCGGGTGAAGAGGGCAGCTACTTTCCTCTCCACCCTCCACCCCCTGTCTGCTTTCCCAATGCAGTTTGCAACTCAGTGTCCCATATACCACGGAAGCTCCTACCTCCTTGCCAGGCTAATTGTTTTTTTTAAAAAAAAAAAATTTTACTTATCAACTTCTACCTACCTGGCACGTCGCTCACATATGCAGTCCTTTTATTTTGGGGTGGCCCCATTTTGGTTCTAAATGGATATACACTCAACCACTCAAGTTTGATATTAGAAGGGAACACTGATTCATACTGCTGAGATGCTTCACCAGAAGTAGAGCACAGAAAATTAAAAAAGCCACAGGCTATTGAGAGAATGGGAACATATTTTTTTCCAAAAAACAACCACCAGCAACACAAAGTGCTTTCCACGTTCCAGAGAGTAAAGCAGTCACAAACCATTTGCATAGTAAAATAGATTCAGAGAGACAATGGTGTAGATTTGCCACAGCATGGGAGCAATGACTAAGTCACCTAACCTGGATAAAATTGGGGTTCTGCTGTGCATCATGAATCAGAGGTTGTGTGTGTGTGTTTAGGTTTGTTCAAAAGTCACACTCACCACATTTTTGTGAACTAATTTTGCAGATTCTGATATGTTGTGCCAGATTTCAAGTAAAGTAATCTTGACCCTCGATGCCAGGTGGAGATGGGAACCTTTTCCTGTCAAACAGTAGCATTCCCTTGTAGGCAAACCTTCCAAGCTTCTGGTGGGCAGTACAGTGGTACCTTGGGTTACATATGCTTCAGGTTACAGACTCCACTAACCCAGAAATAGTACCTCGGGTTAAGAACTTTGCTTCAGGATGAGAACAGAAATCAGGCTCCGGCGGCACGGCAGCAGCAGGAGGCCCCATTAGCTAAAGTGGTGCTTCAGGTTAAGAACAGTTTCAGGTTAAGAACGGACATCCGGAATGAATTAAATACTTAACCCGAGGTACCACTGTACCTGTAAGAAAAACACTAGGGCCTAATTTGAATAGTAGAGTGCTTGATATCTGGTGGGTGGGGCTTGTGTGTTCTGCTCTGGAATCAGCCTCTCCCTTCAGTGTGTTCCATTAAGAATGTCAGTTAAGAGGGACCAACGGTCTCTTCCTGTTTCTTGCCTCAGTCTTGACTTATGTTGTTGTATTTAGTTTCTCTCAGTCATTATGTTATTTTGTTACAGTTTTCTCTCAGTTTATTATTAAACATTGTTTACATTTACGTGAGCCACTTACCGTATTTTTCGCTCTATAACACGCACCTGACCATAACACGCACATCGTTTTTAGAGGAGGAAAACAAGGAAAAAAATTCTGAATGAAACAGTGGATGTATCATTTTTGTGCTTCATGCTGTGGCCACAGACATGTGATCTGATGGTGAATTTGGGGTAGCTCAATGCAAAGATCCTGAGGATCCATGTCGATCCATGCTTTTTAACCACATTTTTGCACCATTGCAGCCCCAGGCAACAGTGGGTGTGTGATTTTGGGGGGGCAGGCTGCTATGTGATCTGATGGTGAATTTGGGGTAGCTCAATGCAAAGATCCTGAGGATCCATGTCGATCCATGCTTTTTAACCACATTTTTGCACCATTGCAGCCCCAGGCAACAGTGGGTGTGTGATTTTTGGGGGGCAGGCTGCTATGTGATCTGATGGTGAATTTGGGGTGGCCCAATGCAAAGATCCTGAGGATCCATGTGGATCCATGCTTTTTAACCACATTTTTGCACCATTGCAGCCCCAGGCAACAGTGGGTGTGTGATTTTGGGGGGGCAGGCTGCTATGTGATCTGATGGTGAATTTGGGGTGGCCCAATGCAAAGATCCTGAGGATCCATGTGGATCCATGCTTTTTAACCACATTTTTGCACCATTGCAGCCCCAGGCAACAGTGGGTGTGTGATTTTTGGGGGCAGGCTGCTATGTGATCTGATGGTGAATTTGGGGTGGCCCAATGCAAAGATCCTGAGGATCCATGTGGATCCATGCTTTTTAACCACATTTTTGCACCATTGCAGCCCCAGGCAACAGTGGGTGTGTGATTTTTGGGGGCAGGCTGCTATGTGATCTGATGGTGAATTTGGGGTGGCCCAATGCAAAGATCCTGAGGATCCATGTGGATCCATGCTTTTTAACCACATTTTTGCACCATTGCAGCCCCAGGCAACAGTGGGTGTGTGATTTTGGGGGGGCAGGCTGCTATGTGATCTGATGGTGAATTTGGGGTGGCCCAATGCAAAGATCCTGAGGATCCATGTGGATCCATGCTTTTTAACCACGTTTTTGCACCATTGCAGCCCCAGGCAACAGTGGGTGTGTGATTTTTGGGGGGCAGGCTGCTATGTGATCTGATGGTGAATTTGGGGTGGCCCAATGCAAAGATCCTGAGGATCCATGTGGATCCATGCTTTGTAACTACATTTTAAGTGGGGAGTGAAGGAAAAACACAGAAGGGACAAGAGAGCGGTGTGCAGAGAAGCAGCTGGCTAAGAAAGCAAGAGAGGGATTTAACGGGAGGTAGGGAAAAAAGGCAAAAGTTTCCACAAACCGAAGCCAGCTTTCTCTCTCCTCCTGCATGTTTTCTGGCTGCCTGCGAGGAGCACGGAGAGGAATTAAAAGGAAAGACCTCTGCTTTCCCCTCTGCTTGCCTGGAGGGGAGGGGATTTGCCTGCTCTTTGTTCCGTTTGAGCAAACACAGCAACGAAACAGAGGAGGGTGGGCAGTAAGACCCTGAGGCAGAATGCAGGAAAGCAACCACTTCCTCTTTTCAGGTTTCCCTTCTCCGACACAACGCGCTTTGATTTTTGCTGATTTTTGTTCCTGCGCTCCCCTAATCGGCTCCAGGGACCCCCCCCCCACATTCGCTCCATAACACGCACAGACATTTCCCCTTCCTTTTTAGGAGAAAAAATCTGCGTGTAATAGAGAGAAAAATACGGTAATTTTCTCAAAGAAACTCTGCTCAAAGAATGGTGGAATATCCTAAAGATAAAGGTAAAGGTACCCCTGCCCGTACGGGCCAGTCTTGACAGACTCTGGGGGTTGTGCGCCCATCTCACTCAAGAGGCCAGGGGCCAGCGCTGTCCGGAGACACTTCCGGGTCACGTGGCCAGCGTGACATCGCTGCTCTGGCAAGCCAGAGCCGCACACGGAAACGCCGTTTACCTTCCCGCTAGTAAGCGGTCCCTATTTATCTACTTGCACCCGGGAGTGCGTTCGAACTGCTAGGTTGGCAGGCGCTGGGATCGAACAATGGGAGCGCACCCCGCCGTGGGGATTCGAACCGACGACCTTTCGATCGGCAAGCCCTAGGCACTGAGGCTTTTACCCACAGCGCCACCCGCGTCCCTGTGTAACATTGTTTACATTTACGTGAGCCACTTATTTTTCTCAAAGAAACTCTGCTCAAAGAATGGTGGAATATTCTAAACTTGGGTGCAAAAGCACTCAAAGGCATGGAGCAAGATTTGGGGAGGACATGGCCTCAGGCGAGTCATGGTCTGGGGAGAGCCCTGAAGGCCAGAATAAGAGATCTGGGGGCTGCAGTTGGCTCCAAGGCTCCAGTTTCCCTATCTCTGTCCTGTGGTATGGTCTGCAGGCACATGAGACTACCACCTTTCTGAAGCTAATCAGACCTTGGTCTGGTCAGTGGCTGGACGGGTGTAAGGATGGAAGAATCTCTCATTTCCAGTTGTCCCTATTTCTCATTTTCCCAATCTTAAATGAAGTTCTGTATGATTCTGCAGCAATTTTCAGATTAAAAAACCCAAAACCAAATGAAAATTCTTCAGCATTTCAGTTTGAATTTTTCTCCTGAGAACATTTTTATCTGCAGTTTCGACTAATGTGTACATTTTTGCAAGCAATGTCTCCTTATATAATGCATTTTTATGCTATTTCCATCCACTCATTCATTTTTTGTACACATTTCCCCTAATATGTGCATTTTTGTGTGTGTAAATACAGTTTGGTTGGAGAACTGTATTGTAAAATTTGGATGAGTTCAGATTTTGAAGGATGGATGTGTTTCAGTTTTCATATTGTTCCTTAAAATCTGGATTTGATAAACTCAGCTTTAAATCAATTGAATTTCTCCCACCAGGGAGATCATTTGGGTTCCTTGGTGAAAGAAAGGCAGGGTTATGAAGGACTATCTATTTGCAACCAAAAACAGTTCCTACCAATTTCAAGGTGTACCTGTGAATGAAATTATTTTCCTCTAGATATCATGTATTAATGAAACTTCAGCAGATTCCTCAGGGGATATTTAATGAGGTGGTAGATTGAGCTGTTAAAAATTCAGAATCTGAGACTTTGAAAAATATGGTTGTTGTTTTAAAAAAGTATTCAAATTGTTTACTCTGAAGCCCTCCCCCCTTTAATGTCTAATCAATTTTTGCCCTTTCTAGTTCACAGCTGTTTAGTGAGATACATGATAAAAGCACCAACAAAGGATTCTGCTGCTATTATTCTCCCTGTTACATTTGCCTGCTATTTCCAGAGCCTTGTTTCAGGAGCTCGTATTGATCTTCTCATTGCTCAGAAAGTAAATGATGGGTGTGTGTGTGTATAAACACACTCATTCACTCCTCTGTGCAATCGCTTCTTCACATTTTCCACACATTCTAAACAATGAAGAATCCATTCCTCCACGTTCGCTGCAAAGCAATACACCACCCACATTCTCTCCTGCTGATCTTTGGCTGATCAAACCGAACATTCATTTTACTCTTGGGTTTTCCCCAGGAACAGTGACATTTGTGGCAACATTCAAAAGGAACCACTATTCAGTGTGAAACCTGCTTGCAGTGACAGTGCTCCATTCTGGAGCATGTGACAATGGAGCACTTCTGAGCTCAAGCATAGGCGCCGACTCCATTGGGCCTGAGGGGGCCCGAGCCCCCTCAAAAATTTTATTGGGGGGGCTCTGCCCCCCCAATAACTTAAAAAATTATCGCGCGCCTTGGCTCCCTCGTCGCGCGCCTTGGCTCCCACGGCCGGCGAGGGGAGCCCGGGCCGCGCGCGGCTGCTGCTACGCCTCTCCTGGGGGCGCCGCCTCCCCGGGCGGGAATGCTGCGGGTGCGCGAGGGAGGAGGGCAGCCCCCGGGGGCTGGGAGAGCCGGGCTGCCGTGGCCGAGAGGGCTGCTCTGCCGGGCGCCGCTGACATAATTTAAGCAAATTATCGCGCGCCTTGGCTCCCGCTTGGCTCCTGCTGCTGCCGCCGTTTGTGGTCATGGCGGAGCTGCCGCCTAGGGAGGAGGGGAGAGGGGGCTGGCGGGGGGGCAGGCGGTGAAGGGGGCTTGGCTGCTCTCTCTCTCTCTCGCTCTCTCTCTCTCTCTCTCGGGCTCTCTCTCTCTCTCTCTCTCTCGGGCTCTTCCCGCCCAGGGCTTGTGGGCATCTGCTCTGAGACGAAGATGGAGGTGACTTCCCTTAAAGGTCATGGAATCATAGAGGTGGAAGGGACCCAAAGGTCATCCAGTCCAACCCCCAGCAATTCAGGACTCACAGCTAAAGCATCCCTGGCAGATCCCCCCCCCCCGACCTCTCCCTAAAAGCCCCTTCCCCTGTCTGACTGCTCCCACCACCAGAAAGGCCTTCCTAATGTTTTGTGGGAATCTCATTAAGCCTACAGAGCTATATATGCAAATGGATCTACTTATTATTTCCCTTGAAGATACATTGATTCGTTTGTTACTGTGGTTTCGATCAATACTTTCCAAAGATCTTTACATTTGTCCATGCATGATCTTTGTCTGAAAGCTCATGGGTTGCAGGAGTTGTCATAGGAGGTTATATTTTTGTCCTTCCAACTGTTATGGAAATTACAGGGGGGGGGACATCTTTAAAGTTGTTAAATGTTGCAAATATTATGCCTGAATGTACCCTTTCAACTTGACAGCTCAGGGAAGTTACCTAGATAAAATCCTGTAACACAATGTATCAGCCTTAATCATTTTGCAGATGTTAAGGGGGGGGGCAGAGCCTGCAGCCACCATCCCTTTCCGGTGGGGAGGGGGCAGAGGAAAGACAGGAAGCTTTTCCCTGCAGACTTAGACCCCTTGGCTGCGTGGCCCTCGGGTCCCTTCAAACTCCTGGGCGTTTTGCTGGTGGGGGGCTGTGGGGGGGCCTGGGCGATGTCAGAAGAGGAAGCTTGCAGGCCTGGTTGTCTGTTGGGGGCAGCAGGAAGAGGCGGAGGGCAGGATGTGCAGCCCCTGCCTGGCTTTCCTGTGGGACCAAGGAAGCGGCTGGGGGGGGGGGGGACTTGGCCACTGGCCTTTGTTGCGGAGGCGGCAGTGTGGGAACGCCAGTCCCAAGGGCAGCCTCTGGGGTCTGGGTGCTGCTGCCTGTCTCCTGCCATGGACTTGGCGGGGGGGGCTGTGCTATTGGGCTGGCAGAGACTTAACGGGGGCTGCCTCTCCCAGCCAAAGCTGACCCACAAAATTGCAACCCAGTGTGTGTGTTTGTGGGGGGGGGGACCAGCCTGCACAGGGTAAGCCCCGATGGGGCTCCTGGGCTCCTTCTGATGCATGAAAATTGGAGGTTGTCCTTTACAGCTCAGCTCCCCAAGGGGCTCAAAGCCTCCCAAGTCCATTATCAGTCGGCGACGAATGAGTGGAAGCTGGAAGAAAGGGGGAATCTTTATTTTTCTGTTGAAACAGAGCCCTCCTTCCCACTGACATTTGCAAGGAGGGGAGGACCCCAAACAAAGGTGTGCAGCAGCTTTGAAAGACTTTTCCGGCTCAACATCAGGAAGAGCTTTCTGACAATAAGAGCTGTTCAGACGGTCTCTGCTCCCTGGGAGAGGCTAGGTGGCCATCTGTCAGGGATGCTTGAGCTAAGATTCCTGCATTGCAGGGGGCTGGACTAGATGACCTTGGGGTCCCTTCTGTCTCTATGATTCTATGATTAGCATAATACAAGCATCTCAGGAAGAGGCATCTACCAACAGAAATCCAAGAGTGTGGCTTCTCTCCTGTCTGTCAAGGGACCTGCAGATGCTGATTGCCTTACTTGGCCAGTTCCTTAGGACTGGTACATACAGTCATACCTCGGGTTACAGATGCTTCAGCTTAAGCATTTTCAGGTTATGGATGCACTGAAACCCAGAAGTACCGGAATGGGTTACTTCCAGGTTTCGGCACTTGTGCATGAGCAGAAGCGCTAAATCACAACCTGTGTGTGCGCAGACGCAGCAATGTGAGTTGCGAACACTGCGGGTTGCGAACGTGCCTCCCACATGGATCACGTTCGCAACCCGAGCGTCCACTGTACCTTGGTTCTCGAACAGAATGCGTTCCGGGAGTCCATTCGACTCTCGGAACCATTTGAAAACCAGAGTGCGGCTTCTGCCAGAGGAGCCCCCTGCAGCCAATCGGAAGCCGCACCGGATGTTCGCCCTCCAAAAATCATTTGAAAACCAGAACACTCACTTCCGGGTTTCGATTGTTCAGAAGCCGATTTGTTTGGGAGCCAAGGTGCTCGGCTTCTCAGGTACAACCGAACCTGAGTCCTTGGGGGCGCCGCCTCCCCGGGCGGGAACGCTGCGGGTGCACGAGGGAGGAGGGCGGCCCCCGGGGGCTGGGAGAGCCAGGCTGCCGTGGCCGAGAGGGCTGCTCTGCCGGGCGCCGCTGACATTGGAACTTAGAAAACTTCCCGGGGCAGGACCCCGGTATGGGCCCCCCCAATATTTTTTATAAGTCGGCGCCCCTGAGCTCAAGGCAGAGCATGCCTTTGAGCATCCTTGACACTGTGCAAAACAGGAGCATGGGAAGCTACCTTATACTGAGTCAGACCATTGATCCATCTATCCCAGTGTCCACACTCACTGGCAGTGGCTCGCCAAGCTTTCTGACAGTGGTCTCTCCAGTGTCTCTTCCAGGCAGTGGAGCCTGGTCCTGATAGGGCAAATGGGGCACTGCATTACCAACTTCACCGTCTACTTTCAGCCAGCCCAAACCTATCTGCCATAATGGTCATATTCTACTGTCAGAGGCAACATGCCCAAATAAAAGCTGCTGGAAACTGCAGGGTGGAAGAGTACTGTTGTGCTCTTGTTCTGCTTGCAGGTTTTCCATAGGCATCTGGTTGGCCACTGTGAGAAAGGGATGCTGAGGCAGGTGGGTCATTGATCTGATCCAGCACGGCTCTTATTTTCTTATGCAGGAGCTGTTAAGTGGTCCTTTGTTTTGTTTAATTGCTTTAGTAGCTAGATTTTGCTTTTGTCATCAGAGTTGGCCACAGAACTGCTTGCCTATCAAGCTGAAAAGCCTGTGCTCCTGAAATTGTAGGGTCAGTGTGCCTGTTTCTGAGACCTTTGCTCCAATGCCGCTTCCTGAAAGAGCATGGATGAAAGAGTTCAAGCCCATGGCCCAAAGACACAAATTAGAGCATCACAGAACAACTCATTATCAGAAGAAGGCACAGGAGAGCATACACTCAATGTGATGGCTTCAACACATTTCCCCTTCCATCCGTTTAATTAGTTTACTTCTTTTGGAACAATTGAATTTATGTATTTATTCATGCATTTAACTCATGCCTCGCAGGGCTGGCTCAAGGATTTTGGTACATGATATCAAAAATCCAAATGCTATATTTTTAGGAACCCAACCCAAATTGTTTTAACTGTTTTTAATGTTGTGCTTTAATGTTGTAGCCCACTCTGGAACCTTAGGGTGGAGGGCAGGGAATAATAATAATAATAATAATAATAATAATAATAATAATAATACATATATAAACCCACTGCCAGGGCATGTACCTAGTCCTCCTCAAAAGGTATGGCACACATAAAACCATCCATTGCTCTAGGCACACTTTTCAGAAAATGTCTATGGAGAGATTAAGGTATCATCCCAACCAGCCCAACAACAACTGAAAAGTGAGCTTCAAATTATGTTGGTGCAATATATGGGGGGTGGCGGGAGATAGAATTCTTGGATGCCAACTCAAAGTTTGGGGCAACTACTCTTTGGTGAGAGAACCCCATCACAGATTTTAAAGTCACAAAATATGCAGCAAACGGAAGTGTGGAAATACAGGTTGTTAAACCTTTAAAATACACTCCATAAAGTGAGTTCCAAAATATCTCCTTAAAAAGTTTCTTTCCAAAGTTTCCCTCAGCATAGGAAAAGACCACGTTTGGTAAGTTTGCAAATTGTTTACTTACAAAGTCTCCAAAGTCAGGTTCATGTGCTTCAGAATAGGCTGGTTATCCCACAAAACCAGCATGTATTTACTGATATTTGCAAGGAACCAATTTGACTGCTTGGCTTCACTCAGTAAATGATTCAATTATGCTGATAATACCAATATTCCTTTATTTATTTCAAGTTCTCCTTATCCTCCTACACTCAGAAGTACTCAAAGGATGGCAAACGCAAATAAATTAATAAGTACTACATGGGAAGCACCTTTGATTGGCCATTAAAAACCCTCTGAGTTGAGGTGGGTGGGGATTGCCTAATATAATGCTTCATTATGAGGTGTTTTAGTTGTGACAGCTTTGTTTCGTACTGAAAAAAGTAAATTTAAAAATGGATCACACTCAAATGGGAATTGGACTGTCAAAACGGTGGCAGGGCAGATATTAGGGAAGTTTTTAATATTTAATGCTGTATTGTTTTTAATACTCGATTGGGAGCCGCCCAGAGTGGCTGGGGAAACTCGGCCAGATGGGCGGGGTATAAATAATAAATTATTATTATTATTATTATTATTATTATTATTATTATTATTATTTTCATGAAATCGGCAAAATGTCCAAGAAAACCTAGACCTATGGCATCTAGGGCGATTTTTAAATAAAAATGCTTTTAAAATCCCCCAAAGCCCAAAGACTGGATATGGATATCCTAAACAACCTCTTTGTCAAGACCTCTGGCACATCAAATATTGTACTGCTTCTGCAACCATTGGTTCACAATGTTTGTATATTATGTTTGTTATTTGCACTTCCGATCTTTTTTTAAAAAATAATTTTGTTTATAAGTCACAAGCCTTGGGAAAAAAATCTGTCCCTGATTGACTAAAGCATGGCTTGTGCTGGAAAGTTTCCTTTGTAGTCATGGTGATCTTATTTCTCTCTATGTTTTGTTACTTGTTTTTTCTGTCACCGGCAGATTGCATTAAAGCAAAGTTTAATTGAAAGGTTGAACTTGTAGGCTAAGCTTTATGCATTAAGCTAGTTGTTTAACAGTGTTCACAAATATAATCCCTGCTTGACATTTAAAAACCATTCAGGCAAAGATGTTCTTTCTTCCCCCCAGCCTTTCCCTCCCAAGAATCAGATGTTATGGCAAAAACCCATCCCAATCATATTGCAGCATAAATAATGTAGACACCTAGTTAGTCTCTCAAGCGCTAATTAAAGTAACACGTATTTAAAGAGAGCAGCAGAAGATCAATGGGAGTGAATTAAAAGGTTCCAAATGACGTCTTGAATGAGAGTGTGTTGAGTTGGCAACCTCTAACCCCAAAGAATCCATTGGTTCTTAATGCCAGTCATAGAGGATTACTGCCCTCACATCCTGCGTTGTACTTGTTGTGGCTAGAGGAAAAATCTGTTTCAAAAGGGATTGTACTTGAAATTTGGTGCTTCTGATCCAATTGAATGATTGCTTGCATCAGACCACCTACCTATTGTATCAAACAAAAGTCTCCTAGATCCTAATGTAAGCAGGACAATCCCTTACCACTCATTCATTGACTACTGAGAGCCCCGACCTCTTATGCAACCTTTCAGCTAGCACCAGCAAACATCAAGTGCACTTCTATTTAAAAAAAGTACCTTCCATTCACCTCCTTTCGTTCACCTGGGGGGAAAACAAAACCCTTTCAGTTACCACACATTTTGGGATTCTATAACTGACCAGTTCACTCTCAAAGGCAGTGTTCTTCATAGCTGCTCTCTCTGTGCTGCTGTTGTACTCTCCCCTCCTGTGGGGGAGCCATGCATAGTTGTCATGGTACTACCCACTGATAACCTTATTCTTCATGAGGGGTAATGCGGGGTGCCTCCGCCTAGTGCATATTGCTCCTGACACACTGTGATATGGTTGACAATGGAACTGATCTGTGTGATGCACAGAGGTTTTGGAGTATGGGAAGTGCAGTCTAGTGCATGCTCATCCTTTGAGGGTTGCAGTAGCAAGTGAGGATTGCCATGTAAATCAACATAGAGATTATCATTTATATCATGTCCTGTCATCTCAATGGATTGTCAGCCCACATGCACAGCAAACTGCCCCCAGAATATCTATTTTGGGGTGGGATTCAATAGCATACCAGCAAGTTAAAGTTGTGCAATTAAAATAGATTTGGAATTCTTGAGCAATGAACCTGCTTTCACTCCCCACCCCCAAACAAAAAAGCCAGAGCATTTGTCTGACGCAACATCATCTAACCTCCCTGCAAACAGATCAGTATGAATACTCAATGAACAGGTCATCTGGAAGCCATCGGTAAAGCCCCCTCATTGTAGATTCCAATGTCTTCTTAGTGTATTTTTTAACACCACAACTTCAGTTGCATCCGGATTGCACCGGTCCAAAGGATGCAAACGATCTTTTCCCTGGTGTTTTCTTTTCATAAGCTAGTGTGCTTTAAAAAAAATTTCAAATTACTTGAGGAGATAGGATGTGTAGCTTGATTTGTCTCCACTGATGGGGTGAGCTTCCTGCAGGTAACAGGTAACAACTGCAGTATGTCTTCTGACGTTTCACCGCAACCATTAAAAAAATAAAATGGGTGCCTATTGCTTTCCCTAAACTTCCACATTGCAAAACTGCTCATCCCATTAAAAAAAAAAAAAAAATTAGATCAAGCTGAGTCTTTTGTACCTGAATGGGTACAAAAATGATAGTAAGGATAGGACTCTGCATTTAGAGGATCTACTTTCTGTTATGACATTATGTTCTGTGTTACACCAACATAGGCTGCAAAGAACATTTCACTGAAAACAGTGTCCTCCTTCTGTTTTCCAACCCACATTAATAGTCATATGCATACACAAATAGCATCAGATAAGGGCTGCCAACAGGATTTTCTGTATAATAAATTCTCAAATGTCTTTTTAGCCATATGGCACTCTAAGCAACATACGGGTCTATTCCTGTCCATCACCAAAAACAAATCTAAAGCATGGGGACAAAATGCTCTCTAGCATCTGAAGTAATAGGTGGCAGTCCCCCCCCCCACCCACAATAACCCCAAGTTCCTTTTTTAAAAAGCAAGTTTCTAGTATTTGTAGAAACTGAGATATGAGGCCAAATGTGCAGGTTCTATTCTCATCACTTGTTTTGTAAGGAACTAGCCTGCTCCATATTTCCCATGTTTTTAACCAATGAATGAACTCATAACAACGCCTGACATTTAGGAAAGCAGATCTAGCCAATTAGACAAAGAGAAGACTAGAGGGTAACATCAGTCTAGACTCTTTGTTTGATTTAAAGCCTTTACGCTTGTCTTCCCTGTGGATGAGGGGTGGTGAGTGATTAGTTATTATATCAGAGATCAGAGATCCAGAGTGCATATTTTGATTTAATAATTTTTCAAATATTAACGGCATTTTACCTTCAGAAAGATAGAGTGCATCACTGAATAGTTTTTATGCTGTGCTTAAATTTTATAATATTTTATAACCCCTGTGTTCTCTAGGACATAAACAAGAAATTCTATCTAACCCTGAAAGTGGTACAATGGTCATTAAGGATGTTATTTTAGTTAACATCAGAGTGTAAATCCAAAAATCTCCTTGAAGCTTCCTGAGAAGGCTCAGGGATGGAGGGAAGTGACATAGGAACAGGAATATCAACAACCCTGTCAAAGGCCTGGTTGATAAGGAAACAATGAAACCCAAATGGCCTAGGCAGTTAGCGGAACCCCAAGGTAATTGTGAGGGTGAAGTTACCAGTATGGAGCCATGCGTGTTTTACTTCTCATGGCCTGTAACCTTTCTTGATGTATGTAGGAGGACATTCAGGCATGTTTTGATGTTTTATAACTCTTTGTGTTTGAGCTACTATGTAAGCTTTGTTCTTATTTTCCTCTGGGCAGACCTTCTTCTTAATTGGCAGTTCAGCTAGAACAACCATATTGAATTGAGCTCTGTCCTATTGCAATAGTATCTCATAAACTCTGGGTCCCTAACTGGGCAACAGGACTTGTTTTACTTCCTTGGTTCTGCATTTTATTTAAAAGGTGGTCCCTCACTTGGGTAGAACAAGATAGTATAGAAGTAAATTCTTACTACAGTTGCTCACTGAATGATCTCAACTGTGCACTTCCAACAAATAATAAAACCAGGGAAGAGAAGGCATGGATTATGCACAGTTCCAAGAGTCAAATAGAGAGGTCCACTTTCATCCCTGGGCCTGAGGTTCCCCATGCCAAGTAGGAAGAAATTCAGATGATTTTCTGACCCTTGGCTCTGCGCACACCTATCCCACTGAGCTCCAAACTAATCTTCAGAATGGTTGCCTCTGCCCCCTTTTGCTATGTAAGAAGGCAGAGATGTCTAACCTGCATTCATCACAATCAGCACTGTTTCCATTCTACTGCAGTCTGATTTCCACCAAATACCAATTCATTTGCATCACTGTCTGCTATGTAACATAATTTGCATGTGTTGTGCAACTTTTTACATAACTTTCATAACTTACATTCATTTCCATGTAAAGAAAACATTAAAGCAATGTAAAAAAAATACTTATGTTTCATTTGTGGACTTAAAAAAAGCAATTAAATGAACCAATGCTGATTGAATTCACATGAATTATTTCCATTCTTGACCACAGGTAAGTGTGCGGAGTGCAGTGATTTCCTCTTCCTTTTTCATTGCTGTTGCAGTTCTCCAACATCTCTGACACCTAGTCTGTAACCTTGGAATGGGTCAGAAACTCTCTCGGTGCTGTGTGTGTTTGGTTAAAAAGCCTCCATCTGGGAGCTATTAATTTCTCCCCAAGGCTCAATTCCCCCATGAAGGTAGCCTAGCAGCCTTCATATGCTCTTAAAATTAATTAGCCTTTAAAAATCCACCTAATCATAAACCAGGGCAGAAACTGATATTGCTGAGACATCATTTCCATGGCAAACGGCTTCCTTCTGCAAGGGATCCCAAAGCTTTTTGTTTTTTTCTACAACAGGGGTATTTAATTGCTAATCAATGCAAAAGTCATCTGCCTTGGTTTAAATCCATAGTTGTAAAACTATTACAAGTTAGATAATGGATTATAGAACAGCAGAGTCTAATTTAATAGACTTGAGTAAGGAAAGGGGCCAGTCATTCTCAGAGAGAAGGAGAGAGAGGTGCTGTCTCAGAGGAAGAGATCCCATATATTATGGTCTGTACATGGTCTCCAGCTAAGAGGGGGGTGCCTACAGTGGGAAATATATGCAGCACCAATGGCCAGTTGAAAAGCAGTCCATAGAGGTAGGCAAATCTGTCAATTTTCGTTTCTCTCAGTTTCCCATTTTTTTTCAGTCTTAAATTTAGTTTCTATACCACCTTGTGTGTGTGTTTTTAAAAGAACTCATCATGAAAAGTCATCAGCATATTTGTGTGAATTTCACCTAATAATGATATTTTTAGAAAGCAATTTTCCTAGTATAATGCATTTGTTTACATTAATGCCAGTCACACATGCATTTATATGCAGACTTTACCTTATCGTATGCATTTTTGTACACACAACTTGGCTGGACAACTGCACTGCAAAATTCAGAGAAGTGTGAATTTTGAAGGATGGCTGCATTTCAGTTCATGTACAGTTGCAGAAAGTGTGAATTCATTAGGTTTGCAAGTTGAATTGAACTTCTCTCCCATCACTAGCAGAGCAACACAACACACCCACCCCATGGTGAAAAGTGAAAAACAATCATGTCTCACCTGTGAACAGCAAAGAGTAAAATGGCTTTTATATTAAGCATAAATTAGCATTTGGAATTAGCACTTAAAGATAAAGATATGTACCAGAATGCATATAGTAGGGCAATGGGTGTGTGTATAAATGCATATATTAGTAAAAGTACCACAAAAAAATGCATATTAGGAAAAAGTGTTTTGTAAAGGCCCTGTGGTCTAAACCACTAAGCCTCTTGAGCTTGCTGATTGGAAGGTTGGCGGTTCGAATCTGTGCAACAGGGTGAGCTCCTGTTGCTCTGTCCCGGCTTCTGCCAACCTAGCAGAAGCAACAGAAGCGGTTTAGCCATGCTGGCCACATGACCCAGAAAGCTGTCTGTGGACAAACACCAGCTCCCTCAGCCTGAAAAGCGAGATGAGCACCACATCTCATAGTCAAAATTGACTGGACTTAACCATCCAGGTAGGGACGCGGGTGGCGCTGTGGGTTAAACCACAGAGCCTAGGACTTGCTGATCAGAAGGTTGGCGGTTCGAATCCCCGCCACGGGGTGAGCTCCCGTTGCTCGGTCTCTGCTCCTGCCAACCTAGCAGTTCAAAAGCACGTCAAAGTGCAAGTAGATAAATAGGTACCGCTCCAGCGGGAAGGTAAAGGGCGTTTCCGTGCGCTGCTCTTGTTCACCAGAAGCGGCTTAGTCGTGCTGGCCACATGACCTGGAAGCTGTACGCCGGCTCCCTCGGCCAATAAAGCGAGATGAGCACCGCAACCCCAGAGTCGGCCACGACTGGACCTAATGGTCAGGGGTCCCTTTACCTTTACCTTTTTAACCATCCAGGTGTCCTTTACCTTTAACTTATCTTCAAGACAAAATTGTATTAAAAAAAATAAAATGCTGATGAATGTTAACAAAGCTTTTTTTAATGGGGAAAGCATCACTGATTCAGAAATGTGAAGAACAGGACATAAGGCTGAAAAAATGAGAACATGAGTGAAAACAGAATTGGCAGGATTCACTGATCCCCTAATGATAGGTAGTGGGAGACCCTGGCTAGTACTTTGACAACAGTCTTCCTGACTCAGGGCCAGGGGGTCACTCTAATTCCATGGCATTCCTCTTGACTTTGTTCCACGCTGTCTCCTGGAATTCTACTGATGGCTTGCAATATGTCAGGCTTGTAAATGTGGATGATTCTAATCCTGCAGAAGAAGCCTAGTTCCTGTTATCTGGGGGCTTAACTCATTCCAAAAGCCCTGGAGCCAAAGACATGCTACAGTCATGTTTCAGTTTTGCTTGAAGAGCCCAGATTCAAACCAGTTTTGCAATAACTTTCCCTATTTGGAATCTCATTCCCTACCCTTAAATATATATATATATACATATTCATCTCTACAATCTAATACTTTATAATTGTGTTATTCTGCCACCGAGAATTGGATAAAGAGGTAAGGAATGTCAAGGAGTTGCATCATTATGAATAATAACACATATATCATAAACAGGAGTGACAAGATTAGACAATATGCAATTTGGTTTGGAGTGGTTTTTGCATGCATAAATAATATATAAGATGAATTCATCATACTTTGTTCAACAAGCATCAGATTTTTAAAAAGGGTTCTGCCAGGGACTTCATCTGAAAAATAATATGAAGAATTGAAGTTTGCATTTATCCCTGAGGGAGGTAGTGGGCAGAATACTGAGCCAATAACAGTTTCCCAGCACCAATTTGCATTCTCAGGACTGGGGTGAGAAAAACATTTGCATTTTTGTGCAGTAATTCAGAAAACACAGTGTTGGGTTAGGGCTGGAGAAGGGGAAGGTTGAACTCCCCACTCAGCCTTCAATCCTATATACTTACCTGGGTGTAAGTCCCATTCAGTTTCTGAGTAGACATGCATTTATTTATTTATTTATTTATTTATTTCATGAATCTCTTCCCATGAAGCATTTTGAAGCAATTTCAGAATAAGGACAGTAAAAACATATCTACAATAAAATAATTTCCTATTTAAAAATGATGTCAAATCCAATACAGATACCATCTAGAATAAAATCTCTGCTTAGAAGGCTTGTTGAAAGAGAAAGGCCTTCAACAGGTGCCAAAAAGAAACAGAGACATTACCTGTCTGATAGAGAACCACAGAATTGTAGAGTTGGAAGGGACCCTGAGGATCACCCAACCCCCTGCAATGCAGAAATATGCAATTGTCCCATATGGGAATTGAACCTGCAACCTTGGCATTATGAGCACCAAGCTCTAGCCAACTGAGCTATCCAGACTGTAATGGGAGGGAGTTCCAAGGGTAGATGCCATTACACTAAAGGCTCGATTTCAACACAGTGCAAAACATACCACCTGATAGGGTGGTATCTGCAAAAGGCCTATTCTGCGTAGTGTTGGAATCCTGTAGGCCACCAGTTTCCAACTGGTTGGTCAGGACCCACAAGTAGGTTGCAGCCTGATCCAAGGTGGATCATGACAGGAGCACTACCAATGTAATACAATGTTGTTGGCATCCGTCTGTCTCAGGAGATGATGGAGCAGTGCGCCTTTGAGGGTGAGGTCACGATGTTGGAAGGTTGCAGCTCCTGCTGTGGCTGTAGAGACTGATACAGGAGAGACTGTTTTGTTGCAGCTGGGACAGTTGAAGGTGTCCAGTTGGGCTGCTGCAGATGCACAATGATGCTGCTTCTCACTACGTTCCACAATGCAGTCATCTGCAAGAGATTCCCACATGTCAGGGTTGACGTTGCCAGCCTTCATGTCACAATTGCAGACACAGAGTTGGCCTGGTGCCGGAAGCCAGCTGCCTGTAGAGCACTACCACCTTTCAAATATAAGGTAAAAGATTAGGACATGGGTCCCCAGATACATATTTGGGTTAAAATTGGATCCTGGGTCTGAAAAGGTTGAAGATACTTCCACAGACATGTAAATGGTGGGGTATCTTTTTCAGTTCAAGAGCCACATCCCCTCATGGGCAACTTCAGACACTCCAAGAGTCCCTATTTCCAGGGACAGTCCCGGAGTTACAGAAGCTGTCCTGGTTTCTGATTTGATCCCAGAATGTCCCACTTTTCCTTAGGACATCCCTATGTTCATCAGAGGGTATGAAGTTATGTGATCCTCGAGCCAAGGAAATAAGTAACTATACAACCTTTAGAAGACATATGGAGGCAGCCCTGTGTAGGGAAGTTTTATAAATGTTTTTTAAAATGTTTAATGTTTTATTATGTTTTTATATATCTTAGAAGCTGCCCAGAGTGGCTGGGGCAACCCAATCAGATGGGTGGTGTGTGTGTGTGTGTGAATAAGATGTCCCTTTTTTCACTGGGACGCAGGTGGCACTGTGATCTAAACCACTGAGCCTCTTGGGCTTGCTGATCACGGTTCAAATCCCCGTGACGGGGTGATTTCTCATTACTTGGTCCCAGCTCCCGCCAACCTAGCAGTTCGAAAGCACACCAAAAAGTGCAAGTAGATAAATAGGTACTGCTCCAGTGGGAAGGTAAATGGCATTTCCATGGGCTGCTCTGGTTTTGCCAGAAGTGGCTCAGTCATGCTGTCCACAAAAACTGTCTTTGGACAAACGGCGGCTCCGTCAGCCTGTAAAGCAAGATGAGCACCACAACCCCAGAGTCTTCTGCAACTGGACTTAATCGTCAGGGGTCCTTTACCTTTTATTTTCGTTGGAGAAATGTTGTAGGGTATGCAACTTTCCAAAAGTGGGTGTGGCCAGAGGCAAAAAGCAGGAAGAGGCAGGCAGCGCAATGGACGTAATTCTTTCCTTTGCCTCCATGCACAGTTCAGATGTTCTTTCACACACCTCTTTCTACTCAGCCAAGAAAGAGACATCATCCCTGTTCCAGCACAGCTTCCAGCCTGGCAAAAGCGGCATTCAACAAATGGGTGAAGCAAAGTGAGTGGGGAGATGTACACCCTAGGGAGAGTCCTGAGGGCTGTATAGAGATGCTGGAGAACCAGTTGTTGTTGTTGTTCGTTTATATACCACCTTTATCTTCCAAGGAGCTCAAGGTGGTGTACATGGTTCTCTCTCCCCTCCCCCCAAAATTTCATCCTTACAACAACCCTGTGAGGTAGATTAGGCTAAGAGATGGTGTCTGGCCCAAGGTCACTCAGTGAACTTCATGGCTCAGTGAGGATTCAAACCCTGGTCTCCCAGGTCATCTAACCATGATGCCACACTTTGCCCCTGGGCTTGAGGTTCCCCACCCCTGGATTAGACACCCAGTTCACTTACGGACAGTAACTACCTATCGGTTTAACCGACCTCATGGTTTATTGTGAGGGTAAAATGGAAAAGCGGTATCAGGAACCTTGAGGTAAGATGTGAATCTAATTTTTAAAATATGTATAATCTAAGAGGCACAGCCTGGGTAGAGTCCCGACTTTCTAAATATGGTTGTGTTTATAGTTTCCAAATAAAACCTTAACTGAACCAGTGGCTTAATTGCGGCTCAACCCAAACAATTCCAAGAATAAAGAGTGCAGTGCATTCAACAGATTCGAGGTAATTATGTTTTCATCAGCCATGCGTAATCCTCTTTCCAATGTTCAAATGTCACATTGACCTGATGTATGCATCTGTTAGAGTGCTGCGCTGTGGTCATTTGACTCACCCACCTAACAAGCTCACCCCCCCCACCCCATTCCATGGATGTTTTCTTTTCTCTCCTAATATTATGATGATGAGGCTATTAATGGCTGCTAACTATGATGGCTTTGCTCTGCCTTCATGGTCAGAAGCCATAATGCTTCTGAATACCAGTTGCTGGAAACCACAGGGGAGCAGAGTGCTCTTGTGAAGAGGCCATAGTTCAGTGGTAGAGCATCCATGTTGCATGCAAGGGGCCCCAGTTTCAGTCTCTGGCTTCTCTAGGAAGGGCTGGCAGGCATCCCTATTTGAAACCCCACGGTCAGTCAGTATAGACAATACTGAGCAAGACAGACCAATCATATGACTCCTATCCTTCCTATCAGAGGCAGATCTACCATGAACCGAATTGAAACTTAAGCTTCAGGGCCGCTACTCCCAGAGGGATCCCAGAAACATGACCAAATTGATTTATTTTTGTTGCATATATTTCAACAATCCCAAAGTTTGAGAGTCAATAGCACAACTCTTGTGAAAGTGTTGTGATCTGTCATGGAACAACTCCACTAAAGAGGATAATAGCAGTTACCCAGACCTCATTGCTGGCTACAAAGGGGCCTCCATAACAGTTCAACCCCCCCAAAATGTAGGACTGCCACTGCTTCCTATGCTTTGTACTGTCCCAACCAAGGAAGAGTGGCAAGCAAAATTAATGGAATACACAGAAATTTAAATAATCATTGTAAATAACTAAATGCATTAGCAGGATTAATATAAAAGCAAGCAGTTAAAAGGTGAACATGGGGAGAAAGTAGATAGAATTAAAAAAAAGAAACGTATCTAACTAAACCCTACATTCTAGCCTTATAAAACAGCAGGACAACACAATTACTTCTCTAATGTATTATTTATCTTTTTAAAATTTCATGATGGATTTATGAGAAAGAACACAGGGGCTTCTTGGTTTTATTAAGTAAGCTTTCAGTAATTTAACACAGTAGCATTTCATGTTTATGATGTGTCTTTAATCCTGCATAATCTTGTGTTGTTGGGCCATAGCTGGATGAAGCTGCAGTTCCATAGCACAGGTAGACAAGGTGCAGCCCTCCAGATGGACTACAACTTCCATAATCCATGACCACTGGCTAGATTGGCTGCGGTTGATGGGAACTGTAGTCCACAACTTCTGGACAGACCATGTTGGCTATCCCTGTTCTATAGAGGAAACTAGAATTGGTCCAAGCAGGGGTGCCCAAACTTTTTTCTTTCTTTTTTTAAAATATTTTTTATTACATTTTCAAATACACAAATAAGAATATATAGTTCACATAGCAAGCATAAGATAAACAAATAAAGAAAAAAGAAAATTCCACTTTCAGAAATATTTTTACATAACCAATCGGACTTCCTCACATCTCCCATACCATGCATTCTTTACCATAAAGATGTCAGCAAATTATTACCTTTTTTCACATCTTAATTTATACCTTACAAATGTCTTAAATTTAAAATACTCTTTGTCAGTTACTTGTACCTTTAATCACCTTTAGTAATACTTTAAATCTCATCCTTTCCTTACTTTTAACTTAATTTTCTATTTCAAAGATCTAATCGCTGAAGCTAAAACTTCCAAATCGTGCAGTTTTTAACATTCATACAACTTATAGTATTTTTGTAAATAGTCCTTAAATTTTTTCAGTCCTCCTCCATCACCTCTTCTCCCAAGTCTCGGATTCTGCCAGTCATTTCAGCCAGTTCCATGTAGTCCATCAGTTGCATCTGCCACTCTTCCAGTGTAGGTAGATCTTGTGTCTTCCAGTGTTTTGCAATAAGTATTCTTGCTGCTGTAGTTGCATACATAAAAAATGTTCTATCCTTCTTTAACACCTTCTGGCCGACAATGCCCAGGAGGAAGGCCTCTGGTTTCTTGGGAAAGGTATACCTAAATACCTTTTTTAACTCATTATATATCATTTCCCAGAAGGCCTTCACTTTTGGACAGGTCCACCAGAGGTGAAAGAATGTCCCTTCAGCCTCCTTACATTTCCAACAGGTGCCCAAACTTTTTTCAAAGAGGGCCAGATTTGATGAAGTGAACATGCGTGAGGGCCAACTGAAGATGTTGAGCTTTTTTTAGGATTTTACCCCCAGGGCATATACCGCCATGCTGGCCGGATTAGGCCCCTGAAATGGACTTTGGACTTGCCTGGTAGTGCATCAAGCTTGATCAATCTAGAGAGGGGATGAACAAGAAATTCAGTGCAGTGTGCACTTAAAATGAAATTATGCGTAAACAAAAAACATGTAAACTAGTGAAATTAAAACAGAAAAATGTATCACATTAGGGGAAACTGCTTTGCAAAAATAGGTATATTAGCCAAAATTACATATTTTGACATAATTAAGAGAAGTTCACATTAAAACACTGATGGCTTTTTATGAGCACTTAAAAATAATAATAATCACAAACTGGCATGGAGATGTGGAGAACCGAAGATGGGTGGAGGGGGGATGTGAATCTGAAAGAAACCAAAATTCACACATTTTTAATATAGACGTGAGCAATTTCACTTGATTGGCCTCATTTTTTACTTCCAGTTGCCTCAGCTGTGTGTTCCAACTTCACTAAAGATTATGGCACAGTAAAAGAAATGCCCAGATGGAAAAACATCTGTCAGTGGTAGCATTTGGTACAAAGGATCACAGTTTTTTTCTCAAGAGCATAAGAATAGTCCAGCCTGATACTTACAGGAAGACCACAAGCAGGACATGAGTCCACCACTCATGTTCCCTAGGCACTGGTATTCAGTGGCATGCATGCAATCTCTGATCATGGAGGTAACATGTAGCAATTGCCCACCCTGCTTTCTCCCAGGCAAAGGTGGTAGAACTGCTGTCACTGGTAATGGCATAGGGTTGGAGCATGTTGATGATGCAAGCTCAGAGCTTTACAGAGAGGAGCAGGGGAGAAAGCTATTAATTTTCTGGAAATGTGGAAAAGGGGGAGAAGCAAGATTTCCACTGAGAGTGGTGAGTAATTTTAAAGAATCCGCTTGCCTTGAAAAGTGGGAGGAGTGATGACTTGATATCTGATACACACTTTTAGCTGAAGATCCCTGAGATTGAGGCTGGACCTCCTGCATCTACCAGTAAATCATGTGGTGTACCACTGAGCTTTGGCTACGTCTCTACCAAAAAGAAAATAAGGTTATAGGGTTCAATGGTGCAGACTCTAGGCTGAAGTATCCTGTGGGCAGTCCCTCTTTCAATAATATGCATTCACTTATTTCAAAATATGGCAATCAAGCCCTGCTGCGTTTGGGAGCCCTCCTTCTCATTCAGCTGAGTGGAGGCATGGACACCACTGATGGCACCACTGGTTGGGTTTAACAAAAGCAGGATGCTGCACCAGACAGAACTCTGGTCAGATCCAGCATGGCAATTATTGTGTTCGTCTGGACATAGTGTTCCATCCCTAATCAAAGGCCCATCCTGGCAATTGGTTGGAGAAGGGAACAGTTTGGTTACAATTCTTTTTGTTAACTCAATTTTCCTTCATTTAACATTGACTCATTCGCCATTGTTCTGACTCAGATGCTGCATTGGCAGATGTGCTGGGGCCATCACTGTACTGCTGCTTTGCAAAGTGCAATGGATTGGCAACATCTGAGATTGGTATGCAGGAGAAAAAAGAAAGAAAGAAAGAAAGAAAGAAAGAAAGAAAGAAAGAAAGAAAGAAAGAAAGAAAGAAAGAAAGACATGTTGTGCTGCAAACAAAAGCATTATGAGGACATTCTAAAGAGCAGGTATTACATTTTACAGCATTTACCACGCAGTGGCAAATGGCTAAGACATAAAATCACAAGCTTGGCATAAACTTCACACTATGCTAATAGCTAAAACAAGAAAAAGAGCTCAACACACAGAAGGGACAGTTACTGCAAGGTGCACAGAAAGAGCCTGCTTATTTCAATGGGAGCGCCATTAGCTTCCAAGAAAGTCAGCATCTTTCATGGCTTTGTGTAAACTGCTTGTGGAGATGGTGTAGTTTGTAGGAAAAGGGATTGCTGAAGTGATCAGACCAAGCTCTGTTAAGTTAATGGCCCTGGCTGGGCCTGGAGTTAGTTAAGAACAGGTGTGTTGCCATAGACACAACTGGCTGGTGAAGCTCTTTCAGGAGCTGTGCAGGTCTCTTTCCCCGCTCACCTGGCTGGATGCCATGTCATCCCTTGGGTGGGAGAACAATAGGCCTGGAAACTAGGCTTTGTTTTAGTCTGGGCAAAAGCTGGGAATTGGAAAGGAGACATAGAAACCTGTCTTGCTCTGTGCTGAATCCCAAGCAACAACTTTGGGAACCCCCTAGAAAGCTAATGGAGAGGCAAGATCTGTTGGAATGCTGGTGCTGTTTGATGTTCAGGTTGTATATGTGTGTAACTAAAACCAAATACAGTGGTACCTCGGGTTACAGACACTTCAGGTTACAGACTCCGCTAACCCAGAAATAGTACCTCAGGTTAAGAACTTTGCTTCAAGATGAGAACAGAAATAGTGCAGTGGTGGCGCAGCGGCAGCAGGAGGCCCCGTTAGCTAAAGTGGTACCTCAGATTAAGAACAGTTTCAGGTTAAGAACGGACCTTCAGAATGAATTAAGTTCTTAACCTGAGGTACAACTGTATCCTAAAGGCAGTCTTCAATGATCTTCATTCCAGAAAAACTGAGCCTCCAGTAAGTGCTGGAGCCCCAGGACATTCTCACCACTTGGAGACTGGGGTGCACACAACACTGTTTTGAATTAAGAGATATGCATTGCCACCTAAAGAAGGGGACCTCCATAATACTATTCAGTGCTCAGATTAAGATTATGCTACTGCCACCATGGGACGCGGGTGGCGCTGTGGGTTAAAGCCTCAGCGCCTAGGACTTGCCGATCGAAAGGTTGGCGGTTCGAATCCCCGCGGCGGGGTGCGCTCCCGTTGCTCGGTCCCAGCGCCTGCCAACCTAGCAGTTCAAAAGCACCCCTGGGTGCAAGTAGATAAATAGGGACCGCTTACTAGCGGGAAGGTAAACGGCGTTCCGTGTGCTGCGCTGGCTCACCAGATGCAGCTTTGTCACGCTGGCCACGTGACCCGGAAGTGTCTGCGGACAGCGCTGGCCCCCGGCCTATAGAGTGAGATGGGCGCACAACCCTAGAGTCTGTCAAGACTGGCCCGTATGGGCAGGGGTACCTTTACCTTTACTGCCACCAGAGAGCACTTTGCCAAGCTCACAAGCACCACCACTAAAATGGAACCAGTCCTGGAAAATGCCTAATGCATCTGTTAGGGTACCTTTTCCCATTGCCAAGTAAAATCTAGTAAGCATGATTATTTATCCAGAAACTGTTGTGCAAACAATATTTTTCCATTAGATAAATGATGAAAATCATCCCTACATCAGTTCTGCTGAGACTTATTCCTATTGTGATCATTCATTCTGAAAAACCAATCCGTTTCTTGTATTATAGGTTTGGTTTAGGTGCTGCTGTTTTTATCCTAGTAACATTTTAATATATCTGGTTTTTTAAAACTACTGCAGCAACATGCAGCCCTGGAATGGATTTGCTCTCCTTCTTAGCTATTGTCACTGTATATACCAGTTTACCATTGGCCTAGCATTTGTCACGGAGCCACCGACACACTTGAATCAAGTTCAGAATCAATCAAACAGTTTATTACAGTCATAGATCAGCAGTCAGAGAATAGAATATTAAGTGCATAAAAAACAAAACTGATAATTAAAACAATGTACAGCAATAAATTTAGGCACACTGTGCAATAATAGACTATCCCAGGGAGTTGACTCAGAGTCACCCATGGAACCGGGTTTGAGGATTTTCATGCCGGACTATTTTGAGTTGGGCGATGGTCTGCGTCTACAGATTTGCACACAGAATCTGGCGACCATCCAGGTCTTCTTTTGGTCTTTGCCTAACAGCAAAAGGTCAAGTTTTTTCTTTTGCGGGAGGTTGGCGAGCCTCACCAGTAGGGGATCAATGAACTTACTGCGTGCCTCTTTGTAAAAGGGACATTTAAAGAATAAGTGTTCTGGGCTTCCTATCTCTCCCAATGGACAGGTGCAAAGTCTCTGGGCATAGGGGACTTTTCTAAAGGCTCCATCCAGGACCGGCGAGGGAAGAGCCGAGCTTCTGGCAAGTGTAAAGGCCCTTCTTGCATTTCTAGATACGAGAAAGGAGAGATATGCTGCCGGTGCGGCTATATCTCTCTCGATTTCTCCAATTTTATAGTCGGGGCACCTTGCGCAGTCCTGTTGTCTCTTGGTGTCTAATATTCTTTGCCTGACTGTAGCTTTTGCCTGGCCCAAGCCCAGACTTAGAAGGGCTTGAGGGGCAAAACCCAGTTTCTGGAGGGTGTTCAGGACTGCAGTCTGCCAGCCTGACTAGAATTGGTCACAGAGGATCAATGGGGCTATCCCTCGGGGGAGCAGATTCAGTGTCAGCCATTTGTATATTCATGTTAAGCAAATGCTTGCCTCCACTCTCATCATCCCCGTTTCCAATCTCACCCATGCGTTTGAGACACATCTGGGGATTTGGAGGAGAGCTCTAAGAAGTCTAGATTGAACTCTCTCAAGGGGGGTAGAAAGCAGAGGAAGGCAGACCCAAAAAGGAACCATACAGGAGTTGTGCCAAAGTTTTGGCCTTGTATAATTTTAGAGCTGCGGGGACAAAGAAGCCCCCTTGTGCTCTGAAAAATTTAAGAATACAATTTGCGGTTTTTTCCGCTGAACTCCCGATGGAGTTTATGTGTAGTTTGTTGGTTCCTGAGGCCTGTACCACCATTCCTAAATACATATAGTTTGTGACTTGTTCTAATTTATGGCCCTGGAGTTCCCAGCTTCTAAGCTTTGGTTTTTCCCCAAAAGCGAGTATCTTGGTCTTTTGATAGTTGATTTTGAGACATTCAGATTCACAGTATGCTGTGAGCTTTCTTAGTGCTCTTTTGAGTCCAATGGGGGTTCTAGATAGGATTACCGCATCATCAGCATATAGCAGGACCGAAATATGCCGATTTGCAAGCTTCGGCGGGTGGAGTTCTGAGTCATTGAGTGCAGATACTAAGTTATTTAGATAGAAATTAAATAGTGGAGGGGCCAATAGGCACCCTTAAGTTCAGATTGAAAAAATGCTTGAAAGTTCAGATTGAAAAAAATCATTTTTCCCCCCAAGTTCAGATTGAAAAATGCTTCCCACAAAACCACATATGAAGTAATTGCCAGGCTATGGAGTAAAACAATTGGGCTCAGTAGTGACATTAAACTATCGTATATACACTTAATGCTTAAGGACAAGCGTTCCTTCTACTGGAAGAAAAATGAAATCACAGACACCCTGACAGATTTTCTGAAACCTGCAGGCGGAAAGAACCCCATACAGTCACCATCTTGCTCTTGATAAAAAGGAAATTTGACTGCTTCATCAGCCTCATTGTCAATCAACTCCTTTGTCCAAATTCAAAAAGCCAACTAAGTAATGGATAAATTATAGGAGGTTCTGATCTTACCTCTCTGCAGAGGAATATATAGTTGCACTGTGCAGTGCCAAGCTTCCTGAGCATGTAAGTACCAACAACACGCTGTGTTTGGAAGCCAGAAGAGCGCCACCACCTCACAGCTCTTATTGCCAATAATAATAATAATGGTTGAATCAGAACATAGGAACCAACACAGGAATCTTTGCCCCGCACAAGAAAATATTTAAGGGGCCCAGCCCCCCCCCAAGTTAATGGACATTGCCTTTCAAATTGTGTGTATGTATGTGCTGCATCATATGATCAGTTATGCGGGGTGGGGCTTACCTGCCCCCTCCATATTTTATTCACCCTGTATCAGAACTGTGTAAAGCAGAATGCTTCCTGCTTGCCTGGATGGAGGATAGAGCATGGGTGGGTGTGTAGGTGTGTGGGTGGGTGTGTAAATCAGCCTACTGCACAAAGGTAAAACTCACATTCATTGATCTGCCCACATTTTACTTCTGGCACGTTGTTTGTCCTGAAGGGAATGTGGTTCTTGGGCTGAAAAACGTTCCACAGCCTTAAGTAAACAAAAGTCCAAATATTCCTAAAAATAATCACAGAACAACAGGTTCAAAACTCAACCCCAACCCAGGGAGGGGCGGTCACATTACAACAGATGCAGAATGGTTAAGATAGCCTTTACCACCATCCCCCTGCAGGGAAGAGTTCAGAGGCTTGGTGGGCTCCAGAAGATGTCCCTGGCCCAGAGAGATGGGGCAAGACAGGCTGGAGCTGCTCCAGTCACTGCTTGCTCTACTGAGAAAGGAAAGGTGAGCAGGCAGCAGTAGCAAGAAGAAAGACATAGCAAAGTCAGGCGGTTCTGAAGGTTGGCAATGCACCCCGAGCTTAGAATGTGGACCTCCCAGTTAGTTTACAATGCCAGCCATTGCTGTCTTCATCACTCTTAGAAAAGTCAGTTTTAAAAGTGCAGATGGACTCAAGAGTAAAAAAATCCTGATAACCCCTTTCTGAGGAAAGCAAGCAAAAGCAGTGCATAACTGAGGAGAGAGGAACAGAGATTTTTCTACAGAGCAGGAAGAACGACAACTAAAAAGTACAGAAGAGCACTCCCTCAGAACAACAGCGCCAACCAGAGCATGTGTTACCTCAGTGAACATCTTCACACCCTTGCCTGGTTGCTAAGCTATATCTCCACCATCACCCTCTTTTTTAGGTGATTTACTAACAACAGGATTAACCTTTAAGTCACCCACAGAAGGACCTTTGCTGATGAACTTCCAGTAACCATATGGAGTGGAAAAACTGAAATGAAGATTTAATGCTAACCTCAAATGCCTCTGTGTCTGTATCAGATGGACCTTGTACAAATCCATATGCAGATAATACTTCTCTGCTTGCGTCCCTCTGAGTCAGGAAACATATCCTCTTGTTTTCCCTATGGCAGATGGCCCAGAGAAGTCTAAAACAGCAACAGTTTGGTTGGTGCCAAATTATTTGTCATCTCCTGCCTGAAACGAGCCCACATCTCAGCATCAATTCTCGCACATTTCAAGAGAAATTACTACAATGGCTGTTCATAGCAAGGGGAATTCTCATTATGTTTTTTGCCCCTGTTTTGTCCCCCCAGATTAACGTGAACACAAATCTCACCTCAAAGAAGACGTTGTTTCAGTAAACCAGCTCATTATGATAGTTGATAAGGTTTTGCAAAGTGTGGAGGCAGCAGAGAGAGACAAGTATTTCCTTCTCCCCAGACTCTCTCATGAGGCTAGAATTCATTAGTGTTTACTTATTTAATTGTAGTTGTAGTAGTAGTAGTAGTAGTAGTAGTAGTAGTAGTAGTAGTTTAAAATGTTTTGCTGTGCTTCAGGCAAAACAATTTTCCAGAGCAGTTTATAGTCCTTGCCCTGAGAATGCAATTTAAAATAGCACAGCACAAAATAAAAATGAATTGGGATGGAGGAGGAAATAAGAAAAGTCAGGCACCTGTTGTAAGGTACCAGTACTTAGTTACAACAAGTCATATATCCGCATAAGATCGGGATTAGGAAAGACCCTTGCCTGAAACTCTGGAAGGTTGCTGGCCAGTCTGTGTACAGCAAGGTGACTAAACATTTTGGAATTGGGAGTCACATTGACAGTGGACCAACTCTCTAGTTATTGTGGATATGCTTAGAGGGAGTTTGGCTTTCTCCCTCCACAGACAGACACACACATAGTACACAGACTTGCCATATGCACACATCCCATACACACATACGCAGAGCATGCACAAATGCACACATTTCCCCCTGTTTTCCAGCCATATACCCAACTCATCCATTTTCCAGTCACTCAAGAAACAGGGGCAGTAAAGCATGTGACAAAGTGGTATGTGCTGCTTTACCAGGTGTGAAGCCTTTCTGCCATGTGCAGTGGTTGAGGGTGTAGCCACAGCACCGATCAGTAAGAGTGTGGCGACAGCTGTGGCATGCTCCTTGAAGGCTGGATCTGCCAGCTACTTGGCAGCCCCCCTGCCCATGCCACTTCTACAGTGGCCTCTTGTTGAATAGGAGGCCCTACTGGTCTCCACCTACACTCATTCCCAATGTAGATCTTTATTCAACCCTTGTTCCTGTTAGAAATCTTCACTTTCCCCTTCTTCCCTGGTGCGGAGGTGGCACCATTTTGAAGTTCGCCTCAGGTGTCAAAATGTCTTTGCTAACAAGAAATGTCTGATTCCATTCAGATGTAGCTAAGCCCAGAGTCATCTAGTGGCTTAACTGTATGACACTATCTACACAGTGAGTTGTTATCTAGATTTTGACTTCTGCAGAATCAGGTAACAATAGGGGTGCTCAGCTGTTTGATTTGCTTCAGAACTTTCTGCATTCAGATTTAGATCTTTAAAATGCTAGCAATTGTGACACTGTGCTAGCATGATTGTCTTTTCCAGGAGACACAGGAACCAGCCAGGCAGATGGCAAACATTGCTATAAACTACAATAGATCTGGAGTGCAGTAGCTCTCAATAGCTCCTTCTGACGCATTCCAGTAGCTTTTCCTGATCCTTTGGTGCTCTGTGTGGGAGTCACGATGAATTCATTCTGAACATTGGGAAAGTTTCTCAGGCGGAGGGAGAGATCTATTTCTGGCCTTTTCCTAAGTTACACACTTCAAAACCTAAACTTAAGAAGTCATGGGTTTAAGAGAAACACTTTGTAGTGCAAGAACTGGCCCAGTGCAATTTCAACTAAATTGGATATACAGTGGTACCTCAGGTTAGGAACTTAATTCGTTCTGGAGGTCCGTTTTTAACCTGAGACTGTTCTTAACCTGAAGCACCACTTTAGCTAATGGGGCCTCCCGCTGTGGCTGCGCCGCCGGAGCACAATTTCTGTTCTCATCCTGAAACAAAGTTCTTAACCCGAGGTACTATTTTTGGTTTAGTGGAGTCTGTAACCTGAAGCATATATAACCCGAGGTACCACAGCAAATATTTATTCCCAAAACTGAGTTATGCAATCCTTCAAAATGCTAAAGAAAATACCTCCAGATTCTTGGACAGAATACAAAGCTCATTACCTGGGATATTTAAAAAAAATACTATTTACATTCTGTGCACCTGCTGTTACTTATTTTTCCACTCTCTGTATTTTGCTCTTTCCTGTGTTTTCCTTGTGCCTGGCATCTTCATTGTTCAACTCTCACCATCTGCTGAAGCTACAACTCTTTTTATTGGCCTTTGACAGTCAAGGTATTTTGTTCTGTGTGGCCACATCTCTTTTTGCTAAATGTATACTGTTGTCACATGAACAGTTTTACTCATTTACCTTTTTTCAATAACTCTACCTATTTTCAGTTTTATAGCACCTAGTGTCTCTCTACTGGACTCCAAGGTCAGCTGACCACTTTCAGGCTATGACATCAGCTGGCAGATGATGATGATGATGATGATTAGGGCCATGTCAGAGGCCTAGGAAGTGTTCTTGCCTTATGCAATTATATCTCAACATGAATTGTGGCAATTGTATATTCTACTTCCCCAGTGTTTACTAAAATATCACTTTATGAAATCCATTTCCTACTTTTCCTGTGTGGTAGGGATAACTATGCTACAGACCTGCCTTAATTGTGCTCTCTTTGTAGGTACAGGCAAACCTGTCCATTTCAAATTATCTCCAGTTCTCATTTTTCCAGTCTTTCTTTTTTCCCCCAGGGGAAAACGTGAACACAGTCCCCCACTAGCAGAAATTATCCCATTGAGTTTCCTGCATTTATGGAAATCACAGGGGTCAGCACACCTGCAGTGCAATGGATGAGCCTCAACCTGGGAAAACCTCCTTCATGATAAAGGTGTCTCCCGTGCCAGGTAAGTATTCAGTTTTCATTTTGTGATATTTTTTTTAAGTCCTCAAGAAAATTCATCTGCAGTTTAGTATGAATTTCTCCTAATATACATATTTATAATGCATTTTCCCCCTAATATACCCATTATTGCAAGGAGTTTCCCTTAATATGATACATTTTAATTTCATCAATGTATGCACTTACGTGTACACTTTACCCTAGCAAACTGCATTGGAAAAAAATCAGAGAAGTGCAGATTTCATAAGGACGACTTTGCTCACATATTGTTTTCAGAAGTGCAGATTAGGTGGGCTCATATTTAAGTGTAATCTGAACCAAATTTCTTCCTTATCTCTAGTCTTTAATGGTTTGTGGAAAGGCTAGGGCCACCTGCTGAATGCTGTTGTTGTCTTTTAATTCAAAGCAGCTCAGCTGTATTCTTCTCTGAAAGAAAGGAAAAAAATATTGAGGTTGCCTGCATGTATTTTTCCTGTACGTGCAAAACTCTTAGCAGAATTTCAAGCATAGCTGTATAAAAAGAACATGCAGTCTTCAGAATTCACTTTGAGTAGGCTTTTGGGGGAACACTACAGCATGGCCCAGATTTATCCAAACTGTGACTTCCAAATAGTTTCACTGAAGTTACATTTGAGGCACAGCCCATTATTCAGGTAATTCAAAAGGCAGGGCCTGTACCTCCACGAGGAACATACACGCTGGCTCCATCAAAGAGCATGATTATTGTATTATTCTTCACACGTGGACACACACACACACACACACACACACACACACACACACACACGGCAGCGCAGGGACTTCAGCAGTGAGTCAGAATGAATCAGGCTTTCCTGGCAGTGAATGGTAGCTGTCGCTGATTATAAATGGGAAAGGACCTAGTCGAACAGAAAGCCATTTTGCAAAATGCGGAGCACTAAATAGTGTGTGCTGTTCTAATTGCACACATCATATTCATCATCAACAGCTGCATACAGAATTGCTAATACTGAAATAGCTCCCCTTTTGCTTCCTTGACATTTGACTTTATCGGGAGTTTGAAAAAGCAATCTTCAGAGGCACCTCTTGCAGCAAAGGGGGGTTTTCCACTTGCTTCTCCTGGTCCCAGCTCTTGGGGAAAGTTTGCTACCAAGATTCCCATCTGCTTCAGACAATATGACTAAGGAACAGGAATGATGAGATGTAATCCAACAACTTCTAGTGTGCATCAGGTTTCCTTTCCCTGAGTTAAATCCTCATTCTGCTAGTTAGGGTCACAATCTGGATCAGGCTGCTTGCACCTGCTATTTACTTTTTAGAAATTTACTTTTTAGTTATTTAACTTTTAGTGCAGCTTTCCTCAGCTCACCCTCAGATCATTTGACAAAGGATGAGTTTAAAATGCTATAAATAAATTCCCTGTTGCCTTGCAGAAGTTGTTGGACTACAGCTCCCATAATGCCTGATCATTATCCACCCTGGCTGCAGCTGATGCAAGCTGGCATCATGTTGAGGACATTAGGTTGGTAGAAGGAAGGCTCTTCTGTAGATACTGGGGAGGGAGTTGAACCAGGGCTGGCCCAGGATATTCTCCTCCCTGAAGCAGAGGGCAAGATGTTGATTGGGTTGGCCCAGAAATCTTGATATAAGACTGGCAATGGGGCAATTCCTCCATTGCACTAGGATAGTGTACACAACAGGCCATGTGCCAACACACAGCTCTGATCTGAAGAGGAGAATTAATAGGAAGCTTAGGAGGAATGGTTGGAAGGCTGCCACTACAGCCACAAAGCATCTGCTGCCTGAGGCGGATGCCACAGTTTGTCTAATGGTAGAGCCGACTCAGAGTCAAACATTGAATAATGACAACTCCATTGAGTTGTATCTAACAAAATTTTAAGGAGACATGTCTCCAACAGGGAGAAAATAGGAATAAGATGTATCAGGAACAAATGACAGAAAACAGGAGGTATCCCTCACAAGTAGGTTGTAGCCTTGTTTCCAAATTCCAAAAAGAAAAGGTTTTATTGCTAACATTATATCAGGGATGTTTCAGCTTGATGCAAAAGATCATAATCTATTTCGCTAAGTGACATTTTCCACTCCAAAATGTCATATTATTTGGATTTAATCAGAGGCCACTTGATCCGGTGCTTATTGAACAATACATTTTGGAGGAATATATATGAATTCAGTCATTTCTCCAGTTGTGTTCCAGTGTCAAGGTTAAAAACAGCTTTGTCAAGGCTGTGCCTGATTGGAAAGGCCTGGAAAGCATTCTTGGAGAGTGGCATTATACTTAATGAAAATTTCTAATTAATTGTTTCCAGTCCTCTATACACACACACACATACATACATACACACACACACATGCAGTTTCAGCAAATATATTTACAGGTGAAACTCAAAAAATTAGAATATTGTGGAAAAGTTCATTTTCCTATTGGAAAATGAAATCAGCATCCCCATAAAGCTCGTCTGCAGAAGGAAGCATGAAGTGCTCCAAAATCTCCTGGTTGATGGCTATGTTGACCCTGGACTTAATGAAGCACAGTGGATGACATGGCTCCCCAAATCAACACAGACTGTGGAAACTTCACATTGGACTTCAAGCATCTGGCATTGTGTGCCTCCCCATTCTTCCTCCAGACTCTGGGTCCTTCATTTCCAAGTGAGATGCAAAAGCTGCTCTCATCAGAAAAGAGATTTGGGGAGCCATGTCATCAGCTGGTGTTGGTCCACTGTGCTTCATTAAGTCTAGGGTCAACGTAGCCATCAACCAGGAGATTTTGGAGCACTTCATGCTTCCTTCCACAGACGAGCTTTATGGGAATGCTGATTTCATTTTCCAATAGGACTTTGTCACCTGCCCACACTGCCAAAAGTACCAAAACCTGGTTCAATGCCCATGGGATTACTGTGCTTGATTGGCCAGCAAACCCACCTGACCTGAACCCCATAGAGAATCTATGGGGCATTGCCAAGAGAAAGATGAGAGACATGAGACCGAGCAATGTAGAAGAGCTAAAGGCTGCTATTGAAGCTTCCTGGTCTTCCATAACACCTCAGCAGTGCCACAAGCTGATAGCATCCATGCCACGCCGCATTGAGGCAGTAATTGATGCAAAAGGGGCCCAAACCAAGTACTGAGTACATGTGCATGCTTCTACTTCTCAGAGGTCCTATATTGCTCTATTTGCAGTCCTTGTTTTGCTGATTTCATTTAATATTCTAATATTCTAATTTTCTGAGATTGTTAATTTGGGGTTTTCATCAGCTGTACGTCATAGACATCACAATTATAATAAATAAAGGCTTGACATATCTCGCTTTGCCTGTCATGAGTCTATCTCATATATTAGTTTCACCTTTTAAGTTGCATTACTGAAATAAATGAACTTTTCCACAATATTCTAATTTTTTGAGTTTCACCTGTATTTGAAAATGAGAAGTGTAGTTGAGATAATTAGAACCCACATTCAGATCTCAACTGAGCAATGAACTTGTTGCTCCTGTAACTTTAGGTAAAGGTAAAGGTACCCCTGCCCATACGGGCCAGTCTTGACAGACTCTAGGGTTGTGCGCCCATCTCACTCTATAGGCCGGGGGCCAGCGCTGTCCGCAGACACTTCCGGGTCACATGGCCAGCGTGACAAGCTGCATCTGGTGAGCCAGCGCAGCACACGGAAACGCCGTTTACCTTCCCGCTAGTAAGCGGTCCCTATTTATCTACTTGCACCCGGGGGTGCTTTCGAACTGCTAGGTTGGCAGGCGCTGGGACCGAACGACGGGAGCGCACCCTGCCGCGGGGATTCGAACCGCCGACCTTTCGATCGGCAAGTCCTAGGCGCTGAGGCTTTAACCCACAGCGCCACCCGCGTCCCATTGTAACTTTAGCTGTGGCTAAAAAGTGGGTTGGGGTGACACAGCCCCTCCACAAGTTAAAAGAAAGGTGAGGCAGTAGCAGAGCAAGGTGGGTGTGGTGGGTGCGGGCCGCCCCATGTGCCTTCCCTGAGGGGGGGGGGGTGATATCACTGCGAGCTCTGCCCCCCAGGACACTTCCCGCCACCGGCGCACCCCACTGGGACGTGTGCCAACAGGACACTTCCTGCAGCTAATGCACCCCCCTGGGACACAAGCCGATGCTGACGCACCCCCGTGGGCGGCTAGCCCCACCCTGTGGGCCATACCGGGTGTTGGAGCAGGTTTTTTTGGGGGGGATATATATGGAGTGGTGTATAATTGGAGACCACAAGGTTTTAATGAAACAAAGTGAAAATTTTCTAAAGGGAAAGAAAATAGTTCTTAGGGATATGCTTTTTGCATAGGAAAATTACAGAAAACCAACATATCCCACCAATGGAGCAGGGGGGGGGGGGACCAGTCAAATAAACATAGAGCTAAATGCAATCTGCTCTCCCTCTCCAGCACAGTCTGCAATGCTAACGACAAAGGTCCAATTAGCCATATCATACACCCTCCAGCATGTGTTTCCTTTGTTTCTTGAGACCATGTGTTGATCTGACTTTCAAAGCAAGCCCCATATAGATAAAGCATCAGCCTCGGTGGCCCCTGTGCTTCCCAACCCACAAAACCTCAATGAAGAACTGGGGCTTCTCCTCCAACAAGCAGCTATGCCTGCATGTTCTGTTTGCTGTCCTGTTCCAGTCCTGAAGAGGCACACATGAGGCAGGAAGAGCTCTGAGCGACCAACTTGCTCAGATAATGCCTGGCACCAGACTGCAGCCTTTTACAACACATGCCCCTTTCCCCCACCTCCAATCCTGGTCTGCTTCCCAATCTGGGCCTGCTTCCCTCCAGTGACACCTGCCTCTCCTTCCTGCCTGTTGCCTCAACCTAGTATCAGTGCAGAAATCTTGTGGGGTACAAGATGCTCGTTGGCAAGCAGCTTCTCCACAGGAGCATCCAGCAAAATGAAAACACTACCTCCCCATGCTTTATCAGAAATGGGGGAAAGATATGTAATGTCTCACCCCCACCCTCACCCCAGCCATATGTTTTTAACCCTAATTAAACATAAGCCGCACTCTCCAAATTAATTTGGGACTGGATCTGAGGCAGGTTGAGTGGTCCACAGATTGGGTAAAAGCAGGTTGGCCTGACTGGGGGTCCCTGGGTTGGAGCCATGGGGTGGATTGAGGAGGGTTGTGCTGAGCCCTACTCTCTTCCAGGCTTACCTGCAAGTTGAGCCCGGGGCCTTCCACATAAGTAGTAGTTGGTCTACCACTGAGCTATGGCCTGGATCTTGCTTCCTTATATCTCTTGACGTAAAAGTGGATTCTACTTCTTCTTTTGTAATAAAAACTGAAAATTCAGGAAAGGGGCTTGGAGAATCCTGGGGGAGGTCAAGCTTTTGAGTCCTCCCATGCCACACTTCCACAATGGCGCTTGTGTATGTGTTGTTTGTAGTTCTTGGCATCCAATTGCACTCTGAATCTGAATAACAGCAAAAGGACTTCTCCCCAAAGTGCCAAAGAAGTCTCAATCCAATAACACAGTCTGTTAAACAGATTAAATTGTGTTTTTCCTTTCATTGCCCTAAAAGCATGCAGTGCCCAGAATACCACCAGCATTTATTTATTATTATTATTATTCTGTAGTACAACCACAGGCCTTTTATGAAATTTAATTTGGGATTAAGTGGTTGAATGAAACAAAGCCCTGTTCTGCTGTGAAGTCCTGCTAGCCACTTGTCTGTGACTCTTGTCCTTCTATATTTCTCCTTTGTAACCTTTTTATAGCAGGAATGGGGAAATGTGGCCCGCCAAAGGTTGGGCTTCAACTCCCATCAGCCTCCCATGGCCAATGATAAGAGGTTCTGTAATATTGCCACAGTGGACAGTGAGAAGAATAACAGTTTTTGGCAGATGGCGAAATGCAGCGGGACAGAAACAGTGCTGCATGCAATTAATAGAGAGAGCTGAATGGGAAATGATGCCTTCTTCCACCCTTAGGCCTCCCTCAGTGCCTGTCTAGAAAAGACATGTCCACAAATGAAACTCTCTTTCAGGATGTGTTGATGTGGAAGAAAGGAATTAATCTCATCCATGCTTTGTTAATATTTGCAGCTGTTGCCCATCTGCCTCATGAGCAAGTTTTTCATCATTTTAGAAATCCTGAATGGAAGTCATTGTCCCCCACTTTGCAGCCTTTCCTGTTAGCATCACCTTATGGGCAGTGGAGATAATAGCTTCTCCTGGGATAACTTGGTTTCTTAGATTTCCTTTCTTCTCCTTCTTCTTTAGTCTTCAAGGCAATTCCAAAGGACAGTTGGATATCATCTCCTAACGAGCTGAATTATTAAAGGATCTGCTAGTCTATGTGGAATGACTCACCAAGACAGGCTGGACAGAGGAGATAATGTAACAAAGGCTAATGACATCCAAGCAGGGCTTTGAATGAAAGTGAAAGAATCATACCAAAAATATTGCGGCTCTCACAGACTTCAGCATGGAGTTATTAAAACGAGTCCTCCAGTACAGTCAGAATGAAAGTTCTTGGCTCTTTGATCACATCAGATGTTGTAGTGTGAGACCCATAGCTGAAAGAGAAGGCAGGCATCTTGGGCAAGGAGGCTAACAGAGCTCCATAACTGGTGGATATACACCAAATTGGATGGCCACCATGCGCTCCACAGAAGGCTGCCCTTGAAAAAGGTTCAGCTAGTACAGAATTGCCATAATGTGCCTTTGAACAGTTTTCTTTTATATCTTTTCTTTTATATCATGAAGCAATTGAGCAATCAAAATGATCAAGAGGCTAGAGCATAAGAACATAAGACTTTCCTGCATAAGACTAGCCCAGGGGCCACTGCTATTTTTCTAGAAAAAGAAGTGTGGGACTCCCTTGTTCTCTTAGAATGGCAATGGCATTCACCTGAGAGGTACCGGAACTGAGTTCCAGCAAGTTCCCCATCTGGAAAGTTTACAACTTCTGGGACTTATTTTTTATGGGGGGGGGGGGGAGTTGAGGATGATGATGATGATGATGATGATTTTATACCATGCCCATCTGGCTGGGTTTCCCCAGCCACTCTGGGCAGCTCCTAACAGATATTAAAAACATGATAAAATATCAAACATTAAAAACTTCCCTATACAGAGCTGCCTTCAGATGTCTTCTAGAAGTCAGATAGTTGCTTATTTCCTTGACATCTGAAGGGAGGGTGTTTCACAGGGCAGGCGCCACTACCAAGAAGGCCCTCTGCTTGGTTCCCTGTAGCTTCACTTCTCACAGTGAAGGAACCGCCAGAAGGCCCTCAGAGCTGGACCTTAGTGTCCAGGCTGAATGATGGGGGTGGAGACCCTTCTTCAGGTGCACTGGGCTAAGGCCATTTAGGGTTTTATAAGTCAGCACCAACACTTTGAACTGCGCTCGGAAACGTACTGGGAGCCAAGGTAGGTTTTTCAGGACCGGTGTTATGTGGTCTTTGATACTGGGCGATAGTTGGCCATATTGGCCAGGTCCAAAGATGGTTTTTTAAGAAGTGGTTTAATAACCACCTCTTTCAGCAGATCTGGGAAAGCTCCCACACAGAGGGAAGCATTTACCACCCCGCAGAGCCCATTGCCCATCCCTTCTCAGATTACTTTTATGAGCCAGGATGGGCAAGGATCAAGGAGACATGTGGTTGGTTTCACTCATCCAAGCAGCCTGTCAACATCCTCGGAGGTAGGAGATTAGAATTGATCCCATGCAACTTGACTAGACAGGACTTGAGCACTCTCCCACCCCACCCCTGCTCCCATGGTGCAGTCTACCTCATTCCAAATCTGAGTGACTTTATCTGCAAAAATCTTTGCAAAATCATTGCAGGAGATCTTGGGGCCTGATGGTGGAGGTGATTCCATTAGATTGCAAACCACCTGAAAGAGTCACCTGCTACTTTTTTCTGTAGATGTAATAGAGGCGATGAAGAAAGTCCGTCGTCACTTCTTTTGCTTCACTTTTACTTAGTGTCAGATCACCAACGTCCATAGAGGTGAACACCAGGTCTAAGGCATGTCTGTGACTATGAGTTGGGCCAAACTTATTCAGGGACAGCCCCATGGAGGCCATGCTTTCCACGAAGTCCTGAGCAGCCCCTTGTAGGGTCACGTTGACATGGATGTTAAAGTCCCCTAGGACAACCAAACTAGGTATCTCCAGGAGAACATCCGCCACGACCTGCAGCAGCTCAGGCAGGGAATCCTTGGTGCAGTGGGGAGGCCCATCTGCTTCATCCAACCAAGTCTCTGTCACACATGCCAGATCAATTCTTCCACCTGCGATCAAATCATGGATGACAGTGGTCTTGTGGATCATTGACTTGGCATTGCAAGCAGCACCTTACAGTCATGTGGGTCTCCCTTGTTGATTCCAGTATCCTTCTGGTCAAGACCAGACCCGGAGGCAGGGATTGTGTTCAAACAACGACTAAATCTGCCTCCTTGGTAATGACATGGACTGGTCTTAGCGTAACTCCTCCTCCTACCCATGATCACTGAGATTGGGTGTCTCAGTGCATCCCAAACTGTGGAACCTACGCCAGCCATTCTGTTGGCTGAGGCCCACTCCCAGGCAGCCCTGACCCTTACCCCTTCAGAACAGAATATGTTCTACAGACTATACAATAAACCAATAAAACAGTAGAAACTAATAAAAAAAAACCCCACACAATTTACGGTTATACTAAAATTAAAATAATCCCCAGCCTTAACTAAACATTTACCCCATCCCCAAAAACAAAACAAAAAAATAAAATGCCACAGATTAAAAACTATTTTAAAACATTTAAAACTTTTAAAAACACTTTCAACAGTTGCCCCAATCCCAGAGTTTGTTCCAGTGAGTCTGGGCTCTTCAGCACTTGCAGCAGGCAATGTCCCTCCCTCCCAGGAGTCTCTTATGTTGAGCAGGGTGAGTCTGGACCCCACCCCCTAGGCCAGGTGGAAAGGGCCTTGCAGGGAGCAGTCTTCAGCATTCACAGCAGGACAATGATAGAAGTGTGTAAAATTATGCATGGTATGCAGAATGTGGGTTTTCCCCTCTTTTCTCATCACACTAGACTGCAACAGGATCATCTAATGCAGTTGAATGGAGAGAGATTATGGACAAACAACAGGTAGCACTTACAGTGGTACCTTGGTATGCGAACGGGATCCGTTCCGGAGCCCTGTTCGCATCCTGAAGCAAATGCAACCCGCATCCGCGCATGCGCAGGTCGCGTTTCGCCACTTCCGTGCATGCGCGTGACGTCATTTTGACTGTCCGTGCATGAGCGTGCGGTGAAACCCAGAAGTAACGCATTCCGTTACTTCTGGGTCTCCGTGGAGCACAACCCAAAAATATTTAACTTGAAGCACATTTATCCCAAGGTATGACTGTATTCACACTGTGCATACTTAAATTTGCTCCACCAAGAAGTAGTGATGGCTACCAACCTGGATGGCTTTAAGAAGGATTAGGCAAATTGGTGGAGGATAAGGCTATCAGTGGCTAAATTCCCCCACCACTTCCTCCAGGATACAAAGATGTCCCTAGGGTCAACAATGACATTGCCTCCTCCCTGAGTCATATCTAAAACCCTAAGGTGGAACGGGATGACTGCTGCTGTTTAATTTTTGTTTGCTTCTTTCTTTTAGGGCTACACACTGATTAAAGGAATGTCTCAATGAATCATCTCCCTTTTAATTAATACTGGTTTGCTGATTAAATTAAAGCAGATGAATTAATTAAATTATTCAGAGGTCAAGTAGGAAAAGGACAAAAGATTCCCCCAAGAGCTAAGTGGACAAATATCCAGGTCTGTGGTTAGAGTGAGAAATTATACACATCAAAGCCTGTTGACAAAGCAAAGCACAAGGGAAAGTAGTAACAAAAGCATTTTTCAGACATTCTGAAACTAAGTTGATATTTTTCTAGGTTTGATTGGGTACTTTCTGGCATTATTTTATAACTTCAAGAGTGAGGAATGTTGTTCAGGGGCCACATTCCCTTCTGGGCAACCTTCCAGGGGCCACATGCCAGTGGTGGGCAGGGCCACAGGCAAAAGTGGGTGGAGCAATGAATTCGCAAAACTTGGCTCATTCTGCAAAAACATAGCAGTCAATGTGAGAGAACTCTGCCTGAGACTCTGGGGAAGAACTGCTACCCATTGGAGTAGGCAAAACTCCACTGGATGGTCAAGCAGTATATTCCTGCTCCAGAGTATATTCCCATGTTCCTTTACATGCACAGAAAACTAGTGTATTACCAGCAGATTGATTTGTATATGCTTTGCTTTGTTTTTAACATGGAAACGCTCAAAGCTATGCTCCTCCAGCTACAGTTTGATGCAGAAGTGTTCAGTGTGGCTGGCCGAGGTAGCACATTCTCAGGAGAGGCAAAAGGACAGGGGCAGTATATGCGACCTGGCCTACCCTGCATTCATCACTGAGAAAAGAGCCAACTGCTTTGGGTCAAGTTGGCTATGATACATGGAATTTGGGGAGCAGGGACCAGCTTGTCCTCTTCGTCAAGCAGCAAAATGGTTTAGACAGCCCTGCAAGAACTGTGTCATTTGATTCTCCAGGGATCACCAGGGAGTTTGATCCAGAATTGCATATGCATTTTCTGCCTTTTATACCCTGCCTTTCTTTCACTGTGGAAACCAAGCCAGTGTGCAGGTGGTTCTCAGGCACTGACCAGATTCAGTACTGCCTAGCTTCAGCCTTAGACTATATCCTGGCACCAGATACAATGATGTGGGCAAGCTCTTTCACACAACTGTAACAAAAGACCAAGCTGCAGCATTTAAGATGGTGTTCTTCATTCCTAGATCTGTTTCAGATCAGGTGACTGGACCTGAGCTTCCCAGATAATTTAGCAAAGGACTGTAGCTCAGTGGCAGAGCATTGCATGCAGAAGGTCCCAGGTTAAATCTCTGGCATCTCCAGGTAGGGCGGGGAGATAACATTTCCTGAAAGCCTGGACAGCCACCGCGAGTCAATGTAGATGATGCACAGCATAATAATACAAAAAAGCACAGATAAAATCAAAACAAAACCATGCAAAACTGTACAGATGCTGTACAGTACAAAAAGCATAGATAGATTATTGGTATTGTTGCAAACCACCCCAGTCTCTGAGCAGTGTGAGGTTCCAGGGGTTGGCTTCCTCAGAATGAGGGACAGCAGAGACCGCAGTGTCTTTCAGATATGTGGTTTATTTACACATATATACAAGCTGAACCTTCGATGGAGGGGCTCGCAGCTTTAACATCCTAAGAGTGTCTTGTTTCTTCCATTGCCACAACCTTGGATTCTGGCAGAGATGCAGCATGGCTCTGTCTCTCAGTTGCCCAGCCTGCTTCTTGCTTCTACTACACACACACCAACTCAACCCTGGGCTTTGCCCTTCTAATTACCTAATTACCAGCAAGTTGAGGGAGTTGAGGGCCAACCATGTGAGGCACTTCATTTGTGACCTTAATGACCCATACATAGGCCATTACCTCACTAGGAAGCAAGCTATTCCAGGAATTAAATTCATGTTTGATCCAGGAAGGAGGCTCAGGCACACACGCTACACCCCACCCACCCAAAAAAGCCACCTCACAACAGTATTATAGGGAGAGAGAAATCGTGGTGCCTCTCATTTTACAAATCAGATTCTATCCTTGAACTGCAGCAAGAATTGTCAAGCAGAACTCCCCATTCCACATTTGTTAAGTGAGTTAGGCAAATTTATTTCCCTTGGAGGTGTCTCTGTCGGAAGATTACATTACCAAATCATGATATGCTGTTCTAAATGTCAAGAAAGGATTTGAGAGTCTCCTGTAAAAAAAAAAACAACCACCCACCTTTCTAATAGTATTTATTCAGCTGAGAAGGCTGTCTCAATGAAATATACCCAGGGCTGCCAAGCCGGTTATAAATTCCCTGGACTGTTGAGCTTAATCCTTTTTAATATGGCTTCCTCCAGTGTGCCGAATTGTGTGTGTCCAATTTGTAAACAAGTTAATTTATATAGAAAAGCATTTCCACAGCATGAAGCTGCCTTTACAAAGTATGGAGTATTCACAGCTCTGTGGCCGCTACTCTCCTTCTGATAATGAGCCATTCCAAAGCCTTGTGGGCTACTTTTTATTACAATGAATAGTGCCTAGCGGGGAGAGAAAAAGGGGAAAGTAACATAATCAGGAGAAATACATTTCACTCTGGTACAGTTGTGTGGGTTTTCCCCCATACAAGGCAAACAGCCTGCTATGGAGGGAAAGGCTGTAAGCATGGATATGTGAGCATGATGGACATGCACTTGATACCTCCAATGCATGGGCCCATCTTTGCCCGCCAGGGAGCCAACTTTGGCCCACAAGTCCATTTTCCACCAACCACATCCACCTGTCCATCAGCAAACATCACTCAATAATGCCATCTGCTGAGGCAGATTTAGGGCAGTGCAACTGGTTTCCCCAGAAAGGGCGCAGGGGCCAAGTCTCCTTCCCAAAGGAGTGTATGTGTTTGCTTCAGAAAGGAGATATGAGAGCTCTGACAAGGTCCTAGAGAGGACCTTCCTCCTTCCCAAACCCTAGTAGCACTTGCCCAGCTTTGGGAAGGAGGAAGGAAGACTCTTAGGACCCTGCCAGAGCTTCATGCCACCCTTCCCAAAGGGTGCCTCCCTTATGCGCCTTTGGAAAGGTGGCATGAGGGCTGGGTGTCAAATTTTGGCCTCACACAGGATGCCATATTACCAAGGTCTGCCCCTGCCAATTGATGGGCAGGGGGTGGGAATCAATTCCGCATTGGCTGTGTAGGCCACATGGACTGTCATGAGAAACTATACAGTAGCAGGCTTCAACAGATACACATACTTGTCAGCTGATGAGAGGCTAAATCCTGCTCAGTTTGGCTGCATGAGCAGGTTCCCTGCATGCAGTAGGATTGGACATGCATACTCTGATTCAGTTCATCAGGATTCAATGAATCAGGAAAGGGTTTGCATTGAAACTGCTGCTAAAACAAGTGGTTCCCCCCCCCCCTTTGCTATAGCAGCACCTTGCTGCCTGTGAGATGTTTTGGGGACTTTGAAGCAGCAAATCACCTGATGCTGTTGGGACATTAGATTTGGTCCTTGGGGCTGATCCGGGTAAGGATCTGGTCCTTGGAGCGAACAAGGTTGTCTACCCCTGACATACACCAATGTGGTGAAGAGATGGTCAGGTCTTTGCAGGCATCAGGTCATGCAGATCGGGTTGGATTCAAGCAGCAATTCTCAGCTTAAGAATAGCAGTATTGCAAGATTTTCATTATTTTCACTTGTGAAATGTCAGAGGGTATGAAAGGAACTGTGCCTATCTGCAGCAAAACGAAAACAAAAAGCCTGAATCCTACAGCAAGGCAGCCTCAAATTCTGCACCAAAGGTAAGAGAATACTACGTGCTGAATATATTTTGCAAAACAGGTATATTTGACTATTTCAGCTCTAACTCTGCTTGGACATGGTGCTGTGGAGGAGTCTGAGGTGCCAATCACAGGCTGTCTTGCATAACAGCTGCACTCCAACAACCCCCGCCCCCGCAATCATTGCTTCTGTGATTTTACTAGGCTTCCCATTGCAGACATGAGGACTAGAATTTGGGGCCAGGCCAGGGAGTAAATGAAAGCTGATATTCTCCCCAGCTTGCTGAATGCATATCCAGTTCTTATGTTCTGTTCTTGCAGATCTGAGTTCGCAGCGGCTTACACATACATACTAATTAAAACATCTCTGCATCCAAAGCAGAATCTGTTTATATTTATCAGGCACACGAACCCACCTACCATCTGTATTAGTATTATTATTAATACTGGGAGTTTAGCCTTGAGTGTCATATTAACATAGTGGACAGTGAAACACAGAAAAATTGCCTCTGGCTCTTTGCAGCTGTACTTCTCTGTCTTCATGATAGCAGTGCTGTTTGAACCCTGTGCTTTGTAACAAACCTGTTTAAAAAAAGACATACTGGCATTCACTTGTCCAAACCTCAGTTTCCACTCAGTCACCTTTTTCATATTTCCATTTGATTTCAGAGAGTTAGCATTAAGTGCTTGCATCTGAGGAAAACAATCATCTTTTTCATAACCTAAAACAATTTTGTTCGTTTTAAAAAAACAAATGGGCAAAATAAAAGTGAAATTGTTGGTATCTGTCTGTCTTCCTACATTCCTACATTCCACTTCACTGCGTGTCCTTGAGTTCTAGTGTTAAGAGAGCGATAAAAAACTTTCCTCCAATCACTTTCTCAAGGCCATGCATAATTTTATAAACTTCTATCATGTCTCCTCTCAGACACCTTTTCTGTAAACTAAAAATTCCCAAACATTATGGGATGCTGTTTTGTAAAACAGTATGGTCAGCTTCTGCATGCTGAATGAGGATGTCATCTCAGACAGCAAAATGTCTCTGGTTGGCCCAGGCTGCAGAACACGCTCTCCTCTTATTAAGCCTCCCCTCCCCAACCCTCCTGTTTACAGAGAGGGGCAATGCTGTGCAATGGTTAAAGTGACCTTGCCATGAAGCTCACTGGGTGACTTTGGGCTAGTCACCTTTTCTCGGCCTAACCTACCTCACAGGGTTGTTAAGAGGATAAAATGGAGAGGAGGAGCACTCTGTATGCCACCTTGAGCTCCTTGGAGGAGAAGCTGGATATTAAGTGCAATAATAAATTCATTAAAATATATGAATGTGCACCAACCGCAAAATTCTGTTCAGACCCCAATATGGCCCCTTGGGGGGGGTGGCTCTTTTTCATCCTGAAGTTCATTGGAAGCTGACCATCAGGACTGGGTCTGAATCTGAATCCCAGTTCAGAAAAACAAAACTTCATATCTCACCTATTCACTATTGTGCAGAAATACAAGAAAGGATTCTAAGTTCACCTTTCCTCCCCACCCCCTTTTAAAGCAACAAATTTGTAGACTATTGAGTTGAATTATATTTTGGGGAAAGCCCTAGGATTGCTGACATTATGAAGGGTGGTGCATAAAACTGGTTAATAAGGAGGATAATAAATTTGCCGCTTCAGACTGCAGGTGGAGAAAACTATTTTAGACTCCTGGCAAGCACATAGGAAGCTGCCTTAAGACAGACCATTTGTCTGGTATTGTTTACACTGGCTGACAGCAGCTCTTCAGCATCTCAGGCAGAGAGAAAGGTCTTTTTCCACCACACACTGCTTGCTCATTTTTTAATTGGAGATGGCATGGAATGAACCAGGGACCTTCTGCAAGCAAGGCTTGTGCCCTGCCACTACCTATGGCTTTTCCTCTAAGCCCCCCCTCCCCCCACACCTTATGAAAGTATGAAGACCTGCGTAATTGTGTAAGATGATTTTATACAAATTTATATACACATGCATATTAATACATATGTAATGTGCATGTATACAAGTACATAGATATATATATATAGATATATTACATGCATGCACACATTGCCTTCTTATGTAAACATTAACACCCTTAATTCATACTGTAGGTTATTCCAAATTACACCAACCAGAAGCCATTTGAAATCATAACTGAATGGAGCCAGGATGTAAAACACATGATCAATTTAAGCATCTAGGAAATAAAGCCAGTAAACCAAACGATGTTTTTGGTTTTCTTCTTTGTTCCAAATGGTGCAATGACCTCGTCTTACAGGTGGGGCGGGGGGGGGGATCCCTTACTTTCTTTTTATGGGGATCAGGGCCAGTACCATGGGTCACACACCCTAGCAGCAGGGCCCACTGAGAAGACCCTCCTGGTGAGGAGGGAGTCACTTGTCCAAGGGGCATCCACTGATGGTAATGCATTCTAACCATGGACACATCAGGAGAATTTGTGGCAACTCTGTTATGCAAAAAATGAGGAAGGAAGATGTCGTGGGGGGGGTGAATTATGGCAGTCTACAACTTTCTTTTGAACTATACATATTTCAGTAATCTCCAGTTTCACTGAAGCTAGACTTCAGCAGAGTTGAGAGACGCCACAGAACCTGTTTTCACAGTGCCAGCCCAAGAAAAGCGGAGCAAACTGCAAATGTGCAACCTCCACCAACCCCCACCCCAAGATAGGGCTAATACTCTTGATGCACTGATTCCTGCCTTCCTCTAATCCCCCTTCCTGGCAGGTCACTTAAGCCTCCTGCTGCATTACTGGGCTAGCCCTACATTTCCAAAGTCTCCATTTGGAACACAGAAAACATGGAAAAGAAGAGAGTGTTATGAGGATATGCAGAAGTACCTTCCTTTCAGATGCATTTGGGATTATGATTCAAGTGTTGTTCATCAGAAGATTTGGCCTCTGGGCTGGTTTGACCTCTACTGCCTTTCTGGGCTTTAACTCCTCTTAACTGGGAGACAGTAGAGCTGTTTGCGAAAGGACTGCGGCTTAGTGGTAGAGCACCTGCTTTGCATGCAGAAGGTCCCATCTTCAATCCCCAGCATCTCCAGATAGGACTGGGAAGGTACCCTGCCTGGAATCCTGGAGAGCCCCTGCCAGTCAACATAGACACTATGAAGCTAGATGGACCCATGGTCAAACTCAGTAGAAGACAGGTTTCTATGTTCCTACAGACATAGTTGAAGAAATGAACACCTTTTCATTGTTGTTGCATCAGCTTCACGTGATGCCTGTCTGCTTCCCTGAAGCATTCAGCTGTGCGGGGCTGGAGACAGGATGCTGGCCAGAAAAAGCATCCACAGCAGGCCTCTTTCCATGCTCTTAAGAACAGAACAAAAAAACTTGGCAGAATCCATAAGCAAAGGGGGGTGAAGATGCATTTAGTTGCCTTGCAAATGCTTCCATCCACCCCAAGCAACTATCCAGGACTGACCTGCAATGACATACACATCCAATGTTCCAGAGTGCTATCATTAGTCACCAGTGGTAGCCGTTAAGTCTAGGAAAAAATGTCTGCGTGCCCACACTTCTTTATTCAGCTCATCACACTCGGAGTCGCCATACACGATAGGCATGTGCAGCAAGCGCAGAGGCCCAGCACCGCAGATAACGCAGCAGATAACCGTGACTGCCGCTCATATTTGAGGGCTTTCTTGACCTCCTCGTTCGACTGAGAGATGTAATCAAGGGTATGCAGGACATTGTACTCGATGCTGTTGATGGTCTCCTGCTGCTCTGCAACCAGGATCTCCAGGTGCAGGAAGAGAGCGTGCAACTCGCCAATCTGCACTTCCAAGTCCAGCAGCTGCTGGTGGCGCACCTGCGCCAAGGCCAGATGCTGCTTGGCTCTGAGCACTTCCAAGTCTTGGCCAACGATGCGCGGCACCACAGGACTCTCCACCATCCGCTTGATGTCCTCTTCCTGAAGATCCAAGCCAGCCAGTTCCGTTTGCCTCCTGATCTGCTCCTTCAGCTTCTCCACATATTGTGTCTCCTTGGCGTAGTGGTGGGCAATGATGTCACGGTAGCGGCCAACAAGTGCTGAGAGCTGGATGTGGCGTATGCGGCTAATGGCCAGCCACTGCTTGCTGTCCCTGGCGAGAGCCTCTTGGATGCTGTTGAGCCTCGGCTGCAGGGTTTTGGCCTCCTGGGTGAAAGAGTCTTTGATTGCACTCAGCTCTTTTTTCTCCCTGCAAATGCTTTCCTCGGTAGTGCAGCAAAGCACCTGCTGCTGCTTCTTGTCGATGTTCTCAGATAACTCTTCCAGCTTATTCAGTGCCAAGGAGAGACTGGTTATCTCCTGGAAAACCTTGTTCATGGGATTGCCCTCTTCCTCTTGGAAAATAGGGTTGTCGAAGGAGAGAGTGTCATCTAGATCCAGAGAGTCCCCGTCTTCGTTCACTCTGTTCCTGAGCTCCTCTAACCTGTCCTTCATTTTCAGCTCTTCTCGAAGCCGGAAACATCTGTGGAAGAGGAGGTGAGTGAGGCACACCCATCAGCATTTACGGAGATTTTGAGGGGGCTTGGGGACTTTTGCGTCAGTCAAAGCTGTTTTAAAGAGAGAGAGATAGAGAGAGTAAAAGAAAACTTCCCTCCCTAAAGCGATTGCAAATATTGACTGAGGCAATAAGCTTCTAAACCAGAGTTTACTCTACATCACATGGCTAATGCAAACCGGCTAGACTAGATTCCATGCCAGGGGTGGGTGGCACATAGCCCAATGATACAGCGTCAGCTGTAGAAATGAACATTGCTGAGTGCAGTCATGGGGAAATGTGAAAGGGGGCAGGCAGGCAGGGGGAATGTTTCAAGCCAGACTCAGCTGACTTTGAAGGTGACCCTGCATCAACTTTCAAACTACTGAGTCAAAACCAGATGCAAAGTGGACCAGAATTCAAATGAGTGCCATTAAAGAATGGAGGTTGTGCATGCATTCCATGGTTCTGCATTCTGCAGTCACAGAATCCTTCCTTCCTTCCTTCCTTCCTTCCTTCCTTCCTTCCTTCCTTCCTTCCTTCCTTCCTTCCTTCCCTGTTTCTTCTTCTGGCTACTAATCCTACTGGCTATGTTCTGCCTCCACTGTCGGGGGCAGTATGCCTCTGAATACCAGTTCCTGTAAACCCCAGAAGGGGAGAGTGCTGTTGTGCTCAGGTCATTGCTTGTGGGAGTCCCAGAGGCCACTGTGAGAACAGGATGGTGGACAAGGTGGGCTACTGGCCCAAGCCAGCAAGCTCTTTTGTTCTTACAACTTTCTGTTCATAAATAAATTTGAAGGATTTTTTGTCATGCATAATAACAGCATAATTTGAGCAGTAGCAAAAAATTAACAATAAACAAAAATCCAAAGCCTGAAGGTGCTTTTATAGGCCCCATCCCTGCTTTTCCCCTTCCAATCCTGCCCCCCATCTAGTGTAGAGGCATCTCCCTGTTTATATGGGGTTTGCATTCCAAGGCACCATGTATTTACATGAAATTGTGTATATTTGAAACACCATTGAAAAAGCCTGCAAACACCCCATTCTGCTCCTGTCCCTTTTTGTGATGTTTTGGGTGCAGTTGTACACACACCTAAAACAGTCATTTGCTGTACTTTCTCCCCCAATTTTGGGGGACATGCTGGGAGAATGGGAAGGCTTTGGAGATTGGAAGGGGGTTGGACTACATGATACTCAGGGTCCCTGCCAACTCTACCATTTTATGATCTAAAACCTCCCTCAGTCCATGCCCCCCCCCCTTCATAACATCCCTTTTTCCTGTTGGCACCATCAGATCACAGACAGGGAAATGGCAAGTGCAGTCCAGATTTTTGCACTCACAGGGCGTAGGTCAACTAGGGGAACAGGACACTGCCCCACCAACCTCAGTCTGCCCTTAGCCGGCTCCCACCAGCCTAGAACTGCCTGTCAACCTCCTCTGTGTAGAACTTGTAGAACTCAGCAGGGAGGAGAATGAGCGGGAAAGATAGAATGAGTTGACTCCACCTGTCACCGGCTCTGGCTCAATCTACTCTTGACCTCCCTGCCTTCCACCCTACCAGTTCCAGTGGGCATCAGTCAGCCCTGCTCTCTGCATTCAGAGGAAGGTCCAGTATATCCTATTGCCCCTCAGATGCCCTTCCAATGACAGTAGGATTGTGTCCAACAAAATACCCTCTTTTAACACACAATCAGGAGGGGAAGGAGGAGATGCTGCACCTCCTTTTCCTCCCCTCCTAAAAAGAGTACACATGAAATGAGCAGCAACCAGCAACTGGAAACATGCATGATCAGAGATACCCAACTGGTAAGTGGGAGGATCTGATCTTGCACAGTTCTGCTTCAGGGGTGGGGAAGAAAAAGGAGGAAAAAGGAGAGTTTGGAAGGTGAAGGTATCCACCTATACCTACATCTATCTTCTCTATGGGTGTATATTGTATTTAATTATGGAGTATCAGAGTTTTTAGGGGGCTAACCAGGCTGGGATGGCTGGGATAGCAGGCTTGTTGGCTTTTGAATGTCTGGTGTAGATTTTTTCAATTTCATTGTTCTGCATGGGACAATGACAATAAAGATTATCGTATCGTATGTGGCCACCAGGTAGATCCCTCCTTTTCTGGTTTCTCCTTCTTCATGCTTGACACCACACCTCCTGACTATCCCCAGATCGTTCTGAGCTACCCCAGCCCAACTCAACTGCAACCCACATTCCTCCAAAGGAACCCAATATGTCCAGGATTTGGACCTCATTTGAATCCAGTGCACAACCCAAATACATATACCATTTCTATTCTCCAAGCTTTGCAACTGATCTTTCAAGATCTCAGGAATACTCAATGAATGGACGGCAGGTAAAGAAGAACAGCCTCTGATAATAATGTGTGTAATCATACACATAAAAATGTGTGTGATAATGCACATGATATCCAATAATTGTTTCCAGTCTTAGTAGAACTGGAACAAAAAGTATTTGCTTCTTGCTGAGTTCAAGCAGCGAGAGAGAAATTAAAAAAGACCTGTAAAGAAAAGCTTGGAATTGAGATTTTCATAAGATTTGATTCCTCATTATAAAATGAGCTTCATGTGGTGGATCTGATCCTGACAGACATGGACTCAAGTGCCACCTCTACCTGGTGATGTTGGGCAAGTCAGCTTAGGGAACAGCTGGAGTTCAGTAGTCAAGCACCTGCTTTGCAGGCAAAAGGATCCAGATTCAATACCTGGTCTTGAAAGACTTGCTCCGAAAGCTTGGGGAGCCACTACTATTCAGTGTAGATGAGGGATGGGGAACATGTGGCACCCCATGTGTTGTTGGACTACAACTCCTATCATCCCTTATCACTGGCCATGCTGAGAGAGGCTGATGGGAACTGTAGTCCAGCATCATCTGAAAGGCCACAGGTTGCCATCCCTGCTTATAGGCAATACCAGGTTAGACAGGCCAATGGTCTGACTCAGTTTAAAGCAGCTTCCTGTGTCTGAGTTTCCCACTGTAGCTTGATGCCAAGGCTACTTTCAGAGGTGTACCAGGGAGTAAGAACTAAGAAATGCCCCCAAACACAGAAGAGCCAGCTAGTGTTGCTCCAAATCCCAGCCCATACAAGAAGAACTTTAGAGCTCCTACATGGGGAGGGCTGTAGGTCAGTGGCAGAGCATCTGCTTTGAATGCAGAAGGTCATGAATAAATAAAAAAAACCAGCCCTCACAAAAATTCATTGGCCATGTGCAAGAAGATACATTAAAACACATAAAGCCCTGAGTCCAGCCAGAGAGCCAACTTACCTTTTCCATCTGAAATCATTCCATGTGGCAGGAGTTAAGTTATTCTTTTGAATATTTTGCATTTACCTATCTAAAAGTACACAATGGTCCCTCCCAAGTAACAATCAACACTCATGCATTTCCAGAGTACACACAAAAGCCCCAGAACAGAACGTTGGCGGATTTCCTGGTGCTTACTCTTTAACCAAGGAACTGCATTTTCTGTGGTCTACAGTTTATTTTCTTAAGCATTGTTGATGCTCAATTATCACAGCGCAAGATGTCATTTTCCTCCTCAGGTTGTTGTTGTTAGGAAAGCATGTTGGGGTCATCACAAAGCACTATGGAGGTCAAAACTGAACTCAGTTGCATTGTATTCCAGATTTACCTCACTTCAGCAGATAATCGCTGAAACATACAGTTGCATTCAACTGAGAGCTGTGCAGAGTAGACCCATTGAAATCAACGGGCAAATTAGTTGCAGCCATTGATTTCAGTGGGTCAATGCGTCGTAGGACTTAGTTGGATAAAACCAAGTGTTATGAGGTGGGGGGGGGATAAATTGTTTTTTAAATTCTGGGTAAGAAGCAGCAGAACTCCCACTACTTTTGTAATCGGATTTTAGCAGCGGTAACAAAACTGTAATTTGAAATAAAAACCTATTGATGCTAAATTATTGATATGATTATTTAAATGGTTCTAATGATAGCTGGAAGTTTTTTTTTTTAACAGTGAAAGATGATGAATTTATACAAAGGAAGAGTCTGAGTGCTTCAGATGAAACTGTAATGAGTACAGCCAAGATCCTTTTATAATGCTACCTCCTCCGTTGAAATACTCTTCTCAGAGCTGCTAATGCATCTTGGAAAAACAGCTCCCAATAACCAGGTGATCACTCAGGAGTGACAGGGGATGAAATTACTATGTCATTTTTTAGGGGGGGAGGATCAGGTGTGGGCAGAATTGTTTGCTTAAAACCAGCGCTTTTTTCTAAAAAAAAATGTTTAGGGGTACTCTCATTTTCCTACTCATATTGAAATACTGCCCCTCAATGAGGCCAAACTTAGATTCACAAAATGTTTAGGGGTATGCGTACCCCTGCATTCCCCCAGAAAAAAGGCACTGCTTAAAACTATGGAAAAGATGAAGAGAGCAAATGGATGGTGAGATGAGAGTTGGCGATTTCGGGCAGAGTCAAACTGATCTTCCAGGTGAGAATGCACGTAGACACTCCACACCCACACGCCTTCTACTCTAAACTGGGTATATTAGCAATACATATACGGTGCTATGTAAATTCCACATAGCCTTTGTACAGAAAGGATGCAGCTCAGTGGCAGAAGGTCCTAAACTCCATCTCAAGGTAGAGCTAGGAAAGACCTTTGCCCAAAATCATGGACAGCCACTGCCCATCACTGTAGACAATAGTGACCTAGATGGTCCAGTGGGCTGACTTGGCATAAATCACCTTCCTACATCCTACTCTGCAAGTGCAAAATCAGACAACAAATGTGAATTCTACAAGCCCTTACAATAGCCAAGAGCCTTACTGTATATTGCAAGGCTGCATGTTGGTATATCCACCAACTACTACTCAAAGATCTGGGGACAAAACTGCCCTTTCTGTGACTTATTAGCATCAATCTCATTTAAAATACATATTTGGCATATGGGAATGTACACTTCCCTCGATAAAGATCTCTTTGTTACTCAAATGTAAGAGCTTCTGTGAGTGTTTTGAGTGGGAGCCAGGATACTTTCAAATAGAGGACCGTCTTCTGCAAAGTAGGATACATGGCTCTGTCCTCCAACACCTCACTGCCACCACCCAGCACCTGCCACCTGATGCAGCTGCCTCACTCTGCCTAATGTTAGGGCCAGCTGCAATTTCTGTCCACTACATAACTGTTAAAGGCAAATGAACCCTCCATTCACCAAAGAAGGCAGCAATCCTAACTTAGCTTACCTTAGTTTTATCTTTTCGTGCCTTGCCTCTGATTCATGCATTCAAGCATTTGGGAGAAAACAAAGCTGGCAGTTCAAGTTCTACATCTGGAGTGAGAGCCAGGACAGCTGAGCTCACTCTTCTGAGGGATATTTTATACTTTGGTTTTGCTATGGCCATTTCCTTCTCACTAGCTTTCACTGCAACCTTTCATTGGACTTTTCTCTTGATCCTCATTTGTGCCCTGTAAGATCTGAAAGCAATTAAAATGGAATTGAGTCACCTGTGCCCAGGGAGGTACAGGTAAATCATTGACAGGTACCACAGAGCGGCTTTGCTGGCCACGCATTGACATCACTGGGGAACCCATTGATCCGGAACTGAAGGAATCATTCCCACCTCTTCTGGAACATGTTAAAAGGAAAATGAACACCAAGGCACTCATTCATTGAACAGTAAAGTCCCTTCATTAACTCAGAGTTCATTCACGTGGACTGTATGTTCTAATTTTTATTGTTTCCAAAAGGCATATAAATTACTTTCAGCCCAGATACCCAATGCATGGCCAGAATGTCTCTGGCAATGGAATTAGGTTATTATTTACCAGCCATGGTAGGTAACTATCAGAAGCAGTTTGCTGGATGTGGCAGAGGGTGGTAGCAGTAAACCTAGGATTCATTTCACTTAAAATAACCCATGATTAAGTCAAAGTAAAAGACTGGAATGCTGTTAAAATTAGTCTGGTCATTTCTCCCGAGGGGCTGTGCTTCTGTCTGAGCAACATACGAGTTGTGAATCAGGGCATTATCCTGTAGGAGGCAGACACCTTTGGTCAGCATACCACACCTCTCAATTCTTATGGCCTTCCGCAATTTCTGCAGCAGTGAAACATAGTATGTCCTGGTAATTGTGGTACCCTTTGCCAGGAAAGCCAACATCACTACTCCGCAATGGTCCCAAAAGACCATGAACATGACCTTGCAGGCTGAAGTGCCTACTTTGGAGGTGGTGAGGCAGAGTGCTTCCATTGTTTGGACTGAGATTTAGTCTCTGAGTCATAATGATGGACCCATATTTCCTCCTGAGTAATTAGTCTGGCGAAGAAGTTATCATGGTTTTCATGACACATGGCCAAAAGAGCATGTGACTCGTTCCTGCTTCTGGAAAGGTGTCAGCAGCTGGGGAGCCCACCATGCGGACACCTTTCCCATGTGCAAATGGTCATGGATGATTTTTTTCTACAGAGCCCACACTGATCTTGACATCTGCAGCTAGTTGGTGAACGGTTATGCAGCGATCCTCTAAAATGGCGGCCTCCACTTGCTGAATGGTGTCTTCATCAATAGTGGACTGTGGTCACTCAGGAATGGGAGCTATTCCACCGAAGTCTGACCACACTTTAAGTGATGATGCCAGTGCTTGACAACGTCATACGATGGGGCATCCTCCCTATAAATCCCTTTCATCTCATTGAACGTCTCCCATGGTGTGCACCCTTTCAAGTACAGGAACTTAATGACCGCTCTGCATTCAACTGGTTCCATTATCAGACATTACTCCACGTTAGCACCCGTAGCAGAGAAAGCGTTAGGAGTTCAGGGCTACAAATTACCACGTTACCCATGGAGAGATGTATCATTACACAAGAGCAATTTCATCCTCCTATGATAACCGGAAGTGGGTCAGGAGAAATCTTTAATGAACGACCCTCGTAATCACCTCAAGCTTTTGAAGGTGAGCATGCCCTTTTTTTAGTGCACTCACTCTCACATTCTAGGTGTCTCCAATTGCTCATTTCTGTGGTAATATATTGCTCTAAGCTTACATTACAAAGTGGATAACAGACCTGTTCATGACTATTAACAAAGGAAGTTGGTATAGTCATTTTAACAGTCCTCTTCTTCTTCAAAGCTCAATCTCATGACTATAACAGTGTTTCTCAAACTTGGGTCGGCAGCTGTTGTTGGTCTACAACTCCCATCATCCCTATGTCGCAGGACCAATGGTCAGGGATGATGAGAGCTGTAGTCCAACAACAGCTGGAGATTCAATTGTGAGAAACTGTGCATAGAATCACAAGGTTTACGCACGCGTACTGGATTAAATCACAGCCATCTCCAGGTAGATCTGGGAAAGTCTTCTAGATGAATCCCTGTAGTAAGAAGAATAATTTTATTATTTATACCCTGCCCATCTGGATGGGTTTCCCCAGGCACTCTGTAGAGGTGCCGCCACTCACTGTAAAAACAACACTGAATTAGATGGACCAAATGGCCTAACTTTGCATCCTATGTTATTGCAAACAGTTAATCACTGCATATGCAACAGCATAAAAATAACTACTGTACTTACACAACTGCCATCTCAAATTATGCTCCTTTAAGAAACTCTGCCAAATCTTCCTGAGACTCCACTCTACTTCCTAATTCATGAATTCCTCATAAGGGCACGCAGAAGGATTTATAAATATTCAGAAAGCAATCATTTCTTTAGTGGTTAATCAAACAGAGCAGTTCATAGCTACCAAGACTATGTGTAATAATCTTTAAGACTCATTTACTGAATTTGCTGAAACCAAATGGTCATAATATCCATCTACCAATTTATTTACTTAATTAGACTTATAGCCTGCCTTTTTTCAAGGACTAGGGATGAGCAATGGTTCTAATGGCATTTTTTTCTGCCATGACCTGGTTTAATCTTGTTTGGTTCTCCCACATGCAGTTCCCAACTGTGGCCAGACATTTTAAGAATACCAAGACTTCCAGACCATAACAACGGTAAGGGAAGGGCCATAGCTCAGTGGTAACACATCTGGCTTGCATGTAGAAGGTCTTAGGTTCAATCCTCGAAGCAGAGATTGGAAAAACTCCTGGACAGCCGCTGCCAGTTAGTGTACACAGTTCTGAGCTAGATGATTCAATGGTATACGGCAGCTTCCTATGTTATGCCAAATTCAGGTGACAAAAGAGAAATGGGTACCATCAACAGAGTGCTACATATCTACACAATTTTCCCCAGTGGTTTTATATATTGATTGATAGTTGGTTGAAGAACCACGGCTCAACAGTGGAGTGCATACTCAACTTACAGAAAGTTCCAAGTTCAATCCCCAGCATCTCTTGTTTTAAAGGACCAGGGAGCAGGTGATTTGAAAAACCTCTGCCTGAGGGCATGGAGAGAAGTTGTCAATCAGAACAGATAACACTCAGCCAGGAAAGCTTTAAGGAAGCTTCCTATGTTCCTGTGTAATATAGCGGGGCTGACCTTCTTAGAAACACTAGTAGCCCAAGATCATTTGTTACTTGAGCCCAAGCCAAAATTATTATTAATTGCACTTATTAGGTGCCTTGCCTTGCCTTGCCTTGCCTTGCCTTGCCTTGCCTTGCCTTGCCTTGCCTTGCCTTGCCTTTCTTCCTTCCTTTCTTTCTTTCTTTGCATGATTTTTTATTAAAGCATTTTTGAGACAACAAAATTAAAGGGGTGGTGGTGGAAAAAAGAAAGAAAAGAAGAAAAGAGGGCTTCCAATTCTCCATCTGTCAGTTACATAAAAAGAATTATTCAAAACTTTTGCTCCACGACAACATCCTATTATTCCACTTTCCACAAATCAGTATTTTTTCCAATCTTCAAACCCAAATATCATATGTCCATCTTCCTTTTTACACAGAAAGTCCAATTAATAATATTGTTAAATGTCAGCAATAGCTGACATTCTCCAATTAATTGTACCAGTGTTGCCTCCAGCCATTTCAGCAATCATGTCTCCATATTAAATAATGGCAAATCTTCCCCTTTCTGCATATATAGACAACTCCACATTTGTGCGCGTTTGGCATGTGCGCAACCACCGATGCACGTGTCATTTTTGGCCTTGTAAGGGGGTGGGGCAGAATGGGGTGGGCTTCCACATGCTTCGCCAATGCATGTAGTGCTTCAGAACAGAACTCCCACGCAAACAGGGAGTTGCCTGTATAAGAGTCTTTTTCTTTTCTTTACAAAAAAAAAATTAACTCAAATTGACTTACAATATAATACAAATTTTAAAACCAATATAAAACTAAAATGAAATAAAAACTAAATAAGATTTGCATACATCAAAGGCATCTGAACACATCCCATGAACCAAAGAAGGCCTCGATATCCAAAACAGTCAAAATTGAAGGCCAAAGGTATGGGTGGGAGAAAAATACACTTTTGCCTGGTGCCTAAAAGTATTATTATTACATTTCTATATCGCCCTTCATCTGAGGATCACAGGGCAGTTTACAATATAAAAACTTGAAAATACATAACATACTAAGAAACAAAAATAATCTCCACCCCCACACTCCATTTCAAAGGCCACGTTGTTGTTGTTTAGTCGTTTAGTCATGTCCGACTCTTCGTGACCCCATGGACCAGAGCATGCCAGGCACTTCTGTCTTCCACTGCCTCCCGCAGTTTGGTCAAACTCATGCTGGTAGCTTCGAGAACACTATCCAACCATCTCGTCCTCTGTCGTCCCCTTCTCCTTGTGCCCTCCATCTTTCTCAACATCAGGGTCTTTTCCAGGGAGTCTTCTCTTCTCATGAGGTGGCCAAAGTATTGGAGCCTCAGCTTCAGGATCTGTCCTTCCAGTGAGCACTCAGGGCTGATTTGCTTCAGAATGGAGAGGTTTGATCTTCTTGCAGTCCAAGGGACTCTCAAGAGTCTCCTCCAGCACCATAATTCAAAAGCATCAATTCTTTGGCGATCAGCCTTCTTTATGGTCCAGCTATCACTTCCATACAAGGCCTGGTTGAAGAGGAATGGTTTTGCCTGTTGCCTAAAGATGTGTAATGAATGATCCTCCCTGGGGAGAGCATTCCATTAAATGTGGAGCCACTGCAGGAAAGGCTTGTTCTTGTGTTGCCATGAGAGATGTTGCTTCTCAACATCTCATGGAGGGGGCACATGAAGACAGTGATGATTCTCCCCCCACCCCAGCAACTGCTCCCATTCTACATACAGAAACTAACCAGTATAGACGGGGCAGAAATTCAGTTCAGTAGACATTTAAAGTCACATCAAAAAAACCAAGACAGACTTTCAGCAAAGTAAGCGGCTCACATCTATGCCAAACAACAAAGCTTTAATAATAAAGGAAATTGTAGCACAATATCATACTATTGGAGAGAAACTAAAACAACATGAGGCAAGAAGCAAGAATGACAGTTGGTCTTTTTAACTGAACCGAACTAAACGCCTGAAGGGAAGGGCCGATTCTGGAGCACAGCACAAAAGCCCCACCAGATGCCAGACATTCTACTGCTCGAATTAGGCTCCAGTGTTTTTCTAACAAAACAAACTGGCGGCCAATGTAGGAAGGGCTGGGAAAGACTCCTTGGTCTGAAACCCTGGAGTGCTGCTGCCAGCATGTATAGACAATACAAGATAGAACAAGAGTGAGTCCGCATAAAGCAGCTTCCCATGTGAAGTGTAGTTGGGTTTGAATATATGGCACTATGTACCAGGGTTGCCAGGTCAGAAGCATTCCAGACCCTAAGATTTCAGGGGCCAAACTCAAGACCTTATTTGCAAATGTGGACCTGAGTGAAAACTATCTACAGTATCCCCCTGCTGGCCCAGGGTGAGAACTTCAGTACATAACATTGAGTGTTTGTGGAAACTAACACTTTGCCTCACAGATAAAGTCAGGGCCAGATGTAAGATACAGAATGCAGAATATACCTGAAAACATCTGTGCTGTTTGTTCAGAAGGGCTCAAACTCTAGAGCAAAGCCTTGAGAGTGAATCATATTCAACAGACAGCTTCAGAAAAGAATATCCAATATAGACAAAACATTTAGACAAGCTAAAGTGAAATTGCTGAGTCCCTGGAGTCAGTACACAGACAAGAGTAAATAAAAAGCCACACAGATAGAGTGAATAAAAAGTGCCGGTACTCACCATGAAGTTGTTACAGTAAGTGCCACACTCTTAACCAGGGCTTTTCTTTTATGAAAAAAGAAGTGCCAGTACTGTGTACCCCTAAGTACTCCCCAGAAAAGAAAAGAAAAAGCACTGCAGGCAAGCAATAAGCATTAGTATCATCTGAGGACACATTCCAGGCAGGCAAAATTTAGGGAGGGTGACAGCAGGGCTGGTGAGGGGGTGTGACCTGGGGAGCATCTTGAGGGCCAGATACAGAGACGTGAAGGATTGCATTTGGTCCCCAGACCTGAGCTTCCCATCCCTGTCTTACAGAATAGTGATATAAGTGACACCTGCCACAAAATGTTGCAGGGCATTCCTGGCCCCCATTATAGACCAAGAAGAGCAGGAGGCAGAAGTCATCTTATTCCAAATTAAAGCCTCGGTCCATACAGTATTGTTTACTGTCTATTTCTATCCTGGACCTGTTGTTGTTCAATGTCTTTATAAATGACTTGAACAAAGGAGGGGACACTCATCAAATTTGCAGATGATACCAAACTGAGAGGGGTAGCTAATGCTGTAGAAGACAGAATCAGAATTCAAAATGACCTTAACAGATTGGAGAACGAGGCCCAAACTAATGAATTTCAATATAGACAAATGTAAAGTTCCTGCACTTGGGCAGGAAGAACCAGATGCACAAATATAGGATGGGGAAAACGTGGCTTACTAGCAGTACATGTGAAAACGATCTAGGAGTATGTAAAGGTAAAGGGACGCTGACCCCCCGGACTCTCCTGTCTCCTTGCGCCGGGCTTTAGGACCCGGCTCTCTTTCCGGGCTGCCTACTGCGCCTCCTTCCTGTGCATTTGAACTTGGCGCGCGCGCCCAACCTTCCACCTTCCGTCTAACCGTTTCTTCGCTCCCAGATGGAGGTGTGGCCACCCCTGACTCGTGCCCTCCCTCCTGCTGTGAGCTGCCAGCGCTTGCCCCCTGGCTCCTTTCCTCTTCCCTGCTCTCTGGCGGTGACGCTGGACCCGATCTCCAACTGCTCTCCTCTGATTCCCCTCTGGCTCTATCTCCCTGGGGTGCCCCCCTAAACTCCCCCCTTGCCTTGGCCACTGGTGCTCCTTTCTGTGAATCCTCCGACTCACTGGAGAGACTCGGAGATCTCGGGTCGTCGTCATCGCTCATCCTTTCTTCTGCCTCCTCCCCTTCGCTCTCTGTTTCCTCCCTTGCCCTTGCCTCTGCTCCTGAACCCCTGACAGTACCCCTGCCCGTACGGGCCAGTCTTGCCAAACTCTGGGGTTGTGCGCCCATCTCACTCAAGAGGCCGGGGGCCAGCGCTGTCCGGAGACACTTCCGGGTCACATGGCCAGTGTGACACCGCTGCTCTGGCGAGCCAGAGCCGCACACGGAAACGCCGTTTACCTTCCTGCTAGTAAGCAGTTCCTATTTATCTTCTTGCACCCGGGAGTGCTTTTGAACTGCTAGGTTGGCAGGCACTTGGACCAAACGACGGGAGCGCACCCCGCAGCGGGGATTCGAACCGCCGACCATGTGATTGACAAGTCCTAGGCGCTGAGGTTTTTACCCACAGCGCCACCCGCGTCCCTTAAAAATTCCCCAGTAGGCCCTCCCAAAAGAGGGCATGTCCGGGATTTCCCAGACATATGGCAACCCTAAAAAAAAGTAGCAGAGGTTTAGGAGAACAGTTTTCCTTCTCCTAGATGGGCCACCTTCCCAGGTTGACGAGCCCCATCTGCCCCTCACTTCCCTCTACAGCACGTGCAGAAGCTGCTTTCTTGAGCGTTGTACCCACTATTGATCTTGTTTGCTCAATCAGCCAGAGCCTGTCTCCACATGCCATAGGAGCCAACTCCTAGGGGCCATGGGGGCTTTGGCCCCCACAATAAAATATTTGTGGTGGCTGGGCCCCCACAAAGTTGATGGGCATTCCCATTCAATTGGTGTGCATATGTACTGCATCATGTGATTGATTTTGCAGAGCGGGGCTTACTTAGGCCTCCACAATATTTTATTCAAGTTGGCACTCCTGCCACATGCAGGGGAATTCCCTAACTCACCAAGGGATTGAGACCCACCAGCTACCCTCATCTGGCTTAGCACAACATGTCCCCCATCAGAGGTACTACCCATCCCCTAACACCCCATGCACCCCAAATCCTTCAATTATCAGGTTGTTATAATTTTTGTCTGTTTGTTTTTTCAAAAAAGTCATAAGATCCACAGCTTTGTCACTCTGGCTGAGGCCAATCCTTCAGAAAAACAAATCAATATTCCAATTATCACTGAGGTTAATCTGCACTCTGCAGGAAATTGGACTTACCGGTTGGTGACTAAGGATGGCTATAATGGCTCCAAGTACGCAAGACACTTCTGTGGTATCGTGGTTATGCATAATCTCAAAGCATCAGAAAACCTGAAAGAACAGAAATGGAACTGAAGTCTCTGTTGATTAAGATACGCACAGAGGCAGTGGGGGCTGCTGCATTTGGGACAGCGGTTCTCAACCTGTGGGTCCCCAGATGTTGTTGGACTACAACTCCCATCATCCCTGAGCTCTGGCCTTGCTAGCTAGGGGTGATGGGAGTTGTAGTTCAACAACATCTGGGGACCCACAGGTTGAGAAAGGCTGGTTTGGGAGAACCGGGCACTGCCCCACCAACCTCATCTTAGCCCCCACTACAAAAAAAGGGATACTCTTAACCTTATTTGCACAGTGGGTGGTATTTTTGGCAGTATTCTACTCCTTAGTCTCCTTAGTCTTAGTTTCCCTTTGTAAAGAGGAGAATAGGAGCAAACCAATAATTAGCTAGATCTGCCTGTCATTGGCTGTGGCACTACCTACCGTTGGCCTCCATGCCTTCTTCCCTACCAGTCCCAGTGTGCACTAGATCTGGAGTTAGATCTAAGCTGCTGCGCTCGGGGCTTTAGCTACAGGGACCTGTGAAAATCACAGCCCCTTTAAGTATAACCCAGTTTCCCCCTTTCCTCTTAATGTTCAGCTTTAATTGTTGGGGGGGGGACCCACATTACTAGGACATTTGAATGCTCTAAATAATAAATAGATGTTGTTGGGACTTCAGCTTCCATGAATCCCAGTCAACATGGCCAGTGGTGAGGGATGATGAGAGTCGGGTTGCAGCAAATCCTTGGAAGGTCACAGGTTTCCCTGTCCTTGTGCTAAAACATAAATTAAATGCTAAGTAAAATAATAACCGAAAGGTCGGCGGTTCGAATCCCCGCGGCGGGGTGTGCTCCCGTCGTTCGGTCCCGCACCTGCCAACCTAGCAGTTGGAAAGCACCTTCAGGTGCAAGTAGATAAATAGGGACCGCTTACCAGCGGAAAGGTAAACGGCGTTCCGTGTGCTGCGCTGGCTCGCCAGATGCAGCTTGTCACGCTGGCCACGTGACCCGGAAGTGTCTGCGGACAGCGCTGGCTCCCGGCCTATAGAGTGAGATGAGCGCACAACCCTAGAGTCTGGCAAGACTGGCCCGAACGGGCAGGGGTACCTTTACCTTTACCTTAAAATAATAACAGCACCAGGCAACGTTTTGAAAGGCTGTCACATGACCCAAGTTCATCTAATGGTCTACAAGCATTAAAGTCAGTAAACAGAAAAAAAAACTTGGACAGACAGCCTCCATCAAGTTGATCAGGTATAATCCAACAGAAAATGCATTGCAGAACAGTAGTAAACATGACGTACATTGTCTATTTCCAGACACATTTATGAGATTTTGTTTTAAAGGTGAGATTGCTTTGCTGCCCTTTGGGTACACAATGAGCTACCCAGAGCTGCTCTATTCAACCAGTTGCGTGGGCTGAAACCAAGGAGACAGGGAATGCTCCATTACTACTGCTGATGACATAGTCAAGTGCAACAGAAAACAGCTAGGGGGAAATATGGATAATTAATAAAATCAGCAACGCCTACGAGCACTTAGGCCAAACTTTTCCAGAGTCAAGCAGCTAGACAGTATAGCTGTGGACCTCAGAAGCATCCACCCTCCATAGTCAGGGAGAACTGGCTGTGGCTCTACCCACCAGGAAGCCAAAAAACAAACTTCACATACTATTCTATAGGGGCAGCAAAACATATTGAGAAACCAGGGCCAGGATTAGGGATGGGGGAGAAGTTTTGTAAAGTTTGCATTTAAAACGTGAGCCTACCTAATTTGTTCTTTCTGACACAATAAGCGAATCAAAACATAGCCATCTTTAGGAATTCACAGTTCTCTGATTTTTGCAATGCAGTTGTCCAGCCAAGTAGTGTGCATAATGCATATACTAGGGTAAAAGTGTGCATAAAAGTGCAACAATTCATTTTCTTAGTCCACAAGATCCCCATCAGTACTCAGTTGATTACCGTATTTTTTGCTCTAAAAGACTCACTATTTCCCTCCTAAAAAGTAAGGGGAAATGTGTGTGCGTCTTATGGAGCGAATGCAGGCTGCACAGCTATCCCAGAAGCCAGAACAACAAGAGGGATTGCTGCTTTCGCTGCCCAGCGATCCCTCATGTTGTTCTGGCTTCTGGGATTCAGAGTATTTTTTTTTCTTGTTTTCTTCCACCAAAAACTAGCTGCGTCTTATGGTCTGGTGCGTCATATAAAGCGAAAAATACGGTATATTACTGCTAACAGTAATGAAACCTAACATTTTCAATAGTTTGTGCCCGGAGGCTGCTTTGAAGTGTCCCTAGTTGTCATAAACATCTGTGCTGTAACAAGCATTTTTGTGGATGGGGGCTTTGCTCTGAGGCTCCCCACCCCCGATTGTGGATGCCTTTGCGTTTCATGCTTATGGCAACAAATGAAATTAAACGGTAATTTCATTGCTATTGCTATTGTTATTGCTGTTTCGATCAAAACAACCATCTGAAGGCAATTTGCACTGGAAATAATTCAAAAGCGGCTAAAAACAGACACATCCAAAACAAGAATAAAACCATACAAAGTAGGCATTCATTGTAAAGGGCCCACTTATTCAGCTGACAAAGTCTTTCAGAGCAAACATGTCTTCAATTGTTCCCGAAAAGTGCAAATAGTAGGTCCTGTCATAGCCATCTCCTTTCCACCCCACCTTCAAGATCAAAAGCTCTTTTTAAGAAACGCTTCCTGTAACATGATGAGTTGAAAGCTATTTTGATCCAAGATTACTGCCTGGTGAGTATTTTGATGGAGAAAGATGGATAAGCCTTAGCTTGTTTTTAAAAAGGAGCCCTGGGAAATCTGCAAGCAAGCCTTACATAAGGTTGGCTTACAGATGGGTAGCCGTGTTGGTCTGCCATAGTCAAAACAAAAAAAATTCCTTGCAGTAGCACCTTAAAGACCAACTAAGTTAGTTCTTGGTATGAGCTTTCGTATGCACACGAAAGCTCATACCAAGAACTAACTTAGTTGGTCTTTAAGGTGCTACTGCAAGGAATTTTTTTTGTTTTGAATAAGGTTGGCTTGTCTGCCCCCTCCGAAGCATCTTTGTCTGCCACTTTTTCCACACAGGTCATTCAACAGGCAAGTGTCTTAAGCAGAGATAGTAGAAGGGCCAAAGGCATTGAAATTCTTTTGAGAATAGGGGGAGCACAAGAGGCTACTCTTCGGTCTGGGATGCAGCTAATGCATAACGCTGTGGCTAGACAGATGATTAGAACAGATTGACACCAACACATGACAGTGGTTTTAAAACACCTGTGCCCAGCGCAAAGTTGTTGGGGGATGCAAAATTACAATACCTGCTGCTGCCTCAATACAGCTGCACACTTCCATCGCTGGGCTCCATTGAAAACAGCTTCTCCATGCAGCATGCCCAACCTATGTCTCCATCCTGAAACACCTGCACAAGATGAGTCAAATCCAGTTTCTCAATTTCTATGCAGTGGCAGCCAATTATTATTATTATTTTTTAAAGATATTTATTAAAGTTTCAAACAATAAAACAAGCTTCACAAAACAGGGTACAAAAGAAGAAAAAAACACGCCATCACCTTCTATCCAAAAAACAGAAAAACACAATAAGAAAAAACAAGAAAAAAAGACATAAAAGAAAACACATAGAAAAAAGACCGGTTTCTTAAATATTATTCTCATAATCTTCCTTCCAGACTCCCTCACATCTCCCTTCTCTGTGTTCCCTTTTACACAGTCTTATTCAGCAATACCTCACCTTCTTTCAAATCTTGTTTCATATTATACATTTCAACTATTATGCCTCTAATTTTTCACCATTTTCCCATGTTATTTAAGTGTGACATAATATTATTCTGACTTCACCTTTGTTCTGCAAACCATTTTTTACATACTCCTTTCAGCTATATCACTAATACCATATTATCTTTATATCCTGCATCCTTCTAACATTCATACAATTTACAATACTTTTGCAAGTAATCTTTAAATTTCTTCCAGTCCTCTTCCACTAGCTCTTCTCCCAGGTCTCGGATTCTGCCGCAGTGGCAGCCAATTAAACACCGCCTCCTGCACCAAAATTGCTCCCTTATCCTTCCTTAGGAACCCACCTGTGACACCTCTGTTGCTGCCACCAAGATGTTGCTCCTGAATATCTCAATCAGAGACCACGAAGGCATCTCTAGGAGAGGAGCACCTCAAGCTGGGGCTTGCTGATGAAAAGACATCTCAGAAGTATAGCTGCTCTTCATCTTGTTTCTGGAGGAGATTCTGCTCTTCACAGTTTAGGACCAAGAGGGATTTTTCAGTTGATGGCTGATCCACTGGCTGAGAGTCAAGAGCCCTTTAGCTCTCGACTTCCAGCTCACACCTCTGGGCAGTGGCTTCTAGCTACCCAAGAGCTGGGAGGAGCAAACAAGAAGCTCAGGAAGCATGCAGAAGACTTTTGGGCTGGGGTGCTGTTTGTGGGGTCTTGTGGAGAGGGGGTTGCTGCTGCTGGGTTTTTGTGTCTTTATTTTAGATCTTGTCGCGATATATGTGGAAATTGTTCGGTTTGGTTTGTATTTTTTAATTGTTTAATTATTGTTTATGACTACTTTTGTTGTGTTGCAGTTATGTGCTGCATTTTTATTATTATTAGATTTTCCACAATGATAACACAAACTTATGTGCTGTATTTTTGTTTAAGCCACCTTGAGCATGGTTTGAACTGTGGAAAGGCAGCATACAAATAAAATTATGTATGTATAAATGTATGTATGTACACATGTATGTATTTCCCTGGGCGTTTTACTCTGGGATTTAGTTTCCTGGGAATGAGGTTACTGGAGAATGAATGGCATAGAGCAATATTTCTATTTATTTATCTACAAACATTTAAATTCTGCTTAATGTTTCATAAATCTGCAAGTGGCGTACAGGCAAAAAGCAAATATACCATTAAAAGAAAGGGTTGTAACCAACTAGAGTAAACCTACTGAAACCAATGGAACTACATTAGTCATTCACATTAACTTCAATGGGTCTACTCTGAGTTGGAATAGCATTGGCTGCCACCCAAAAACACAACCTAAAACCCAGTAAACAAGCAATATAAAAATGCATAAAAGCAAATCAACAAGAAATCCAGAGATTCAAATACATACACTTTGTTTTATACAGTTATGCAGGTTGAGTAGAAGTGGAAATGAACAGCATTAGGCCTGCAATGGATGTCTCAAAGTTCTCTCTAAAATAATCCTTTTAGAGAGCCCAATTTGTCTCTCTTTTCAATCAATCAAAAACAGCCACTGGCTGCTTGCTCTGTTCTCTCTAACATTAGTACCATATTTGTTCCCTTTCAATGGCTAATTGGGGGAATAAGGATGAATCATTGCTGCTCATCACATGGGCCTTCCTGGGTCATGTTGGTTTCCATTGACTTTCAAATCAGCTGAAAGTCAAGGGCTGTACAAAATATTTTGTCTGTACTTTAGTGATATATTGCTGCAGGTCACCAAACCCACGCACAGAAATATTAGATTTAAGAACCATTCTGGGAACCGCCCGGACCAAACACTCACACATGCTTCCATTAAATATATATATACATACCAGGAACCGTTCTAGTGCCATTTCATAAACAACAGTCACAAAACAGGAGAAGGCAGAGAAGAGGACAATTAAAATGACCTTCCAAAAAAAGGTTATGATGGCTACCAACTCAGATTGCTTTAAAAGGTTAGACAAATTCATGGAAGATAAAGTTACCAACCACAATAACTACGTCAGAGGCACCATCTTCCGAAGAACATTGAGGGGACCTAACGCGATGTGCTGATGTTATGTACTGATGTTCTCACCCTGGGGCAGCAAGGGGATACTGTAGATAGTTATGCAAACAAGGTATCGAAAGTGACGTTCAGTGATTGGATAGTTTTAGAAAATTATTACCGTTACATTGTACTGGAGCTCTATATAAACAGGCTGACTGAACCCTTCAGTTCAGTTTAGTTCTGGCCTGTGAATAAACAAGAGCTGTTTGAAGAATCGCTGTGTCGTCTGATATGTTCACCCACAATCTAACACTGCCAACGAGGGTGGGATGGATGGACAACAGAGCACAGCCAGATGCAGCCACCCTCTGAGCGGAGTTGAATCACTGAGCTGAAACACCGAGCGAAATCACTGAACAGAACCAATTCAGAGCTGACTGTTCTGGCTAGAGCACTGTGTTCCATCCATTGCATCCACATCGGCATCGGAACCATGGCTTCACTTGTGCCACCTTTTGCGCCAGCCTCTGAATCATGGGACTCCTACCTTGCTCGGTTCGACTGCTACCTCCAAGCCAATGAGCTGACGGAAGTATCACAGGAGCTTAAGCGGGGCCTATTCCTCAGCCTCTGTGGGCCTGAGGTGTTTGAGACGGCCCGAGCATTGGTTGCGCCTGTAGCAGTCCAGGCAGCACCATGGGACACGATTAAAGAGAAGCTCCGCAACCACTACGCACCAAAGCCATCCAAGATTGCTGCCCGCCATGCGTTCTACCACCGGAACCAGGCAGAGGGGGAGTCAATTAACAACTACACTGCCGCCCTCCGACAGGCTGCAATGCACTGCGAGTTCAGAGACTTAGATGATGCCCTGATGGATCGAATCGTCTGCGGGGTCCGGGACATCCATCTGCAACGGCGTCTCCTCGCCAAGCCAGACCTCACACTGCAGAAAGCCATTGAGGAGGCCGTGGCCTCAGAAGCTGCCAAATGCTCCACCCAGGAGATCTGCAAGGCCAGCAGCCTGCATCTTGCTAGGAAGCCAGTTCCAGTGCATCATGAAGAGGCCAGCAGTGATGAGGCATCCTCCAGTGAAGACGATGACGTGCACCAGACAAAGCGGGAGCGCAGGAAGTTCCAAAAGAAGTCCAAGGGCCAATCGGAATGTGCCGGCTGCGGAGGCAGCCATTCCCGTGCCAAGTGTCGATTCAGAGATGTCATCTGTCGGACGTGTTCCAGAAGGGGCCACATCGCTAAGGTCTGCCGATCGGCTCCGTCTGACATGCCCCCTCCAACGACTTGCAAGTCCAAGTCTTCACTCCAGTCCGCCAAGGAAAGCTGTTTCGCTCTCACCAACTGCCACTGCCCGTCTGGAACCACGATTGGCCAAACCGACTTGCCTATGCGATGCAAGTTGAATGTCACTGTGCTCATTGAAGGAGCTCCATGTGACATGGAGATCGACACCGGGTCTGCCCTGTCCATCGTGTCTTGGAGCACCATCAAAAGACTGGTACCCAGAGTGTCCAAAAGGCAACTCGACTCTCACCACATACAACTGAGAGACTACCAGGGAAACGACATTCCTATGGTAGGCGTTGGCCGGTTCCGGATCGCCTTCAAGGATTTTTCGGGCCTGCTCCGACTGGTGGTGGTCGAAGGTCAGCAGCCAAGCCTCCTAGGGCTAGACTGGTTTGATGCCCTCGGCCTGGAAGTCACCGGCATCAACTGCATCTCTAATGCAGAGACTGAGGGTCTGGTCAAAGACTTTGCCGAGGTTTTTGAAGGCACTTTGGGTCAATATACAGGTACGCCCATCTCCTTTAGCCTTGATCCACAAGTCGCCCCCATCAAGCTAAAGCCACACCGGGTTCCCTTTGCTCTCAAGGCTAAGGTGGACGAACAACTGGACAAGCTGATCACCCAAGGAGTTTTGGAGCCAGTTGACCACTCCAAGTGGGAAACCCCCATCGTCACGCCTGTCAAGCCGGACGGTTCAGTGAGAATCTGTGCCGACTACAAGTGCACGATCAATAAGGCACTTCAGCAGCACACTTATCCGGTTCCTGTTGTCCAACACCTGCTGCATTCCCTGGGTGAGGGTGAGGTCTTCGCTAAGCTGAACCTTGCCCAAGCCTATCAACAACTGCCCGTCGATGATGCCACCGCTGAAGCCCAGACAATCATCACCCACCGAGGGGCATTCCGCTGCCGCCGTTTGCAGTTCGGTGTGAGTGTGGCGCCTGGCATCTTCCAAAGCCTTATGGAGTGTCTCCTGCAAGGGCTTTCGGGCGTGGTACCATATTTTGATGATGTCTTGGTGTCCGCAGACTCACACCAGCAGCTGTTCGAGCGCCTTCGCACAGTGCTGACCAGGTTCCAGGAGGCCGGGCTCAAGGTAAAGAGGGAGAAGTGCCAGATTGCCGTTCCACAGGTGGAGTTCCAGGGCTATCTGATTGACGCCTCTGGCCTTTACCCGACCACATCCAAGATCCGCGCTATCCAGCAGGCCCCCATCCCAAAGAACAAGATGGAGTTGCAGGCGTTCCTAGGACTGCTGAACTTTTATAACATGTTCCTGCCCCACAAAGCCACGGTGGCTGAGCCTCTTCACCAACTCCTCAGCACGAAGACACCTTGGTCCTGGGGTCTTCAGGAGATGGCAGCCTTCAACGCAGTCAAGGCTCTCCTTTCATCAGACAGTGTGCTGGTACAGTACAGTGAAGCCAGGCAGCTGGTCCTTGCCTGCGACGCCTCACCTTTTGGCATCGGCGCTGTCCTTAGTCACCGTTTTCCAGACGGAAGAGAAGCACCACTCGCCTACTTTTCCAGGACGCTATCTCCGACGGAACGGAATTACAGCCAGCTCGAGAAGGAGGCACTGGCACTTGTGGCTGGGGTGAAGAGGTTCCATGAATACCTCTATGGCAGGACTTTTGACCTCATCGCCGACCACAAGCCTGGGCCTCCTTGTTGGTGATCGACCAACTCCACCAGTCCTCTCACCACGCATGCTGTGACGGACTGTTTTCCAGGCTGCCTACCACTACCAGCTCGTCCATCGCCCGGGGAAATCGATGGGCCATGCCGACGCCCTCAGCCATTGCCCTCTTCCAGCATTTGTGGAAGACCCGGCTCCTGTTTCATCGCTCCTCCTGATTTCCGGCAGCGCCTGTATCGGCTACCACTGTGGCCTCTGCATCTGCCCAGGATCACACCATCAGCCTTGTGCTCAACTGGGTGTGGAGGGGGTGGCCACAAGGGTCTTTTGCATTGGAATTCCAGCCGTTCGCAACCAGACAACACGAACTCTCAGCTCATTGTGGCTGTCTGCTGTGGGGAGACTGCGTCGTGATTCCTCAAATACTCCGTCAATGCGTCCTTGAGGCTCTGCACATTGGCGACCTGGGAATCATTAAAATGAAGGCGTTGGCTCGTTGTTCCGTCTGGTGGCCTAACATGGACGATGCCATCACTGCCTGGGTTTCCGCCTGTCAAGCGTGCCAAGAATTGAGGCCTGCGCAACCAGCAGCTAAGGGACATACCTGGGAGACGCCCAAGACACCCTGGTCGAGGGTGCACATCAATCTGGCCAGTCCCTTTCACAGCTGGACCTTTATGGTAGTGGTGGACGCCTGTTCCAAATGGCTGGAGGTGGCCCTGATGCCCTCCACCACTACCGAGGCCGTCATCCGGGTGCTGCAAGGCCTCTTTGCGACACATGGGTGTCCTGATGTCCTTGTCTCTGACAACGGACGACAGTTCACGTCAGGCACTTTTGAGCTGTACCTTTTGGGACTGGGTATCCGCCATGCTCTAACGGCACCATTTCATCCATCCAGCAACGGGCAAGTGGATGGTGCGTTCGGCAAAAGAGGCACTGGGGTGGCTGGACCAGGGAGACTGGCACGAGCGGGTCACCGAATACTTGTTCGTGCAACACATCACCCCTCATGCGGCCACAGGGGCGGAGTCCTGCCGAACTGCTTATGGGCTGCCGCCTCAGGTCCCCGCTCTACCGGCTGCACCTGGATTTTGCCGTGGCTGAACACCCAGGCTGTGCCAATGCACCACGGTCATTTGTTCCAGGAAACCAGGTCTTTGCCTGGAACTTTGTGGGGGACATTCCTTGGGTGTCAGCCACAGTAGTGGGAGTCACTGGACCTCGCTTGTCCCAGGTGGCACTCGAAGATGGACGCTTGTGGCGCCGGCACATAGACCAGCTTAGGCGCAGGGTTGGGGACTTGGACACAACCGTGGTGCCCCCAACTGCGCACGTGGCTCCGGAACAGATGGTGAGGCTCCACCTACACCTCTCTCGCAAACTGCGGGCATGGAGCCGAACCAAGCCACTTCAAAGGGTCTGCCGGACTTCCCACAGACTCAGACCACTGCCGTGCCTGACATTCCGCCAACTCCACTTGTGGAGGTTCCACCCACAGCAGCGGATCCAGGGGACTTGGTTTCAATGCCACCTAGGGTCGCGCCACAGCCTCAGCAAGAATTGGGCGGCCCCGCGGACTTGGATACCAGTCCCCGGAGGTCTGGCAGAGTTTCCAAGTGCCCAACTTATTTAAAGGACTATGTTGTTGGACATGTAACACTGTTGGTCTAATGGAAGTGTGTGAAATGTAACCGATATGCTTTTGTGCCTAATTGAGCCATTACGTGTAGTGCTGTATATAAGGAAACCATTACGATTGTAACTAACGCCCTATCTCGGTGGGGAGGGGTGTTATGTACTGAAGTTCTCACCCTGGGCCAGCAGGGGGATACTGTAGATAGTTATGCAAATAAGGGATCGAAAGTGACGTTCAGTGATTGGATAGTTTTAGAAAATTATTACCGTTACATTGTTCAGTTCTGTTCTGGCCTGTGAATAAACAAGAGTTGTTTGAAGAATCGCTGTGTTGTCTGATATGTTCACCCACAACTTGACAGCTGACATCACACAACGTCCTGACATCACTCTGTGACCAGCTCCTCGTTCAGCCTCAACAATGAGTGGCCCCCTCAAAAAAAAAAAAGATTGGGGGCCCAAAGAGCCTCTGCCTCTAGGAGCCAGTGCCTTTGGGCAGAGGTGTGGGTGGTATAACCAGCCTCATATAACCAACATGCTTAAGTCTAATTAATGCATGAAGGGATACACTGGTGGAGGAAGGAGGGTGCGGGGGGTGCGGTGCACACCGGGTGTCAGCTGTGAGGGCGGATGACATTGCTGTGCCACCCCCACCCCCCGCTCACTGCATGGGCGGCGCCACCGGATGCTCACTGCACAGGCGGTGGGCCGCTAGGGACTATGCTGCCATGGGCAGCTAGCGGCGTGTCCCCCCCAATGCTCACCACATGGGCAGAAGGCAGCTAGGGATGCTCGCCGTGCAGGTGGCTAGCCCCACCTCCCACCACTCCGGGTGCTGGGGCAGGTAGCTCCGCCCCTGAAGGAAGGAACACCAGGCTTAGCTATGTCGGCTTATTGTTGTACCTAGTGTAATCAGCTACGTGGTTCTCACAAGCCTCTATTGAGTTCTATACCAATAATTTAAGAACTTTTATCACTTTGCAACTAGCTGAGTATTACTGCCTGTGCAACTTTTCTGAAACATATGAACCTGACTTTTGAAGAGTATGTAAGTAAACTAATTTTTAAACTTACCAAATGTGGTCATTTTCCTATGCTGTGGGAAGAGGGAAACTTTGGAATGAAACATTTTAGAGGGACATTTTGGAGGGGCACATATTTTAAAGATATAACAGCTTATATTTCCACACTTTACTTTGCTGAATATTTTGTGATTTAAATCTCTGCTGAAGTTCTCTCACCAAAGATTATTTGCCACAAACTTGGAATTCTCCTTCCTCTCTCTCTCTCTCTCTCTCTCTCTCTCTCTCTCTCTCCCTTTCACGCCAATAAAAGAAACTATGCCATGGGTAGGCAAACTAAGACCCGGGGGCCGAATCCAGCCCAATCACATTCTAAATCCGGCCCGCAGATGGCCTAGGAATCAGTGTGTTTTTACATGAGTAGAATGTGTCCTTTTATTTAAAATGCATCTCTGGATTATTTGTGGGGCATAGGAATTTGATCATATATATTTTTTCAAAATATAGTCTGGCCCCCCACAAGGTCTGAGGGACAGTGGACCAACCCCCTGCTGAAAAAGCCCCCTGCTGACCCCTGAACTATGCCTTTGAATACCAGTTTATGGGAACTGCAGGTGAGAAGAGCGCTGTTGCAATCAGGTCCTCCTTGCACACTAGTCATAGGCATCTGGTTGGCCACTGCTAGAGCAGGATACTGGTCCAGATGGGCCTTGGGCCTGATCCAGCAGGGCTCTTCTTGTGTTCTTAAAATGGACAGGGGAAAGGCACATTGGGGTGTTCAAAATGCCATTTAAAAAGCAAAAGCAAAAAGAACACCTTACCTCTTCATTCTAAAGAAATTAATCTCCCTCCTATACCTTTTCTTTCCACTCCCATTCGGTTTGTGTAGCCAGAGTCGTAGGGTGGAACTACCTGTTATCTCAGCAAAGGCTTTTCCCCAAACCAGTGGTTGGCTAAGATAGCATGAAAGCAGGTGTAGGGGTTGGGCACTGGAAAGGGTAATCCTGAAAGTGGCAGAATGGTGGAGGGATACTTAACTATTTCAAATTTCTCTTTCACTCTCTCTCACACACAGGGATAACATCCTTAACACCCTTCTATGTGCCCTATCATCAGAAGTGTAACAGAGACACACACTTCTCTGTGGTGCTGAGATTGTGGAAGGCGCTCTCTAGGAATATCTGCTTGGCCACTCCTGAGCTTCCACTTAAGCAGCAGGTTAGTGGGGCTGTGCTCCAACAGGCTTTAATCTTTGGTGGTTGTGGTACACAGGGGAGTCTGGTCTATTAGGACAAACAGGGCACTGCCCCCCACCAACCTCAGCTGGCCCTCAGCCAGCCCCCTCCTACCTGCCTCCTTTTCTTACAAGCAGTCCAGGAAGTTGCACAAATTGTCAGCTCCCTGCTCCCTGTTGGAATTTGGCTCCCTGTTGGAAGCCAAGACCCAAATTTGGGGCAAGTACTCTTTGGTGAGAGAACCTCAGCAGAGATTTAGCATGGCAAAACATGTAGGAAAGAAAAGTGTGGAAGTGTAAGCTAGAAAACCTTGAAAATGTGCCTTTCCAGTGAATTCCAAAGTACAGTGGTACCTTGGTTTTTGAGCATCTTGGAAGTAAAACGTTTTGGTTTTCGAACGCCAAAAACCCGGAAGTAAATGTTTCCGTTTTCGAATGCACCTCGGAAATTGAACGGCTTCCGCTGAGGTACCACTCTATTTTTCTCAATTTTCTCTGTAATTTGCAGACCGCCCTTTGCACCTTGGTTTTCGAATGTTTTAGAAGTCAAATGGTGTTCCAGAATAGATTACATTCGAAAACTGAGGTACCACTGTATCCCACTTCCCTAGCACACAGACCGCACATGCGGTAAGTTATAAAATAGGTTACTTAGAACTAACACTTCAAAGGTCAGATTCATGTGCTATTCCATACCAAGCTGCACAGGCAGTAAAACATTTCTTGGTTACAAAATGCTAAACGTTCCTAAATTATTGGTTTAGGTTTTCAGACTCCATTCTTGTCTAGCACATTCTTTTGTGCTAGCTAGAGGCTGATTAAAGCCATGTTTCCAGAGGGAGCAGCTCAGAGCTGCTCAGAACAACACATTCAAATGTAGACTGAGTACAACAAAAGGTTTGCTTGCCCATTTCCTCCCAAGCTGAGGGGAAGTGACAGGAGAGCTTACTCTATGACATTATCCCCTTCATGCTTTAGACCCACGGTTCCCAACGTGGGGCACATGCACCACAGGGGGGCAATTTGATTTTTAATGGGGGGCAATTTGAGAATGAGTTATTAACAGTTAATGGCCTTTTAGGCTCCCTCCATGTGAACAGTTCACTTTTTGAATAATAAGAATTATAGTTCATGAGGGGAGGGGGCATTAGGATTTTAGAGATGCTTAGGTGGGGCATGGCCAAAAAAAAGGTTAGAAACCACTGCTTTAGACTCAAGCATGCTGGTTACCTTACACTCCCTGGTCTCAGTGTTACTTTTGTAGAACTTAGTACAGAGAATGGGTGGCTATGCCTGTCATTGACTCTGGCATCACCTACTTTTGGCACCCCTGCTTTCTGCCATATCAGGCACATTGGGCACCAGCCACCACTGTTATTTGCCTTCCTTTTCAATGTTTTATTGCGATTCTTAAGAAGTGGTTTTAAGGTTGCATTGAATTTAATTTTTTACTTGTTTTACTGACCACTTTGTTGTTGTTTTTTTAAATTATTTTTATTGAGATTTTCAATTAAACAGAAAACAAACCAGAACAAACAATCAAAAACTAAAACAAACACTGACCACTTTGGATATGGTATGCAGAATAACAGAATGTGAACTCTCAGCTCTTCTTGCTAAGAGGGAACAGATAGTTATAAAATCTGCCACTGTGAAGCTTACAAAAATAAAGTAATAATCATAATCATAATCCTTCTTTTCCACAATCCTATATTTGGGTTCACAACATGTTACCAGGGAAATTATCCTGTGAGGGGAGTCCTTGTGCTGAATTTGTGATAGCGCAATCAAGTCCTGTAGAGGAGGCAACCCTTGGCTGCGTAGGAGGAAATCCTTATTTCAATAGCGCTATCTGCGATATTTGGCAAGAGGGAAGGAAACTAAGAGGTAGAAAACAATACTATATTTGAGGCAGAAGTACACAAGGTACCCTTTAGAAGTGAGTACGCCAATTTATTTATTGTGATGTGCTGTGTGAAAGACTCCTGCAATTCACACAATTATTTTGGTGCATGCTGGAATCATTCATAAAGACATTCAGCAATTACTTTGGCCAAGCAGTGATGACTCGCTAATTAAACCACACGGAAAGCCCTTCATTTGTAAAAAGCACAAGGCGATTGCCTCTGATCACAATACCAGAGTCCAAAACAAAACTACAAAGAAATTAAGCCTTTCATATGTGGGTTATTATTGAGACTGAACAAGGTGGATTAAGGGCCTTTTTATGTGACCTAGTACTGGGCATCCTATAGTCACAAAAAACGTTAACAGCTGCCATGCTAGATCAAGCTGATGGTCCAACAGGTTCAGCACTTTTCTCTCTTAGTAACCCCAGTATAAGTTTTCAGTAGTGAAAGCAAGAGCCTTTGTCCACTACTGACTCCCACCCAGCAACTGCTATATAGAGGCCTGCTGCTTCTGAACATAGAGATTCTGTGAGGCCAGCTCCCAAACTGCAGCTAGGTGGGTCACATGCAGGATTAAGCTTGAAAAGTGATATTCAATCATGGGCCAGTCCTCTACATTGTGTACAAGGTGGCAAATGCACCCAGTTTGGTGGCCAAAGGGGACAGGGAAATCAGGATATATATCCAGCTGCAAGTATCATTCTCCCCTGACCCAGAAACCACTTGCTGCTCTCGTAATGCTGTCTGCAAAATTGGGAGTGTTGTGATGACAAGATGACTAAACGGCTTTAGACATTGCAGACGCCAAGAGGATATGGATTTAATTTGCACATTTTATGTCCACGGTTCCACCTAGCATACAAAAAGGGAAACTGCTTGAATTTCTGCTCTCATTGTCTTCTGGGTCATTCTAGACTTTCCCTTTGGAAAGCAAACAGGGCCTCTCAAGTAAGATCCTCTCTAGAGGCAGGGGCTGCCCTCCTCCTTGACAGGACTGAAAGAGCAACCCCTTTACCCCCAAACTTCATGCAAGCAGAAACCTCTGTAAAGGAAAAACCTAGGTCACGTTCACACCAATACATTTAAAGCACATTGCTTCCTCCAAAGAACCCTGGGAACTGTAGCTAAAGATTCTAGGATTTGTAGCTTTGTGTAGGGTAGGCTACTCTCCCATGGTTCTTTGAGAGAAGCCATGTGCTTTGAACGCACGGTGTGGATGTTACCCCAGTGCAATAAGCGCTTTTTCAATAGGTACAACAGAGGCAATAAAAGAAAGATAACTTCCCCAAAGCTTTAGGTAGAAGAGACTAAAAACTATGGGACAGGGAGAAACTGATCCGGGAGTCCCTATGTATCACCCATCCACCCACAATGTGTGGTGAGCCAGAAGCATGGAAAGAGGATCACAATCCATTGAAAACCCAAGTGTGGGTGGAATACCCTGCAGGAGACACAGACAACAGGAATTCAGTGGAAAAAAACTGTTTCTCCTATGACTACTGCAGAATGTCCCAAAACTTTGGGATGTGACAAAGCAATAACACCCCGGGGTGTGCCTTCAGTGGATCCAACTGGTAAATCCTCCCTACAGCCCATGCCTGTCAAACTCCTCATCTGCTAAAGAGAAAGCATCCAATGTGGTGCCCCCCAGATGTTGTTGGACTACAAATACCATCAGTCCCAGCAAGTATGGTCAACAGACATGGGATGGGATGATGGGTGATGGGAGTTTTAGTCCACATCTGGAGGGTATCAATTACCTAGTAGCCAGGGCCTCCCACTCATGGGGCAAAGTGAGGCAGATTTCTCCACAAGGCAGGTGTAGCAGCTGCTCCTCTGATGGATCTCCAGCTATGGCACTTTCTACATTGCATGGGAGGCTAAGGTTATGCAATCATGTAGCCAGCAGAAGAGACCTTCTGCACTGTTGAGAAACAGGGCTGAGCTGGGCATGCAGGGGAGATCCACTGGAGGGTCATTCTCAAAGGGCAGTCTGCTGTCCAGGGGAAGTGACTACTTCAAGCAGCCACAAGAGAACAGCTATCCACACTTTGCAAGATGCAGAACCTAGCAGCACCTCTTGAACTTGTGCATCCTCTTTTCATTGTTTCACCATTATAACCAAACCTCCTTCTCTTGCCCACCAAGGAGGTTGGAAGCAGCCGATTAGGCTAACACCCTAGTTTAGGGTGGTTGTTGTTTTAAAGAACTTGATATAATTTTCCATCAATACATTTATTCTGTATATACAGTAAAACACCAAAAAATAATAATCAAAAATCATAGAATGAGTGGGGTTTTTTATTGAGATAATCCCACAGCTGGAAAAATGAAACATCCTAAATTACATTAAGTGACTTCCTTTCCCCTCCCTGCTCGCCCCCCCAAAAAAAAACCCTAAGAAAAAAAATCTTTACAAATTTACATTTTTTTTACAATACAAAAAACTAATAGCTTGTTGCATATAAATATTACATTTGGTCTGCCAACGTCAAGTGGCATCAAAAATCCCTGAAGCATTTCATTTTAAAGGGACCTGAGATAGCAGATGTAAAGATATGAACATAGAGCACCCTCTGAAAACAAGATGAAAGCAAAACAGTATTAGTTTAAACCAATTTGTGTGCACCTTTTTTCTGCAGGGGTGTTAACTGTGAAGCACTTTACACTGTCAAGAACACAATATACAGGCATTAAGAGCTTTTAGATGACACTAAGATTCCATGTGTCTGAAGCTCAGTTGTAAAGAGTAATATTCCTCAACAAAACCTGCTGTGAAGCTTTAACGAAAAGGCAAAATAGGCCAGAAACAAACAAACACACACACACACACACACACACACACACACACACACACACACACATATCTGCCTTGGAAATAGAAACAAGCCTTCTGAATACCACTTAATTGTTAAAAAAGAAAAAGAAAGAAGTCTTGGCATGAGCTTGCCGATCAGCCTGGCAAAGGTTAAGACTACAGGTGTGTGTGTGTGTGTGTGTGTGTGTCTGGGGGGGAGGAACAGACATATACTATAATCAAACACTGACAGCCACATTTCAAGCACTCCTACTCTCTTGCACACCACCTTGGGGAAGGAGGGAGGGGAAATAAGGAGGGCATGAAGTACAATCTTATAAAGACTGAGGCCTACTATTCTTAGTGTATACTTTAAATATTTGGATGGAGAATGCCAAAATGGTATGGCGGGTATGCAGCAGGATTATTATAAAGTACCCATTTTGTTTAATAACACAGTCTGCTAATTACATACCCACATCCATGCATATACATGTATTCATAAAGCACCATCTGATATAATACTATAGGTTAAGGCTGTGACAGCGATTCTGCTGGAAAATAAGAGCACAATCCAGCAGAGAACTTTTCTGCGCTTGCTCATTTAAAATAAAGAGGGTGTGCAAGGCAAACCTTATGAGCACTTCCTGTTCATTCTAATAGGCTTGCACAAGAGCTGATAAACATGCAGGGATCTGTAACACATGTATTTTGTTGTGGGCCAACGTCTGATATACTGAGCTATACATGTCAAAGTGTTGTTCTGTGTTTGAAGGGCCTTTAAAAAAATGCTAGCAACATTGCAGATTGAGAATCACCATTGTGAAATTCTTTAAAAAATGTAAACATCTGATATACGGTAGTAATATTGGGGGGGGGGGGGAGGTTTGAGAGATTCCTTGTAAATGTAGTCATTTAGAATACATCATTTTAAAGAACATAATGAAAACACCTAAGAGATTTCTAATAGAGCACCCTTAGGTGTTGAACAGTGCATTCTGCCCATAAATATTTAATTGTTCTTACAAATAGAAAAGTTATTATATTTTGTAGCATATATTATGAAACCAGTACACTAACTTTGCAATACAGAGAACTGCTTGCGTTCAGTGTGTAAGTTAAGGTTGGTGAAATGTTCTTAGACTAAATCTAGTTTATCCTGCTTTGTGCCAATACATGATCAGCTGTGTTAGGTGAAGATAAATTACTCAGCTTAACCTTAGCCATGACCAACAGCTTTGTATGGTTTGGCTTAATTCTAAGAAATATTCTGCAACCAAGGGTTTCCAAGGCTGCCAAACAACAGAAGCAACATATGGTAGAGAAAACAAAATGCAATAACACCTTAGGCTTTGATCGGGGGCGGGGGGGGAGGGTATTGCTATTTTAGAATTTAAAGAATACATGAGAAGGAATAGGTTTACTTGAACAAGAAGTCAAGGTGGTATGTGGGAACTTGAAGTCCTATTACTTTTGTTACTTTACTTCTGAAGTCCTATTACCTTTTGTTCCTATTACTAACAAACAAATTGAAACTAGAAACTAGAAAATGATAGAATGCAAAAAAATACCTCACAAACCCTTTGCTTCTTGATGGCAGATGAGAGACTTAAAATTCAGTTGATATAACCATTTAAGATGTTGCCCAAACTTCAAAAGTTCAGGAAAGCATTAAATGCATTTCAGATAAAAGATTTAAGTATTGCTCTTGACTGGAACAGAAAGGTTTCATATATCTTATGTAAAAATCCAAAGTTCTAACTCATCTTAAAGCAGGGAGGTTGGACCTGAAATCTGTGAAAATAGGTGTTCTGCATTTCCACATATACCATGCTGGTTATTGCTAAAGATGATTGGTTACTGTTCTGTTTAGAATACCACTTCCAAAATGCATGTGGCAAATTGTGAAGGCAGCCTCAGGCAAGCACTGAACAGCCTACAGTCAGACATGATGGGCAATTCAGATAAAATGGAACAATTGTGTTTCACTGCAACAAAGTTTTCTGCAGTGAAACATAATCTAGTTTTGAATTTGAATGGCCAATTTATAGGATACAGCTTTGGCCTCCTTGCAGAATCCCTTAAAGCAATTCTGCTCAGCTGTTCAGTAGAATCCAGCACCATTTCCTTTCTAAATACTGTTCCTTTGGGAGGTTTATTGGTGAGCATAATTTGGTATAAATACAATGAAGATATTCAGTCATTGCCAGTTAGAATAACTGGGAGCAACACCAAGACACATAATGAGTTCACAGAAGATCCTAAGGCTTGCACAGTAAGAAACAAACAACATTAAGAAGGGGTGATTTGATGGTTTGTTCACTAAATTTCTACAATTTTGATCCTGAAACAGAATTGTTGACAGACCATTACACTGATTTAGTATGGCATTCTCTGGATTTTTCAAATCCCAAGCCTTTACAGTGAAAGTTCTTTTGTGGCGTTACACAAATCATGGTGAAGGCCAAGCCTCCCCATCTCCAAAAAGCTAACTTCAACTGAGTGCATCTGATCCTCACTGAGGCTGCCAACAGCCTAGTGGGTTGATGTCCAGAAATTGAACATGTGGAGCATCCACAGGGCAAGTGGTACAAAGGAACCAGCAGCACCTGAAAGGAGCAGGAAAAGGTGCAAGGAAGATAAGAATGGGGTAGAATGAAGTAGGTCCTTGGCAGTTCAAATCAGAGAGGTCCTGAGAGCTGTCTACTGAAGAATGGGTCCAATTTTGTTATTTCCAAGCCAATATTGCTACAGAGTCCTATACAATTTTAACTTTGGAAAGTAAACCCTGTCCAAATTAATTGTGTTTCAGGGTGGCCCACATCACCTGATTGATATCCTCAAACAACAGATGAATGGGTACAGTAAGGAATCCTCACTTGATAACTATCCCAACCACCAAACTGAATAAAACACCACCAGGTTATTCCTCACATGCACAAGAAACCTCCATTTCCTTTAGAATAGATGTTCTGTTGTTGCAGCACCATTGTAGCCTAGTTTCCTAGTATGCCTAGTAATGAACACATATCCTAAAAATACTTTCATCCTAGAAAAGTATTCTTGCTTTCCTATCATCTTCACAGTACATAATTAGTCCTAAATAAAAGAGAACACTGAAGGCATTTCTCCCAAATTGTAATTGTTGTTTCAAAGAAGCACACACCGCTCCTTAGGGCATAGGTCTCCACAGTAAATACCTGTACAAGTGAATACCTTCTCTGGGGGCAGGATTTCAGTTCTTTAAAATAACACTATTTGTCCCCATTGTGGTTACAAGCAACCATGGTGACAGTATAGCCGGTCTATATAGTATAGCAGGAGATATGCTTGAGGTTTCCTTTTAAGCACACACCTGTCTCGTAGATCTGAAATACTACACTGAACAAAAAGATTCTATACTTGCACATCCTGAGGCACAGCCTGCACACTCTCAGAAGCAAACATGGAGCTCTTGTATTAAAGGATGCTCCAGGAACACTTCCAGGCTTTCATGGGCGGAAAGGATCTGAATCAGGACAACTGTGTGCCATACCTGACTCCTGGATTTGTATCCAGTGTGTATATAAATAAACGCTTGGTTTCTAGATCACATAACTCAATAACATAATTCTTCTATTTTTGCCCTAACTGGCAAATGCCTTCCCATTTGACTGTTTTTAAAATCTATTTTTTACGGTAGATGATCCATAGCCACTTTTGTATGCATGTGTATATATGTATTTTCTTACACATGTTATATATAAATAATTATACTGTAATTCTGTGGAGATCCAGCAATGTTACTGACCAAGTGTGCCTAGCAAAAGAATTGCTTGCAGGCTAGATAGAAATAATGTATGAAATTTCACTCATTATTTTATTTGGCTTTCTGTTTCTCTTTCATATGCTCTGTCAACCCTTCTATTTTATCTCTGGGATGATGAATTACACAAAATAGAAAAATGAAACTCTTATTCAAGAGAAGGGGGAAAGCACATTTCTGAAATTCACTTGCTACAGTGATGAGGGACAAACATGGTTCCCCAAGCCTAGATTCCCCTTACACTGATGCACTGTTCAACACTGTTACAAGAAGAGCCCTGTGCAAATTATTTCTCAGTATCAAACCAGATGGCACCACACCCAATGAGAAATCCATACATGCCAAAATTCACACACAGGTGTTCTGCATTTGTGGGGCTGTGTCCACTTCAACAGAAGGAGCTGATTAGCACGCACGAACAAAAATAAAAGTAAGCCAATCATGCCCTTCCACCAAAGTGAATGGGGAAGCTGGGGGGAGGGAGAGGGGAGGAGCTCAGTGGCCTGGAGCTCCTTTGCCAATTAGCAATCTCTCAATCAAGGGTGTTATGATTCCCCGTCCCGGGGTAGATTGAGATGGTTGTCCATACTAAGTGAGTCGGCAAAGTTACTATAGCATAAAAAAGTTATGTTGTAGTTGAAAGAATCAAATTAAAGCATGTAAAGCATCGTGAGTATGATTGTCAGGTTGAAACCTGACAAATGGCTATTTTGTCGTTTAATGACGGACTGTGCTAATGCCACACAACCTACAGCAACCCCATAAATGAAGAAAAGGAAATGAATTCTAATGTTTCTATTATTTGCAAGTCCGGAGGCAGCTAAGCTACTAGAAAAACAGTGGCTGCGAAGGAGAGAAAATATCATGATGATGTTAACACCTTATTGGCAGTCTCAATTAATGCTATATCAATATGAGGGCTTCAGAATGAATATAGAAGCAAGTTAACTTTTGCATTTGGCACCTGTGTGTCTAGATATTCATAGTTCTCAAGTATCTCATTGTATATTATTATTAATGCATGCATCTGTTAATGCATGTCAAAAGTCTGCTACGTATTTACAAGGCACCAAGCCCCACCCACCCCTCTTTCTCCCTCTCATTTTCAAAACATGAATTAAGAACCAATGAGAAAAGCATACCGAGATACCCAAGTATGAACATACTTCATGAATGTTTGGCTTGGAAAGATTGAAATTACTCATATTCTGTGCACAATAGAGAAACTGTAAACATTTTATAGCTGCCTTTAAGATTGGTGAATTGTGCAAAAGTTATTACTGAATGTAAGGAATTCATGGCAGACAATTCAAAATCTCTGTAAGAAGGTGCTGTTTCTATAATGCACAAAACCAAAAAAGAAAAACAAGGGGAGACATCAAAATCATGATTCCATTGCCACTGTCCTCCTATGACAACCTCAAAGTGTAGTGTGGGAAAGTATTTCTGCAGATATAGAATGAATGGGCAAGGCTTCTTTTGGCCAAGAACATGTGGCAATCAGAAGTCTTTGAACATACCAATGGGCAAAATGGAAAAAGCACCACAGAAAAATGTGAGCAGAGTCCCCACACAATTTGCGCTGTAGATTTTCTGGCAAAAATCCCTGCAGTAGAAGGCCTTAGATCGTCAAAACACCATTGTTCACTTCCAGTTTCCCATTTGTCAATAATTCCATCCCATGAGATGGCTGACCCTGGCCTTTTCTGTCATTTTCCGCACTCTGCCTGACCTGGAAGTACCAAGGTTCAGAGGATCCTCAGTGTGCACAAAAGTGTCATTGTCTGAATCGTCATTATATAAAACGGTTCGCCTGCCCTCATTCCTAGTTTTAATCCGAGGCGGCCTGCTGAACCGCCCACCAAATGTGTTCTCACTGAAGCGTCCCCCCAAAAGATTCTCAAATTCATCATCGGCAATTCGTGGGCGCTTGGCTCTGGAGGCTCCTCTGGAGGCTCCTCTCCCTCTCCCTCTTCTTCCTCCCCTGCCTCCTCTTCTTCCTCTGTTACAGCCTCTTCCCCTCCGGCTGCCTCGCCCCCCTCTGCTCCACCTACCCCACCGGCCCCATCTCCCTCTCTTTCCTGTCCCTCTACCCTGCCAATTTCTCTGCCCACTGGAGATGTTCCTTCGGATTTTTCTTTTCGGTTTCACTTGCACAGATTTGCTGTAGTCATGGTCTCCATCTATGTAGTCCTGATCTGTTCTAGAGCTTGATTCAGAGTCAGAATCAGAGCCACATCCGCTTTCAGAACTTGAGTTTGATCGTGAATCTCCACTTTCTGAGGAGGATAAACCTGGCTTTTCTTTTTCTTCTCTCTTCTTCTTTTCACCAATGGGTTCATCCTCTTCTGATGCACTTGAGAGCTTCCGCTTGACTGTTGCTCGGGGCTCTCTCCCATCACCATTTGTCAGGGGCTTATCAGAAGGCTGATCTACAGAAATTCAAACAAATGTATTTGTCAATGATGCTGCTACAGAGCTAGATTTCAGTTTCCTGGAGAAAACAAAATATTTTTTTCCAGCCTGGAAGAAATTTACTCATAGAACAAGCAGTCTTGTTTCAAAAGTTCTCTGCCTACCAAGATGAAAGTGGATTGTTCATGACACCTGCTCAAAGGCAAGCAATTTTAAACTGAAGCAGAGTTGGTTTTTAAAGAAATACACGATTAAGGGCATTGCTGAATCAAGAGGCAGACGTCTACCCATGGGACACCCATGAGATTGGTACTGGGCCTCTGCAAGGCTGAGCCCACCACCCAACAGATCACAGGGGTATTGCAATGCTAGGGATGCCTCTGAGCCACAGTTACAACAACAACAACAACAACAAATTTATTTACACCCCATCTTTTCCCCCGACAGGGACTCAAAGTGAGTTACAAAGAACAACCTCCTGCTTCTCCTCCTTTTTATCCTTGATTATGTCTGGCCTACATTCCCTGAAGGCCTTCATTTTGTAACCAATACACTGGTGCCCCGCAAGACGAATGCCTCGCTAGACGAAAAACTCACTAGACGAAAGGGTTTTCCGTTTTTTGAGTCGTTCCGCAAGACGAATTTCCCTATGGGCTTGCTTCGCAAGACGAAACGTCTTGCGAGTTCTTGCGAGTTTGTTTCCTTTTTCTTAAAGCCGCTAAGCCGTTAATAGCCACTAAGCTGCTAAGAGCCGTGCTTCGCAAGACGAAAAAACCGCAAGACGAAGAGACTCGCGGAACGGATTAATTTCGTCTTGCAAGGCACCACTGTAACTAAACATAAGTTTGCTACATGACACCTATCCAATGGACCTGGAACTGCCCACCATTTCCCTAAGCCAGTCTGTCAGGTATCTCCTCCTGCCAGTCCTCTTCAGATGCAAAAGGGGTACTTGACTGACTCTGAAGCTTATTGGTCAGAAGGAGTCAGGGGTCACTTGCCCAGGAGAGGGGACAGAGACTTTATGAGGCTGAGTTACACCTGCAGCTTGTTCCCTCCACTGTCAGGGATTTGGCTGGACTTGCTATGAAGACAGATTTTTAAGTAAAATTGTATTGCATTGCATTGCATTGCATTGCATTGCATTGCATTGCATTGCATTGCATTGCATTGCATTGCATTGCATTGCATTGTATTGTAGTAGCTAGGCTAGGATTAGTTTAGTTTGAAAGCCACAGTACTCTGGCCTAATTTGTTTTCTGTTTGACCTTCTGCTTGCATTTCCTCTATCATTTATTCATAAGAAACTTTTATAATTTGACCCCCAAAGTGTGTGATTGCCAAACCTCAGGGTTTCAGGATCCCCATGTGCCTAGATTCTTGAAATTCATGCCACTTGATGTTTAGGACTGGAGTTGTAAGTAGCCAGCCTACTCTTCTGAGGTCTGGGAGAGACTCACGAGAGTGTAAGGGCTGCCTTTAGACTCAGAGCAACTCATAATGAAAGTCTGCAAAGTAACTGCTTTAGTGCATCCCGGATCCCCTCCCATCTGGACTGTCGAAGTAAGTGGAAGGGTGGTGGCAGCAACTACTAGTAGTACTGCAGGGCTATTGTTGGGCAGTGAAGGGGGTGTGAGAAGCTTCTATTGGGCTTCCCACCCTTCACCACACCCATAAACATGTGTGCTAGCTAATCAGTTTGTGGAAGCCAGGAAAATGACATCTCTGCAAAGAGAGGATTAAAATAAAAAAGCTCAAAATTGCACAGCTGTTACAGACCACCACAAACCTTTCTAATGGTTTATTAGAGTGAGCAGGGAACTGACCCACTACCCTGAACTAGCCCCCACCTGCCTGCCTGCCTACTTTACAACCATCAGACAATGGTGGCCCTGGCTGTCAGCCTCTTCTCCTTTATTTCAGCATTGCCTTGTAGAACTCAGCAGAGAGGAGGATGGGGACAACTATAATTAACTGAGACAACTTGTTATAGGCTCTGGCTCCACCTGCTGCTGGCTTCCCTGCCTTCTACCCAAGCAGTCCCATTAAGCACAACCACCACTGTATTTATGTTAAAAATACCACACTTTGGGAGCTGGCCCATTAGGAATGTGTTCCCTCCCAGAGAGAACTCTGCCACATTGTTGCCCTGTGACTAGAGAAGGGAGAGACACAGGGTGATCTGGTGCACAATCTAACAGTACATTTGCTTCACAAAACACAAGAATCAGAATCACCCTGTAACCAAATAAAACCCTTGACCAATGGTTTTCAACCAGTGTGCCATGGTTGCGTCACTTGATTGTCAGAGGTGCCACAGGCAACACTGGCCTCTGTCCCTCTTTTCTTTCCTTCCCTTCCTCTTCTGATGCCCTCTCACATCCTTGCTTCCCAAAGGTTTGCACAACTGTTTTTCTCAGCAGCCCTAACTACAAGCTCCCCAGGTGAATGGTGCCTCTGGGGCTGGCCAGGTGGTCCTGCCCCTGTGAGGCAGTGGGAGGAGGTACCTCTCTTGGGAGTGGGATTGGGAAGTTCAGAGACAAGAGGCGGCAGCTATGACTGCCCATAGGAGTTCCAAGGAGAAGAGAGAAGGTTGAGGGAACCCTCCACAAGGCAGGGGTGAGGAGCTGTCAGCTCTGCAGGCAAGGGGTGACATAACTGGGCCCCACAGAAATAATGTAGCTGGTCAAGGGAGCTGTGGACCCAAAAAGGTTGAAAACTTCTGACCTAGACACACACACACCCAAAAGGGGGGGGGGGGGGAGAGGGAAAGGGAAAGATATATAGAGAGGGAATCTTTATTCCTCCAACTTCTCACCTTGTGTAACTGGTGTGGATTTATTTCTAACTAGCCTATTTTTCCCTGGTTCAGCATCATTTCCGCTATGATTTTGGGTGTTTGAGCCAGATGAAGAAGGATGACTGTCCATCTCTTCAGCAGCAACAGCAGAGCCAGGTGGTTCCTCAGTAGTATCTGAAAATTTAAACATGATGTCACAAGTTTCGCAATGGATGGAAAATGTTAATGAATTTGAAAGTAGAAGCATTGCATTCATTTGCTTTAGTGGCATGTGAGTGTGTAGGCCTCAAATCCTTGATGAGTGCATTCAGTGAAATTTATTTCAGTTATGATTGCACTGCTTAGTGCAATGTTAACAATCATACAAATAATTGGAGGTCACAGAAGACGGATTCCTTAAGACGCCAGGCCTTTACCTGGTGGTAGTCGATTACTGACTTAGGAGAGGCTTCTGGCACACTAACATATTTCTCTAATGTAGGGGTAGGAAACTCGTGACTCTTCAGAATGTGTTTGACTCTCATCACCCCTAGACAGCAAGGCCAATGGTCATATGCATGAATTTACAAACATAAATATACAATTTCCAAATCCCTTAGTGGGGGATCACATACATTTGGAATGAAAAAAGCAAAGATGGCAGTTGGACAGAAATGGGCAGTAACAGATACTGTAACTTGGTACGTGCTGTTTCATCTACACATTTTTGCATGTAGGCAAACTATGAACATTCCTGAGGGTGCTGGGGGCAGAACAGACTGGAGAAGAGATCTGGCACTCTGTGGCAAAGGGCAAGGTATGCAGTATAATGGGGGGGGGGGGGATATCAGCATCAAAGGAACATAAAGGGCAGAACACTTTCCTCGGTGATATCGAGATCAATTAGAGGGTATGGGTAGGATGGTGTATCCTCTCTGTTTGCCTAGGCCCCTGGGACTCAACCGGTGCAGGCAAAAGCAAAGGGTCCTTATAGTGAAAGCAAGGTGGAAAAATGGAGTGCAGAAGCGGAAAAGGCAATGAAAGGTTATTGCTTCCAATTTCACTTACCATGAGATGAAACTGAAGAATTAGTCCTAGTTAAAGGCAGTGAGGTATTCAGGTTTGTTTTAGGCTGCATCGGTTGCTTTTGTTTTCCTTTGGGGCTATAAGCATGACAAAAAACAGCAATGGATTATTCTTAACAATGACCTCTGTGAAGTCTGAAAGGTCAGTTATGTCTACGTTGTGTCTTTCATTGCAACTCAGCATGCTTATAATTATATTGCATTTCCCCCACGAAAATCTGCTTTCACCAATTTTGTTGTAGTACATAAATTGCTGCAGAGGCTGGATGTTGAGGCGGAGTGGATGGCAGTGGCATAAAACAAATGTACTACTAAATTATTATTTATTTAAAACATTTTTTATAGAATTGTAGAGTTGGAAAGGACCATTAGGGTCATCTAGTCCAACCCTCTGCAATGCAGGAATCTCAACTAGATCATACAGGACAGATGGCCATCCAACCTCTGCTTAAAACTCTCCAAGGAAGGAGAGTCCACCACTTATGTTCCACTGTTGAACAGCTGTTACTGTCAAAAAAGTTCTTCCTGATGTTTAGTCAAAATTCCTTTCTTGTAACGTAAATGCCACTGCCCTCCCAAGGAAGCTTACACGACTCTTAAAATGCATGAAAATATAATTACAAGACATGAGCAGCAGTTAAAAATGTTACAGAGTGCAGCATGGCTCGTCCAAAAGCAGACATGAATAAATGTGTCGTCAGAGGGTTTATTTATTTTAAAGTCCAAGGTGATGGGGCTTTATGTATCTCCCAAGGGAGGAGGTTCCGAAAGTGTGGGCTACTACCCAGAAAGCTGTATGCCTAGTAGTGGACACAGTCCAGTAAGCTCTTACTAAATGCACATCAATATGTGATCATACATTTAACAAGTATCAGAATTGTTACCTGGGTGACCTGCTGCTAGAGGAAGAACTGCTGCTGCTCCGCAGTTGTTTCCGGTACCGTAGCCGTGGCCTTCGCCTCTTCTGATATTGCACTGCTGACTTATATTCAGAAATTATAGTTTTAATATGATTTTCAAATAAGGCAGATAGTCGGAGTGTCATACTGTAAATCTGGTAGGGGAGGAAAAGAGGGGCAGAATGATCACACCTGAGAGTGAATGTCTGTGCAGAAGACCTGCATGATTTAGGCTGAGGAGACCTGGATTCAAATCCCTGCTCAGTAACAATGTTTGCTGGGTCTCTGTGCCAGTCACTACCTGTCAAAATGGGAGACATAGTGCATAGCACCCCCAGCCTCCTTGGAGGATGGAAATGATTAAACAATTAGTTGCTTTGTAGAGGTGGCCATCTATTTTAAAAAGTTAAGCAAAACCCCTGTGAATTTAACATAGAGGAGCAATTTTTTAACATAGAGGGTCAGCAATTCTTCAATATTCAACATGAGATGAAGAGTGATGTTTGGAGAGGCAGGCTGTGCAGCAGCTAAAAATGAGGGGTACCAATAGCACTGCTGCTTGTCCAGCCAGTCCCTGCTCTCACAAGTTTCAGGATAGTTGGAGAAGCTCAGAACTTTCATACTCTGCAGCATAAACCTTGGGATTCCCAACCAAGGAGATGAATATGTATTGGATATGGCACGATGGCACATTTATAAAATGGTTGACAGAGTCAGCCGTCTATCTGCTGGCAGTACAGGGGACAAGTAGTAACTTCTTTTCCACTGATAGCATACATGCTCGAAGGCAGCTGCTTATTGGACAGTTACTATGAAACACATTCACACGACTACACACACAGCTTGAATCTAGAGCCTCTAGTAATCTTCCTTACATATATTAAAAATATTATTATTAATAATAATCTGCCCTTTAATCTGAAGTTTCAGCAAGGTACACAATGTTTCATTAAAATACAACATATCAAATACAACGTAAAACCCATAAAACTGATGACCATCAAAAAGCAGCAATCCAGCAGCGGATGTACTTAAAACTAAGCATAAGAAATTCATATTACATGTGGTTATTACAGTAAGAATGCTTTGTGCAAAATAACAAAGAACAGATGAAACATAAAATGAAGAAGAGTGACAATGTGCCTTGTTAAATTATGCTGTTACAGCTAAATGAACTGACAAACTAAACAAATACAAAAAAAAAATTTAACTATTCATTAACCTTTTATTCGCCTATTGTGCGAAAAAACATAGGAAGCTGCCTTGTAGCATATCAGGCTATTGGTTGATCTAACTGGCAATTCCCTCTTCCCTAGGCCCAGACAGAGAAGTCTTTCCCAGTCCGGCAGTCCAATATCCTCATTGCGTCAAAGTGTGTTGGAGACTAAACCTGCATAGTAAGCATGTGCTCTGTCACTGAATTATGACCCAAACCATCTCTGGGTCTACTCAGGCCGCTGTCTGAGGACTAATGGGGCTACCGATGGTTCCAAAATTATGCACAAGTCACCAGAGAAGAAAGACCAAGGAAGTTGCCTGGTACCCAAGTCAGCTTGTTTGTCACACTAGTTGTTTATTTCCTATACCGGTTGAGGGAGTTGGGTATGTTTAGCCTGGATAAGAGGAAACTGAGAGGATATGATGGCCATCTTCAGATGTCTAAAGGATTGTGACATGGAAGCCTGTTTTCTCCTGCTCCAAAGGCTTGGACTCTCACCATGTGCATACTATCATGTAACCTGCATTAGGAAGCCTATCAGGGCAACAGTCTTTAGTAAAGGCCTGTATTTTAGGACTATTATACTTTATTTGCATGTGTCAGGCTGGAGGCTTGCAGTCATAGGCACCACCACTTCTACATCTTACCCTTGATTTCTTATTAGGAGTGTATGCTTTGGAGTTGCAGAATATCAGACGAACATCTTTGTAGAACTCAAGGGGGTTCATGTAATTTCCTACTTCCAAAGTTTCTTTCACAGTGCTGAAGTCCATTGGAGTGTCCACTATATCACGATAATCCTACAAGCAACATTTATATGTGTTAAATGAGTAACATTGCCACATTACAGCGATATGGTTAGATACTGCACTTATTGAAGAATGGCTGCTTACAAAGTTATTTCACAAAAACCAGCTGTAAAACTTAACACTCCACAGACAATAAAACTTAAGGTCTGGATGCACATTAAAAAGGCAGATCGCTTCAAGACATGCATTCTCACTGTTATGATTTCTGAGGTGGAACTATTCTGAAGATACTACAAGCAAAGAAATAATTATGGAGTGAATGCATTTGCTGCTAGTCCACCTGCCAAATTTCTCGGTGCTCTACAAGCAGGAAGGGAGAAAAGAGAAATATTGTATGGGGGAGGGGAAAGGAAATATTTTTACTATGTGGAATGTCCTTATGGGATATTACAGGAACTGATTTTAAAAAACAACAACAACAACAACAACAACAACAACAACAACAACAACAACAACAAACACTAGAGATTTTAGTGCTAAAACTGGCAAAATTGAATTAGCAAACACAAGTACATCAGAGCTTTCCAAACTTTTCATGTTGGTAACACACTTTTTAGACATGCATCATTTTGCGACACGGTAATTCAGTTTTACTAGCAAACCAGAGACTAAACTAACTCCTTTACAGCCCCGGGAGGACTGCAGGGAGTGTTCACATGTTATATCTACACACTGCAGCCAACACACTAACGTGTCACGACACACAGTTTGGAAAGCTCTGTAGTACATAGTCATACTTAGTCATTAAGTAAGGGGCAGGACTGTTTATTTTACTGTGCAAGTTGTACAAGCACAGCTTCCAGAAGAAATACAGGATTCAGATCCCAAGAACCTCAGGTTCTTTTCTTTTCTTTTCTTTTTAAAGCAAGCAACCACAGAGTTGGAAGTATGTGAGTAACGCCTAAGAAAACTGTGAATACCGAGAACATTGTGGTGCTATTATGGAGGGTAGGGTTTCAGTGCTTCACACAATTCTTTACTCCTCCTTCCTGAACTAAAGAAATGAAAGCAACTTACAGGGTAAGAAAAGAGATCAACAGGTTGTCGGAATGGCTCAGAATCTTCACGTTCATAGATGAGGCTTAATAGCTGTTTGCACTTATCTTTCCAGGCATCAGCACGTGGCTTGGAAGGCTGCTTTTTTATCTGCTGCTTTATCTGAACCTTTTAAAAGGGGAGCAACAGCAACATTTACGTTTTATGACAAAATTCTCCTTCCATCTTGTTTAATTAATACTGATTCAGTTCCAATTTGACAGAGGCAGGTGAAAGGTAACTCAGTGATTCATTCTGTGTTGACAGATATATAGTTTTAAACTCTACATATAACTGGCTCTATACAAACTGGCTGAAGAAAGGTGCCGTCAGACACGTCAGTACGAGAGACACACGGCTCCATCGTCAGTGAAGTTAACTCTTCATTTAAGGAAACGAACATGCCTCTCAGCAACATTTTCCAGCAGGTCTTGCCCCTATTGAGCAGTTGCCAGGACTAAAGGTCCCTGCCTTCCACCCTTTCTATGGCTCATCCTCTCCCAGATGTTTCCCAAGCAGCCTCAAACTATGTCTGCACACTTCTGGTAGTTGTTCTGCCCTCCTCATTCTGCACATTCTTGCAGACCAGGGGAAGGGGAGCTGGTCATAGCAGGAGAGGGAGAGTCCTTGGATTTTTTCAGATTCTTGACCCCACCCCCACCCCCCGCTTCAGCCTCAGAGTCTGAACTGCTCCCCATCATCGGTTCTTCCTGCTCACTCAACTCTGTTGCCCCTTCAACATTCAACCCTTCCTTCCCAGGCCTTTCCCTCTGACCTCCCCTTGTTATCCCTCCACTAGTCCCCTGGCTTTGATCCTTCCTTCCACTTGGAGGTTCTCCACTACTCCTCATCAGTCAGCCAGTCCCTGACAGGTAACTAAGCCTCACTCACAGTTCTTTTCCCAGATGAGGTTCCTGGACCATCCGAATCAGCATACGTTTCTGTCACCTCTTCTTCATTTGCACTACTCAGGTCTTCGGCTTTCACTTTGTTATACATCTCCAGAATATCTGTGCAACTCTGATCCCTAAAGGGTAATATGATTATCAGCATTGGGGCCAACAGAGAGTCATGGACTGTTGGGAATGTAAAAGCAACATCGTCCTTGCCCAGACGGATTACAAATTAAGGGCTGATTTGTGTGTAATTGGCATATCATGCTTGCTGAACCCACATGCAGCACCACTTTGAGTTTATTAGCAGATGGTCAGATCATGTGGGAAGCAGGGCTTCTTCATGAAAAATTCCCACAGTCTTAGCTCCATAGAAAGGACAGGGCAAAAGTGAAGGAAGAGGTGATGGGAGAAGAAATTATTTGGTAGCATAAAGAAAGGGATGTGCAACACAGATGCACACAATGCAACTGCAATAGTTCAGGAAACACCTTGCTGATCAGAGAAGTTTTAGGGAAAGTATTTGGAAACTGTGGAAATGGTAGTTGGCAAGAAAAGTGACAGCTCACCCAATGTAGTGAAGTAAGACATCTGTTACTATTTTGGCTGCTTTAACTATAGGACTATCGGGCTCATTGAAAGTCCTAGCATTATGTTCAATATATCGTACCTCCCACATTAGTGCTGATATTCTCCTGAAAAAGGAAGAGAACAAATTTATAAAATTAATAAAAACAAATTAATAAAAACAAAAAGAAATATGTGCCATGCTCATTCTGTAACCTAAAATCATTTTTACAAAGCCTGCATGTGCTTTTCATAAACAATAAAGTCTCAATCTGGCAGAAGAGCAAAATACAAGAAGTAGGGAAAACATCAACAATTCTTAAGAGCCAGGAAATGAAATCATGAGTGATTGGGAAACAGGGCAAAAACCACACATCCTGGTCTACATCAGAAATATAGTTAACGGGAGAATCTTAGATGCTGCAAGTAAGTTACAACTCTCTTGCAGCATTTTCCTGATTAAGCAGAGCTGGGGGAAAATTCACTAATACTACAGCAGATACAATTTAGCAAAAGTTAGCAACTTTTTTTAAAAAAAGACAAGAGATACTAAAAAATAGACAGTGGAAAGAAATAATCAATCTGACCTGTAAAATCTGTTTTCAAGTCTTCTCCTTATTGTGGTGAGGTCAGTTGGGTAAGCAACAACAGTGCAATATAGAGGATAGGCACTAAGGTCCACTGGGACAGCAAAAGGGTTGGATATATCTTTAAAAAGGTAGCAAAGAAAGCTGATTAAAGTCCACAAGCTATGCCGGAAGTCAAATGGTGAAACTTAGAAGCATTGTATTGTATTGTATTGTATTGTATTAATGCTTAAAAAAAAACACCTGCCCAATAAGGTAATATGATGATCAGTATAGTACTTAAAATTATTGTCGCCCTAACTATGTCATGGAAAGTTCACCACCTTACAAACTGACAGCAAACTGTGTGCAAGAGCACGAGATGAAACATGTAATGGATGCCCGATTACAATGATACAGTGGTACCTCAGTTTAAGAACAGTCCTGTTTATGAACGATTCAGTTTACGAACTCTGCAAAACCGGAACTAGTGCCTCGGTTTGCAAACTTTACCTTGGTCTAAGAACGGAATCCAAATGGTGGAAGGGCACCGGCAGTGGGAGGCCTCATTAGGGAAAGTGTACCTCGGTTTAAGAACGGACTTCTATAACAGATTAAGTTCGTAAACCGAGGTACCACTGTATATAATTAGGAAGAAGTGTCCATGGTTAGGAAGGGAGTGAGCATGGGAAAAGACAGAGACATGCATGTTGGACAGAAAGAATCGGCTAGGGCAGTGAAATGAAAAGCAGGGACCTCAGGGAAGCATGGTAGATGGGGCAGAGGCTAAAGGTAAAGAGAAACCAAAGAAGCAAAAATGGATGTTGGCGGGGGAAGAGAAGAAAAACTCTGCATGGAGCATTAAATAAATTATTATTAATAATTGTTGTTGTTACCGCCACCTGCCCTTCACCAGAAGGCCCCGCAGTAGGTCACAACAATTTAAAATCCACTATTAAAAAATAGCTAAAACTAATTAGTCACAGGAATAGGGTGGGCTCTGAAAACACACATCTTAGGTGTGAAAGGCTAGGGGAGTGTGTCTTCAGCATTTACTGAAAGCTGTACAGTGAAGAAGCCCGAGACTTCTCTGGCTTCTTATACAGCAAAGGGGCCACCACAGAGAATGCTCTGGAAAACAGTATTGCGGTTGCCTAAAGAGAGCCCTGGGAAACAAAGAAGCAGTGGTGCCAAAGTGCATGGGGTTGCGAAGGGGACATGAATTTGAACTAAACAGGTAAGAGAGATCTTCAGACACAAGTTCAGTTTGCTAGTATATCTGTTGCTGCACTTAAAAGCTGTATGCAAAGCAGTCAAACTACAGTGGTACCTCTGGTTAAGAACTTAATTTGTTCTGGAGGTCTGTTCTTAACCTAAAACTGTTCTTAACCTGAGGTACCACTTTAGCTAATGGGGCCTCCCACTGCTGCTGTGCCGCTGCCACACAATTTCTGTTCTTATCCTGAAGCAAAGTTCTTAACCCGAGGTACTATTTCTGGGTTAGCGGAGTCTGTAACCTGAAGCATCTGTAACCTGAAACGTCTGTAACCTGAGGTACCACTGTAGTGTGCGTCTATTGTAAGGTCCTTAATACCAAATAAATGTTTACATACTTTCTTCTGGATTTCTGTTTACCCAAATCCTAGCTTCACATCAGCCACATGCCAGGAATCACTTATCGACATAATTTTTCCACTCCAGCTGGTGATTACAAGAGTTCTGAAACTAAGAATAGTGCCCAAGTTTGCTTTTCCCTGCTCCCAATACCTTGTCCTCTTGTGATATGTCTTTTAGTTTGAAAGCGTGAGGACAAAAACTGTCTTATCATTGACATCTGCAAGCCACTGCAGAAACATTCTTTAACTGAAGAGATAAGAATGCTTTAAAATAAGTAAATAGATATGCTAAGGGTGTTTGTTGGTCCCTGGCATCATCTCCAAGTCTTCTTTTGAGGCCCACATACCTAAGGATAGAAGTTGATCAATACCGCGAAGAACACGCACACATTCTTCATCTCGGGAATGGGATCCCCATTCACCTTCCTGTGGTTTGTACAGCAAAGATGCCAGCTCCTCTGTTGTCACAGGAACACCAGCCCCAACCTCCTCCGGGTAAGCAGCTACAGAAAACCAGGGAGGGTCAGGGGGGAGGGAGACAGAGACAGAAATACATACCCATTAGAGCCTCTGCCACTGTACTTATTCACAAATTATTGATACCCAATGAAGGGGATGGGGGAACATATTTACTTCCTTCTGGAATTGGCTCCATGTCCCAGGGGCTCATCTTTTCTCTTTCATTATTGTCCCAGCTGTTAGAACAAAAATTGTATTAAAAAACTTAAAACATACACAGATCTAGTGCAGAACAGTAGCAGTGGCCAGACAGCAGGGTCTCCAAGACCAATTTCAGTGCCCAGAAATATTCATATGGGTGGAAGCAATCATTCAAGTAACTAGTCTGAAGCTGCTAAGGCATTTATTTCAACATTTATCACACTGTGACTACTTGTGAAGTGACTGAAAGCTGCATCCAACCACGTGTTGCATGCAGCATTCAGCCATAAAGAGAATTTAATTCTAAATCAATCACACCATGGTGTGTTATCAAGTGCCGCAACAAGATATAGTCTACATTTTATTTATTTTATAGCATTGATATAATGATTTTTTGCTTGAGAAGTCTCCAAGTAGTTTTAAAAAAACAAGCAACTGAATACTAAGCCAAGTGGAACAACAAAAAACATTAAAAGTTTTAAATTCACACACATATACAGACCACATCAATAAAAAGTTCTTTTTAAGTACTGTATATAAAAGGTAAAGGACCCCTGACAGTTAAGTCCTGTCGTGAACGGCTCTGGGGTTGCGGTGCTCATCTCGCTTTACTGGCCGAGGGAGCCAACATTTGTCCGCAGTTTTTCCAGGTCATGTGACCAGCATGACTAAGCCACTTCTGGAGAAACCAGAGCAGCGCACGGAAACGGAGTTTACCTTCCCGCCAGAGCGGTACCTATTTATCTACAGTGGTACCTCGGGTTAAGAACTTAATTCGTTCTGTAGGTCTGTTCTTAACCTGAAACTGTTCTTAATCTGAGGTACCACTTTAGCTAATGGGGCCTCCCGCTGCCGCCACCCCACCGCCACGCGATTTCTGTATTCATCCTGAAGCAAAGTTCTTAACCTGGTGTACTATTTCTGGGTTAGTGGAGTCTATAACCTGAAGGTAACCCGAGGTACCACTGCACTTGCACTTTGACATGCTTTTGAACTGCTAGGTCGGCAGAAGCTGGGACCGAACAACAGGAGCTCACCCTGTCGCGGGGATTCAAACTGCCGACCTTCTGATCGGCAAGCCCCAGGCTCAGTGGTTTAGACCACAGCACCACCCGCGTCCCTTTTAAGTATACACACACACAACAGCAGAAGCATAAGACAGTCATTAAATGTCTTGCAAAATAAAGAAGTCCAAAAGTGGATTATATTGGTGCCTCTAAAGCCTAAGGTTAATGGAACCACCACTAAAAAGGCCCCATCTGTGACTGACAAAGTAGAAGCCACTTGGAGAAAATGAGATCACAATGTTTAAGCATGTTAAGAGGGGAGAAGGCCAGAAACTATAAATTACCACCACCCTACATAGTTACAGCATAATGATGTAAGAGGTTGCCTTATACCTGGGCCAGACAGCCCCAGATTGGCCATAATCATCCCACCTAGAGCAACCCATGGCTGTTATAGGGAAGAGTGGTTAGGCACCAGAGAAGGAGGAGAGGCAGGCAGCCTCTGCCTCACTGGCATACACAGCAAGCAAAAGCTTTGGGCTGTTTATCCCAAGGTGACTCTTTGCACTAATGGAAACTATTTCTGCTCATGGAGTTAATGGAACCCAATTTTGTCAACCCATCCTGTGCCATATCTTACACTTTCCCAGGTCTCCCAACCCTTAAGAGCAGGTTTTTTGGCGATATGGAAGGCTGTAGGAGGTACGAGAGATGAGGAAAAACTAGGTGCCCCACCCTGCGTAAACTGGACACAACCTATTGCTTTTTCGTAAGCACTGTAGCTGACTGCTAAGTAGTTGCTAAGCAGTATAATGCTGCTGGCTCTTTGCTGCTGAGATATAATGTTTTAAACGTCTAGTCTTGTTTTGTTGCTGTTAAGTGTGTATTATGATTTTATTTTGTTAGCTACCTTGTGGATCCTTATGGTTCAAGAGACAGGTACAGACACTGTATGTACATCATTGTATCAATCAGTGAGCGTGTTTGCTTAATTCACTTAGAAATACAGGCTACAGAACTCAGCTTTTCTTGCAGTGGACTTAAAAAAAATGCATCAAAGTAAACACAGCCACACTCATAGTCATTCTTACTGAACACTGTAGCACTGGAAGGAACTATCAGGATAATCGGACTGGAATGGTTGTTGACTCTCTACCGTTCCAAACCACCATGCATCATCTATTATGCTGCGGAATCTATCTCCTGCAACAGAAAAAGTTGGAATGAGCCAAGTTATATATGCAGAAAAAGCACAAAAATACTAATAGTGGTGTGCATTTTTTTTTTAGAGTGTTGTTTCTTTTTTCTGTTTTTCTCATTAAAACATATACATTGCATTTAAAATATAGTCATTTACAAAATGTGTAAGATTACATCAAATAACAAACAAAAACTAAAATCAGAAAACATTTCATATGTTTAATATGGAGCTAGCCAATGGTAAGCTAGCACTCACCAATCTGCCAGTTCCTTTCTTTGGCTTCATTGTAAAACTGATGCAGCACAAGGAAATCAATAACATCTGGCATATCATGGTACCTGTGAAACAGAAGTGGAATAGCTCTTCAGAAGGAGGTAGTACAACCACAGATATGGCTTGAAGGTAATTATGATATTGATTCATATGTGTATTAGCAACTTTGTATTAATGTAACATTTTTATATGAAACTGTATTTTTGCAGCATTTTGTTTGTTGCTGCTTCAGTTTTTTGTACATAGCTTAGAGATATTTTTAATATATTAAGCAGTACAGAAATTAAATAATCAATCAATCAATCAAAGAAGCCAGACTAAATACTGCAGGGTGGTGGCGCACATTTTCCACCTTTTTGATAACATTTAAATCATGTTCTGTGCTTCCCTGCCATGTGATCAAATACACTGTCCGCGTCTTGATGGCACAGGAATGTAATGAGCATGCTTCTTTTCCTAAATATTATTAGGGAGACAAGTTTTTGAATTAGGTTGGGGGGGGGGGGGAGAATGTGAGTTGGTGATGGACAAGCGCCCATTTAGCCAGCCACTTACTTAATGGAAAATGATTCACCAGTCATTTTGCCTGAGGTTGGATAAAGAAAGGCAAGCTTCAAGCAGCAAAGTGTAGGTGGTCCAACTTCATACTTAATTCCCACAATCTTCACAAATTCTTGTTCCTGTTTGTCAAAACAACACTGGAGGTCAAAGCTTAGTTGTGCATGTACATTTTCTTTGAAGCACATATACAAAGGGGGTTGTTTTAAACAAGTGTGAATTCCCAAATTGACCATAAAAAACAAGTGTCCCCCCCCCCCCGCCGCCGCTTTTTATTCTACATTGACCCATTTTTCATTCTGCATTAACTCACACATTCATGTCCACATTCTCACATGTATATTTATAACCTATCGCCTCCACACATCCATACTCCCTATTACTACTTTGCACGGGAGTTGGAGGGAGGAGGGGAGAAGCTCAAGAATATGATGGCAGGGGAGAAATTCAAGTTCACAAATGCAGATGTGCGGTTTCTGATAATGGCCTCTACACAATGTGAAGTTGAATGTGACCTTCAAGCCAAGTCCCACACTCCTGGATATCTGCTCTCTGCTTGTGACACAGTGTAATCTGCACCAGGTGAGTTAATCAGATAGATGCTTCTGCACAGGATTATTTTGCCTCAAGTCTCCTTAAGTCTCTGTTGTTGGCAGGATGTGTGACTCAGACAGGTAGAGTATATGATTTGCACATGGGAGATCCCAGGTTCAATCTCTGGCATCTCCAGGTAAGGTTGGGAATGATTCCTGCCCCAAAGCTTGGAGAGCTACTGCTGATTTGTGTAAGGCAATAGATTAGTCAATGGTCTAACTTGGTATTAGGCAGGTTCACTGGGTTTATTCAACCCAGTGATAAAAAACAACAATATAACTCTGAAGCTCCCCCTTACCCTGAGTTCTATTTTATTCCATGGTTGTTTCTGCATGTTTACACTGTAGATCTTTGCCTTTCGAACTGCACGCACATAAGCTTCATGCCCTTGCCTGAAATAGATTACCTGAAAGGAAGAAAATTAAATGACACTCTGATTCACAATACACCAAGCCTCAGCTTTCAGAACTTATCCTTAATTTGGAAATAAATATCCCAAAGTAAATAAATAATGCTCCGCTTGCTAGCTCCTAAACATGCATCATTTGTGCATGCCAGGAGACACAAGGGAAAAGAAGAGACCTCAAAGATGCAGAAAGATCAATGTATTAAGGTTCGATGTACGTATTTCAAGAAACAGGACTTCTGATTCTTCGGGGATTGCTAAAACAATCTTCTGTGCTACGTGACAGAGCAGACTTTGCCAACCTGATGTGGAATTTCCAGTAATTTTAAACTTGTCTTATTAAAACAATGTGTATAAAACTGTATTAAAATCTACATAATGAATTTTAAAAGATTTTTAAAATAATTATTCCCAAGATGCCTGAAGCATTTAATCTGGGGATTATAGGGGCAGAGGTTCCAAAGGAAATAGTTATGTTGTTTATGTTTATGTATGCTCCTACCACAGCCAGAATCTTGTATGTGCAGAAATGGGGGGAAAAGTCCCAATGAAAGAAAAATGGATTTTAAAGTAATGGACTATGTAGAGATGGCGAAGTTGACAGCAAATACAAGAGATCAAAAAGATGAGAATAAACTATAGCCAAATGAAATCACAAGCAGGATTTGAATAATAGGCAAGGGAAGGAGAATAAATAAACGACTGCAATATAAGTTATAATACAATAGAAAATAAATGGCAGCAGATAAAGGAATACAGCAGGTACATCTTGGAAGGACGGATGGAAAGTCAAAATGTAAGAAATTATTATACTGAAAGTGAATTGAATGTCAAATTTTGTGGGGGGGACTAATAAAATTATTTTACAAGATATATAATATAATAAAATGAAATACCGGTAAATTGCATAAAATGATTGCCAAGTACTTGCTGTTATCTTATATAGGCCTGAGCGTAACAGAAAAGTTAAAAAGCGAAGTGGCAAGGAGATGAGACAAAACAAGATGGCTGGCTGAATCTAAGCAGAGAAGTATGAGGAAGACACCTTCCATCAGCCCCAGTGCTTCGTCCTTGTTGGGAGCTGATCGATTGGTCTGACGAGGTTCATGAAGCTCCTTTTGCACGTCAACTTACTACAGCTGAAATAAAGAAGTTTATTGCCGAACTCATTCAAGTTCCACTGTGGCCCTGTCATGCTCAGTCTATGGAGAGGTGTGTGCAACAAGTCACAGAGGCAGCAGGGCTACATCAGAGGCCAAGAAGCAAGTTGGCAGTTGATGTCCAAGAACGAAGCAAAGCAAGACCTGATGAAACTTGTTTAAGTTTCTTATAAACTGATGTCATTCTTTTCTAATGTTGCTTTATGTTGTACACTTAGTAGGATATGTTTTATGCAGAGAATTTAAAGTTTTTATAGCATTACCTGACATTTTCAGAAGGCAAAATTAAAATTAAGTTTGTTTTTCTAAAAGCAGTTTCTGTGCTACTTAATCAAATGTAGATTCACCCAGCTAAATGTTGTCCAATCACAAAAAAATATTAGCAGATTTTAATTCCTCACACCCCAAATTATATACAGTGGTACCTCAGTTTTCGAACATAATCCATTCCGGAAGTCCGTTCAAGTTCCAAAACATTCAAAAACCGAAAACTGAAAGCGGAAGCCTCAAACCCAGCCAGATGGGCAGGGTATAAATAATAATTTATTTATTTTTTTTATAAAATATTTATTCAAAATTTTAAACATTTAACACCCAACACATATAATCCCATCCCCGACAATACAATAAACAAACAAAAAAGAAAAAACAAAGTAAAACATACAAAAGAGGAAAAAATACAACATCAAAATCAAATTCTTAATATTCAAACTTTCTTCACTTTTTTAGACTTCCTCACGTCTTTCGTTCCTGCTTTCCAAATTTATAAAATTCTGAACAGCAAATTATCACCTTATTTCAATTTCTTATTTGTGTTTCCCCACTATTATGTCTCTAAATTTAAGTTTATTTACCAAAGACTTAAATATTCAATTTAGGCATAATATTAACTAAAGAATTAACTTTTTGTCAACTTTCACCTATTCTCAGATTCTTTTCAACTAGCTTACTGTATAAATAATAATTTATCATCATCATCATCATCATCATCAAAGTGGAAGCCTCAATACAGAAAACTCAAAACAGAAACTGCGTTTCCTGATCGACTTCCAAGGCGCGTTCAAAAACCGAGGCATTTACTTCTGGGTTTTCAGCATTCGAGTTCCAAAACGTTCGACTACGGAGGCATTTGAAAACCGAGGTACCACTGTATTTAAGACCCCTCACTGCAGAAATTTGCAAAAATTAGGTTTCACCCCCTAAAATGACATGCCCTACTCCAGTTAAATAAACAAATAGCTACCTCATCCCCCATTTGTGGAACGAAGGGGGAACGCCGCGGTATGGTATCCAGTATCCAATGTGGAGCAAACCATTCTTCAGTGGGCTCACCATCCATCGAAAGCCGTCCACTAGGTTTCTTAAAACAAAAGCATTACAGAGTTTAAACACAAGTACCGTATTTTTTCGCTCCATAAAACACACTTTTTTCCTCCTAAAAAGTAAGGGGAAGTGTCTGTGCGTCTTATGGAGCGAATGTGTGGTTGATTGCTGGCTCCCCTTCTGGCCCCATCCCCTTGCCCAGGCCTCCACTGTTGAATGTTCTGCAGATGGAGGCTGTTTCTTTCCCCAGTGACATGTGACTGGCTGATTGGATTATCTGTCTGGAAACTCTAGAAAGGGCTCCCTTTCCTTTCCTAAAGAAGCTGAACTGTGAGTTGAACCCCATAAAAACAGGATTTCCCCCCTTTGCAACGTAAGCTCAGTAACTTTGAGCTGATCTTCAAAAAAAGGGGCTTTTCCCCTTTGCAAAAGAAGCTGCACAACTTTGAGCTGATCCCCCCAAAAAAGGGGCTTTCCCCCTTTCCTCCTCTTAAATCTAGGTGTGTCTTATGGAGCGAAAAATACGGTAACTGGTTTATCTTTCCCAAAAAAAGGGGGGGGGGTAAAGTTTTACTCAGAAAAGCCTAAAGACCTTTTTCCTTGTCTGTTTGGGTTTTTTGCGTTTTTCTTCCCGTCCCTTCATATCTTTCATATGTTCATCTTCAGAACTGCTACACATTTTGCGAGTTGCCTGTCTTGTTTGTCTTTTCGGAGGTTGAAGGTTTATTCCGGCATCTGCAGTCCAGTCAGAATATTCACTGGATGAATCGCTGAAAGATTCACATAACAAAATTCTTAGAAAACCCATTTTGTTCCCAGTGGGACATATTTTCAGGGCCACAAAGGGAAGACCAGAGCTTGCTGGTTGGGGGTGGGGAGGGGGAATTACTGATTATACTGGATGAAAAGCAAAAGGAAATAAAAACCCAACAACAGCCAAGTTAGGGTTTAGAATATATATAAACTAATACTATATTTAACAAATACCTTTCAAATTAATATATACCTATTTTTATAACCACCAAAATATAAAAGGAAGAAATTGATGTGGCTCTAGGGTATATGAAATCATTTGTAAATGATGAGCTCCGTACGAAAGCAAAAAATAAAATCCTTCATTCATGACTAATATCAAAAGTGGTTTTATCAGGAACTCGGTATCATTAATACATTTACACATCTCTACCTGGCAGATCTACTGATATTGAAGCCTATTCAATTTCTCAATAAGAGAAAAAGTAGCATTTAATGAGTGCTGCCACTCTTCCTTCTCCCAAACCATGGAAGACCCTCAACTCTGTCTGTGCCATGTAGCACTGAGAAGAGAAATGGGGAGGACAGCAAATCCACCTCTACCTAGCAGCGCTACTGCCCATGAGGCCTTTGAGCTTCATCAAGATAGAAAGAGGAGATAAACACCACCTGTTGGTTATTGCCACCTCCTTTTTGTTTTTTGCTCTCTTGCTATGGTGGCCAAGGACACAGGTTTTTTGCCGTCGGTGCTTGTGGGCAACAATTTATATCAGTCAAGGCAAGAGCCTGCATGGTATGGAGAGTGGGGGTCAAAAATGTTAAGCTATTCAAAAGCCACAGAGTGAGTGTCAGTTGGTCCTCTTTGTGTTACAGGCAGAGATGAAGTGAATGGGCTGCCATAAATGAAAACTGTAGATTTAAAGACAAAGTTAAATAGATTCCCCTCCTTTAAGGTATTTTAAAAGTTGCTGTTGTTGTTCAGATCAACAAGGTAGACAAACCAGAGCAGAGAGAAATTAGGGAAACCACTTTGTGGAGTGAACAAAAGGTAATATAGTTCTGTTTAGAACAGAGGACTCAGCCGACCCAAACTGGGAAGATCTGGGGAGCAGGATGGCTCCTCCCTCCAGGAAGAGGAGGCAGAAGACTTGAAGGCCCCTGCCTATCCAGGTGAGTGGGAGGAACCATCTTATTAACTGAATGTGCTCCAGTCCACTCTGGAAAACAACAGTATCAAATGCTGCTGAGAGTGCAAAGAAAACGAGCAGGATTGCACTCCCCACATCTCCGATAAATGTTATCAAGAAGGATGACCGAGTCCATACGATGACCATGTCTGAATGCATCCAAGTAATTAGCTTCCTTCAAGCATGCCTAAAGCTGGACTGCAACCACCTTCTGAAGCACCTTGCCAAGTAAGGGGATATTTGTCACTGGGTGATAACTGTTTAACACTTCTAGGTCCTGTGAGGTCTACCCCCCCCCCATTTACTTTTTACTGTATTTTCATACTACAACCAAAACAACAACAATATTGACAAGGCACAATATAGATAATGTTTACAGCTATGTTGAGTATATGATGGAGAAGTTGTCAGTTTGCCGTTGATTAATAGTAAGTACATTTATTCTGAGACAGTGTGGTGAATGTTATTTAGTTGTTTTATTTATTTGTTAAATTATGTTATTTATAGTATAGAACTATACTTATTTATAGTATAGTTTTCAATAGTTATTTATAGTATAGAGTGTTATTTATTTCTTAAATTTATTAAATGTAAGTATTCCATGTTACCTGACCCGATGGGGGTTATAACAAGTGTTCATTGGTGTGAATATATGCTATAAATGGCCACCAAACTATTTCAAATCCCCCCCCCCCTTTGAAAGGACCTTAATCACCCAGCTGTGGTATGCTAGATGTTCTGAAAGTGCTACATCCCATATTCTATCAAGCCAACCCTTCATGGTGAATCCTCTTGATTTCCAGTACCTCTCTATTTCTAAGTTGGCCACTGCTAGTAATAGAGCTATTAATTTTGGATGTAATATATGAGGACCTTTAGAAAGTGGAATCATTAAAAAGGGCCAAAGAAGGGTCAGGCGTTTTCTGTTTCATAATATTCATAATAGATATTTTATCGAATAGTGATCCAAAAATCTTGCACAAAACAACACTCTCACCACAACCCATCCAACATTCTGGAGATTGATTATATTCAATTTAACTGGGGTCCAATGCCATCTATGTATTGTTTTGAAGGTGGGTTCTTGAATTCTGCAGACATGGTTTTAAAAGGTAATCTAACCCATTTAGCATTCTATACTTCATCCTGTAACTCCAGTCCCATGTCAGTCCCAGACACTCCTTTCAAACATAACATGTTACCAGTCCATTCCAAAAGAAGTGCCTTATAAATACAAGATGTCACCACTTCTGAATTAGTGACCCCCTGTAAACCCTGTTATTTTCAGGCCATGTGAGTGAGTCCCTAATTCAGACCTAAACTGCTGCTGAGCAAAAGCAAAAGATATGGCTCTTCATCATAAGACACCAAAGCCATTTACAGAATAAAATATTTGAAACCTACTAGGACAGATATCATCCAAAAGTTGATACAGCTCCTCTTTTCTTAGTACAGTAGTTTATTATTTTTATAGGTATTGCATATTCTATACTCTTGCTCCCCCTACTGGCAAATTGATAGTATATTTCTATATCTTTTAAAGTTTTCATGCTCCAATATAGGTAGGTGTTAAAGGAAAATTGTAAAATGCCAATGATTTTGCCCAGCTTCCCCTGGACCTGCATGGTTGCTTTAAGAAAGGCATTATTTAGACCTGTAATCGTCATCTTATTAAGGTTTTGAAAAGGTAGTACTCTTAATCCAGAAGGGTCTATGCAAAGTTCTGCATCAACCCATGGAATAAACCAATCTCTGACCTGGTAGATGTTTCCAAGACTACATTTATCTAGCTATCTCTGCTGCCATCCTATCCAAGTAGGAGATTGCGTAGGATAGCAGCAGGGAGGTTTTCCTAAGGAAGGGGTGCACCACTGCCTCCTTCAAGGCAGATGGCACCTCCCTACTCTCCAATGAAGCATTAATCACTACAGGGATCCATCCAATCTCCTAGAGCTAGTTTTAAGAAGCCAATATGGTAAAGTGTCAAGGAGGCAAGTGGTTGGTGGCAGTTCTTTAAGCAGCTTGTCCATATCCCCAGGATGCAATAATCTAAACCAATCCAGTATAGATGGAACAGATGTTGCTCTATAAACTTCCATTGGACTTGTCTGAACCTGAACAATTTTGTCTCTGAAGTATCTTTGCAAAGTTGTTATAGCACACCTCTGAAGGCGTCAGAGCATCCGTTATTGGCCAGATCATAAAATCCCATTCACTATTCTGAAAAGTTCTGCCAGACAGCTAATTGAGGGTGCAATGGTGGCAAAGAAGTAGGCTTTGTTTGCTCCCACCACTGCTACGTGGTAGGCATGATGGTGCTTCCTCACGCATGTTTAGTCAAGTTTGCACCAAATCATACATCAACTGTACTGTAGTCTCTACCCCTCCTATTTCACCCCACACAAATCACTGGAATACTGAGGCGATCTATGTGCTTGACAGTGAGGGCACTGCTCTGCTGTCATTTATGCTATGGTTGTTTAGGCATGTTACAGCAAACCAGCTTGTCTAATAAGGTAAAGGTAAAGGACCCCTGACAGTAAACTACAGTCGCAAACGACTCTGGGGTTGTGGTGCTCATCTTGCTTTACAAGCCAAGGGAGCTGGCATTTGTCCGCCCCGCAGTGTTTTTCCGGGTCATGTGGTCAGCATGACTAAGCTACTTCTGGTGCAACAGAACACCGAAACCAGAGCAGTGCACAGAAACACTGTTTACCTTCCCGCTGGAGCAGTACCTATTTATCTACTTGCACTTTTAGGCGTACTTTCGAACTGCTAGGTTGGCAGGAGCTGGGACCGAACAACAGGAGCTCACCCCATCGTGGGGATTCAAACTGCCGACCTTCTGATCAGCAAGCCCAAGAGGCTCAGTGGTTTGAGTTATGTTTTTTTGGGTTACGAACGTTTTTAACCCAGAAGTGAGTGTTCTGAGCTCTCTGAAGCCTCGCTGCTGCCTGGAGCCAAGCCCGGACATCCGCAGGGCCTACGGGGGCTCCACGAGCCAGGCCCCAACATCTGAGGGACCTACGGAGGCTCCGCAATCAGCCTCCAGCCACAGGAACTCTCTGATTACTCCACAAATGGCCAGAGCCAGGCCCCGACATCCGCAGGATGCCCAGCAGATCGCGTCCCAGCCCCAAAGTTAGGTAAGGAACACTTACCTAACAAAGACCAAGAGCAGTGAAGCTGTTAAGAAAACAAATATGAGCCTGGACCAAAAAGCCCTTTACCAACCCTTGCCCCACCGCCAGCTGTAGCAAGATGGGTGGCATCTAGCCAGGTAAGCCCACCTACCCTGTGGGAGGGGGGGAGTGTAAAATTTTGGGATTCTGCAAGGGATTTTGGGATTTGTTTATGTGAGTCTGCTCTGTGCCTTTGTCTCTGCTTTGCATAGGGCTAAGAGATATATTGATAATATTATCCAATACCAGTTTCCAGACCACAATGCAATGACCATTTAAAAATAATTGACAATACATGGCAAATCACTGTGTGTGTGTGTGTGTGTGTGTGTGTGTGTGTGTGTGTCCGCGCACGCACACACACAAGCGCATGCACAGACATAAAATGTGTTTGTCTGGTAGCAGTTGGCAGAAAGCTCAGTTTCATGAAGCCACTGCCAATGCTGAATCGCTGACTTCCCTCCCAGATGTCGCAAAAGAAAAAAACCAAACATATTGCCCTATGTCGGTCACACCTCTTTCCTCCCTTGCTCCCGTGTGTGTGTGTGTCTGACTTACCACACATCCAATCTTTACACTCCCCACCCACCCAATTTCCATGCTCTTTTGCCCAGCCGCATCCCCAATCTTCACTCCCCCCACCAGCAGCTATCTCCAAAGACTGAGCCTTCACCCACCCTGCATAGTTCCATGTTTCAGACACTGTGATATATCACTAAATCACAATGTTTAGCTAGTGATGTATCATGATGTTGAAAACCAGATATCACCTGGCCCTACATAAGTACCTGAGTAACTTCTCCCCCTTGGTTAAAGCAAGCATACTGTGTCTTGTCCTATTTGAACCTGGGCTATGCTTTACAAGTTGTAAGCCAGAAATAAGCCAAGGTTTATTACTGGTTTATTTCTGGCTTACTGCTTAGTTTGCATGAAACACATAAACCACACTTTACATTCATACAATATGACAAAGCATACTTGACTCATTTGAGCCAAGGTGGGGGGTGGGAGAAACTATTGTAATTAAAAACATGGTTTAAAATGTGCAATTGAAGCTTTACTATAGAGACGTGTCACTCTAGACACACGTGTGTTTAATTCTGGGGGCCATCAAATATGTTATATGAATTTATAAGTTATTTACTTTTTTCCTTTACATTTTTTACAGCTTGGCTGTTGATCTGCTGTGATTATCTTGTTCAGACTCTGCAGAGGATGAGACTAACAACAAGGGGAAGCAGGTAAACTGAAAGGAAGAAGTTAGCACTCACAAGTTTATTTGCTATCAGTTTAGCAGATAAAAATCTGCACTAATTTCTGTTACTTGTACAAAATTCTTGTTGTTGAGCAGAAAAATGTTCCTATGTAGAGCTGTGCACATCGTGCCCACCCCACATTAGGTGGCCTTGTATCAAGCAGCACATTCATTGTGAAATATTCCCCTTTAAAACAGAGTAAGAGAAATTACCTAGAGCTGCTTTCACTTTGCCATGCAGTGACATTGTCGTCCACAGATGCCTCACTTGTGCCACCTGTGTCATCTTCCTGAGAGGGGAAGAAAAGAGAAAGCTTTGTCCATTTGCTCTATCACTTTGCTACAGTCACAAATTTGCTAGCAGAAAGATGAGTTCCCTCTCATATTGCACACCTCCTGTTACGTGTAGGTCTAAAAGACACTGTCAATAACTAAACGGGGAAGGGCTGCAGCTCAGTGGTAAAGCATCTGTTTTGAATTCAGAAAGTCCCAACATCTTCAGGTAGGGCTGAGAGAGACTCCTGCCTGAAATCCTGGAGAGCTGCTGTTGCCAGTGTAGGCAACACTGAGCTAGATGGACAGATGGTCTCACTTAGTATACAGCAGCTTCTTATCTTCTCAAACTGACTCAAAGGAGTGCAAAGAAAGCACCTGTGTCCGTCTTTTGTCACAAACTGTAAAATCCAAAGCTGAGCATTAAGCAAAGCTTTAGTAACTGCTCTTGACATTAGATACAGCCGGCGAACAGAAAACTGCAAGGGAAAACATCTTCCATGAACATCAAAGCTGCCATTACAGCATTGCAGAACTAGCAGAGTGCCAGACTCATAACAGCAGTCCTGTTAAGGGCAAACAGCCAGCATTTCTCCCTCCAGAATGTTTGCAGACCTGCAGATTGGACTCAAATAGCAATAAGGGGAGATAGCTGAATTAATAATTATACTTAGCATCTGTAAGCATCTTATAGATGTGTTATAAGGATTACAATTAGATAATGCAAGAGAAGAGCTGTAATTCTTACAGCAACCCTATGAGGTCATACTATCACCCATATTTTCAGAGAAGCATGCTTTGCATAAAGCCACCCAGTAAGTTCATGATAAAGGCAAGATTTGAATTGGGGGTTCCTGTTTCATAGCATCTTAGCCACTATGCTACACAAACTCCCAACCATAACAATTTGAGGGTGATCTAAATAGATGGTAGGGGTTTTCGTACTGGCAAAACCAACCTGTTCACAGATCACTGCCAGCTCCTAATTGTCCAACTGAATTTGTCTTGAACTCATTTCCAGTCTTACTTCTGCTAATTGTGACAAAACTCTAACTCCAACATTTTGATCATATTTGGTAATGGTTTAAAGTCCACTTTTTATTTTAATGCTTTCCCCCACTAACACGATTTAATATAATAACCAGACACCTGACCTCAGAAGAGCTTTCAGAGTCTTCCTGAGTATGTGAGCTTCTTCGTACACCTTGTGAATGATGATCAAAGGTGGAGCGTGTTTGGTAAGCATGCTGACGCTTGCGTTGGTTTCTTCGCAAAGATCGCCCACTGCCGGGTTGATAATCACACTTTCACAGTACCAGGGAAGAACAGAACACAGAATTTGAGATTACAGAGGAAAGTTTGCAGCATCGAACATCAAGATCGACCAAATCTATGCAATAATGTAGGGCTGGCTCATGCCTGCAATGCTGAACTATGGCTCTCTAACAGGTGAGCATTTTTATTCAAAACCTTGGTTGAAGTATTTGAAACATCCATTTTAGCCAGTAAAAGGGTCTGTTTCATTATTCCAGCCTTAAATATTCATTGTGTAGATAAAGTTCTTTTCCTCACTGTACCCAAACCCCCAAGTGTTTCAGGAGCATACTGCAGTATAAGCTATAATAAACCCACAACCAATGCAAATTAAACAACTGAGCTAAAATCAGAAGTAGGGAACCTGTGGCCCTCCAAATGTCAGACTCCAACTCCCATCAGAGGCCAGAGGTGATGGGATATTTATTGGCAGGGAGGCCGTGAGTAGCACAGTGAACAGGACACCATCAGAATCCTTAACCTGCCTCATGTGTTCAACACAAGTTACAAACACTTTAGATCTGTACTTAGGCGGGGGTGGGGTGGGGAACAAGAAACTCGGGGGAGAGAGACTGGATTCTTATAAACTATACAGTGGCACCTTGGTAGTCGAACAGCTTGGGTCCCGAACAAATCGGCTCCTGAACGCCGCAAACCCGGAAGCGAGTGTTCTGGTTTGCGAACATTTTTCGGAAAATGAACATCCGAAGCAGCTTCTGATTGAGTGCAGGAAACTCGCCTTAGTTTTTGAACCAAGCTGAGCCTTGGTTTTCGAACCGTTTCGGGAGTCAAATGGACTCCTGGAACAGATTAAATTCGAGAACCAAGATACCACTGTACATGGGGGGGGGGGAATCTGGTCTGATGTTGCCCTGAACACTTAGACAGGCAAAGATTGGGGGGGGGGGGACACAACTCTGCCCCTGCTGGCCCAAACTGTGGGTGAATGAGATTATATTTAAAACTGGTCTGATGTTTAACAGCAGTATCTTCAGGCTTGAGGGCTGGCTGACAGGACACTGGTTCCCCAGTTGGAGGAGGAAGAGCCAGCATGCAGCAATCAACAATTAAGCATTCAACACCCTCTGTATCTGCCCTGTCTCATGCCTTACACCATACCTCCCATTACCTGCAACCACTATAATTGGAGCCTCCTTGCTCTCCCTACCTAATCCCTTACTCTTAAAAAGGTAAAGGACCCCTGACAGTTAAGTCCAGTCGTGAACGACTCTGGGGTTGCAGTGCTCATCTCGCTTTTCTGGCCAAGGGAGCCGACATTTGTCTGCAGATCATGTGGCCAGCATGACTAAGCCACTTCTGGCAAAACCAGAGCAGCACACGGAAACGCCATTTACCTTCCCGCCGGAGCGGTACCTATTTATCCACTTGCACTTTGATGTGTTTTCGAACTGCTAGGTTGGCAGGAGCAGGGACCGAGCAACAGGACCTCACCCCGTCGCAGGGATTCAAACTGCCAACCTCCTGATCAGGAAGCCCTAGGCTCAGTTGTTTAGACCACAGCACCACCCACGTCCCCAATCCCTTACTCTTACTCCCAATTTATTAATGTATATGATTATACATGGAGTTTATCCATTTATCTGTGTAGTCTGAGGACATGAACCCACTTGCATCATTCTTCCTAAGATGAGGAGGCCCAAATGAGGTACCCTGCAGTTCCCTGGCTCTCTACTCAGAAGTCAAGTTTAAAGCTACGCTAAGCTTATTCATCATATTATGCACCACCAGCCTCATTCCCCTGCAATTTATGTGGAACTTTGCTCTTTTGCACAAGCTTGGATACTCCCTAAAATATCCTGGATGCCTGTGGTATTTCAGCCCTTCCTCCCAATAGCACTGCCCACCAAAGCATTAAGATCCTATATCTGTGCTTGGCTAGCTAGCTCTTAGCATGGAATACACAGGATTTCTGAAAACAAGCAAAATTTCTCACCCTTTGTAAAGTATGGGAAGGCTTTCTCTTCTTTTCAAGAGTATACAGATGAATTTCTAATTCGCCTTTTGCAGCTCGGCATTCCTCTTGAACTCTTAAGAAGATGGTAAGTTTGGGTTAATCTTTGAACCTTTAAACATGTTCTTAGATTTTCATCACCCTGGCTTCCAAGCTTTTTTTTCTTTCTTCTTTTTTTTTTTGCGGGGGGGGGGGGGGATTCAGAATTTTCCCCATCTATTGAAGCTAGTGTACTTCAATCTAGAATTCTATATGCACTCCTGCTATGTGTTCATTTCAACAGAGAGATTAGATCTGCATGCACAAAAGAAAGACGCAACAGCCACCACTTAATTGAACGGGGAAACTGTTCTGGATGAGAAAATTTGATGCGCAAACTGGAGCTTGCTCGGCCAGGATAGTTGGTGGATAAGTGTGGTCTTTATTTTGCACTTAAAGAACAGACGTCAGTGCAGGGTGGCTAAAAATGTAATCCTGTGCAATATCCTGTGGCAGGCCACAGTGAGCACAGCAGAGTTTATTCCTGAGTTCACATGTATAAGATTTCATGCGCAAAGCTACCATTTCTCAAAACTGCAAATTTAATGGGATAAGAGAAAAATATTATGCTTTTAGGACTTTTTGAGCAAATCAAATGGTCTTTGATTAGAGCAGTTGTGGGAAACCTTTCCCAATTGGTGAGCTGGATCCTGAGCTCCCCCACCCGGGGAAGGCCACTTTGACAGGTGAGGAGGACTGCCCACCTATCAATCACCTGCCATCAGCATGACACCAAGCAGTCAATTTTTTCCTCTGTAGCACAAACTGAGCTCAAGCTGTGCTGCAAGGAAAAATCCAATCCAAAGTTACCACTGATAAGCTGATAAGGCACTGTTCAAGCCTGGCTTTTGGCTGATTCCAACCAGTTTGCTGTTACTCTCAAACAGCTGATCTGCAGCGACAGCAAGTCTCCCTTGCGAAAGAATAAGCAGGAGTGCACTTTAAGGCTCCAAATTGTTCACTGGCAGCTACATCACAAATGATGTCAGGTGTGGGGCAAGTGGGTGTGGTCTTGAAAAATGGCTTTGTGGGCCAAACAGGGACTTGTACTAGGTCTAATCAGGCCTGTGGGCTAGAGGTTCTTCATTTCCAGATTAGAGGGATCCTTACAGCAGCGTCTCTAGGAAGGGGTAATTTATCAAACAATGCCCCTTGCAATTCTACAAGGACTGGAACAAAGGTGTATAGAGTGCTGTGTTTCTGTGGTGCTGCAACTAGTGTATTCATGTTCCAAGTCCAGCAAAAGCAAGGGAACACTAGAGAAAAGCAACACAGCTATGTAAACACTATACTTGGGGCCTTGTTGCTTAACCCACCAAACCACATCTCTCTGCTGCCTATGTCTGTCAATTTCAAGTATGAACTGGTGAAGAACCAGCCTTGACCTATGCATTTGTTACCTGGGCTGTTGTGACATACTCCCTCAGTGAAGATGGAATAATTAAAGCTTGGTCACTCCCTTTCTAAAACAACCAAGAATTCAGATATTCTCTGCATGTGGTAGTGTATAATATAAACCTGCAGCAAGGCCTCTTGATGCTGGGGAGTGCAGTGAAAACCTATTCCCCAAGCTAGGCAGAAATCAAAGCTGAGGCACAATGGAGACAAAAACTGTTTCTATTAACATACATTCAAAAAGGATAACGCTTGAAGGTTTCACTATTAAAGGCACAGTATTTATTTTCTCTCTGAAATGCCGTTTTAGGTTTAAACTTCACTTATAATTCTCTACAACAGAACTGTTTCTATTAAAAGTATCTCCTCCTACAATTACTATTTGCTTTCCCTCTTCCTAAAGTATCTCTATCCTCTTTCTCAGTCTATTTCCTCCACCTGAGGAGGAACAGGCTTATCCTGCCAGACAGACCCCTAAGCACACCTAGTGTGCTTTTGTAGCCAGGCTCTATCTGCCATGTAAACTTTTAAATTTCTTTACCAGCCCCATACACTCCTGATTGGCTGTTTCTCTCCCCTGCCATGACTGGCTAAGGGTTTCCAAGATGATGACCTACAGGTATGTCCGTCAGTTAAACCTCCTACTTTGGCTTAGGTTTAGAAAAGCTAAAGAAGGGAGTTGGTGTGACAGCAAACAAACAAACAAAAAAACAAACATACTCTGCTGATCTGTAACATGGGTGAGTTCCTTAAAACGATTCCAGGAAGATCATGGCACACACATGCATAAAGACAAAACCTGAAAGAATTCTAAACATTGTTTTTACCTGCTAACCCCAGGATGCAGCTCGTTCACCACCACTCTCCTACTCCATGCCATGAGATCCCTCTCCGTGGCCATCTGACTTCTAGGAGCGTTGTGGTGCATCTGCCGAACACCTTCAATTTGACCACTCCGTCTGAGCCCAACATTTGGGGGGGAAGCTATATCCAAACTTGGACTTCTCAAAGCTACCAAAACAAACCAGAAGACTAATCAACTTCCCCCACCGTGTTTGTTGTATCAAAAGAAGACCAATGAACACTGAATCCTTCTACACTTGTCTAGAAGAATAACAGGAGATGACTCTTACTGTTAGCATGCTGCAATCTGATTTGCAGAAGATTTGGAGTAGCTTCACTTCCATTAAGTCTTCTCTGATCTTGCTCTCGTTGTAGCTCCCTGATCATTCCATCAAGGATGCTTTCTTCTTGGTCATTAGTTTGCTGCCCAATCACCTGCTCCACAACTTCACCATCACCTTTGCAAGAAAAAGAGCATCAAGTGAGCATTCCGAGATGTACAACAATACTTTATTAGAGTGAATGCCAAAAGGTGTGCCATGGGAGACCCCGAAGCAGGTTACCATGTGCCCATCAAGAACCTTGTGCTAGCCAGTGAGCCCGCATGCTAGTACTGAACTGAACTATTTTTCCTTGACACACAGGTGAAAGAAGAGCCCCGTGCAACTCAGAAGACTGCATTCTCCATTTAAAGTAAGAATTAAACGTAGGAACCGCTTGCTCATTAAAAAAAAGGAACTGTCGTCTGGCTAGGTGTTTATGTATGCACAATATTCATCTTGCCTGCAGGTTTAGGATCCTATCCAACGCAGAGCCTGGAGGTCTCTTTGGAGGTCAAGGCTTGTGATCCTGCAGATAAACCTTACTCCATCTGGACTGGAAGAATCTCACAGTAGTTTGAAAACAACCTGAAGAACCCCATCTCAGGGACAACTCACTCGTCCCCCCATAATCCATCAAACCCTTCTTTCAGTTCCTGATTCCCACCCACCCCCAGGTCTCAAGAGCAAATGCAGCAACAGACCTGACAGGAAGTCCAAGGGGCCAGAGGAGCACCTACTTGGCTCACAGACAGTTCTATTGCTGCAAGTCTACGTGGAAGGGACTACTTGGGGGGAGGAAGGTGATCTTGCTGCAAACAATGACCTAGCAGAGCAACTGACAGTGATTATAAGTCTTCTCTGAACCTGTACTGGGTTAACATATCATCACTGTCATCATCTTATTTGTATGCCACCATTCCATTCCATAGTTAGAAACCATGACTCCAGCTCCAGCCTGGATCAGCACCAACTGGAAGCAGATCACCCCTATGGATTCAATCTTTTACACCTTTGACCAGATCTCATTTGTGTTGTGTATTTGTTGATTTTTCCAAGTCTCCCTTGTATTGTGTAATTTTCTGGCCTCACTCTGCTAAAACATTTTTGCAGGTGATTAAACCTATCTATAAAGGTTAAAACATAATGCACCTGATGAAATGGTACCTGACCAACAAATATGATACAATAAGTCTGTAGGTCTTTGAGGTGCCACTAGACACTGTTTTTCATTTTTCTTTATTTTATTCTGAAACAGACTAACACAGCTCCCACTCTGGAATTTGTTCCTAAAGGTATTATTGTCACACTTGTCCTAGGACAGTGCTACTAAAAGTGGTAGTCCCTGGACTACTGCCAGTCCATGGGCCATCAGCTGCTAGTCCATGATGAGTTTCCTGCCCTCCTTACTGAATGTGTGGGTCTCTTGCAACAAGCAGCAGATTCTGCCGCCACTGCCACCTCTCTTTCTGCTTTTCACTGCTTCCCACCAGCTTGAGCAGAGGTGAGTCTTTCATGGAGCACTAGGCCTTGCAGTCTTCCATGCCTGACTGGGCAGGTATGATGACAGTGACAGCTATTCTCTGACCAGTCAAGAGAGGGGTGAACGAGAAAGGGGAAAAGACCTTCATCAGATCACCCAATAAGAGTTGTGGGGAGAGGAAATTATTATTTTGACTTCTTGGGGGGAGGGATTGGACTGCAGTCCCGTGTGAGTTCACTTGAGCCCTGTATAAGGAAGCACCTACAGGCTGTTCTAATCTGAATCACAGGAACAGGAGTGTAGCCAGGGATGGAGCTAAATTTTTGGGGCCCTGAGGCTTGAAATGTTGTGGGGGCCCTTCACAACCAGCAACAAACCACTTCCTCAATAGGGTTTTTCCACAACTTATCAATTAAAAAAAAATTAACTACTACATCTGAGATATTGATTTAAATTGCTGTACAGAATTATCTCACATGTACAAGTCACTGGTGTGAATAAAAATTTCCTTTGCCTTTTAGTTTCCAAGCTACCTTAACACTCCACCTTTATAACATCTGAACTACTGACTCTCAAATTTCAGGATTGTTGAAATATATATAACAAAAAATTAATCAATTTGAGTTGTGTGACTCGAATTGGGTCTATTTTAAGCAATATGGGCTAAAGTCAGTATTAGGGCCCCTCTAAGACTAGGAGCCCTGAAGCTTAAGCTTCATTAGTTTCATAGTAGAGGACGCCCCCGAGTGTAAAGGTAAAGGTACCCCTGCCCGTACGGGCCAGTCTTGACAGACTCTGGGGTTGTGCGCCCATCTCACTCTAGAGGCCAGGAGCCAGCGCTGTCCGGAGACACTTCTGGGTCACGTGGCCAGCGTGACAAAGCTGCATCTGGCGAGCCAGCGCAGCACACGGAACGCCGTTTAGCCCCCGAGTGTAGATGCATGTAAACGGATGTAAAGTTAGATGTTGTGGGTCACCATGGATGGGGTAATGCAATACAGATTTATCACAAATAATTCTGATTGTATCTGTATTGTATCAGTTTTCTAAATCTACACTCTGGTGTTAACTTCATTTCTATTGGAGTCCGTATGGAAAGTGACCACGCCCCCTTACTTCTGTCTACATGCAACCCAGTAAATAAGATCTTGAAGCCTGGTAACTCTGATCAGGCCTCTGATAGTATTTTGAAAAGGATTAGATAGTCCCCACAATTCGAAGGGACCAAATTCCTGGACTCAAGACAAAATGTTACACTGAGAACAACCCTTAGTAACTCACATTCTATTAAGGTAGTAATAACAGCTTACTCCCAAGTAATAGACAACTGTGGTACAATAGCTAAGTCTGCATCTGTTACCCTCTCTAATCCCTCCCCTTGGTTTGACCAGGAATGCTATACAGAGAAAAGATTGCTCAGAATATCGTTCAGAGACCTTTGCAAAAAGGGTGACGATAAAACCAAAAAAACCTATTTTACTCGTAGGAAGTTATATAATGAACTTAGTGCTAAGAAGAAGAAAATATACCATCAGAATAAATGGACACACTTAATAAATGCAGTAAAAGTGAATGATCATAAAACCTTCTGGCAAATAACCTGTGGCTACCAGAATACTATTTTTTAATTGTACCTACCATTCCCTCCCAAACCTGTACCTACCATTCCCTCCCTCCCTACTATTTTAAAATACTCAAAATCTCACCCTTTCTTCCAAATGCTGATGAGCCTGTCCTCTTTACTATGCCAAACTTGCCCCCAGTAAGCTCAGACAAAATTATGGAACTTATTGCAGAGTTAAAACCCCGTAAGGCCCCTGGCTCTGATGGGATTTCTGCTGAGGTTTTGAAAAAAAGTATGCACATTGGTGGACATCACCACTTGCTAACCTTTTAACTCTTAAAGATGAATATGGAATTATACCATAATCGTGGTTAACTTCTGTAATCATCCCAATTTATAAAAAAGGTGATCCTGAACAGCCGTGTAAAATGGTCTCCTGTCCACTATAAGTAAACTCTAAACATTTAGAGCGCTATCTGTTGGTTTGGATTAAAAGGAATAGAATTATTGGTCCTTAACATTTGTAAATCAGATTTACAAAATAGAAATCAACTATTGATCACAGTCTCTCACTTGCCTTTCTAGCGGATAAGTATATGAAATCCGAAAGGGGAAATTTATATGTATTCTTGCCCCACATTTATTTAATCTATTTTTGAATGATATGAAACAACATCTACTCGTTGTGAATGGCAACCCTCCTAGGTTAGGATCTAAGGCAGTTCCTATGCAGTGGGATCTAAGGCAGTTCCTATACAGTGGTACAGTGGTACAAACAGTCCTGCTTACGAACACATCGGGTTACAAACTCCACAAACCCAGAAGTAGGTGTCCCGGGTTGCGAACTTTGCCCCGGGATACGAACGCAATCCGCTTCCAGGGCCACAGGAGGCCTATGTAGGGAATGTGCGCCTCGGGTTAAGAACGCTTCAGGTTAAGAATGGACTTTCCAGAACGAATTAAGCTCGTAACCTGAGGTACCACTGTACATTTATATGCAATGACACTGTCCTCCTCTCCTGCAGGTGGCGCTGTGGTCTAGACCACTGAGCCTCTTGGGCTTGCCGATCAGAAAGTCGGCAGTTCAAATCCTCACGGGGGGGTGAGCACCCGTTGCTTGTCCCAGCTCCTGCCAACCTAGCAGTTTGAAAGTATGCCAGTGTAAGTAGATAAATCGGTAGCACTGCGGCAGGAAGGTAAACAGCATTTCCATGTGCTCTGGTTTCCATCACGGTGTTCCGTTGCACCAGAAGCAATTTAGTCATGCTGGCCACATTACCCGGAAAGCTGTCTGTGAACAAACACCAGCTCCCTCGGCCTGAATAAAGATGAGCGCCGCACCCCACAGATGCCTTTGACTGGACTTAACCATCCAGGGGTCCTTTACTCCCTCTCTTTTTTTTAACCTCTCCTGCACCAGAGTTCTAAAAGTTCTAAAAGCGTACTTTCATTACTGTCAAGGAAATCACCTATCGATTGATTATTGCCAAAGAGTTGGCATCCATCTAAATTGTGTATTGGTAATCAAGAAATCGAACAAGTTAAAAGCTTTAAATACTTAGGGATCACCTTTTACAATCTAAAATGGGTGACCATTTGTGCTCTGCAGCACAAACTAAACAATTCTATTTTCTTGATGGTAAACAGAATGTGCCTGCAGCGGTTAGGCATATAGAGCAAAAACTGTATTGCAACTCCTTTATGGGATTTCCTTATGGATAACTGACTTTAACAACCAAGTCGAGGGTGTAGAGGCATTCTTCTTCCGACAAATTCTAGGGGCTCCAAAATGTGTCTCCTCTCTGGCTATATGTTCAAAGTTAGGCCAGCATCTCCTAGAATCCAGGGGCTAAATTATGACTTTCAAATACTGGCTAAAAATTCATTTCAATACAGACCCGGAATGCTTACTAACTTCTTTATTGAGAGACACACATAATTCTACATCGTTTTCTGATATTACCCTCAAACACAGGCAAATAGGGATTGCAATAGATTCCCTTCTTCTATTGGACGGCTCACAAATCTTCTCTCTCATCAAGCAGAGGCTGCTAGATCATGAAATCCAAAAACTCCACCCCTCCCAGCCTTTTGTATGTTCACCTGCTTACTTAGGATTACAGCCCAACCATGGAGTAATACTTAATTACTTTTCCAATTTAGAAACTCCATCGCATCACAGAGCTTTTATGCTAGCTTGTCTAAATGCATTCCCCTCATCTGTATTGTTTGGAAGGTTTCAAAAAATAGCTACAACTACAACTTTATTTTGACAAATTTTTTTCTTGCTTAACATGGTTTCTAAATGACGAACAATAAGGTCACAAAAAGAATGCATTAGAGACAAAATCTGGTAAAGTAAACCATAAAATCAGAAGAAAAAAAACTTATTTAAATAATATCTGATGAAATAAGGTGTTACTCACCAAAAAGTCTTCACTTAAAGTAAGCCCAAAATTGCATTCAGAAAGATTTACAGTGGCAAGCCCAACCATGTCTACAAGGAAGTAAATCTTACTGAATTTAAAGGGGCTGGCTTGTACATAAGTGGGTTTAAGACTGCATCTTTACTTATGAGTAAACAAAAAAACAAAACAACTTTGACATTAAATTCAGAGGAAAGACTGCTGGTCTGCCTCATCAGGAGACCTATGTTATTACTAATATTTTAATAGATTATTTTTAATGTATGGTTTTCCCCCATTCAAGACAGAGAGGGACCCTTCTTTCTTGAGTTAACCCATATCCCAGCCTTACCCCAACCTGATGCCATCAAGATGTTTTGGGTTGCAATTCCCATCTGTTCCAGCCAGCATATATTGATAATCCAAACCATCTGAAGGCCAGCAGGATGAAGACTGCCATACCCCAAAACAGAAACTTCTTAATAGGCATACTACATTCTAAGAAACTTCATAATAGGCAAGAAACACCTCTTCATTTCAGATTCTGTGATTTAAATATGGTATACCGTTTGCCACATATCCCAGCTGAGGAATGAGTTGCTCATCGTTACAATTTTCCCGCCCTGGCACCAGTCGCTGGTATTTTGTGGGGTGAGGATTTCCATCCACATCAACTAAGAACGGGGGAGGCATGAGATGCGGCGCCTGTTGAGTTTGTTCATCTAGGACATAGTTATTCGCATCACGGATCAGAGGGCGGTAATCTGTGTGGAAGAACATCTGGTCCGGGATCTACATCGGACACAAACTTAGAAATCAGTACAAATACACAAACATTTCTTAATTCTTCTCATACAACGCATACTCTGTTAACTGTCTTTCTGGCTAGAAATTATCTGTCAAATGGTAATTCTCACCTTGGTCCCATCGGACTATTCAGACTACTTTAGAGGAGCAAACCTGCATGTGAACTATTTCTGTGCACCACAAAAGCTTAGAATTAAGTGTCTTTTCTGTGTGGTTTTCATTTTTTTTTAAAAAAAAGCAAGCACAGTTCTCACCCTTAGGACTACAAAGAAAAGCTTTAATGAAACATGAGGGTGGTATCCTTCAGAAACCACAGATATGAGGTCCTAAGTGGTCAACTTCAGGAGAAGGAGTTTAACAAACTTATTTTTATAACCAATTCACTGCAAACTGTGTAATTTTCCAGTTTTCTTCCAAATTCAACTCAAGGTTCTGGTTTTGACTCAGAACCTTTATGGAGTGCACATCTCGCTAACACACTTTCACATCCTTAAATATTTTTAGGGCAGTCCTGCTCAAAATTTCCGCCATAAATGGGTAGGTTAAACTTCCTAGTGGGCAGAGCAGTTTTTTTAAATAGTGCCCCTAACCTGTGAAATACACTGCCCAGGAGGAACCTCCTTGGCCAAAACTTGCTTTCTTAATCATTTTGAGTAATATTATTATTAATAATCTTATTATTTATACCCCACCCATCTAGCTGGGTTTCCTCAGCCACTCTGGGTGACTTCCAGCAAAATTTAAGAAAATAATAAAATGTCACACATTAAAAACTTTCTGATACAGGGGTTGCTTTTAGATGTCTTCTAAACGTTGTGTAGTTCTTTATCTCCATGACATCTAATGGGAGGGTGTTCCACAAGGTGGGTGCCACTGCTGAGATGGCCCTCTACCTGGTACTTCACTTCTCGCTGTGAGGGAACCACCAGAAGACCATTGGCGATGGAACCTCAGTGAATGATGGGGGTGGAGATGCTCCTTCAGGTATACATGGCCAAAGCCGTTTGCGGCTTCAAAGGTCAGTACCAACACTCTGAAATGTGCTTGTAAACATACTAGGAGTCACTAGCTGGTTTTTTAATTATATTTTTTCTTTAGAAATTCCTTTATTGTGAGTGCAAAGAAGCTGCTGCTTAAGACAAAGCATGAGCATGTGCACACACACTTCTCATTTTCTTAGCCTTTAAAAAACATCTGTATCCTTTTCACACCATTATTAGCAGTTTATAAATCAAGGACTCAGTTCCTCCAGACATTATCAGTTAATCAGTCCTCAAACCAGAAGCTATACAATAAACCCCACAGAGTAGGGTTACTCTAGAGTAATTAGTTCCAGTCTGAATGTCTCCCACAGAAGAACAGCACACACAATCCATTTGCAAAGCTAGGCACTTTTAACATCCCATTAACTTTAAGAGAGATTTAAGCACATTGTTACATTTTCCTTGCAATTCACAGGACTTTAAAAGTGATTCATTCTGGCTGGATGATGTCAAATACTGTTAAACACAGAAGGACATTAAGAGTCCACCAACTCACCTTTTCATAACTATTATTGCATCCGAATCCAAACAACAGTAGGTGCCCATGGGAATCTGTACAGGCAAAGTGCTGACCATCAGGGGAAAATTTACAGTCAAACACTGCACCATGGCCTTGGCCCTCAATCTGTAAAACACACACAACACCCATTTGGATCTGCTTAACTCTTCTGGACAAATTTATAAGCTGAATTTTCCTTTCTTTTAGGGGTGTGTACCGACAAGATTTGGTTCTGACCCTGATTCAGCACTTCAAAAAAACAACCATTCTCAGCTCAAAGCGTTCCAGACACTGCCCAGTTCTGCCCAGGTTCAAGTTCACTTTGGAGTAAAGAAAGGGCTTTGTCATCTTCCATTCAATTACATTGCCTGCAGATTTCATTCACAATTTTTGGCAGAAAATTGATGAAATTTGTAAGCAGAGCACCTCTTGCCAAATCTCAAGAGGTTAGCTGCAACAGTTCCTACAAGAATAGCATTCAAAGTTTGAGGGAGGGTAAAAAAGAAATAATGAAGATAATGCTAGCAATTACTATGACAACAACTAAAGGCATACTATGGCTTGGCTGGAAATAAATAAGAATCACTTGACACACAATAAGTACATGCAAAAGCACACACAAAGGGACCCGAAGAATGTAAGACTGACAATGGATGAATAAAATCACTTGAGACAAACAGACCACTTAACTCAAAGAAACAGACCAGAACTGAGGGGGAGGGGAGGGTCCACCGACTAAAAGGAACAGGTGAGCAAGCACAGGAGTCAATGTAATCAGGAGCAAATTTGTATCAACGGGAAAGAAAAAGAACTAGGATCTGAAAGTAAAGGGCAGGGAAAGGGAAGGACTGGGCTAAGCTTAGGTTAAAAAACACCCCTTTGCTCTTAGTGTGCCACCAGAACTCTTAACAACATCCCTCCCACAAAGCACTTGGTTTTTGCCAGCACCTGGCAAAACATTTCCCTCCGATTACAAATTAGACCTGTTAATCACAACAGAGTTCTCCCCCACCGCCTTCTCACCCTGCATGGTTTTTTTATATTGTAAGCTTAAGGGACGCGGGTGGCACTGTGGTCTAAACCACTCAGCCTCTTGGGCTTGCCGATCAGAAGGTCAGCGATTTGAATCCCTGGGACGGGGTGAGCTCCCGTTCCTCGGTCCCAGCTCCTGCCAACCTAGCAGTTCGAAAGCACGCCAAAAAGTGCAAGTAGACAAATAGGTACCGCACCGGCGGGAAAGTAAACAGCGTTTCCGTGAGCTGCTCTGGTTTCAGTGTTCCGTTGCACCAGAAGCGGCTTAGTCATGCTGGCCACATGACCTGGAAAAACAGTCTGTGGACAAACGCCGGCTCCCTTGGCCTGTAAAGCGAGATGAGAGCCGCAACCCGTGTCGTTTGCGACTGGACTTAACTGTCAGGGGTCCTTTACCTTTACCATTAAGCTTATAGAAACTTTACTTCTATTTTCAGCAAGATGTATTTTCACCAAGGACAGCAAGGGTGGGTTCTCTCTGCTTTGGTATGAGGTGCTTTATAAAGATCCTGCACCAACGCAGATAAACACACAGTAATTCTCAGATCTGTGACTCTTAATCATAGGTCATGAGCTAAAGCCCCATGTTAGGCAAAAGGTTTTCTGTACTGCAGGGGGTTGGACTAGATGACCCTAGGGTCCCTTCCAACTCTACAAGTCTATGATTCTAAGATCTGACCACTCATTCTGCCCATCATACAGTACCATGTTAAAGTAATTGCGCATTTTTGCTCCTTTCTCGAGGTCCCAAATGAAAATATTCCCATCATGGCCTGCAGAAAGCATGATCCTTTGGTCAAATGGGTGAGCTTCCAAAACAAACACTTCATCATCATGGCCCTGCAACAAATGCAAAGAAAGTAATATTTTAAGAAGTAGTTACTGTCCCATATAAACTTCATGTTACATTCTCCCCTCCCCTGCTCGTCACATACACACAGGTGACCAGTGCCTCAATCTTATGAAGGTGGTCTGCATGTTTCTGTGGTCTACCACCTCAGACTGAAGGCTTCGATGACAGAACATTCTTTCATTACAAAAAGGTGTGTCACCCAGACCATCAGATCCTTGTGAAGTTTAAAGAATCCTACATGTCCACCACTATGCTGTTGCTGAACTAATCCCTGGTTTGGGTTTTTTTATGATAGCATTGATCTTTTATTATTTGTTTGCAATTGTGTATTTTATATTGTGCTTTGTAAACCACTTTGCAATTTTTATGAAAACTGGTATGTAAATGGAAAAATGAACACCCCTAATAGACACAAAACTAGCATGTCAGAAGGGTTTTAACACAGGAAACTAAAATGTCAGGTAGAAGCCCATATTCAGGGACTTTTTAATATTTTGGAATTGAGAGAGAATGGAGGCATATCCACACTGACCTCCTGTTTAAAGACAAGGCAATTGTTTTAAAAAGTGGGTAGCTGGAAATGCAAGCAACTCTGCTCATATTGGAGCAGTTCCAATTTGAAGTGGGGACAGGCTCCACAGATATTTGCTGCTGGGGACTGAAGGTCAATCACGGTCGATCATGGGCTCCTTTTCCTTTGCTTTTGCCTAAGAGCATCTGCCCCCTCACCCCACTCTCCATTTTCGCTGGAAAGGAAGACTGAGTTTTCACTGTGAGGCAGATTGTTTTCATAGCGATCTTTTGGTGAGCAACTAATCCCCTTTCCCCTTTACTTTTGCCAGAACCCCCCCACAAAAAAACGGAACTGTCCTCCCTAAAAAAAGTCAACAACTTTGACCTGAACCCCTCCCCCAAAAAGGGGTAGATCACTGCCACTTTTTTTCCTGTGAGTAGGTCGCAGTCTCTTAGGAGTTGGACATTCCTGCTCTACACAACCTAGAAGACAATTGTCCCACTTGCCTGCCCACTGCTCCCAGTTCACCCTACTCCCACAGGTCAGGATTTTGTTATTGGGAATAGTCACACAGGAACAAATCAGGCTGCTCTATTGTTCAGCTTAACAATGGAGAATCTTACGGAGAATACTTGAACACAAGAGCAGCTTGCTTTTTTGGCCAAGCAAGAATTCACCTATCCCTGCTCTTCCTGGGATCAGACAGAGTAATATACATGCCTGTCACAGCATTTTCCAACCCTGTGGGATTTTTTTGAACACAACAGGTATCTGGAAGGATCTGATATTCTAATATATATATATGAGAAACTTTAATACTGGGGGGGGGGGGTTTAGTCCCACTTATATTATGAAAATTCTAATTGTATTATGAAACACAAGCAATCCCCTCCTGAACAATAAGTGGTATCTTTTATTCATTCAATTGTAAACACGCTAACATTTTCTCAGAAGTGCCTCAGAAGGGTTCCTTCATTGAAGTTTTGGTAAAAAATATAAATATATTTATAATTTCATTAGTTAATTGATCAGTTAGAAGGCAGATGGATAGTAAACAACAGGAAAATCTTATTTGATTGATTAACCAACCAACCAGCCAACCATCAATTGGTTAGAATGCAGGAAAAATGATAACAGCTTTCTCCTCCCATTAGGAAAACAATACTAATTTGATCAATTATTTTGTTTTCTGTATATTTGTTTTGATGTGTTTCTGATAAAAGATCACCAGTCCTTGGTCCGCACCACTCCTAGACTCATCTGATGCTGTTTGCAAGTTTCTCAGCTGTTCTCCACAAGCATGATCAGAATCTTAATTCTTAAAGATGCCAAAGCTTAGTGCCAGACCCCAGTTCAGTGGCACACAACAGAGAGAGCACTAAATGCAGATCCTCTTAAAAAGCTAATCGACTGAAGGTCTAACTTACAGTTAGGTTGTGAAGAAGCTGCCCAGTAGTAGAGTTCCACACTTTCAAAAGGAAATTGTTGACTGCTGTAATAACAGTAGTATCATAACGATCCCAAGCTACCATAGTCACCTTCAACTTGGACACCTTGTCTTCCCCAGACACTTGGCTATTTCTGAGAAAATGTAGACGTTAAAGAAGAATCTAGTCAAATGAAACTTTTAAGTACCAACTTAGAGCCAAACTAAATGTGACACTGGGAAATCTTTGATCAGATTGTTTTTTGAAGATGTTAAAAGCAGCCATGGGCTGTGATCCTAGGAACTTACCCCTCCCCATCCACCTTTTGTGCAGCTGCCCCAGAGGAAGAAACTACAGGTTCCAAAAAGGTTACTAGTCCCGCCCACCTGTCGAAGTGGCCTGCCAGGTGGGAGTGAGGAGCTGAAGATTCAACCCACATGCTACATCCTGTTTCCCACCCCTTTCTTTAAACAAACAAACCCTTCCAGTTATACATCATACTTGGCCTTAATTTCCAGATGTCGGAAACAGATTATCATCACTAAACCATTGTCAGTAAAAAGCTGGCCAGATCAAAACAATACAGTCAAACCACGGCTCCCAAATGCCTCCATTTTGGAACGTTTTGGCTCCCGAAGGCCGAAAACCCAGAAGTAAATGCTTCGGTTTTCTAGCGTTTTTCAGAAGCCGAAAGTCCGACACGGCTTCTGCTTGAGTGCAGGAAGCTGTTGCAGCCAATCTCAGTTGTCAAACATTTTGGAAGCCAAATGGACTTCCGGAATGGATTACGTTCAATAACCGAGGTTTAACTGTACATGCAAACAGTAGTATAAAGGAATTTATTTATTTAAACCTAACATTTTTCAGCCGCCAGAGAATACATGTAGAAAATGCAAGTTCTGTGAGCATTACACATTCAAATTTTGCTGAATCTTTAGAGGAAACAAGAAATGTAGCATAAGTAGCTTATAAAATAACCAAATGCTCTCTGAAAAGATCTGCCTTTTATATTCCTGATAATTATCCTGTTTGGTTTAATGCTCAACACAGACTACAAGGTTCCTTTCTGCGGAAACTCTGTCAGATTCTAATGCAAAAAAGAGCTCCCTTCTAGTGCAACTCACTGTGTCTCAACCAGGTACAGTTAGTTCAGAAAGTAGGCCAGTGCTCCCCTCTAGAGAAATGCATGTGCCCAGTAAGATGTACTGTAGCTTTACAAATTTTTAACAGCAAGCCCCATGCGCCACACGTAACATGATGATGGGAAGCAACCAGACAGGTGCAGCTTAACGCTACTATGAATACCATGACAAAACTTTCCATAGGTAACAAGATGGTTTGGTTTCCCCAGAAACCCTGAGTTACACAAAAGCCACAACAGGAAAATGGCTAGAAGGGAGAGATGCTGAAACAGGTGAAGAAAACGAACATTTCTGGATTTCAACCACAGAAATAAATATTACTGTTTTGAACATTTGAATTCCTTTGTCTATTGAGGTTAAATTATAAACATTTTTCTGCCTTTTACCCAGTCATCTTAGTCGCCATCTCCAACACTATACTCTTCCATTCTTGCTGCTGATATTGCCAGATTCTGGCTGTTCCATCTCTGCTTCCACTGACAAATCTTAGTCTGTATTTTCGAGTAAAAGGGAAAAGGAAAAAAGTTACATGTGTAGGGCTCTGAAGCCCCTCTGCTTTGCTCTCCAACCTGCTTTTCCCCTACCCAGTTCAGAATTTGGTCTACTGGCACCCTGAACTCCTGCATAATATTTCCACTTTATTATTTTTAAGGGCCACTATCTTGTGATTGACCCTGCACTGGTACCCACAAACACACTTAACACAAAATGCAGCACAAGGGGGCAAGGTATGCATGTGCCTTTGATTCAGGGTAGCTTCACATGCACGTTCTAAATGACAGCAACATCTAGAAACAGCTTTCATGGCTGAACAAGCCAACCCTAGAACTCTCCTAACTCTTCAAAATGCAATGCTTTATACCATGTGGTCAGTTCACAAGCTCACCAACCAGATATTAAACATTTAGTAAGCATCGGAACAAAACTCAACTGAACTGGCTTCTAGTTGCTTATCAGATGTTTTTATATAGTGGCTAATTAACAGGTAATATTTTCATTAATTTCCTTTAATTAAAGTCACTTAGTGAATATAAGTGGGATATACAGGTTTAAAAAAGTATAATACTGAACAGCTATCCACCACACTTCACAATGCAATTCAGAACACTTTGTCCCAGCTGAGATGTCACAGCCTAACCACAGTTTGGCTACTCATGCCATTTTTCAGCTTTGCCTCTTCAACCCATTACATGCCCCAGTTAACTATTTCCTGGTTGCAGCAAACCATAATACGCTGTTCAATCCAAGCCAAAATTGGAAGCGCAATTTAGACTGCCGTTTTCAGTTCTGCTTTGAATCAGAAGTCCAAACAGATAGAAAGTTGCCATTGATCAGTTTAAGATAAATCCCTTATTTTAATTTAGAAAATGTATATACTGCTTGACTGTAGTAAAGCAGTTTACAAGACGTTTGTAAATGACTGTTTATATTTCACAAGTAGCGTAAGAAATTAAAAAAATATTATGGAAAATCAAATACAGCAATAACATCATGGGAGAAGAACAAAAGAAATGCTTACCTGCCTCCACTGTTGCAGAACTGAACAGCAACTACTTTGTCCTTAAAAAAATAGAAAATAATTGTTTTCATCAATACTTTTCTCTACAGTCAGCTTATGTACAACCCTGCTCTCCTCCATCCACATGTTTCTAGAGTGTCCAAAACATCTTAGCAGCAAATGTCAACAAAACATGCATCAGCCCTTTATCTGACTCACCTGTCTTTTGCCCCAGTGTATGGCCAGCATACTGTACTGAATTCTATGAAGTCACAGGCCAGTGTTAACTGAACAAGAAGAAGGCCGGCCCTGTGCCCATCGGTTCCTGAAGATCATAATGTATCTTGTGTACCTATTGCTCCCTGAGGTCACTGGCATACCACTTTCAGCCACCATGTTTCATTTGGATACCATGCATGCACAAATTAATACCAGTAAGTATTGGCACTCTATGGAGGGGCACCTTCCTATTTGCTATCCCAAAACACTGGTGTTTTGATCACCCACCACTCCACATAACCATGACATTGGCTCAGAGCACCATGTACTTTGGTCATGGCATCCCATGGCCTTGCTGCTTCTGTCAAAAACCAAACAGACACATATCACTTTCCTTTACAGCAAAATATATTTGCCAGAAAAAGAAACTACACGCTGCAATATTTTTGCCAAAACTAATTCCACCATTATAAGTGCACTGTATTAATCTTAACACCATTTCTGCTTATTGCAGAAGGTCCTGGTCAATTAGCATGAAAGTTTTGTTACCCAACCATAGATTAGTCTCAAAACAGCAGTCTTTGCACGCACAAAACTTCATGGAAAGCACCATGCTCCCTAGGCTGCAAAGGCTCCCTTGTTTGTTTCAAAAGAGAAGCAATTTTTCTTGAATGTGCCGTGAAGCAGCCTCTTCCACAGAAGATAACAAAGATGTTTTCCAGACAAGAAATTTTATCAGGGTAAGCCTGTGTTAAAATGCACAACCTAAACTTCTGAGCAGGGTTTTTTTTAAAAAAAAATAATAATGCAAGTGTGATTTCCTGCTTCATTCTTACCGTATGAGATTCTAACACAGCAGTTTTCTCTGGAGTCTCAGAACCCAAGTAATATATTCTTATCACATGGTCAGTGCTCCCTGTTACAACAAACATACCACCTAAAAAGCAGGAGTTGGGCAGGAGATAAAGACAAGAAGAAAAAAATCAAGAAACCTTACATTTTTCATTCAGCAAATCATGATTGTTGTTCAAATGGTATTGCCAGATTTGAAAAGTAACATTTCAAGAGAGCAAAATGTGAACCATGTGATGCATTTTTCCTTCAGGAGCTGTGAATTCTGAAAGTGTTTTATTATTCAAAGAACACTGACATCTATATTTGGCAAACTAAACAGATAAAATGCACACAATTATCCAAAACATTACCATAGAATTACTGCACCATGGAATGTCAGACTAGACCCTGCACCGCCCCCTCAATTTGGCACAATACAAGATCATGCTAAAGGTCCACTAAAATGGCATTAAGAACCTCAAGTGCTTTGCTGAAGTACTTTTTATAAAGAACCTAAACAGCAAGGAATGTGTAACAGTAATTCACCTTATTTCAGGTTTCAAGAGAAATACTCAAGGGTGGAAATCCTAGTAAGACAAACTGCCTACAAAGTAAAGCTGCTAGCAAAATCAACCTGTACTAGAACTCAATATAGATTTAATGACATAGTGTTGTGAAAAGTTAATGCTTGTGCCTGAAGCTGAAAGTTCCATCAATTATATTTTCCAAGAGCAACCAATGTCCTAGATCCCAATCATTTCCTAGATATTTTTGTCAATTAATACTGGCTCTAGTTAGAATCTTCCTGAAGTCTGAATTTTCCTGAAAAAATTAGTTGTGTTTTCTGAACTAGTTAGCGGTTTCAAAAACAAGCACCAACAATTTTTTTTGCAGAAAACCATTTCCTACGTGGTTTCTGTTCCTGAAATATATATACATACCAGAGCTGAAAGATGAACAAGATATTTGAACGCCAGGCCTTGACCTCTCAGCAAATTTGATTGGACGATCCCTGAAATGTAAATATGAAGCACTTTAATTACTTCATGGTGCAAAGGTTATTATATAAACCTGTTAAGAAAACAATTTATATTTGTACAATATGAGCTGCTAGAACTGCAGCAGTCCATAGAATACGATCCTGGTTACTAACATGCAGAGAAAGTAACATCCTCGCAACGTTAACACGTTTGCAAAATAAAAATTGGTAAGGTGTTTGTCTGCAGCCTGTCAAAACTAAACCAAACCTGCATAAAGTTCGTGAATACAGATATACAGAATCAGTTAAGTTATAGTTTTCCTAGAAAGGGTTGATCATCTGCTTTTTCCCAAAGGCTATGAATCTACTGGAGCCACTCGACAAAAAGAAAAGCCCCTTTTAAAAAAGCTATTTTTAAAAATCCCAATTCAACTGAATACAAAAATTGGTGTGCTAGAAGTTTGAATGGAGGGGAACCTCAGAAATGCAGGGTAAATGTCTGCCAGCCCTCTCTATCGAGCTATTCTTAATGTTCTTTTTACATATGGAGAGGGTAGAAACATCTGACCTGTGGCTGGGATGTAGCCTACTGCATAAAGAGTTACATGTGTACTTCCACCCACTTTGCCTCTGGTCACACCCATTTCTTCCTCTGGTGCTGCCCGTCGCCGGCATGTGGGCCCCCCCAGAAGATTGCTCAGGAGAGAATGCAGCTTTCAGGCTGGAAAAGGTTCCTCACCACTGGCTTAGGGAAAGACCAGTGAGCAAATTATGCCAACAATACCCATCAGATTACAGTCTACCTCTGCACTCCCACCTGAAACTACAAATGTTTCAGCTATGGGACAAAATCTGGCTGAGTCAGAAGACTGAGGTTGCAATCCTTTACCCAATTTCCTGGGAGTACTTTTTAGTAGAAATGTATAGAATTGCACTGTTAGGAATACTTTTCAAGAGGGCAATTTCCTATTCACTGTGCTTGTAGGCTCTACCAAAGGACTGAAGATTTCAATGAGGATACACAATGGTAAGAATCTACAAAGTTTTGTTAAAACATTTGACTTAGCAAAAAATTAATTCATCTCTTTTCACGGCCATATCAAACTGCAGCCTAGAATTCCATTCTTTTACATAAAATTCTTAAAAGGGGGAGGTTCTCGGAGCTTAATCTGAAGAGACAGCATGGACAGAGCCATGCCAAAGTTCGGGGGGGGGGGTGATGCAATCCCTGATGGCATTAGATAGTCCTGCTTTGCAGGAGTGTAAAAATTTAGGCAAATCAATCAATAGAATAAATCTCTAGGTTGGGAAATATCTCTGCCTCAGCTTCCACTCAGTTTAGCATTGGAACGGAAACTTTTTCCAGCCCAAGGGTCACATTGCCTCAGGGACAACCTGCTAGGGACAGCATGCCAGCATTGAGCAGGTCCAAAGACAGAAGTGGGCAGTGCAACAGGCATGACTCTTAGCATGGTATAGCAGTCTATATTCCCATCATGCAAAAGTCACAAGTTTTACATACACGCACCTCCACTGAGGCAATCAAAAAGCATCATCACAACTCAATTTCATATTTGTCAAGCAAAAGCACTCAAGGAGGCCACAGAGCATGGCTGGTGACCCCAGGAGAGTCTTAAGGACCAGACAAAAAGGCCAAGAGAGCTGCAACTGTCCCCTGGGTCTAAGGTTGCACATCCCTCATTTAGACCATGTTGAACAAAATAGAACAACGGTTCAGCTCAATGAAAAGGAGCTTCTAGGAAATACAGGATTGCAGTAGTTCTGAATTCTCCATCCAAAACATCAAGACTCAAAAGTAATGTGCCATTGAGGCCTTTTTTGTGGCATTTCACAACATCTGATGCCACGCCCCCGACTGTAGTGGGCTTGGGGAAGGAGGTGTGAGGGTTCTGACAGGGTCCTAGAGTCCTCCTTCCTCCTTCCCAAAGCATAGTTAGCACTCTTCCAGCTTTGGGAAGGAGGTGGAAGGGCTCTAGGAACCCACCCGAACCTTGCACCTAGCTTAGCCAGCTTTAGAAAAGCAACACAAGGGGTGGAGGGGTGACAGATTTTTGGGCTCACTTCCCCCCAGTGGAACAATAGTGTGCTGCCCGTGTTGAATTACTCTTGCAGCCCACTTGATAGAAAACTTGGACAGCCCTGGTTTAAACCCTACAATGCTCTACAGTGCCCCAAGGTACATATGGTGAAGTTTATAGCACAGCAGAAGCTAAGTCATATTGTGGCACACCACCAAGCTGACCTGAGAAAACACTGATGTGTCCAAAAGCAGAAAACTGAGCTAAAATAATAAATCTAATGAAATATACGTACTTAAATTTCATTGTATCTGAATGCCATTGCCAGAAGCAGATAGCCCCATCAGCACCTGTAGAAGTGAGGTATCGAGTTGTTCCTTTTCTTGATGGAGAAAACTAAAGATTTTAGAAAAAGATATTGTAAATTGGTTTTAGGATTTCCCCTCATTCTTCCAGCTTAAAAAAAACCAACTATTTTACTGGGCATATGAAACACACTCACTGAATAAATATTGTTCTGGACTGCTTTTGACCATGAGAAAGTAAGCAAAAAATAATAAGGCTAATCAATAAAATAGGCCCATCACAAAATTGTTTGATGGATGGAAATTTCAAATTTGAGGTGGATTTAACATGCATTTGGTCAAGCAAATGTAGTCTTGTATCTCAGTGCTAAACAAAAGCAAAGGAAAAAACAACAGTGTTCATCTACTTTACCTGTATAGAGGTTATTGAAGCTGTGTGGCCAAGCAGCACTGCAACTGGTGCACAGGTTCGAAGACACCAGACTCTGACTACTCTGTCACAGCTGCCTGCAGCAAGGAGGGTGTTTTCATAATTAACACCCATGTCAGAAATTTCAGCCGCATGTCCTCGGAGTGTCGAGAGCAAACGTCCGTCATCTGTAGCCCAAATTTTCACCAAGCAATCATCCGAACCCTAATGTTTCACACAAAAAACAATATCCAAAGTATAACATGCAGAAGTGCCACTGTTTTCACTATGACCCTAGAGATGTATGTATCCCTTCTTTTTGCTAACTGCCTGAGTGCCATTAGGTTTGGTAGTAGTAGTAGTTTATCCCTGGCCTTCCTCCAAGGAGTGCAAAAAAGCATAAACAATTTCCTGCACCCACCCACCCTTTATCCTCACAACAATCCTGTGATCACAATAGTGAATGTGTTTTGGTCTTGGGTCAACCCCCGTTGCTTGATCGTTTCTTAGCACTGCTGCCACTGGAAAATGATTTTAATCCAACAATTAAGCATAATTATATTGTATAGTTTATGGCTCATATGGTCACTGCTCAACAATGGAAATAATGCTATTTAGAGATAGCATTCAATAATGTCTGGGATATAGCCCTGTCTTAATGTCATACACAACACAGACAAGTGATGAGTGTTGCAGTGAAGAAAGACTGGTTCAAGAGGGTGGGTGGACTATACTGAAGCATAATAATCACATAAAATGTAATGATTCTTTTAAGGTAATTAATTCATTTTCCGTTATCTATTCTGAGTCATAAATAAATAAATATTAAATACCTTCATTGGCATTTAAAATCACTGGGATAATTAAAAGAACAAGGGTGAAGCTGTCGAAGGTCATAAGGTCACACTGAGTGTCTGAGTCTATACTAATTATTCTACTTTCTGCAACTGGGTTCTGTTATGTTTACTCAAAGCTGCTGTTTTGTTTTCTTGAAGTCAATAAAAAATATTTTTAAAAACCAGCATGTGATGTTGTGATCACCCTGTGATGTTGGACTGAGAGAATGAAATTGACCCAAGGTCCACTAGCGATTAGGGATTAGAACTCAGATCTCTCTGATGACTTAGCCCAATACTCTAACCACTACAACAGAATGCTTTCATGCCCTGTTTGAGAGTGCCCCAGAGTCATGTTTTGACTGTTGTGAGAAGCAAAACAAATAGCTAGTTGGATCTCGAGTCTGGTCCATCCTAACTTGGAGGGCTTCATGCTGTCCTGCAAAGAAAATGCTACAGTTGTATGAAGGACCAGCAGCTTCTGTAACATTCCCGTAAGTTGTTTGTGAGCTATAAAAGTAGCAAACATGAAACCAAGGACATTACATAACATTCCTCTTGGAAAAAGTGGAGTTTCTAGATGATTGACTATAAGCAAAATATAAAACCTTTTAATTTTCTTTTTAAAGGACACATGCATTCTTTCTTTTCCTTTTCTTTTTTAGTAAAGATCACATAGTCTTCAACTGGTTGGTTGGGAGCCACTGCCACAGAGGTATGGAACCTCCGAACATGAGTTTAATTGGGGCATAAGGTCTCATCATTTGTCCTAAAGACCAATTCAGCCAAATACCCAATATCATATAGATATGACAGCAGGTGTGGGCAGGTAACTACAGGACTTGGATGAAAGGGTGCCTGCAAAGCCCCCTGCACAGGGCTGTTGGTGCTTGGGAAGCACGGTACAGGCATTTTTGCAGAAGTTTTATTTCAAACCACATAGGCAAAAATGGGCCACCAAGTGATTTACAGCTTTACAACTGGGCTGTCCCATCCAACTGCCAAGCTTGACCCACAAGTGTGTGTGGAGATAAAGATCCAGCCCCCTGGTCAGCTCCAGTTCCCCATGTCCAGATCTAAGGTAGATCACAACAGAAGCATTACCTAACACTATACAGATATATGCTAAAATATATGAGGGGTAAATAAGAAATGAAGCCTCAGATGTGCTTGATTTAAAGGTGGCTCCTAGGTCCGAAAACGATATTATGAGAGAGCAAAACAAACAAACAAACAAACAAAGTCAAGCAATGTTTTGAAATATTGCAGTTTTCTTCAACTCACTGTGAAAATTCGACGCCCAGTGCGGTCAAAGGCTACACAATACACAGAGGACAGATGCCCAAGAATTCTCTTGTGCATCTTGATGTGCTGGTAGAAGGACGAGGGGAACAAATGGCTGAAACGCCCATATCCAGTTGTTTGCCTGGCACAGATTATATTTACTAAAAGCGAGGGAGAAGGGAAAAACACAGTTATCCCAATGACTTAAACTGCTGTAAATCTACTTATCCACCAATAAAACAGAGGCTCGCATGGCAACCATTAGAGCAGTATCAGGTGTAACAACAGGTCTGGCCTACTTATGGCTAATATTAGTTGAAAACATGTAAGGCCATCTCGGAAGAAGTCATGGTGGGTGCAAGGGGACTACAGAAGCGCCACCCTCCCACTGAAAAGCCCCTACACAGTATAAGGGCTGTTACAATGTGTTGGCATCAGTAATACAGGCCTGCCAGTGCCAGATTTATGGTCTGCAGGGCCCTGTGTATGGTCCTCTATATTCTTGCGCTCAAAGGTGATTTCACCAAAACATGCTGGGTATTTCACTACAGTGGTACCTAGGGTTAAGAACTTAATTCATTCAGGAGGTCTGTTCTTAACCTGAAACTGTTCTTAACCTGAAGCACCACTTTAGCTAATGGGGCCTCCTGCTGCTGCTGTGCCGCCACACGATTTCTGTTCTCATCCTGAAGCAACGTTCTTAACCCGAGGTAAAATTTCTGGGTTAGCAGAGTGTGTAACCTGAAGCATATGTAACCTGAGGTACCACTGTATTTTATTAAATGTATTTAATGCCATTTTGAACATTGCCTCTTTTTTCTGCTCTTGCTTATTTTGTTAAGCCTCCTGTTACTGTCATTTAAAGCTGTTCCTTTCAAAGTTTCTAGTTTTTTAAATAAGCACTTTTATTTTTGAGCCAAGCTTCACATTCCATCACTGTTATACACATACATATCCAAAGTTGGGTTTTGAGATTTTTTTCTTGTTTATAAACAAAATTTAAAATTATTTATTTTTACTAACGTTTCAGGTTTTATTTTTATTTTTGCTCAGTAGAATCATTAAGTGTTATCTACTCCCACCATAATATCTTTAAAAGAGGTCATCTAGATGGTGAGTCAGTGGATGCTGTTTGCTCACAATCAGGATTTCATTTACTGCCATAATTCAGCATCTACAAATTAAACAAATTCCCCCAGACAAACATGTCTAGGGAATGAATAGTCCTGCCTTTACAGCAAGAGACTAGATAGATGTATTTTTGTCCTTTCCATTTTTTTATAATACAACTTTTTCTTACAGGAAAAGTAAGTGCATATTTTAATGCATTCTACATGTACCATGGTAGGAATTGCTGATGATACTAATAATGTTCTGGCTGGAAAAAAAATCACCTGCCCCATTATATTAATGCTCTTTCTATGATGCCATAAATCTAAGTTAACTTTTGGGCTAAAAGAAAAATTTCCAATATAAGAAGCCACTCCATAAATAATAAACATGCACTTAAACACTGTAAGTTATTCCTTACCCACATTTGGTGGTTTTGAATAGTTTGAAGGTACTTCAGGGGGCCTTCCTCTGTGGAGAGCTGCAAATGCTGATACTTTCCAAGCTGTGTGCCTACAATCTGTGTGAATAAGATTCAAAGCTGGTAAAAAAATTGAGCTGAATGCTTGAGTTCTACAACCAATACTGCTTTGTTTTGCCAGAACTATGAAAGCCGTGACTTCTCTGAGCTCGTTCTCATTCCTCCCTTCTCGGCAAAGCTATTTCTGGGAAATGCTTGTACTTATTCAGAAAAAAGCTTTCAAGAGACGCAATGTTGCCTCTTTCAACATTTCATTTCAACTAATTACTTTCTTTCTGTCTATTTGCCCATTTATTTTCAATGTTAACCAGAAGTGCAATTTATGTAAAAAACACAGAATAACATGTTATTTTCACTGCTTGCTTTATGTTTGTTAAGTTTTTTTTATATAAAGTTAAGCCGCTTTCAGGGCCTCTGTAAAATGATACTAGAGGTTTTAAAATATGACAAAGGAAAAATGCCACATATCTTACCTTTGGCTGCCCTTAGTAATGACTGCCGTCCCACTCCCAGCAAAGTCTGCACCCCAAGCACACTCTGTGGGATCTCCTTATCCAATAAAGGTCCAATGCGTTCACAGATTTTGAGAAGATAGTTTGGAGGGATGTGAGCATTGGCTGCCACCTAAATTATTTTTTAAAAAGATAATTAATGTAAGAGCTTTTCTTCTATTTCCCCAACATATCAGCATTTTTCAGTTTATTGAGTGCCAAGCTCCTGTTTCGTATTTATCTGATTACAAAGTGGAGGGAAATGTCCTCTATCCCACGCCTAGCACAGAGAGTACCTCAAAATACAATGCAGTAAAAGATGAAAGGAAGCAGCACATCTGCACCAGCAGTGGTGCAGGTACAGCCTTTATATTCACTGCAATTGGGGAGGCACTTTTTTCCAAAGTGCTTAACTTCCCAAGACTGTTAGGAATTATTGTTGTTGTTGTTTAGTCATTTAGTCATGTCAAACACTTTGTGACCCCATGGACAAGAGCACACCAGGCACTCCTGTCTTCACTGTTAGGAATTTTTTAATTTTTTTATTAAAAAAATAAGCTAGAAAGCTTAAAAGCAAAAACAAACAAACAAACCCAAAACTGTGCCCAGTTCCTAAACTGCTGTGAATAGCAGTCTCCTTTGAACTAGTGCTCTCAACCACAACATTCTCAGGTGAAGAAGCTGCAGACACAGAGGACATCATGGAACAGAAGGAGGGTTTGCTCTCAGAATCAGTCACAAATATCCCTATCTCCTTGGGAGTTCCAGTATCAGAGAAGCCTGTGATGCCAGTGCCTCTCTGCTTGCATTCCTCAGACTTCAAGGAATCTAATTTGGAGGCCACCTAGAACTTTGGCCTCCCTCATGCCTTTTAAGAGTTGAGACTCTATTCATGGAGCAAGGAATGTTGCTCAGAGGAAGCTGCAATCCTCTTTAAGGCTGACTGGGTTTTTTGCTTGTTGGAGCAACATTCAAGCCTGCCCTGTCCAACTGCCACTCAGAACTGCCCAACTTGCTTGTTGCCTTTTGAATTTTGATCCCTGCTTTGCCTATTCTTACTTAAATTGACTGACCCTCTGCATGTGTGTCCACCAACCTTTCCTTGACCTGACTTTGCTTCCTAGTTTTAGAACCAGTGCTGGCAGTATGTGGCCTGTTGTTCCTAGACTCTGTGCCAAGCACGAAGGCCACACTTGGGCAAGAACCCAATTCCACAGCTGGTACTGCTGCCTAGGACACAACACAGTAATTGAGCTAATACAGTAAGCCTGCAACTTATGCACATTAAACTTGTGTACATTCAGGTTTACACACATGGCAAAAGATTAAAAATTAGAAAGGAGGCAGAAAGGGGCAGGGTGCTAGGGAAAATGGCATTGGCAATCCCAGCCCCCACTGAACCCAACTATACACGATTCTGGCTTTAGGCACGATCTGCGGAATACAACCACATAAGTTGAATTACTATACAAGATTCTATGAATGTGCAGCAACCCCCAATAAAGCTTCAACCCTCCTCCCCCAACGTCTCTGACTATGTCTTGATTCAGGCATTGCACCAAACTGCAACTTGTGCTTCCAAATGAATAGGCAAATAGGAATTTGGCAGCTGCTTATCTGCTTTCATAGAAATCTGTCTCACACCAGATCAGACCATTTGTCCATCTAACCCTGCGGCCTGGTGCACACTTAAAAAGCCATGATTATCAAGGTCAAAACCGCGCCAGAACATACTGCCTGGTTGCTCCTGCTTCACTCCTCCCCTGGTGATCATAAAGCCATGGTTTGTTCTTGGCTTGCTGATCATAGTTTCTTGGGGAGAAAGAAACCACAATCCTGGTTCAGCTGTAACTACAAGTCAAGGCTTCATGGCTTGTTCCTTCTGTCTGTGTCAGTGGAGAAGCCAAGTGGGAGTACACTGGCAGCAGGCACGAGCAGTACTGCTTAATCCTGCAAAGCCATTGGCCATGGCTTATCATTATGTGTGAACTAAGCTTCTGAATAGCAGTGACTATTTCTTCTTGGGCAGAAATCCTTTCCCAGCTCTACTACATGAGCTTCTTTTTAACCAGAGATGACAGAGACTGAACCCAGAAGCTCGTTAAATTCAAAGTACATGTCACCAAACTTTCACTTTTAATCTGCTCAGAAGTCCCATTTCTATGGTATGATCAACTCAGAAGATGTAACAATGTTCATAACTATGGTATCAGGTCAAACAATAATTAAACCAAAACACAATTTGATATTATATAAATTTATATCAAGGAACCAGCTAGTTGAGAATATCTGAACCATATTTAAAAGATTACAAGTGTTCCCCCTCTTCCACTGCACACACCAAACTAAATTGCATTTAAATGTCACTGTTAATACTAACTACGGCTTGAGACAGGTTTTGAAGAAATGGTATCTGCATATAATTTCAACTATTTAAAAACTTTTTTTTTTTTACCATACCTAACACCAGTAAGTAGCATTTCTGTTCAAGCTGTAAAGTAAATGAAGTGTGGAAAGACAGTATATATAGTGTCTGCCAATAATTATAAACTTTACAGCCCTCAATTCCCCTGTGAGGATACCCTGAGTAGACACAACATGGAGGAAGTCAATCTCTACTACTGAACAGATTTTTTTTATGACGGTGAACTAAACATTGAGTTACACATATAATTCTTCTCTGTGTAGACAAAATAGAAAAGGGAGTTAATTCTTACTTATAGCTATTTCACATAAAAATGGTTGCTTTTGCCTCTATGTGATCCTTCCTCAGGTAGGGAATTATGTGGGAAAATGTACTTTGCTGAAATATCCATGGTTTTGGAAACTCCAAGAAATGCAACAATAAGGGTAATCACACAAGCACAATGAAACAGGCTTGTTGTAAGAGTCATAGAGCAAATATGCAACCAACATACTAATAATAATAATGTAATAATAATGTCCGCTTCATGGATCACTGCCTTGCCATGGCGAAGGGGCTTGAATAACTCAGAAGCTATGAGCTATGCCATGCAGGGCCACCCAAGATGGACAGATCATAGTGGAGAGTTTTGACCAAATGTGATCTACCTGGAGCAGGAACCGGCAAGCCACTCCAGTATCCCTGCCAAGTAAACTCCATGAACAAAGACAACAGGCATATAGTGCCTGGCGTGCTCTGGTCCATGGGGTCACGAAGAGTCGGACACGACTAAATGACTAAACAACAATAATAATGCAATAATAATAATGTATTTCTTATACCCTGCCCATCTGACTCTGATGCCACAGTCACCAGGAAAAACAACAACGGCAAGAACACCAAACATTAAAAGCTTCCTAAAACAGAGCTGCTTTCAGATGTCTACCAAAAATTATATAGTTCTTTAACTCTTTGAAATCTGCTGAGGACATTCCACAGGGCAGGTGTGACAACTGAAAGTTTCCCTGTAGTTTCACTTCTCACAGTGAACAGACTGACAGAAGGCCCTTGGAGCTGGAACTCAGTGTCTAGGCTGAATGATGGGGATGGAGATGCTCCTTCAAGGACAGGCAACGGCCGATTTATGCACGTCCAATTGGTGCATGATCCCACACGAGTGCACAGTACCAAACCCAATGTGACCCTAAAATGTCACTAAAAGAGCGGAACAGGGAAAGCAATGGGTTGGGGTAGAACGCTTTACACGGGCCCTGCCAGCATAAGCAGGGCTCCATGCAAAACATGGATTGTCTGTATACAAGGCTGGAGTCCTGTACTACTTTGAGCACACAAAAACCAGTAGAAAATAATACCATGATATGCAGAATTTAAAATAAACCTAAGCTGACTGGCTGCAGGAGCTTCCTGCAGCCAAACAGAAGCCGCGCTTTGGTTTCCGAACATTTTGGAAGTCAAACAGACTTCCAGAACGGATTCCATTTGACTTCCAAGGTACAACTGTATTAGGAACATTTGGCTATTCTCTTCACACAAATTAAAATATGTTGCGTAATCAAATTTTGCATTTTAATGTTATTCCAAATTCTAACATTTATAGCTCTTTAAAATTCATATAAAATGAGGAATCTCATAATTCTCACATGATTATATAATTTAGCAGTGAAGTCTCTTACTATTTATTGTTAATTCACCAAAGAACGAAGGGTGGAATACATAGGTCTCCCATTTCTCCCTTCACAATACCCCTATGAGGAAGCTTAGGGTGAGAAAGTGCTGCTTGCCCAGGTAGGAATTTAAACCAACTAAGTCAGGAATGGAGAACCCTTTTTGGTCTGAGGGCTGCATTTTTTCCTGGGCAACCTTATGGGGACCACATGCCAGCAGGGCAGGTTCACAGGCAAAAGTGGGTGCAGCAATGAATATAAGCTAAATTCTATACACGCTCCTCCATATCCTCCATCCAGGCAAGTGAAAGTCATCATCGGTCAAGGCAAAACCACTCAAGGAGGATGTGAAGCAGGGCCTGTGAGGGATGTGGCCTGAGGATAGCCCCAAGAGCCAAACAAAGAGGACTAGAGGGCTGCATTTGGCCCAAAGGCCTGAGGTTCTCAACCCCTGCTCTAAGGCAAACATTCTCTAGCAACTTTGCCACACCAGCTCTCTTGCAGACAAGGGAGGGGACAGGGATAACAGATCAGAACAGCAACCTGCCTAAGGTTACCAAGTAAATCCTGCGGGTAAGCTAAAATTTGAACTACAAACTTCACAGCTTACAAACTCATTAAACCAGATCTCAGCAAGTATCTAGCAATTTACACCTTCCCAATAGTAACAAATGCCCAAGGTAAAGGTAAAGGTACCCCTGCCCGTACGGGCCAGTCTTGACAGACTCTAGGGTTGTGCACCCATCTCACTCTATAGGCCGGGGGCCAGCGCTGTCCGGAGACACTTCCGGGTCACATAGCCAGTGTGACATCGCTGCTCTGGCAAGCCAGAGCCGCACACGGAAACGCCGTTTACCTTCCCGCTAGTAAGCGGTCCCTATTTATCTACTTGCACCCAGGGTGCTTTCGAACTGCTAGGTTGGCAGGCGCTGGGACCGAGCAGCGGGACCGCACCCCGCTGCGGGGATTCGAACAAATGCCCAAAGTAGCTTATAATACCATGTTCCTTAAAATCCAAAAGCTACTTAAAAAGCTACAGTAAATAAGGAACAGCAGTAAAACCCAGGGCTTATAAATGTTGCAAGTGTGCTGAATCAGTGGGCACATTTGCACAACCAAATCTTAGATTAATAGCAAGCAGTGGACAGCTGCTCACAGCCCCTTTCTTGTGCCCAGATGACAAGACCCCATTCTCTGCCTCACTGATGTGGTCCAAAAGAAAGCAGAGCACTACGTTTGGTACCAGCTTGGCTGCAGGAGTTGCCAGAAGGAGGTTATAAGGCGCCATCCAACCATATTTGTGCAGGATTTACTGCTTTTCTTCTCCCAAAGAAGTTTAGGTTCAGATTTTCCTTCTCCTAGATGGCTATCGCATTTTTCACCCTATAGGACGCACTTTTCCCCCTCCAAAAATGAAGGGGAAATGTGTGTGCGTCCTATGGGGCGAATGCAGGCTTTCGCTGAAGCCTGGAGAGCGAGAGGGGGCGGTGCGCACCGACCTCTCTCACTCTCCAGGCTTCAGGAAGGTATCCGCAAGCCTTGGGAGCCCGCGGGAGTTCCCGCCAGGCTCCCACGGCTTGCGGAGAGCTGCCTGCATCCCGAAGACTGGGGCGCACTGAGCTTCGGGCAGATATCCGCAAGCCTGGGGAGACCGGCGCGACTTCCCACCGGGCTCCCTAGGCTTGCGGATAGCAGCCTGTTCTGGGGGCTGGGGTCGGGGGAAGCTCGGGCTACCCCCGCCCCAGCCCCGCACCTGGGGGGGAAATATTTTTTTTTCTTTATTTCCCCCCCAAAAAACTAGGTGTGCCCTATGGGCCGGTGCGCCCTATGGGGCGAAAAATACGGTACTTTCCCAGATTGACAAGCCCCATCTGCCCCACACTTCTGTCTACAGCATGTGCAGAAACCACCTTCTTGATCGTTGGACTTACTATTGGTCCCCTCCGCTCAATCCGCCACAGCCTGTCTTTGAATACAAGGGAAGTCTCTAACTCACCAAAGGTTTGAGAGAACCATTGGCTACCCTCACCTGGTTTAGCTAGTCAGTCAAAGCAGTTTCCCAGGTGTAGCCAGTTTTGCATGCTGACAGCTTCTAGGAACCACAGGTGAGAGCTGAGTGCAGGGTGGAGACCAAAGAAGACAAACTACCCCCCAAGAAGCACAAAGTGTTCCCCACCAGAGGTACTACTGCACATAAAATCATTATAATAAAAAACATCAGAGCACTAGCCCTTTCCTTAAAAACAGTGAGTTCCCAAGGATTTCTTTAACTTTTAAAGTTATAATGTAAATTTGTGGCTCATGGCAAGAAATTTTTTGAATAAATGCTGCTTGTTAAGTAACACTGCCACAGCGAAACACATTTAAATCAAAGGTTGGGAAAATACTACATAGTAGCACAGTTTTCAAAGAAAGATTTTTATGCAGGTAAAATGATTTCCAGTTGTTAAAAACAACAACAATAAATCCCCAGAGCACTAAAGCTGACAGATTCCTTACCCAAGGTATTTCTTATATCTTGTTGATTTTTTTTATTGGCATATCTGAACTGACATATTCACAAGGAGAGATAATTTGCCAAAAATCTCATGTTTAAGTCTCTGTTCCTCTTTTTAAAGAACCATCTACACAGATAGAACACGGATACCTGAACAAATAAAATTATCTGGCATAGAAATAACTTTTTTGATTTTTCAATATCTGGTCTAAAAACAATATAAACTTCAAAGGTATAGAATAAAATAACTCAAAGGTACTGTATAGAATAAAATTCCAGACATGTATGGAAATCAGATGCCTAAAATGGCATCTGGGGGGAATATTTTTCCAGGGCTTTTTTGTGGGGCGCAAAGCAAGGGCTCCAGCTGCCCATGATGCCACTGCTGTTGGTGCTGACCACTGCCTCCCTTGTTTGGCCATGCATGGCCGTCCTGTCAGAGAACAGCTTCTCTGAGATACGGGTGGAGTGCTAGGTAGCAGCGGTGCTTCGGCATGTGGCGGCGGTGCAGTGTCCTAAGCGCAGCGGGCTCTTGCTGCGACCACAGTGCCAGCACCTGGCATGTCTTTCCCAGGCATCCCTTCCAAAGTCTGCCTGCCCAATGGTTCCCACCATTTCCTGCAGGTAAAGGGGAGGAAACGTGGGCTTGTTTGTGTGAAAGAGAGAGTGTGTGCACTGTACAGTTGCGGCTCTTTGGGCGTTTTTCTAAAAAGAAAGACGGGAAGCCTAGTATGCTCTCTCCGCCGCCCCCCCCCCCAGGTTAAGTTAGATCAGGGATAGCCGACATGGTACTTTCCGGACATTTTGGATTAAAAACCATTAGCCCAAGCCATCATGGCTAATGGTTAGGCATCATGGGAATTATAAGTCAAAAACATCTGGAAGTCACCATGTTGACCACCAGTAGATGAGCAGTAGATAATCCTACCCCCAACATTCTAAAAAGCAGGAGAGATGTAGAGTTCTACTGCCAAAAGAATACCTGTATTCTACTAGTCAATAAGAAGGTTGTTTGTCTAGTTAAGTATCACGTGTCTATGCACCAGGCATACAAGTTACTCCCCTCAGAAAGTTCAGTGCTCCCAACTTCACAAACAAGGACTTAAGATGAACCCTGCTGCATCAGGGAAAGTACTGTTCCAACAGCGATTTAGTTGTCCACTGTAAGAACAAGAAGTTCTTGGCTATGGCCTGATCCATCATTGCTCTTCTTATCAGGCCAAAGGTCCATCAAGTCCACCACACTGCTTGGTACACTGGTCAACCTGACCCATCTAGGGAGCTCACAAATTGGAGAATGAAGCAAATAATGTGACACACACAGCCAATTCAATCAACTGGTATTCAGAATAATACTGCTTCTGAAGCTCCAAGTTTGTTTCATCTGTGTTGGCTACAAACTATTAATCTATCTGTCAAAAAGCGATCAAAGCCCTTTTAAAGATAATTTAAGATAGTGGCCATAATCATATATTATGACAGGGAATCCCATAAATTAATTACATCAGTGTAACCTATACAAGTGATCCCTCTTTTTATTATTATTCTTTTGTCCTGATAGAATTGTCATAGATAACTGCCTAGCTGACCAGAGGCAGAATGGGACAGGCAGGAGAATAAAAACCAAATTAACCAAGGTCAGAACAAAAGATAGCTGGGTTCTGGTGGCTCAGTACATTTAATGCAGTGCTGCAAATCAATAGTTACCTTAACTATTTGCAAAGTGAACAACTAAATAGCGCAATTTGTTTTCACCCTTGGTATGAAGCCCTGAAAGGGTAGACCAGAGGCCAATTAATCTGTAAATAAAAAGCCACTTGATTCTAGCAAACAGGTATGATTGGACAGACATTTGGAGTCCTGGGTATGTCAAGATAAGGAAGAAACAAAACAATGAAGCTGCTTTGTTTTGTAAAAACAGCTGCCAGTAAAGAGAATGGGGAGAATATTCATGCTTCTTAAACAGGATTTGTTGTTATGCAGTTGATGGTCCAACCCCTTTAGCAAGAGGGCTACTCTGATTACACTATAGTTCATAAGCAGAACCCAGGGGTCCTACCTTGAATAAAATATTGGGGATCCCAAGTAAGCCTTTCCCCCACATAATCAAATGATGCAGTGCATGGACACCATCTGAATGTCAATGCCTATCAATATTTTTTATGGGGTGGCTAGGAATTGGCTCCTATGGCAGAACCCCATCACCACTAATAGCTTTGGGGCAGTCTTGCCTCTAGTCTTCTGAGCTAGAGGAAAAGCTGAAACCATGCAATTTTTACTCAGAGTACACCCACTGAAATTAGAGGACCTAAGTTTGTCACGTTCATTAATTTTAATAAGTCTACTCTGAGCTGGCACTTGTAGCTAATGAATTATATGACATCATGACCATCTAGACTTTTTGCTATAATTTACATATTAAGACACATATACTCTTTATTTGCATTATGAAGGAAATAATATCAACCTCCCTTACCTGGTGCCTGCAAAAGCAACTGAGACAATGTATGCATGTAAAACATTTTTTACACTGAAAATGTGCTACAAAAATATTTGATCCACGATCCTATCTGCACTTGCTCTGCAGTCTTCCTCCAGAGATACCTTTGGTCTCTTTTCAGGGCAAGTTAATTATTTCAGCCTTGTTTGTCTTCTGCTGGTCTGTGAGAATTATATTTTATCTTGCTGTTTTGATTTTATTTACAAAATTGCCTTTTACTACATATTTTAAATTTAGAACACTACTTGGAGAGGGACTTCAGTCTGAAAAGCAGTTGAGACTTATTAGAACATATCTGCACAGTGCATTGCACATCGTATTGTTATTGTTCTTCTTTGCATATATACTCCTGACTACACTAGTAGCAAACTAGTTTAATTCCCAAATGGCAATGTATTAGGGGCTTTATCTAAAGCAAGAGCATCTGCTCCAGTTTAGATAGTTACAAAAAAGTAATAGTAGCTCAGTGAAAAGCATCTGCTTGCCTGCAGAAGGTCTCTTGTTCAATCGTTGCATCTCCAGGCAGGGCTGATAATGTTCCCTGTCTGAAATCCTGGAGAGTCACCAACAGTCATTGTAGACAATACTGAGCATGATGGATCAATTGTCTAAGGGTATAAAGCAGCTAACTAGGATCCCAAGTATGAAAATGACTGTGCTGATGTTGTGCTTGTTTGTCAAAATAACACTATTTACCCTAAGGCTCAATGCCAGTTCTGACACTATCCTTTGCATCTTCAGAATGGGTCAGGAGTAGTTTGGTAGATGCCTTTTAAGTAGAACTACAGATTTAGAAGAATCATATCTAGTCAAAAGGCCTGCCAGTATGCAGGGAATCCCGTACTAGCTTTGTATATAAGTCCACAAAGACAAGCACACAAACACCCCAGAGCAAGGAGACTCGGGTCTGATAATCTACTCATCCAGGCAAATGGTCAACTCCAAGTCTAACACATCTCCAATAAATTATCATCCAGCTTTTTCTCGGTAAGTTTAAAGCACATCTATATATGGACTCAAGAAACTTAATAACTTTATAGGATAGGCAGTTCTCAGTACCTTCGGATTGCAGCTCTCAGGATTACCTGGGCAAGGCAAAACAAAAACAAAAACACAACCTTATGGGGTAAAAAAGGTTGTTTAAAAGGTATTGCCTCCGTTTAAAGAAAATATAACTTGAAGAGAGTGCCTTAGCTACGGGGGGACTAGCATGGTTTTTTGCCCCAGGTGAAGCCTCCAGACAGGCACCATTGAGGCTCACTGCCTGTCTGTGTGAATGCAAATGTGCATGGAGGTGCCAAACGGGATCTTTGACCTAGGTGAAAAACAGCCTAGTTTCATCCCTCCTTGAACACCTTGCATTGGTCTATTACTATAGTCACATAAATTAAAACTAGGCATGGCTCTATGAAGTCAGAGATCCAACAACTAGATCTGTCAACCTCTAGCAACTCATATTCACAACCATTTTTCTTCCACTATAGAATGTACAAATGTGCTGAGTGCATGGTCATTTCTAATTATAACCACCAGTATTGGTTGAGTATATTGTTCGCTTGCAGCAATAGAATAGGAGAACCTTTCCTTACAGAAAGATTCTGCCATGTAAAATAGGTGTCACAAGTACTGGTAGCAATTACTATAGTATTTGCTTGTGTAAATATACCAGCCAAGTATTAACAACCATACTCCTATCTAAGTAATATTTCATACCTATAAAGCTTGATCATTGACTCACAATCAAAGGAAGGTTTCCTGAAATGAATGTCAGAAATATTTAAGTACCTTGAAAAGTCAGTGAAGACTTAAGAGAAATTAATCTGATCTCCTTAAATTCACTTTATTCCCAGTCATAAGATCAGCAAAAAAAGAAGAAATGCAACTTCTTGCTTATAAGAAATTACCGTATTTTTCGCCCTATAGGACGCACTTTTTCCCCTCCAAAAATGAAGGGGAAATGTGTGTGCGTCCTATGGGGTGAATGCAGGCTTTCGCTGAAGCCTGGAGAGCGAGGGGGGCGGTGTGCACCAACCCCTCTCACTCTCCAGGCTTCAGGAAGCTATCCGCAAGCCTTGTGAGCCTGGGGAAGTTCCCGCGGGCTCGCAAGGCTTGCGGGCAGCAGCCTGCAGCCCGGAGCACAGGGTGCCCTCCGGAGGACGCCCCGTGCTTCGGGAAGGTGTCCACAAGCCTCCCGCACCCGGCGGGAGGTCCCGCCAGGCGCACGAGGCTTGGGGCGGCAGCCTGCATCCCGAAGCACGGGGCGCCCTCCGGAGGACGCCCCGTGCTTCGGGAAGGTGTCCGCCAGCCTCCCGCGCCCGGCGGAGGTCCCGCCAGGCGCGCGAGGCTTGGGGCGGCAGCCTGCATCCCGAAGCATGGGGCGCCCTCCGGAGGACGCCCCGTGCTTCGGGAAGGTGTCTGCAAGCTTCCCGCGCCCGGCAGGAGGTCCCGCGGGGCTCGCAAGGCTTGCAGGCAGCAGCCTGTTCTGGGAGCTTGGGTTGGGGGAAGCTCGGGCTTCCCCCGCGCCAGCCGCACGCCTGGGGGGGGGGGAGAAATAATTTTTTTTTCTTTATTCCCCCCCCCCAAAAAAAAACCACTAGGTGCGTCTTATGGGGCGGTGCGTCCTATGGGGCGCAAAATACGGTACAAATCTTGCCACACAATTCTTTACATGGTTTTCCATCAGTTGTTTTTCATATTCTAATTGTACTGGCTTGTTTCTGTTTTGCCTCTGCCGGTTTAATTTTCCTGCTGGCGTTAAAAAGACAGTGGGTCGGGGGAGAGAAGCTTGACCTCAAATGGTGGAAAAATTAAACTGGGCAAGGACAGAAGGGTCCATTCAAACAAACGAAATCATATTCTTTCCTGCTTACAAGTTTTCCCTCTCATATCTAATTTCAAAAGCCACACTCAGCAACCTGGAAATATGGAGGTATGTTTATATTACCCAGTGAGATGAAATATGTTGCTAAAGACCAGCAGCCCATCCTTATTAGCTTCCAAAAAATATAATATTAGGTATAGGTTAAGAACTAAGGACGAGGAACCCGTATCACCCCAGGTGTTGTCAGAATAAAACTCCCATTATTCCTGATCACTGGCCATGCTAGTGGACCGTTCCCCATACATGAACTAAGGGATGGAATTAGCCCTAGTGAGCAGCTTCAGAACATCATTTATAATATATTACAATTTGAAGCGAAGTACCCACTAAACAGTTGAACATGCCCAGTGGCAATATCAGGGGTCCTCAAAATGTCATAGGTAGACAGTGGTCAATGAGATTCATTTAGCTAGTCCACAATATGGCCACATTAAATATGCATATTTTATTGCTTCCTTTTTCCTTATATTTTATTGTATTACAACATGAATTCTATGGAACGTAAATTATAATAAAATAATACAATCTATAAGAAACAAAAAAGCAATAAAAATAACAACATCATACAGCATCTAGCATAGTGCATTAGTACAAGGCTAAAAGGTAAAGGAGCAAAATTTTCAGAACTACTTGTATTCTGCAAAAAAAACATAAACCTATGGAATCAAGGTGGACAGAAAATACATCAGTAGGGTTTAGATCAGAGGTGTAACAATAGTCTTCCTTTCCTCAGGCGCCTCTAAATTAAACAGGAGTACCAGACATAAGAGATAGGAGTTTATAATTCAAAAAAGTAGTGAGCAATTACACTAACTGCTACAGTACCAGCAGAAGCAACCATACAATGTTGACTTTAACATCATATTCCATATAATGATCGTCACACACAGCAACTGGCATACTCCAGCATTTGATGACATAGCCCATTTTAGAATCAAAACCAGAAATGTATTCTAAAAATATGTAATATTTTATACTCAGTAAATCAGTTCGCACTAATACACTTCTCACAACTCATAACTTGATGTGCCACATTATCATCTCACCAGCACAAATTGTTAAAATGAAATGAATCCAAGGATTGCTCAAGGATTGCCTTCCAAGAAACTTTCAGCCCTTCTCCCTATTTACATTCCCCTTTTGATCAGCAAGAATTACCATTCCTTTATTTCTCAAGCAAATATGAATGTTTCCCATGTTTAAAGCAATGTACTTCCATACTGATCTTCACCATTCATAAGCAAAACTTAACACATAATGACTCACTCTATAATTTGTTTACATTCTACATTTTGATCTAAAGTGTAAATTAAATATCTATCAGCAAATGCTCTGTTTCCACATAATATGGCTATGCAGTGAGAGTGTAGTATTTTTCTTTCGAATGCTGCAAAAAAAAAAAAACCCTTCTGTTCAGTTCCTATCTTTAAAGCTGCAACCAATCAGCAGGCAACTCTCATTTGCAAACACGGAACTCCAGCTTGGTAGGTGCAGAATCATTGGCCTGAGCTTTGTACGTGCCCTCAGATAACCCTCCCCGTTCCCCAATTCACACAAAAAATAAACCAGGAACCCCTTCCCAAGTGACTAATATTAACATTACTTTTCCTTTCTCCCTCGGCTGGAGTAGAAAAGAAGGAGAAAGGCAATAACTCTGCCATATCTTCCATAGCTGAAGCAACCCCGACCCCACCTGCAAGTTTAAAAGCCAGCCTTCACTCACCAAATCCTCAAAACTTCTTCGATGCTCTTTGCCTTGCCAATCCAGGCGCCTTGGGATCAACTGAGTGGGGCGGGGGAGGAGGTGCAAGGAAGAGATACAGGTCTTGCAATTAAAAGCGCGTGCGAAATGGAGAAAACAAATGATTCCCTTATCTCCCAACAACTCCCCCACTGATTCTTACAGCTGCATGCCATGTCACTTACACTCAGCAGATGGGTGTAAAGAAAAAAACTTCTGAAGATAAAGGAAAATAGGTTTACATGTAAAAGCTGTCCTACTTGGTGTGGGAGAGAGCCCTTTACATTTCGTGCAGCTTCTCCTTTGTTGGCCTGGAACAGTTCTTCAGAAAAGAAAGCCTATCTGGCCGTTCCACAAAGCCTCTACTAGCTCCTTGACCAAAATATACCCACTCTCTCACTCATTTGCCACCCCAGGGTATCCCACAAGCAAGCACTACAGGGGGAAATAATGCTCCTTTCCTGAGCAGATAAAAACTGCATGTACTGTGTTGTCACATTTGGGGTGGGGTGGGGGAAGGGTGGAGGAAGAAACCAGGACTGATAGTAGCAACACCTCCCTCTTTCTTTCTTTATCTTTTTAAGAGCCAAATGAAAGGTCACCAAAAGCAAGCACTGTTTCTTTAAATTGAGACAGCTGCTCCGTGAATAAATATAATTTAAAAACAAAATAATAGGGGGTGGAGACGGAGGCTTCGTTGCAAAGGTGTGCAATTAATACCTATCCCAACAAGTTCTTCACGGATAGCAAGATTTGTGGGAAGGGGTTACGAACCAGGAGGGCATTTGCACGGCTACTGAAGCGAGGATTGGGGTCAAGGACTGAAGAGGAGGCATATATTAATTCGGCATTAATCAATCCCTCACACACAGCCAAAAAAAAAAAAAAAAAAACCACTCAGACCACATGCTGGGACATTACCTGGTGTTCTTCCAGCTCCTCCACCAGCACCTGAGGAAAAAGACATACAGATACACACACAAAGAGCGTGAGGGGAGGCAATAGAGGTCCCTTCCCCACAACCCCCTGACTTAAAAAAAAAAAAAAAAAACCCAGCTCCATTCTAGAACAAGACCGCCGCCGCCCCCCGACCGACCACCACCACCACGCTAGGTTTTGCCCACAAACCCTTCACACCTGGGCAGATTGCTTGCACGGTCCGGACTGGAGAAAGCGGGCAATTAGGTAGTACAGCTCTGAGGAGAAGAAGAAGAAGAAGAAGCCAGGTTAAAGCAGGGCGAGGGAAGCCCAAGGAGGCAGCCTCCGCCTCAGCCCCCGCGGCACCCGAGACTCACCGGCTTCCAGCTGAGTCGAGGCGGCCGCCGCCATCCCTCCTCTTTCCTCAGAAGAAGGCCCGTCAGGAAGGAGCACCGGGGCAGAAGGGAAAGGCGCCGGGGGCGCCGCCGTCGCTGCCGCTGTTGGGGATGGTCCCTGTCCCAGGAAAGGGCGGGCGAGCTGCCTGCCTGAGGAGCGGCTCCTGTTACGACCGCCCGGAACAGCCCCAGCGGCAGGGTATATATGCTGCCGCTGCCGCACGCCGCCTCATTAGCGCCTCGCCGGCTCCATATAGCCCCCGCCGCGGAGGAGGGACCGAGCCCGTGCCGGCCCTCAGACTGGCTGCTCGCCTGAAGGGGAATGGAGGAGGACGGAGAGAGGGGAGAGACAGCGGCGGCTCCGTAATTACGGGGTGAGGGGGGGGGGGTGATAGAGAGAGAAGGGAAGCAGGCAGGAAGGCTGTTCAGTAGCCGAGGGAGCCTCCGGCCGCATGGGGGCGGTGGAACGGGCTGGCCTGTGGGAGGCGGCCGAGGCGGCGGTCGGAAGAGGCAGGGAAGGCGGAAAAGGGGAAAGGGCCTTGGGCCTAGCGGAGCCTGAGGCCTGCGCACCCCAGGGCCTTGGGCTTCCCCCCGATTCCGCCCCTCGGCTTCTGCGGCTTGATCTTTGCCCCAGATTGGGAAGAGGTGGCCATGGTCGTCGGCTGTCAGTTTCAGAAATGTCGGCTGCTCGCTTGCTGCGTTTAATTTGTTGATTTTATCCATATGCAAAATAAAATAAAAGATTATTATTTAAAACCCCATCCATTGTTGTTGTTGCTTTCAGGAGTGCAGGGATGCGTTTCCGAGCTCCCGATCTTCCTGCCCGACAATTATCCTCACGCATCAGCCTCTTGAGGTAGGTTAGGCTGAAATAAAACCTCCCTAGCCCAGTGAGCGTAGTGGTGGAATGGGGGATTTGAACTTGGACCCCCCCCAAAAAAAAAAAATCGGTCTTGGCAGGGCATGTATGGAAATGTGACGATCACTTGTCAGAGCTGTCAACATTTCGTGCAAGGGAGTTCAAAAAGCACACATTATTATTACCTTTACACACTAGGTGTAAAGGTAAAAGGACCCATGGATGGTTCAGTTCAGTCAAAGGTGACGGGTTGCAGTGCTCATCTTGCTTTCAGGCTGAGGGAGCTGCCATTTGTCCACAAACAGCTTTCTGGGTCATGTGGCCAGCATGACTAAACCGCTTCTGGGACAACAGAACACCATGACAGAAACCAGAGCGCACGGAAACACTGTTTACCTTCCCGCTACAGTGGTACCTATCTACTTGCATTGGCATGCTTTCAAACTGCTAGTGGCAGGAGCTGGGACAGAGCAATGGGAGCTCACCCCGTCGCAGGGATTCGAACTGCCAGCGTGCCAGCCGGCAAGCCCAGGAGGCTCAGTGGTTTAGACCACAGTGCCAACACACTACAGTCATACCTCGGGTTACAGGCCCTTCAGGTGGTGTTTTTTTGGGTTACGGACACACCGAAACCCGGATGTACCGGAACGGGTTACTTCTGGGTTTCGGCGGTCGCGCATGCGGAGAAGCACTGAATCGCAACCCGCACATGCGCAGACGCAGTGCTGCAGGTTGCGAACGTGCCTCCCGCACGGATCACGTTCGCAGCCCGAGCATCCACTGTATGTTGTTGTCATCCACCTGTCTTTAGAGACAGTGGGAGTGAAATCAAACTGTTGTGTTAGTTGCAGTGAAGCAACCTTTTCAGGGCGCAAGCCTGGGCAGTGTGTGTGGAAGTCCTGAGCTGCCCAGATGACAAGACGCACACCCTCGGCCTCGCTAATGTGGTTCAAAGGAAAGACCGGTATGTTTGGCACCAGTTTGGCTACAGGAGCCTTAGGAACTCCACACATGTGTAGGGCCCCCCCCCCCACTATGCCCATGCCTAGATGGGCTACCTTCCCAGGTTGACAGGCCCCATCCATCACTCACTTGCCACTACAGCACATGTAGAAATCACCTTGTTGACAGTCCACTCAATCCACCAGAGCCTGTCTTCACATGCAGGGGAAGTCCCTAACCAAGGGTTTGAGAGCTATTGGCTACCCTCCAGTGGCGTAGCGTGGGGGGTGCAGGGGGGGCCGGCCGCACCGGGCGCAACATCTGGGGCTAGGGCAAATCCACAGGTTAGGGGGCGCAAATCCACGGGTTAGGGGGAGCAAATTACTTGCCTTGCCCCGGGTGCTGACAACCCACACTACGCTACTGCTACCCTCACCTGCCTTAGCCAGCCAGTCAAAGCAGTTTCATGGGGTGTAGTTACTGTTGCATGCTGACAGAATCTAGGAGCCATAGGTGAAAGCTGAGTACACATTGGGGACCAAAGGTGGGCAAACTACCCAAGAAGGAACACAATGTGTCCCCCACCAGAGGTACCAACCCACCCCATACACCCCCTTTTTCACTATAGGCATTGCATTATTGAGATATGAGTGGGCTTTATTTTGGGAAATGCTGGTTCCTGTGTGTGCATTGGGTTTGTATGCGTGTCTGCTGATGCACAAATAAATGATATGACTAACATTGGGTAGGCAGTTAGACCCCTCGCTTAAGAAATGTTCTAATTTCAAGCAGAAGGGTGGTTTTGTTGCGTTTTGAGGGCTCTGTTATAAATATTCAGAGAACACGGCTGTTTCTTCATGGCAAAAATTCTGAAGCGGGGTTTCTTAGCTTTCCATTTCCAGAAACATTTTGAGTGTAGTAGTTGCTATTATATTAGCAAAACGAGGATTGGAGGTGCTGCCTTGATCGAAGTATAGTCCTGCAAATTGGGGGGGGGGCGTGGGCATAGCAGGGATTTTTGTTAGAGGGGCAGGCTTTTGTTGGGGAGCAGAACCTCAAATTTGTATTGATTTTTATTGATATTGATTGATTTGTGGGGCAGCTGCCCCTTCTTGGTTATGCCCATGGGGTGGGGTGTTAGTCTGAATACCTGGGCACTCCTAATTCCTGGATCAGCCAGGCCAGCCTGATAATCACCTGGGAGATCAGCCAGTAATAAAGACAAGGGGAAGATAATGGGCCATTAAGAAAAACAAATGGGAGGGGTCCATCCCTCAACCCAGAGTTCATTTGGAAGACAAAAGAGAATTTTGAAGGAGAGTTTTAAGCATTGCGCCTGGAATTTTTGCATGATGTGAGCTGAGTAGGGGGGTTGGGCTGAGAGGTAAAGTGGGAGTCTGTAAAACACAACAAGTTGGAAAAGGAGAGTCAGAGCCATGGCTGAGGTCAGTTTGAAGCCAAGGTTGCAGCTATGGGAGAAGCAGGACCTTCTTATTTGTTCTTTGCTTCTAATTTTCACCACCCATTCCTTTATTTTGAATATTTTCTTCTTTCGCTTCTTTTTAACTTTCCTTCTTTAAATTTGAAAACTTCCAGCAAATTTCCAGCAAAAATATGACAGTTGTTCTGATTCGTGTCAAATGTGGCAGCATCCACTTTGCTCCTCAGGGTGCCACCCCATTTTTTTTGTTGGAGGGTATGGAGTTATCAAAATTTGTTGGAGGGTATGGAGTTATCAAATTTTCTAATGTTAAAAAAAGCTGTGCACGGCTTGTAATGGTGGGTGGCTCTTTGTACAGCTGGTAGCCAGCAACTCTTTCTACCGCTGGCTACATACCCTGAGAATATCCCAAAAGGGAAGCAGCAACACACACCCCTCCCACTGTTGAAAGGTAGACACTACTTCTCTGCCTGGTGGCACATCAAAATATGCACCATCCCATCAAGTTAACAGCTGAATATTTTTCATTTGCAAAGTAAGAACAAAGCTGATTTGTGGTGAATGTGGAATAGTAGGAAAGGAGGTATCAAGAAATACCAAAAGGAGAAGGAAGTGGGTTTAGAAAGAAGGAAGTTAAAGTAAGGGAGTATTCATTCAAAGGATTACATATATTTTTTTATACCCTCCAAGGGTCCCTGTTTTCCAGGGAGGTCCCTGATTTAGAGAAGCTTTCCTAGTTTCTGATTTGATCCTGGAATGTCCCGCTTCTCCTTAGGATGTCTGTACTGTATTATCATTGGAGAAATGTTGGAGGGTATGATAGATGTCCCTCTTTTCAAGAGAGAAATGTTGGAGGGTATGGAGTTATCCAACCCCGAGCTGCCTGAAGGCAATCTTGTATAGTTTTTTTTAATGTTTGATGTTTTATTATGTTTTTAAATGTGTTGGAAACTGCCCAGAGTGATGGGGCAATCCAATAAGATATGTGGGTATACATAGTAGAAATATTATGGAACGGGGCGTCCTTATTTTCATCAGAGAAATGTTGGAAGGCATGTTATGACTATTATTTCTCCCTTTTTCATGCTTCATACACTAACAAATTAGCTAGTATCTGTTATTATGTTGGTTTTTCATTATATTTCCAGTTTACCTATAGCATTGTTCTGATTATTAAGGTTTCATGTAAAATCCCCCCCCCCCCTAAATCTTGGGACCAATAATACAGAAATGCTGTGAAGCAGTTGTTTCTGAAGAAGACGCTAATAGCAAATTGCTTATTCTAAGACATTCAGTAATTTCAAAATATCAGCCATATCCCCAGGAGCTAGGTTTGATGCTCTAGCTCAGGCATGCCCAACAGGTAGAGCGTGATCTACCGGTAGATCACTGGACGTCTGCGGTAGATCACCGGCTCCCCCCAAAGAAGCTGAACAACTGTGGCTCCCCCAAAAAAAGCTCTGACCTGAACCCAAAAAAGGGGGTAAATCACTGCTAGTTTTTAACTGAGTAGATCACAGTCTCTTGGGAGTTGGCTACCCCTGCTCTAGCTGTACAAGTTGTGCATTTTATACTCAATAGGTTGCATGGCATCCTTTTTTTAATTGATACCTACTCTACAGACCGCCCCCAGCCCCCCTGACAGCCCTGTTTTGTGTGGCAGCCCCTCTTTTTGTACAAGTGCCCCGGGGTTCGGGCGTTCTGTTGTTGTTTTTTTTTCGGCTGCGGCAGCTGCATTGGAAAGGAGACGTGGGAGCTCCTTCCGAAAGCCGAGTTAGTGGTTCCTAAGCTTTGTGATGAAGACGGGTGGGACTCTAGGACCCTGCTGCCTGAAGCCAGGCAAGTCCATCCTATCTCAGCTTACGCTTCCATAGAAGGATCATCGGGATCTTTGCCATCCCTTCCCTTTCTGGCTTGGAAAGGCACCCTCGCCATAGGAAATCTCCAGGAAGCGGCATCCTCAGTGACTTCTTTCCTCTACGACCCCTCCAACGGTGCCGCTTCTTTCTTTTTCCTTGACTCCGTCGGGGATTCTTACTGTGTCTCCTCCATCACCATCACCGGTTCCCAAGAGCGCTTGTCTTTCGCGCACACACACACACACACACACACACACACGCTTAAGCAAATTGATGTTTATTTTATTTTATTTTATTGTTATTTCTCCACCACCATCATATCGCTCAATGTAAAGGACTTGCGGCTTGTTCTTTGTTTTCCGCTCCAGAAACTAAAAGGGGATGGGGGAGGGGAGACCAAAATCCTCTTGCAAATCCAGCCCTCCAAAAATAATCCCCCCATTTGGCTACCTGAGCCAATCATGGATGGAGCAAGGGTGGATGTGCTTGCCAATTGATTTTTGGGGTGCTTTAGTTCAGTGCCTGCTGTTGGGGGGAGGTGTGCGGACAATTTGCAGTTATTTTTTGTTTTTCTGCCTGCCTGTTGAAGCCCATCCCCAGTCATATTTGCAAATTTACTTTGAAGTAAGTAACCTTAACTGGAGTTAAGGTTTCGCTCCCAGGCAAATGTGCAGGACTGGGCTTCAGGGCTGCATTCCGAATCTTTTGCATGCTCACATGAGAGTAAACCATTGATCTCAAGAATCTTTGCAGTAAAAGCATACAGAATTGGGCTGCTGATCTTTTTGGCCCTGGCCCTGCTCCCTCTTTCGGCTCCTGCGGAAAGGTGACTTTGAGACGCCTTCCCTCTTTCAGCCTAACTGGCAAATATATGTAGAATATATGCATTTGGAAATTAAGATGCAGATTATGTTGATGACTAGGCTGCTGTCTGCAAGTTACAATTGCTGGGTTTAGATATATTGTGATGTATTTTAAGTATTGCTTTTAACCAGCTTGTTTTTGTTGTTCTTTATTTTATAACTGATTTTTGAAATGTTATAAGCCGCCTTGAATCCCAATTTGGCAGGATAGAAATATATTTCATAATTAATAAAATAAAATAATATGAGAGGCAGTGGGTTGGAATCCATGTACATTACTTTTGAGTTTCTTGGAGGATAAACATACAAATTTAGTAATAAGAACATAATTTGGCATCTCACTTATATTAGTGTGGCTCAATATTAAGAGTACATATTTTTAAATGTGTGGTTTTTAAAGCACAGAATATATAAGAAATATTTCCACACTAAATTATAGAGGAGTAGTGAGCAGAGCTTCATACACACAGAGCTGCATATACGCAAGAATGAATTCCAATAGGGACAAATATAAGGCTCTACACTTAGGCAGGAAGAACCAACTAAACAAATATTAAGGTGAGAGACACCTGGCTTACCAGAAGTACAGAAATACACATTAAAAGGATCTAGAGCAGTGGTTCCCAATTAGAGGTCCAGGAGCCCTTGGGGGTCCTTGGAATGCACCCAGGGGGTCCACGGCCCCATCCCTTGCCTCCCCCAAACAAAATTTTTGTCATTTTTGCATGGTAATATCACAATTTTTATGGTCTAAAACAATATACTGGCCAAAATTGATTTTGAAATCACACTGCGATAACAATTTTGACCCTGCAATATGCAGCAATATATCACTCCTCATGCAAGGGAGGGCAGTTGATTTCAAGGCACCACCAATAGGATGATAAACAGGGCAGCTGATCACCCTCAGTTCAAGGTACCATGGCACTATCTTCCCCTGGCACTGAGGTGGCTGCCCCACTGATGCATACCCCTCCATCCCAATCCCTTCCTACTCAACCCATGCAGTGACTCTGCTTCCTTTCCTCCCTCCACCCATCCAGTCTCTGCAGCTTCTTCCCTCATGCCCACGCCTGATCTCCAATTTCAGACATTGTGACATATAGAAATATTGTGATGTTTAATTGCTGATATATCATGATGTTGAAAACCAGATATCGCTCAGCCCTGGTCTGTTTTTTAGTGTACCTAAAATCCTTTGGTTATTAAGAGCTAATACACATTTTGTTGAAAAAAATGCTTTGCAGAGGTAACTACCATGGAGTTATCAAATTTTTCAAAAGTAGGGGATCTGTGGCTTGACTTCTGAAAAATAAGGGGTCCTCAGTAATTAGCTAATTGGGAACCACTGATCTAGAGGTCTTAGTAGACCACAAGCTGAACCTGAGTCAACAATGTGATGCAGCAGCAAAAAAACAAAAAACACTGTTCTAGGCTGCATCAACAAAAGCATAGTGCCCAGATCAAGGGAAGTAATAGTCCCACTCTATTCTGCCCTGGTCAGACCACACCTGGAATACTGTGTCCAATTCTGTGCACCACAATTTAAGAAGGATGTTGACAAGCTGGAACGTGTGCAGAGGAGGGCAACCAAGATGATCAAGGATCTGGAAACCCAACCTTATGAGGAACGATTGAGGGAATTTGGTATGTTTAGTCTGGAAAAGAGGAGACTGAGAGGAGATAGGATAGCCATCTTCAAATTAGTGTTTGACATTAGCTGGGTGCCAGGCAACCAAGTGAAGATGCCTAGGCTCCAGGACAACCCCATATAGAGGTGAACAACATTATAGTTAATTGTTGTAGCTTGTCTTCACTTACCGCACTCCACTGCCCTGCTCACAGTTGTGAAGAATATTCTTACGTAATGAATGGTTTGTGTCACCATTAAGAAAAAGAGGTAGGTATAGGCCAATGTATATGTGGACTGTCCCTGGATAAAGTGACTTTCCTTCTTTAAGTTCTCAAAAGCTCTTAACCTAGCTCAAGGTTGTCATCTGAATTAGCCAGATGTTTAACTGATAATCAATCACAGTCAGTCCTTTGCAAAAATAAGACTTCACAGCTGTCTTGCCCCAAAATGGCAACCAGACATTCCATTTCGGTGACTGTAACCTTGGTATAAGGAGCCATTTGGTGCTTAGTTTATATATCTGAGTTTCTAACACTGCTTCAAATATCTGTCATATGGAAGATGGAGCCAGTTTGTTTTCTCCTGCTCTGGAGGGGGAAGGCATTCATCCAAATGAATGCCTTCAAGTGAGAAGAAAGGAGACTTCCACCAAACATCAGGAATAACTTTCTGGCAGTAAAAGCTGTTCCCTTGACGGTGGACTCTATTTCCTTGGAGGTTTTTAAGCAGAGGTTGGATGGTCATTTGTCATGGATGCTTTTGATGAGATTTCTGCATTGCAAGTAGTTGGAGTACATAACCCTCAGGATCTCTTCCAATTCTACAATTATATCAGTAGCCTGCTCCAGAGTAATTTGGAGCAGAGCTTTCAGGGAAAACTGTGGGAAAACAGTATTGCTCTTGATATATGGTGGCCAGCCACTCTTTGTACCTAATGGAAACAGTGGGACTTCTTCTTTTTTCTTCCAACAAGCTTTACTGGCTGGATGAAAACAGATCTCTTCCTCATTTATTCATTTTGTATTGTTTAAAAATTGTTTTTGTATTGTTTTGTACTGTTTTTAAAGTAGCTATTTTTATGGTATAGTTGTAAATCATAGAATTGCAAGGGATCCCGAGGGTCATCTAGTCCAACCTCCTGCGATGCAGGAAGGTAAACTAAATCTTACATGGCAGGAGGCCATCCAACACATGTAAAACACAATTCAGTAATTACTGCTAGTAGTAGAGTAATATTATGAAGCTGCTTATATACTGTACTGAGTTCAGCCATTGGCCCATTGAGTCTAGGACAATGTATGTCATGTAGAGCAGTGTTTCCCAACCTTGTGCCTCCAGCTGTTTTTGGACTACAATTCCCATCATCCCTTGCCACTGGTCTTGCTAGTCAGGGATGATGGGAGTTGTAGTTCAAAAACAGCTGGAGGCACAAGGTTGGGAAACACTGATGTAGAGTATCTCCATGGCTTCTGCTAAGAGGCAGCTGCTCTCTGAAGCGGGAAGTCATGGCAAACCCCACCATGTTCACTCTGGGGGGTGGGGAGAGAGAATGCATCGTAGTTCTGTCACTCTTAAAAATGACTCTGTGTGTTCATACCCTCCAACATTCCTCTGATGAAAATGTCCCTATTTTCATCGGCGGAATGCTGGAGGGTATGACTCTAGGATCACAAAAGGGATGAAGGGCAGGATATAAATCTATACCATTAATAAATGAATATCATTATATCCCATATTTAGCCTTTTATCTTAGTTGATAATGCCTCTTGCTTACATGGATGGAGTGTGTGTGTGTGTGTGTGTGTGTGTGTGTGTGTGTGTGTGTAGGAACCTGTGACTTGTGTGTGGCTGGAACTGAACCTATTATAGAAAGGTAAGAGTCACATTTGCCGTTCCACCCATTTTTGCCTCTGGATTGCCTGCCACTGCCATGTGGCCCCATCCGTGGCCAAGATTCAGTATGATGTACAGCAGGGGTCAGCATCCTTTTTCAGCCATGGGCCGGTCCACCATCTCTCAGACCATGTGGTGGGCCAGACTATATTGGGGGGGGGGGAATGAACGAATTCCTATGCCCCACAAATAACCCAGAGATGCATTTTAAATAAAAGGACACATGCTACTCATGTAAAAATGCTGATTCCCGGACCGTCTGCGGGCCAGATTGAGAAGGCAATTGGGCCGCATCTGGCCCATGGGCCTTAGGTTGCCTACCCCTGATGTACAGTCAGTACATGATGTGTGGGCACATGCCAGCTGACTGGCACTTTCAAAGCTAAAGGCTGCGTGAAATTCTCTCCATTAAGGAAGGTAAACGGCGTTTCCGTGCGCTGCTCTGGTTCGCCAGAATCGGCTTAGTCATGCTGGCCACATGACCCGGAAGCTGTACGCCAGCTCCGTCAGCCAATAAAGCGAGATGAGTGCTGCAACCCCAGAGTCGTCTGCGACTGGACCTAATGGTCAGGGGTCCCTTTACCTTTACCTGCCCTACTATAATAATAGCAATAAGTAATAAGATAACATAACGTGCTGACAAAGAGACCGAGCTTGTGAACCAGGAGCTTCCCTGGTTCAGATCTGACCCCATCTCTCACCTTTAACTTCCCATCTTCTATATGAAGTTTATGATTCTAGATAACTATCGATTTGTTTTTATCAGCATTTGGCCTGTGAGTTCCTTGCACTCAATGAGGGTCGCACTCCAAAAATGTTGCCTTGTTGAGAAATAGTTGTATTCTTGAAAAATCTTAAGGCTACCATGACAGTGAGACATGGGAGGGGTAATGTGGCTGTGAGAAGTGGAGTAGAAGAGATGGAAGTTAACAAATGGGTGATGGTGAGTGCAAATGCCATGTCACACTGGTTGTTTAGCCAGGGCAGATGTAGAAAGTGAGTGCCATTTAAGAAGGCTAGATGGGCACATATTGGGTAGGGGGTACAGTGAGCAGACTTGCTCTCCCTCCATGCTGTCCTGGTCTTCCCTTAGTTCTTAATATAGTGCTTTGTAAAAGTACTTTATATGTGTATCCATACCAATGACCAGAGGAGGAATGACCCCTGGGAGGAGCACAGAAAGAAGAAATGCTGTGGTGCATCTGCAGCAGCACAATTGGATGCCTAGCTGCACCAGCTGCAACAAAACATGTCTCTCCTATATCAGTCTCTACAGCAACAGCAAGCAACCTTCCAGCAGTTTGCTCTCATCCCCAAAGGTACACTCCTCCATTGTCTCCTGAGACAGATGGATGACAACCAACCACCTTCTCTTGTAATTCTTAAACAGCCGTGCAAAACAGGTAAGTCAGTGTTATCGTCTCCATGTTTCAGAAGGCAACATGGAAACTTTGTGAAACTGGTGCTCGTTGGAAGTTTTGGACTACAATTCCCATCTGCACATGCAGGCTAGGACTCATGAGAGTTGTAGTCCAAAACATCTGGAGGGCACTAGATTAACAAATGGCTAACCCAGCAACAAAGGTCCGTATAGTTAAAGCTATGGTTTTCCCAGTAGTGATGTATGGAAGTGAGAGCTGGACCATAAAGAAGGCTGATCGCCGAATAAATGATGCTTTTGAATTATGGTGCTGGAGGAGACTCTTGAGAGTCCCATGGACTGCAAGAAGATCAAACCTATCCATTCTTAAGGAAATCAGCCCTGAGTGCTCACTGGAAGGACAGATCGTGAAGCTGAGGCTCCAATACTTTGGCCACCTCATGAGAAAAGAAGACTCCCTGGAAAAGACCCTGATGTTGGGAAAGATGGAGGGCACAAGGAGAAGGAGACGACAGAAGACAAGATGGTTGGACAGTGTTCTCGAAGCTACCAGCATGAGTTTGACCAAACTGCGGGAGGCAGTGGAAGACAGGAGTGCCTGGCGTGCTCTGGTCCATGGGGTCACGAAGAGTCGGAAACGACTAAGCAACAACAACAACAACCCAGCAACATTGTGACCAGAGACTTAGCCCCTTCTTCTGTCCATTTCTCCTTTAGATTCATATTCTTCCTCTTCCATTATCCCAGAGCTACATAATGCTCAGTGATGTAAGTGCCGTTACTATCTCCTAAATTCTTGTCCTGGGGTTTCTCTGCCCCCCCCCCAGCTATTTGCTTTGTTTTAAATCAGATGCCAATTCATTACCATCCTGCTTTATATAAATACTTCCCCTAGATGGAGCTCCATAACCAACAATTGCTTTTAGTACTACTGTATAGCGCAAGGCTGAATTCAAAAGACTGCTTATTCAAGGAGGCCTTTCTTCTTTGTACTATCTGTTCTGTTTCCAATTCAGTCTGCTTATGCAGAAACAAATGCTGGGGAGTCCATAAAATACAGGTTTATTACTGTAAATTATAAAAGCTGTTCATACGATTGGTGGGGAAACAATTTCATATAAGGCACAGTATAATCTGTTCTGCTGTGGACTGATTTATAATCTCATAGCTGCTAGGCAGCTGTTATGTTCTATGTCCTGGTGTTCTACAGGATGGTACACACTTTATAGCTGCAATATATTTGATTCTTATAAATCAGACAATTCTCTATCAACTGTAATTATATGTGTTTTATGAATGATACATACTATACAATATGTGACTAAGTACGGATAAAATATGGAAAAATAATGTAAAAGGTAATGGTGATTCAGTGATGTAGAAATGGATACTGTCTTTTCTGTTTTTCTTTAGAATTCTTCATTTTTTTAACCATTTTTTTAGAACCCCACCCCCAAGACCATTCCATTGTAACTACCCAACCTCCCATAATTTCAACACCTCTTGACTACTTTCCGTTTTAACAGAATAAATTCTATAAATCATCCTCCATATCTCATCAAAATCATTTCTCCTACATATTCCCCTTCTTACCTTAATGACACATGTTAATTTATCATTAATAGCTATATCCTCTTTATACCATTCTTCCATTTTATATTCTGCTTGCCCCTTCCTAGCTATAATAATTCATGCAGCTGTCAATAAATTAGACTACTTCTCCAGGTTAGTGATCTGGTCCTGAACCCTGGCTCAACTGTTATTCAAACCCACCTTCTTTCATGCAACATATACCGTATTTTTCGCTCTATAACACACACCCGACCATAACACGCACGTAGTTTTTAGAGGAAAACAAGAAAAAAAAATATTCTAAACGAAACAGTGGATGTATGATTTTTGTGGTTCCTGCTGTGGCCACAGACATGTTATGTGACGGTGAGTTTGGGGTAGTCCAATGCAAAAATCCTGAGGATCCATGTGGATCCATGTTTGTAACCATGTTTTTGCACCACTGCGGCCCCAGGCAACAGTGGGTGCGTGATTTTTCTGGTGCAAACTGTAGCCATGGACATGCTATGTGATCTGATGGTGAATTTGGGGTGACCCAGTGCAAAAATCCTGAGGATCCATGTGGATCTGTGCTTTGTAACCATGTTTTAAGTGGGGAGGGAAGGAAAAGCACTCAAGGGACAAGGAGCACGCGTGGGGTGTGTGGAGAAGGATGCTGCTAATAATGCAGGAGAGGGGTTTAAGGGGAGAAGGAACACGCGTGGGGTGTGTGGAGGATGCTGCTAATAATGCAGGAGAGGGGTTTAAGGGGAGAAGCGAGCTGCTGCTGTTTAGTGAGCTGAGTGGGGAAGAGGGACAGAGAGCCTGCTTGCTTTAAAGGAGCCAACTGGACAGGAGCCGCTTACACTCGTGTAAGAGGCTCCTCTCCTCTCCCGCTTTGCTCCTTTAAAGCAAGCCGGCTCTGCTTCTCTCCCTCCCCCCCCCTTAGCGATCTGAAAATCTTTCCTGCTATTTAGCGAACTGAGTGGGGAGGAGGGACAGAGAGCCTGCTTGCTTTAAAGAAGCCAACCGGACAGGAGCCGCTTACACGAGTGTAAGCGGCTCCTCTCCTCTCCTGCTTTGCTCCCCCCCCCCTCCCCTGTTTCAAAGCGAGCCACGGAGGAGGGAAGCATTCGCTCCGTAACACGCACAGACATTTCCCCTTACTTTCTTGGAGGGAAAAAATGTGTGTTATGGAGCGAAAACTACGGTATTTTCCATACATAAAATTATTATCCATGCACCCCACATGTAGTCTCTTGCAAGAGGTATTTTTCCCCCTCCCCCATTTAGATTAGGAATTGAGCTGTTGATTTTCTTCAGCTTACTCTTTTCGAACTTCTCAACTTCAGAGAGGTCATGTTTGCCCCACATCTTGGCCACGGGAAAACAAGACACCTCAAGGACTGTAGGCTCTCAGCTATTCAAGCTACCTGGGCTTTGCACTATCTGCTAGTCCAGTACTTTCCCAACTTTTTTTAGACATGCATCATTTTGCAACATGGTAATTCAGTTTTACTAGCAAAATGGAGGTTAAACTAACCCCTTTCCAGCCCCAGGAGGAGTGTGGGGAGCATTCACACAATACACCTACACACTGCAACAGACACACTAACGTGTCACGATACACAGTTTGGAAATCTCTGTGCTAGTTGGTTCACTTAAAAATCAACATTCTTTTCCATCTCTACTCTTAGGTGTTTTTAACATAGAGTAATCAACTGTTTTTGAGTACTTTGTCAGGTTTAATTTAAGTAAGCTTTCTATTTAAAGCTATTAAAATAAAACATCTTAACTATTAAAAAGAAACTTCTCTGTGCTAATATCATCCTGTTCTTGGGGTAATGCTTAAAATTAAGTTCAGTGTTGTGTTTTACATCTTTATGGAGGCAGTCAGGTAATGGGAAGAAGTATGCATTATGTTGATGTGATACAACCATTCATATTAATGTGATAGCTTATCACTGAGGAACATTTTTTTTTTTCATTTTCTGTTGCATGTGATTTTTCAGCTGTCCTTATATGTTCTTTCAGTGCTGATTTCAAATCTGAAATTGATTTCCATGTACATGCTGTAGTTATCTTGCAATTTCCGACTTTTGCCGATATGTCATATTTACATTGGGGATAAGTGGACACTGACACGTTGATCTACCCTAACCACATGGTAATTATTGTTTTGCAAACTTAGTTTTTTTTTATTTTTATAGTTTTGTAACCTAAATATCTGTATTTTTCAGAATGGACCATGGCTTCTTCAAGTAGATAAAAATGTGTAAACAAGCCTGATCCCTTTTGTTATGTATGTGGCTGCTACACACTTCCTCGTCAAAGACGCAATATAACAGTGTTTGTGAGGCGTGCTTATAAAAGCTATTTTGAAATTCCCCATGGCGACCAAGACAAGAAATGGGCCCTGCATATTGTTTATCACAATTGTGAGGAAATGCTTAGAAACTGGACAATAGGAAAACGGAAGAGTATGCCTTTTGGGGTTCCCATGGTTTGGCGAGAACCCAAGGATCATACAAGTGACTTCTATTTTTGTTTCCCAGTGGTATCTACAATTGTTATTCAGGTACTTGGTAAAGCCTTTCTGCTGACCATTTTGAGATCCACACAGATGATCCAGTTGTGCTCCTCACCAGGTTCACTTCCTTCATCTTCAGAAGAGACAAACCCCTTAAAAACTGGAATTGGGAGTTCCTCAGAGTGTGGGATAGGTCTAATTGCTGAAGGAATACTGGGATAGGCGACAGCATGTTGGTTTTTCTTGCCAATACCCTTTGTATTGACCAAGCAATAATAGCATAACAAAAGGCATCAGGCTTGTTTACACATTTTTGTCTACTTGAAGAAGCCATAGTCCGATCTGAAAAATACAAATATTTAGATTACAAAACTGTAAAAATAAAGAAAATTTAAGTTTGCAAAACAATAATTACCATGTGGTTAGGGTAGATCAACGTGTCAGTGTCCACTTATCCCCAGTGTAAATATGACATATCGGCAAAAGTCGGAAATTGCAAGATAACTATAGCATGTACACGAAAATCAATTACAGATTTGAAATCAGCATTGAAAGAACATATAAGAACAGTTGAAAAATCTCATGCAAAAGAAAATGGGGAAAAAATGTTCCCCAGTATACTGTGTATCCCAAGGGATTACATTTTTTTTGCATACCTCCAACTGTACATAGATATACATGTCATTTTCAATGCTATATATGTCATGCTCAATGCTATATAAGCCACTTACATTTATACTCATATTGTACTACTTTGGCTATGTGTTTAATAAAATATTGAATTCTTGCATTGTGAAAAACAAAGATTATGGTGAAAAGTGAAAAACATGAATTGCAAAAAAACCTAGAGCTTACAGAAAAAAACCAACTTCAGATCAGCACGTCGAAATTAGGTTAGAACAACTGCAGGTGTAAATACAACAAAATTTTTGTTCCCCAGTGATTGACTATATTTCAGATGGTTTTCTGGGACAGGAATGTATTTCTATATTGAGACTCAAAGCATGACTGCAGCTGCTAATAAACAGGGAAGGATATTACAATCGCTGTACTCTGTGATCTTGTTTACACAGTTTGTCTTCCTGGTGTAAAGGCCTGAATTTGCTTCAGTGTCTAAATTATGTACAGTTTAGGAGTGATGAAAGGGAAGCTTGAAGTATGTGTTTTATTCTTTCCCCTTAAGAGAGAATAGGTGGCTTGCTGCTTTTGGTGGTGGAACTCTTCAACCAAGCCTTTGGCTAACTAACATCCTATATCCTTTTAAATGTGTTTGTGAGATAGTGGGGGGGGGGGGAGGTTATTGATTTGTTTTGCTCTTGTTTTTATTATGTATTTTAGTTTTTTATCTAATCATTTTATGCTGTGAACCGCCCTGGGATCTACAGATGAAGGTCAGTATACAAATTTAATAAATAAAATAAAGCCTCACCAGTTCAGAGAGAGATCCATGTCCAAATTAGGCAGCCAGGTAAGTTTTCTGCCACTGATTTTGTGTGGACATCTGTACTGATGAAACTGTGCTTTTCTTTCTTTCTTTATTTTTGCCACCCATTCTAAGGTGTGATAAAGATGGGCAACCTATGGCCCTTCAAGGCATTCATTGTGAGAACCCGTATGTGTGCCCAAGCCACCCCTGCCACAGAATTCCTCCAGTCTTTACCATCACCAATTTGTTCTGCTGTCTGTGGAGGGCATGACTGCAATAGGCATTAAGCAACTGGAGTTGTTTTCTCCAGTTGTATTAGGTTGCTTAATTGTTGCTTTATTTTTTACTTTAATTATTAAAAATCTGAAGAAATTTTTAAAGAACGCATGAGTGCGTGCACATGTGCGCACACACACGCAGTGCTTTGTTTTGAGTTCATGACAGCATATTCTCTAACTTTGCCACAGAAAATGTTGTTAGGATGCTGCAGCTGCATCTGTTGAGCTGTCAGTTCATGAACTGCAGGAAAAGGTTGAAGCAACAACAAACATGTAGCTTGGAGAATGGAAAACTGAGTGGGGTCACGATGGCATTCATCAAATAATTGAAGGGCCCTTGATTATAAGAGGGAAATGGCTTGTCCTTTGCTTCCACAGGATTAGTTCTAATGGGCTTGAGTTAGGTAGATTTCAGTGGAACTTCAGAAGCAGTCTCTTAATGGAAAGAGAAGTTCAATAATGAAACCAATTACCAGAGCACACCGCTCTCAGGGTTGATTTATATGAACAACTCGACATAATTGTTTGCTCTGAAACTATCATGATTCAGTCTCTGCATTGTAGATAGAATTTGCTGATCCGGAGGCATAAGTGCAGAAAGCTTTTTCTTTTCTATTTTTCCATTCCAACCTCCACATGCCTCTCATAAATATTTTTACCCATCTCTTGTAATTCCTTCTCCCATTCTCCTTTCATACTCAACTCATTATGCCTTGCTCCTTTTCATTCCTCCTTCCAGGTCCCTTTTACATTCACCTCTTCATCACTGGTCAGCTGCTGGATTCTGCCTTTTTAGCTGGAAAAGAAAGAACCTACTCATCTGACTTAATTTACTAGGGTTCTTTCCTTTAGCAACTGAAATAAATCAGCCTATTAACATCATCAGTAGCAGATGTAGACTGTGCTGCGGAAACCAGAAACTTGCCCACACACCACTCTTCCATCTGCTGCATTCTTCTAAATTCATATTCTCATTACTTGTGAAGAGCTCTCATTTTATCCTAAGTTTTGTCTTACTTAAATAGAAAATTGAAGCACATCAATACTGCAGTGGTAAGTGTCATTTTTCCTAGTTTTGATTAGTACATGTTTACTATATAGTCATTCTACTTTGTGAAGGACAGACCTCTGTTTGAAAGGCTATCCAATCTAAATCCAGTTTAAAGATAAAGAACTATAAGAGCAGGAGGGGCCTTGAAGATAAAAAAAGATAAAGTGGCCCATCAAGCTGGAGAAGGGGACTGGTCAGGTGCTCAAGGTCACTGGGCCCAGTCTTCCCCACTATGGTGAGATGTAAAAGGTAAAAAAAGATAAAGGACCCCTGGACGGTTAAGTCCAGTCAAAGGCGACTATGTGGTTGTGGCGCTCATCTGGCTTTCAGGCTGAGGGATCCGCCGTTTGTCCACAGACAGCTTTCCGGGTCATGTGGCCACCATGACTAAACCACGTCTGGCACAACGGAACACTGTGATGGAAACCAGAGTGCATGGAAATGTTGTTTACCTTCCCGTCTCAGTGATACTTATTTATCTACTTGCACTGGCATGCTTTCAAAATGCTAGGTTGGCAGGAGCTGGGACAGAGCAACGGGAGCTCACTCCGTCACAGGTATTTGAACCGCCAACCTGATTGGCAAGCCCAAGAGGCTCAGTGGTATAGACCACAGCACGCATGTTTATTTAAATTATAAGTAAATATTTCTTAATTGGAATCTATACATATGCGTTAGCAGATGCAAATTTTACGTGAAAAAGTCTTCTGTCATTCTTTTTGGTGATGAATCTAAGTCAGCCAAGTCGGTTAACTTCAGTGGGCACACTATGTGAGTAGGGCTAGCAGTGGACGCCACTCATGTATTCATGTCAGCTGTAGTGATGGCACTGAGGATTCAGCTTTTGGCCCAAGATGAACAGATCAAAAAGCAATATGCCACAGGCAGACTGCTGACTGAAGCGGGCTCTCACAGCTGACAAGGATCCAGTGTAGTACAGCTGAAACCGTGCCACCTCCACATCAGGGCCTCCCCCCCCCCGCAGTTCAGCTTGATTAGCCAAACTGTTGCTTTTAAGTTTGGCAGATGTAAAAAAGATGGGGTGTTTTGGGGATGCATATCGTCCTGATAAAAAGATAAAGGTAAAGGGACCCCTGACAATTAGGTCCAGTCATGACCGACTCTGGGGTTGCGGCCGCTCATCTCGCTCTATAGGCCAAGGGAGCCGGCATTTCATCTGCAGACAGCTTCCGGGTCATGTGGCCAGCATGACTAAGCCACTTCTGGCGAACCAGAGCAGCGCATGGAAACACCGTTTACCTTCCTGCCGGAGCGGTACCTATTTATCTACTTGCACTTTGATGTGCTTTCGAACTGCTAGGTGGCAGGAGCAGGGACTGAGCAACGGGAGCTCACCCCGTTGCGGGGATTCAAACCGCCGACCTTCTGATCGGCAAGTCCTGATACTGTACCTTAAATTACCAGGAGCCAACACAGCCCCCTCTAAAAGCTTTAAATAGATGTGAATGGGAGCCTCCCTCAGGGATGCGGAAAGCTACTGGTATCCTATGGAGCTTTCCTCCTCTCCATATACTTGACTAGGATAGATGGGGCAGTCCACTGGTTGGCTGCTTTTTCAATTTCCCCACTCCACCCCTATTTCCCTTTTGGGGGGTGGGGATGGGTTTCAAGCTAAATGATATTTAATTGGCACTGTTTGTGGCAGCCTAGAACACATACACATTATCCCTTGTGTGACACAGTCCTATTTGGCTTCTGAGAATGCGTCTTGTGCTATTTCTCTGACAGTCACCTTCAGCTTTCATTCCTTCCAAATCCATTCTTTTAAATGATTCTTGTTCCCATTAAAAGTGGCAGAGGGAAGGATTTGAAGTGTAAACCTCCTCACAGAACTTGAGAGTGGATGGAATGAACTTGGCACAAAGGCTGAAAGTTAACAGTAAGCAGAAGTCTAATGAAGTTAAATATTATAACAGTGCCAAATGAGATGCAATGGTGTTTTTTAAAAAATAAAAAACCCCTAACTTTAGAATTCAGGCGCCCCCTGAAACCCATTTCCTTTCCACATGCTTCTCATTTAATTCAGCCCTGTGCCTCTATTTTCTGTTCTGCACAAAATAAAACCCAAGCTGGTAAAATGTACAGCTGTCGGTCATTTCCCCTGTGAATGCTAGAGTTTTGATTAGACTACTCAAAATGGAAGTGTTATTTCAAGGTACTGGCACTATCAGACATGCTGGGGGTTGAAGGCAGAAAGCTCTTCTTCACTAAATGTGAAATATGTGAAATATTCGTATTATATATAGCCCCAGATACTCAACCAGAGGGAACAGGATGCAAGCCACAAGCACTCCATCCCATTTGTCTGCAAATAAATAAATTGCTGGTACTCTAAATCAGCTAGTAGAGGAAAAGCACTCATTTCTCTTACCATCAGATTAATTGCACACTTCTTTTGGACTAATTAGGACCACGCTCATTCTGAGGTCAGAAATGGAACAAACATTTCTGAGCCTGACCCATGTCATTCTTTTTTTAATACCATCTGCCATTACTATGACAGTGTGCTTTGCTTTTCATGCTTCACTACAGTAACTAGAAGATATGCAGGGTAATGGGGCTATTTCTTCCCCTTAGGTCTTTTTTACGGGAAATCAAGAGAGAAAGGATAAAACTGCTTTATTCTGTTCCTTCCCTTTGCCCTCCTCCAGAAGCTCTTTAGCATACAGTTCTTAACAATTTACAGAGAAAATTGCCCTGGAAGAATGAAACAAAAAAATGTTTTATTTAAAAATAATTATGATACTAACCCAAATCCCCATCTCACCGTACAAGCAGCTGCAAAGGCTTTCTGTTCCAAATGGGTGATGTAATGGGCTCTTTGTCAGCCAATGCTATAATAATGAATGAAAACCCTAGATCCTAAGCTCAGCCAAGACTCTGATGAAACTCTTAAGGTTTCTGGTGCAAAGAGCTGGGACAAAATGGATTCAAGCTTGATACGGTGCAATGCTGATCTTAAGGTTAAAATAAAACGGGTTGAAACAAGGAACTGAAATGTTGTTATGAGAGAACTGTGCAACCTGCTAGGCCTTTTCCCATTATTCATTGAAGCAGGAGAATTGGATGTGCAGTAGTACGTATACCGTCACACCCCAAACCTGTTTATGCAAATACAGTGCTTTTAACCTGTCCTTTCAGTGCATATCTAGCCTAATGTAGTTCCTTGTTCTGCTCTATTTACTTGAAATGTTTAATTTCATTTAGCCAATAATTAGGATTTATTTATTTATTTGCTTGCTTGCTTGCTTTCTATACCATCCCTTTATCCAAGGATCAATGGGCTGTTTACAACATAAAAACACAAAAATATATAAAGTAGTAACAAACAATAACAATAATACCCCCACCCCCTCTCTCTCACACACACAGTTTAAAAGACCATAGATTGTTTAATTAGCCAAAGGTCTGGGAGAAGAGGCATGTTTTTGCCAGGTGCCTAAAGATATGCAATGAAGGTACCAAGTGAACCTCCCTGGGCAGATCATTCCACAAACAGCCACCACAGAAAAGGCCCATCTCATGTTGCCACCCAGAACATGAAGAAGGGCCTCAGATGATGGCCACAGGGCCCAAGATAGGTTCTTGAGGTATTGCAGTCCTCAGCTGTTTAAGGCCTTATAGGTCACTTTGTATTGGGCCCAGAATGTAATTGGCAGCCAGTGCAGCCAGTTGAGCCAGGATTGGCATTATATACTCAAACTGTTTTGCCCTAGTGAGCAACATGGCCACTGAAATCTGCACCAGCAGAAGTTTCCCAGCTGTCTTCAGACACATTGTAGTAATCTAACCTAGAGGTTACCAGAGCATAATCAACAGAAGCTAGGCTATCCCTTTGGCACAGCTGGGCCAGCTGTCAAAGCTGACGGAAGGCACTCTGTGCCACCAAGGCCACAGCAAAAGTACCCCCAGGCTACATATCTGCATCTTCAGAGGAAGTGTGACCCCATCAAGAACAGGCAACCTCCCATCCATCTGGCCTAGGGAACCTCAATTTTATCTGGATTGGGATTCAGTTTGTTGGCTCTTCTCTACTCCATTACTGAGGCAACACAACAGTGGTTTACAGTTAGGTGGTTCCCACTGGCTACCCTCACCTAGCCAGTGGATCTCAAACCATCTCCCTAACTCACCAAGGATTTAAGACCCACTAGCTAACCTCACCTGGTTTAGCCGGCCAGTTGAAGCTGTTCCTGGGGTATAGTCGCTATTGCAAACTGACAGCTTCTAGGAGCCACAAGTGAGAGCTAAGTGCAAACTGGGAGCCAAAGGTAGACAAACTATTTCAGTAGGAGCACGATGCATCCCCCAGCAGAGGTACCACCCCATCCCTAACAACCCATACACATCAAATCGTACAATGAAAACCATAAAAAGTTTTTTAAAAAAACAGGCATCAATTAACCATTGTGTAACAATATATTGTTAATTGGCTGCATAGGCCTGGCAGAATATTAAAGATTTCAGCAGGTGTTTAAAAATTGGCATGGAAGGTAGTGTTGCAGGGGACTGGGCCAATGGCACTAATGACTCGGTTTCATGTTACCAGTTAAGCCTCGACAACCTGGGGGATGACCAACGACACTCTCAGTGATCAAGCTGGGATATAAGGTTTGAGGCAATTACTGAGCCTATGTTGTTCAGGGCTTTGTAAATTAATACAAGAACCTTGAACCTGGCTGGGTAGTAACTGGGCAACCCATGCAGCTGTTTCAGCAATTGTTTCAATGCCAGCAGTCTGGTCACCACATTCTGCACCAGCTGGAGCTTCTGAACCAGGCTCAAGGGCTTACAAGGAGTTAATTAAACAGAAAAATGACCAATAGTATTAAGTAACACTAATATAACAGCAGTAAATGAAACCATTATTAAATGCAGTGCCATATGATAACTCAAAATCACTTCAAAAAGCCAAGAAACAATTACAGTGGTACCTCTGGTTACGTACTTAATTCGTTCCGGAGGTCCATTCTTAACCTGAAACTGTTCTTCACCTGAAGCACCACTTTAGCTAATGCGCCGCCACCGCGCAATTTCTGTTCTCATCCTGAAGCAAAGTTCTTAACCCGAAGTACTATTTCTGGGTTAGCGGATTCTGTAACCTGAAGCGTATGTAACCTGAAGCGTTTGTAACCCAAGGTACCACTGTATGTTAAGCCATAGAAGGTCCTACTGCTATCCCTGGCATTAATTATCCTAATAGTTCTGTTTGCCCATCTTAAGGCTATTGTCATGGCTCTGCATTTCCTTTATTTGGAACGTACTGAGTTCCACAATCACATTACTATCTGGCTTATGCCACTGTGATCCTTCCTCTGCACACAGGAAAGTAGTATGTTAGGAAGGGTTCCTGACATGCTAGTTTACTGGGCTTCTTCTAGATGTGCAAGCTATTATTGGGTTGTTGTTTTTTAATATGTAAGAACACATGATTCTGCAGTTCTTGGGAATCTTTGGTACATAAGGATAGCTTCTGATTTAACATTTCCCCTCCACTGTAGGATAAAGCTAGAGGAATTCACATAAAAACAGTAAACATAAAGTTCAGTTTGGTTTTGATGATTGGGTAAACTTGATAGCCCTGGCCTTGTTGTACAAAAAGCACTATACAAATTGTGAAGGACAACATTGCATTTCAAGCAATGGCTTGCTGAAAATGCACTAGATGTGATACAGGCTCTAGAAAAATGATTCCTTTTCAATTTCACCATCACATGCACCAAAAACCATACAAATGCCTGGTACAATTAATAAAGTTTTGGCTTCTGAACACTACTGCTCTTTGTTTTTCAAATCTTAGCATAGTAACTATTGTCTTCCCTGGTAACCTTTTGCATCTATTCAGCTTGCCTTATACTTAGTTCCATGTAAAATGTTATTGCTAGTCATATGGTCATCAGATGTGCTGATGTTTCTGAGGGCGCTGGGATGAATAAATGATAGGAGTCTTCGTAGATTATCTTCACAGGGGCAGCAGCTGTCTGCTCAGAAACAGATGGTTAGAATGATCTGAACAAGCCTGATCTTGCCTTCTCAAAGTAAAGCAGATTTGAGGTTGTGTGTGCTTTTTGCATGCTGTTGATACCAAAAGTCACTCATCCTGCATTAATCTGCAGGCTTGTTTATGTGAATATGCATACATTTGGAAACTGTAAATGCAAAGATCAGCTGTTACAGCTTCATTCCAGAAACGTAATATGAAGGAGAATAACATAGCCCAACACATACATATAAGTTCTTCAATTTGATTAAAAAATGTTATTTTGCTAAAGTGACATAGAATTAAAAATCGTGCAAAGGTGAAACATCTGTTTTGTTATGGGGTGGGGCAGCACTCGTAATGTAGCATCCCCTTAGGTCTAGTTGAAAGGCAACATGTTTCTTAAGAAGAAGGTTCTCACACAGGATCAGCTAAATGATGGTGATGATTGTTGAAAATGTTACATTAGTAGGCTGCCCTGCTCCAATAATAATAATAATAATAATAATAATAATAATAATAATAATAATAATAATTTATTATTTATACCCTGCCCATCTGGCTGGGTTTCCCCAGACACTCTGGGCGGCTTCCAACAGAACACTAAAATACAATAACCTATTAAACATTAAAAGCTTCCCTAAATAGGGCTGCCTTCAGATGTCTTCTAAAAGTTTGGTAGTTATTTTTCTCTTTGACATCTGGTGGGAGGGCATTCCACAGGGCAGGTGCCACTACCGAGAAGGCCCTCTGCCTGGTTCCCTGTAACTTGGCTTCTCATAGCGAGGGAACCGCCAGAATGATGGAGGTGGAGACGCTCCTTCAGGTATACTGGACCAAGGCCGTTTAGGGCTTTAAAGGTCAGCACCAACACTTTGAATTGTGCTCGGAAACGTACTGGGAGCCAGTGTAGGTCTTTCAAGACCGGTGTTATATGGTCTCAGCAGCCGCTCCCAGTCACCAGTCTAGCTGCCGCATTCTGGATTAGTTGTAGTTTCCGGGTCACCTTCAAAGGTAGCCCCACATAGAGTGCATTGCAGTAGTCCAAGTGGGAGATAACTAGAACATGCACCACTCTGGTGAGACAGTCTGCGGGCAGGTAGGGTCTCAGCCTGCGTACCAGATGGAGCTGATAAACAGCTACCCTGGACACAGAATTGACCTTCGCCTTCATGGACAGCTGTGAGTCCAGAATGACTCCCAGACTGCGTACCTGGTCCTTTAGGGGCACAGTTACCCCATTCAGGACCAGAGAGTCATCCACATCCGCCCACCTCCTGTCCCCCCAAAACGGTACTTCTGTCTTGTTAGGATTCAACCTCAATCTGTTAGCTGCCATGCATCCTCCAACCGCCTCCAGACCCTCACACAGGACCTTTTCGCTGGACTTCATTTTAAAATCAGGGTTACAGTATTTTTCCATGTATAAGATGAGCTTTTCTGACCCAAAAATGAGGTTCAAAATTTAGGCTCGTCTTATACACGGATAGTGCTAAGGGGAGACACACGAATGGTTTTTTGGCGCAAGCCCGAGATTGTAAGTGGTGACTGGCCGCTTGATTGTTGAGGGGCAGGGGGATGCCGAAAATCACTCACCTGCCGGAATGCAGCACACAACCACTCACGTCGCTTACAATTGCCACTTACAATCTCGGGCTCGCACTTCGTTCCGACGGGTGAGCAATTTTCGACATCTCTCCCCCTCCCCCAACAATCAAGTGGCCAATCACTGCTTAAAAACTTGGGCTCGCGCTTTGTTCCAGCTGGTGAGCGATTTTTGGCATTGGCTGCTTGATTGTTTGGGGGGGGGGATCCCGAAAATCGCTCACCTGCCAGAATACAGCACAAAACCACTCGCTTCTCAGCTGCCTGATCACCGCCATTAGCCCTCTTGCTTGCTACTGCGGCAGCCAATAGACAACTGTCCTTGTCGCAGCAAGCGAGAGTGTGATTGGCGGCCACTGGCGGCGACTGAGGAGCTGATAGGTGGTCAGAGCGGTGTGGACCTTTAAAATTTCCTGTAATTTATTTAGTGTCAACACAACCTGCCCCAAGTCTCCACTATAGCCACACCTTCATCATTTGTTTTCTTGATACCAGAGTCTATTGCTGCCTCAACTACATGCCCCTTCCAATATCACTATACTTGCACTTATTTATTTCAATTTATTTTGGCGATAGGATTTATTTTGTACAGTTGCGCTTACCTTTGAAGCATTCTTTCCCTCAAAACGTAGTTGACCACTAACAGAATTACAATTCCCATTTTCCCATCCCCCAAAGCATAACTATGTTCCCCTCCCTCCCAGTGCCCAATTTTAATGGAAAGTGTTATTTAGTTATGCCATGTTTAGCTGAATTTGTACAATACACTTCATGAATTCAGAACCAGGACCAAGATGGTGCAAGTTGACACATGTCATGTGAGCAGTGGGCAGTGCCTCAAGTGGGGCAGCTGTGAAAGAACAGAAGCATAACAGGATGATATGATCCCAGGCCTCTTTCCCTTCGTATAGAAGATGATGGATGAGGGAACATGGTCTCAGGCCCAACCTTGTCATGTTCCCAAAAAAACCCAGGTGCTCAGCTGCACTGGGCATACTATGCACCTTCCCAATTGACAGAAGAGCAGATAAGCACAGTATCTGCAGAAATATGTTGCTCCAACATTAGCAAGCCACAATGAATTTTTCAATGGATCTTTTCTTTTTTATTAAGGTAAATTTAGCAAAATTTCAAACAATGAGTATATTCAGTTAATCAGGTTCTTTTTATTTTTATTTTTTTGAAAAAGGTGTTTTTTGTATTGCATTAAAAATTATTATTATTATTATTCTCTGAAATGTGCCAAAATAGATATTCATTTGGGTTACAAGATTTCAAGCTTCCTAGAATTTTTCATGAAAATATCTCAGCTCTTTTACTAAAGCAACCCACAAACCTCAGGAATGTCTGACACATTTGTTTTACGATACTATTATCACCATTATTTCAGACTTCCCCGCATAAAAAAACCATTTAGCACATAACAAGGTTAAAAATTCAAAATCTTGCATGATCTACAAAACAAAGGATTATATCGGAAGAAAAGTCAATAGCTGCCCATCACAACGATTCTTTCCAGGTGGCATTAAATTATGACAATCACAAAAACAATGATCTTATTTGTTTTTCTGTTGGTTCAAGTCACAGTAACTGAAATGAAGATGCAGCAAAAGTAAGTGGTAGAATTCTGATGTGGAAAATAGACTGTACCACTTCATACTGTGGGTAGGATTATTTATAAGTTTTCTTGTGCAAAAGTCTATCGTACAGTACAGTGGTGCCCCGCAAGACGAATACCTCGCAAGACGAAAAACCCGCTAGACGAAAGGGTTTAAGGCTGAACTGGGAAGAAAGACTGAGGTTAAGTGATTAAGTTAAGATTTTAAGAACTTTGATTTGGAAAACCGTTAAAATGATATCCATTGAAATTCAACTAGGAGGATAGGAGGAAGTCACTTAACAATGTTAAGAAGATCAGTTTTAATAAGGATACGTTTGTCTGTTTATTTGTTAGTGTGTTTTTTAATTTTGTGAAAATTAATTTTAAAAAATGATAAAAATAAAAATAAAACACACAAAACTTTTTATAGCATTTACCTTAGGTGCTGTTGCCAGTTGCGGTTAAGCCTCTTGTTTTGATCTGGCAGCCGCTTTCTGCAAGGGAAGAACAGGCATGATTCCACGTGGGTGGTGTCTAGTAAAATCTCAGAAGCCAGTGATGAGTTTAAGAATTTTTTTCTTATCAGTGGCCACAAACCATTTTTTGCCCCTCCTTTAACTAGCAGAAGCAGAATAAATTATTTAAAACAAGCAACATTCAATTTTGCATGTGTAATATAAAGCTTGGAATCCAGACTCGCAAAGGGCTCCAGAGACAGCTCAAGACCTTCCCAGAGCCCAGAAAGCAAGTCTATGAGCTTTTAAGCTCTCCACCTTGTGTGTGTTTAATTTGTGATATCAGCTGGCTCGTGGCCAAGCGTGCAAAGCTGTGGTTGTGCAAATTAAATGCATGCAATCTGTGATCCTACTGTACATTTTCCTGCTGTGGTTTTGTCTCCCTGGCGCCACTAGAGGGTGTCAGTAAGCACACAGCACAGCATCAGTTGAAGTGAACATTGTGAAAGGAGTGATATCAGCCCTGTATTCTTTATGAAGCATGTTTATGACTGAGGGACACCTGTTGAGTTGGCTGAGGTGAGTTTTGAAGCAAAAGAACTGCAAGTTCACAGCTTATATTCTTAACCATACTTTGCATTTGCTCTCATGAGACACCCTAAGAGGAATGGCTCTTTGCTTTGTAGATGCCATTTCTTAGTAGGTTAGATGCTCTCTGGTCATATCAGCATTAACATTGTGGAAATATGCAGCGGAATAAAAGAAAAAGGGAGAGCTACTCACAGCAGCTATTCTCATCGATCTTCTTAGTGGCTGCAGAAAAGAAAATAATTTGCTAAAAAAAAAAAAAATTCACAGAAATATAATATAGAAAATGAAAGCTGCCATAGGTTTGGGCTTTACTATAGTGCAGAGGGCAAAGGTTACAATATAGCACTAACTGCATGCTGAGTCTGGTTCACATATATTATTTTAGTCCAATGTACTATGGTTTGCTGGATGAAGATCCCCTTTTTGTATGCCATAATGCAAAACCTATTTTCCAATATGCATGAATCAGAAAACTGTGGTTTAATCTCCGACTACAAATCAGGTCATGAAACCAGGAAACTTAACGAACCTCGTAATTTTTATGTTACAGTTGTGAAAGAAAGAGCACGTGGATACAGTGCTAAATCTCAGTCCAATTACACATAGTTTACTGGACTGAGACTGCTATATGAGAAATAAATCATTTACGTGGTGCAGATGTAATCAATGGGAAGCAGTGATTTCCCAGAATGAGAATAAGCTGCAGCAAGCTTCGGGCCTACACATATAGACATTCTTCTGTCCCCTACATCTGTGAGTAGTAACTGATTTTGATTTAAAACTAACCACAATTCTTTGTGAGATCTGAACTCAGTGTTTAAAGTATAGTTTGGGAATGAATGAATTATCCTGTATTTACACTCTGCAACGTATTCCAATAACTATGCACAATGGCATGGTAGATGTCGCTCTAGCTCAGGGGTCGGCCAACTATGGTCTGGGGGCTGGATGCAGCCCAGCAAGCTCGTAAATCCGGCCCGTGGACCCTGCTGCCCGCTCAGTCAGTCCCTGCTGAGCTAAACTTGTGCGGCGTTTCCTTGAAAATAAACCATGGACTCTTCACCACTTGGGGACTGACTTTCACAACACTGCACGGTTCACACTGGCTGCAGGCAGCTTCTGCAGCCAATCTGAAGCCTCGCCGCCCGCGCACTGATGTAAAGCTGGTGTGGCCATGGACGCAGAGGCTGGTGGGCAGGTGGCGGGTCTGGGCCGCACCATGAGCATCGTGACAGGGCTTCAGCCGGAGCTTGATGTGCCTGCTGGCCCCGCGCCTGGCTTGCTGCTGCTGGTGCGCTGGACAGCTGTGCTGGAGCAGCTGGAGGGCAAGCTGCGCGTCGTCTTTCCGGTGCTCCGCATGTGCAGCCTGCCTGCTGACTTGGCCTCGGACGATGGGCCACATCGCGTGGTCACACCGCCTGGGATCTCCGCGGGGACGGGCTGATAGAGCAGCTGCTGCTAATCAACAACGCCAGTGAGTGGGCGGCACCGAGACATGCTCCTGAGCATGTGCAGAGTGCGTTCCTCTTCCAGGTCCAGAGGCAGCTGTGGGACCGACTTGCAGAGTATTTATATTTCTAAAAATATAGTCCGGCCCCCCACAAGGTCTGAGGGACAGTGGACCGGCCCCCTGCTGAAAAAGTTTGGTGACCCCTGCTCTAGCCTAATTCTCCATTTCTATTTCTATTTTGCTGAAGAGCAGTGCAAAGGGCTGAGAAAAGGCAGCAACAGACTACAGCAGTGGGCTTTCACAAGTAGCTGCTCCTTGTGGAGTAGCACCCACTCCAGGCTCCATAGCTGCTAAATATTGCTGGGGAAATAGGTGTGAGACCCGAGTCCCACATCAACTCCACTCCTGTGTATTCCCTATACAAAACTAAAAAGGGGAAGTGTCACAATGTCAAGCTTTTGGAAGAGGCCCTTGAGAAGAGGCTCAGATATAAAATAAGAGGGTGTGATTTTTTTATAACAATATGGTATTAAAAAAACATACCTGCATTGCCTCGTCTTCTGTATTGAGCTATTTTCAAAAACTTGTTTCCATTTCATTTTAATAAAAAGCAGAAGACTTTGGGACTAGTCATATTCTCCAAACTATAATGACCTCTTAGACACGGAGCTGATAGCCTGTCTTTGAGTGTTTAGTCCAAAAGTAACAAGCCATGCCAGCTCCAATTTAGTCTGCACACAGTATGAAAACATAGAAAAAAGCAGACACAAGACCAGAATCAATCAGACTTGTGGCAAATCTGATCACAGATACAACCCACCCCACTTATTCTGCCATTTAGTCAGGCAGGCTAGACTTCTCTATCCTTTCCTGCGAGCGTGGGCGGCAGAAGCAACAAGAACAATTCCAGTCCTTATTAGATACTGCACGAACCAAATCAATAAAACAGATCTGCTGCTTTCCCTCGCAACTGCAATTCTGAAGCAGGTCAGGTCTTCCCTGTTCTCAGATCATCTCAAACTCCCGGACTACAGTTCCCACAATACATCGGGAAGCAGATTTTTCTTTCTGCACGTCATTACGTCAAATGCGTCCCAGCCTTTTATTCTTCTTTAAAAATAGGAGAATTCCCGCCAAATTACCTGCAAGAAGGTTGTGGCGAGCTTTTTGCAAGGGCACATTCAGCGTTATCTCGCGCTTGACGCAGCAGAGACAAGCTCGAGAGAGGCACAAACGTGTTTGCAAAACTGGCGCTTATGTTTTACATATGCAGGCAAAGCATATGTAGTGACAGTCCCCTGAGTGACAGTCCCCTGCAAACTATAAACCACCCCGCTCACAGCTCTCTATACAGTATCATACTGTATAGAGAGCTGTGAGCGGGGTGGTTTATAGTTTGCAGTATCTATATCATAGCTGTCAACTTTTCCCTTTTCTTGCGAGGAATCCTATTTGGAATAAGGGAGAAACGTTGACATCTATGATCTATATATCTAAATGCACTAATGAATCAAAATACAAGCGGCTTAACAACTAGCTACTGATGTTTTAAGCGCCTTTCTGCACAGAAACAGCGCCGCCTCATGGCTCCCAATCACCACTGCACAACCATCTGGTACAATATGACAAGAAGTTGGAAGGAGTTCCCTGAAAGTTACCCAACGAAAGCGGGCTGGCTGTATGCGCTTGAACTTGCGAGGTTGTTAGCAGAAGAACAGCAACATGGCTGCCCAGACACCTTTATTCTGCAAAGAGTGGCTGTCGGGGGCTGGGGAGAAAGGGTGCGTGTGGGGATAAGAATCTGGTTGTCCCTGCGGCAAAGATCTGCTCGAGAACGAAAAGGAAGACAAAAGAGAGGGTAGCTGGGAGAGAATGTGCCTTATTCAAAAAACTATCCAATTGCTAAGCTGCTACGAAGTTTTCTGTTTTCATTTAAACTAATAATTAGTCCTTATATTTCTCTTCCTTGGACAGACATCACTGAAGTTCTGTAGTTGCTCCAGCAGGTGTCTCTGTTTAGTTGCAGAATAATGAATGCTTCATGCACGTCCAAAGTCACAAATACGTGCTCCTTTCTACCCCTCCAGATATTTGATACTGTGTTTTTTAAAAAATAAATACTTGTGCAACATCATTTCCAGCCCTTCTTTCACTATCTAAATAGCCAACACACTGTTTCTTCTATTGACCAACAGGATCACAAGATAATTCTTTTCTACAACTGCATGCACATGAGCTGCAGTGACAGCCCATGCCCCTGCTCCAACAAAAATCACCCACCTATAGTGCAAATATTCATGCAATGGAAGCCAGCTGAAAAACATACCTGTCCAAAGGATCTGAATGGCTTTGAAAGCTAAAGGGGTGCTTCACCACAGTATATAAGGCAGTGAAGTACAGGAACACACAAGGCTTCTATCTGCTTTTCCAACAAACAGAATGCAGTAAATTCCAGTGAGTGTACAATTTGTGAAATCTCTTCCATTTTTGCAGCAGACAGATTGCTCTGTATAGTTAAAGCTATGGTTTTCCCAGTAGTGATGTATGGAAGTGAGAGCTGGACCATAAAGAAGGCTGATTGCCAAAGAATTGATGCTTTTGAATTATGCTGCTGAAGGAGACTCTTGAGAGTCCCATGGACTGCAAGAAGATCAAACCTCTCCATTCTTAAGGAAATCAACCCTGAGTGCTCCCTGGAAGGACAAATCCTGAAGCTGAGACTCCAATACTTTGGCCACCTCATGGGAAGAGAAGACTCCCTGGAAAATACCCTGATGTTGGGAAAGATGGGGGGCACAAAGAGAAGGGGACGACAGAGGACAAGATGGTTGGACAGTGTTCTCAAAGCTATGAACATGAGTTTGACCAAGCTGCAGGAGGCAGTGGAAGACAGGAGTGCCTGGCGTGCTCTGGTCCATGGGGTCACAAAGAGTTGGACACGAGTAAACGACTAAACAACAACAACAGCAGATTGCTCAGATGGCCTGAATAGTAACAGTAATTACACATATGATGTCCTGTATGCTACGGAAGTGGGAGAGCCAGTGTCCTGTGCTGGACCTTTTAAGACCCAGGAGACCAGGGTTCAAATCCCTGCTGAGCCATGAAACTCACTGGGTGATGAGCCAGTTACTCACTCCTTGCCTAACCTCAGGGCCTTGCAAAGCCAGGCAGAGGCCCGGACCAGGTAGATAATGTGCTCTCCCTTTTTTTTTTTTTACCCTGGGGATAACTGAAGTCTTATAAATAAGTAAGTATATAAATAATTTTCACAAAAGTTATGCTGACAAATAATTTTATTTCAAGGCTTGAACCATATCTACATATAAAGACAAAATGGAAAATACAGATATAAAATAGTGCTTTTAAAAAATACATAGGGAAAAGGATTATTTTAAGTATTTACATTTAAAAATGCTTTCCTAGCTTTCTTTTTTGCAAATTCTTGAATTATGCAGAAAAAATCAAGCAACTTCGCCTTATCGTGGTTTATGTTTATCATTGCTAAACCATTTAGGTGTTCTTGAGCCATTGTTGATCGAAAGAAAGACTTAATTCGTTTTCATATATTGAAACTTTTCTAAAGGCCACTGTAACTGGTAATGATAAGAAAATGCGTAATGGAATTAGAAGATTTGGAAAAATGTTTTCCAAATTCAAGTTTAGTATTTGATCGGCAATTTCTTTTGGTGACGGAGAATTAAGTTTGAAATTCGTATCGAAAGTTTGCTTAAGGAGGAACACTTCACTCTGTATTTCATCACGGGAAATATGGTTCGAGTATCACAAGTGAAACCGAGTGCATTTTTGTATCAGTTCATCATTATTGAAGTATTGTAACTTCCACAAAAAATCGAAAAGTTCACATATTTCCCTAACAGCAGAAAATTGCCGTGTCAGTCCAACAATAACAAAGTCAATTATTTTGAAGAATACATTCACTCTAAAGTCTTTTTCAGCATCCTCTTGAGTTAGACATCCCCTGCGAGTAATAAAAGTATCTGAAACACCTATTTTGACTTATACATGTTGACATTCTTGAAGTATGTTATTCCATTTCTCTCTAAAATTCAAAATGTCTGTACGCAGTTGATCTATGTTGTCCCTTTCAACATCCAGTATGGCATTGCGTGATTCTATTACCAAGTTTATCTCATGTATCATTGTGAGAAGTTTGCTCCAAATACTTGACATTACAACATATTCAAAAGTGTTCAAGTATTTTTTTTTTATTCCCCAAAGATCAGCTTTACATTCTGCAATTGCATTTTTTAATTCACTGATCTCTGATACTGCAGTTTGAATACCATCAAAATGGTTTGCAATTTGTTTTACACTATCAATTCTTGCTGACCATCTTGTTTTCGAGACTGAATGAAGTGAGGAACATTTTTCTTCACTACCTCCCAACGTGAAGGGCTTGTACTGAAAACATTGAATATTTTCTGAATGGTTCCAAATAAGGTAATAGCTTTGTTACAGGCTTCAGCACAATTGGTACCAATGAGATTCAGAGTATGATTGGCACAGCTAGAGAAAATACAGTTCTCATTCTTTCCATTTAGGATAGCCTGTACACCTGCGTACTTTCCAGCCATGTTAGACCCATTGTCATATGCTTGACCCACACAGTCTTGAAAGTTCAATTTGAGCCTCTCTAAGACGTCTAATATTTCAGTGGCAATTTCTTCTCCAGTCTTTATGGAAAATTCATGAAAACCAAGAAAGCACTCTTCAATTACAAAACTTTTAGCTTCCCTCCTCACATATCTGATGATGAATGATAACTGTTCTTGATGAGAGTAATCAGGGGTTGCATCAACTGCAATCGCAAAATACTTAGCTTCTTGTATTTCTTGAATGATACTCCTCTGGATGAATGATCCACAAATTTTAATAAACTCATTTTGAATTCTACTTGATAGGTAGTGTACTTGGAGTCTTACACCATTTCTCCTGTGCATTTCATACTTCTGCAACATGTTTCACTAATAATGAATCGTATTTACTGAGGAGCTCAACTAAACCCAAAAAGTTACTATTATGAATATCACCAAGTCGTTCAGAAGAACCAAGAAGAGGGAGACCTCCTTCTGATAAAAACAGGATAATGTTGAGGATGTGTTAAAGTATTTTCTTCCAGCCTTGAGCTGGTCAAAAACATAATTGTCAACTGCAGAACCACACATAGCAGCTCTACTTGACGTTTTCCACGCAATATAGTTTTCTTTATGTAAGTTAGAATTTTCATGGCTAGGAATGTGATCCTTTAATTTTCTCCATCCTTTCTCTATACTCCATCCTGGATGATCTGTTAATGCACTCACATTAATCGTAACTCCCCCCTTAGAGAACAAAAAACAAGATACACAATAAAGCGATTGCTTAACTTGACTCCAACACAACTAGTCACGTTTATGTTTTTCGCCATTTTTCATTATTATGGTAAAAAGACGACTTGGAAATGAATTATTGTCCTTATCACTTGGAACATTCATTGGTACCTCAAAGTCCTGAACTTTTAAAAGTCTCTCAGTATCATTTCTATTCCTCTTATTAATTAATCCAGTATCAATTTGTGGCTGTGAGGCAGGGATTATTTCAACTGAAGATTCTGTATTATTACACTGGTCAACAACAAATTTGTTGTCTGCGTTTTTTCAGTTGATTTAGGACGAATCTGATGCGCTGAATCCAAAAATCACATTGGTTTTGCTCATTCAGGTCAAGTTTTTGAGCTATGGCCACATGTCATTTTTTTACATTTTTGTTCACATGTGTGGAGCATTTTAGACGAAGTTGGTGGGGGTAAAATGCCATGTGGAATAATTGTTTTGATTGGAAATGATTATTTTAATGACAAGAAGTATTCAGGTCCGATAGTTCTGGGTGATTATGTCGAAAAGGGATCAGTTTGAAGTCATAAAACCTCGAAATCTTCCATAAATTGGTGCGGCAAAGCATAAAGTTGGGGGATCAAAACTAAGCTAATGGGGCAGCCGCCCCACGAAGTGTATAGGAAACTCCACCCGCGCATGCGCCAACTTATGACTAATTTGAAGGAAAAAAACCTCCTCTCTGACAGTGCTCGCATCAGCTTCTTCCGCAACAGGCATCAAGAGTACCTCCGTTTTTTTTCAGAAGAGAAGGACTTGGTGTACTGTGCAGATATTGCGCAGCTTCTGCTCAAGCTTGGAGTGCCACAGTACGAACCCAAAGATTGGAGACTGTTCATTGACAGCAGCAAGCGATCACTGAAATGTGTTCTGCTACACAACAGCAACCAGTTTGCCTCTATACCCCTGGCTCACTCGAGTACACTGAAGGAGAACTATGAAGCGGTGAAGTATGTGCTGGAGAAAATTGGTTATGATCAGCATAAGTGGTTTATTTGTGTTGACCTGAAGATGGTGAACTTTTTGTTGGGACAACAGTCTGGCTTCACCAAGTACCCATGTTTTCTGTGCATGTGGGATAGTAGGGACCGTGCTCAGCATTACACGAAGAAGGATTGGCCTGTGCAGGAGGAATTGGTGCCTTGCAAAGAAAGGAACGTCATCAACGACCCTCTGGTGGACAGAGACAGAATACTCTTCCCACTGCTGCACATCAAGCTCGGCTTAATCAAGCATTTCACCAAGGCTCTGGAAAAGGATGGTGACTGCTTCACTTACTTGTGGCAGACTTTTCCAGGATTGACCATGGAGAAGTTGAAAGCTGGCATCTTTGATGGTCCTCAGATCCGTCAGCTCATCAGAGATCCAGAGTTCGGAAACTCAATGAACGAAGTGGAACTGGAAGCGTGGAAGGCATTTGTTCTGGTAGTGAAGAACTTTCTTGGCAACAATAAGGCCAAAAACTACGCAGAACTTGTCAACAACATGCTGACTGCTTTCAGAAACCTGGGTTGCAACATGAGCGTCAAGATGCACTACCTATTTTCACATATAGACCAGTTTCCTGAGAACCTGGGTTCAATGAGTGACAAGCAGGGGGAGAGATTCCATCAGGACATGAAAGAGATGGAGACCAGGTATCAGGGTCGCTGGGATGCAGTCATGATGGCTGACTACTGTTGGACTCTGAAGAGAGACCTCCCTGCCACTGAGCATTCCAGGAGTTCCAAGAAATGGAAGTTCAAGCCCTGAAGTTTGAAAAATGGTGAAGCAACATGCAATTTACATGTACTTACCTTTATCAATGCCCACCATTCAGTTTACAGTAAACCTGACCTGATGGAGAGAAACGGATGCCATTTCCTGATTCAGCAGTGCAAAAATACCCTAAATCAGTTGTAGAAATCTAGACAACATTCAAAAAGTAAAAAATTGTTGCCCAGTGTTATAATTGAATTATAATTATAATTTAAACTTCTCCATCTTCTTATTCTACTCTTTAAAAAGATGTATGCTTGTGAGAAAGCCACTATTGCTCATAAGCCACTATTTCTTTAAAAAACATGGTTTCCACCAAATTTTATCCTCATTGAGGTATATGTACTCCTCGGCTGTAAGTAATATTCCTGGCCTAGTCAACAAAATTTTAAACAAATGGCCACATCTTCATCAATTTTTCATCATTTTCAAAAAAAAAATAGCGATAAGAAAGCCAAAACACTTATCTTTAAGGTACGTGTGGTTTTAATTTTTGGCAAACAAGATTTCAAACAAAAACTCACCAACTTTTAACAGCATGAAAAACATGGTCCACCATCACGTTTGCAGCATGCTGGCTGCTGGAGCCATGGTCGCCTCCACCCACCCGGCGCCCATTCCGCGCTCCTCTGCGGAACCAATCGCAGGCCCCTTCCCAGATGCCGGGGAAGCTTTTCTCTCTTGCTGCCAGCCATGGCCCCTGGGAATCTGCCCACCACCGCCACCGCCTTTGCACCTCCGCGTTCGCCCCAGTGCATCCTCTGCGATTGTGAATATGCTGACCGAGGCCCCCTTTGGAATCAGAGGCCCAGCCAAGTGGCCCATATGTCCCCCCCCCCCCCCCCCCGTCTGGGCCTGCCTAACCTACCTCACAAGGTAATTGTCAGGATAAAATGGAGACCTGTATATAAACCACCCTGAACTAATTGAAGGAAAGCTAGTATATAAATGTAGTACTGTAACTAAAAGAAGGAGTTGTGAAAGCCAACAGGTCCATACCACCAATGCATTTAAGGCTTACACAATAAAGGGTGGGAGAGACAGTGTGAGCTGGCCACATGCTGCACACTGCTTTAGCATTGCTTGCAACAAAAACTCTGAAGAACAGCTGCTAGTTGTTGCTAGGAATGGAGGAGAAATTTGTTGAGATTTTTCTTCTACGTGCAGCTTCACACGAAGTCAATTAAGAGTTGGCCGAAAGCCAAGGATGACTGAGCAGAAAGGAGTAATTCTGCCTAGAGATATGAGGCCTTAGATACATCTCTACCATTCGTTGAAGTCTCACACAGGCATGATGACTTATGACCTAACTGACTGGAAAGGTTGTTGGTCAGTGCGGAGTCTGAGAGTCATTTGGATCTGTTTTCTGTTTTTGTATATAGTAACTTGTAGAGTCTGCTGTAAATAATAAACACCTCTAAGTAAAGACCTCTAAGTAAATAAGTTACTGGTAGCAGCATCTGGTTCCTGCTTCGTCCATCCTGCCTGCAGCTGATTGCTTTTTAGAACTCTGCATATGCTCTGGCTAAGGGCCTGCAACAGGTCAAAGTTGTAAAACTCCAATAAAACTAGATTCTGTGCACATTTAAGGATGAATCTCTCATATTCTCATTTTCCAAAACAACATGAGAACTAAAATACAGTCTTCCTTGAAAATTCTCACTTCTTTGAATTCTGTGATGCTCAGCCAAACAATGTCTGCAAAAATGCACGGATTGGGGAAAATTTTGTATAAAAATAAGCACGGTGAAAGTAACATACAAAACTGCATTAAATTAGGACAAATTGCTTGCAAAAATATGTACAATAGTCATAACTGCATACAAAAATGTGTTTAATGGAAAAAAATTGCACTAAAATGTTGAAGAACGTTTTGGTGTGGAGGGCACAAACCAACCACACCAGCTTACAACCAAGCCTGACCTGTACCCAATGCATGGTATCACCCTCCAAGCCAGCATTAACATTTGTAGAATCACTTCCAATGGCCTGCAGGCTTTTATCAATGCCCTTCTTCAGGAAATCTGCAAGTTGAATAGCAATAACTTTGGCTGGTTTGTCTTTCTTTGAGCCTTTTTCTGGAGTGAAATGGTAAAGATACCTTCCACCTGGCACACTGCACACAGAATAATGCTTCCCTGTGATGGTGATGAGGAGCTGCGTATCTGAATTGTCGGCTTTCAGCATAAATTTAGTTGTATCTTCACAGCCGTCAAAGAAGATGCAGTCAATATCAGCCTTCTGAAAAAGACCATCAAATTCCAAATCCAGAGATTTCATAACTTTTTATTGGGCCCTCTTGACTTTATTGTGATCAACGACAAGTCTCTGGTCTTCTTCAGTGACCAACCCAGCATCCATAAAGGCAGCAGTGGTGATGGCAGCTGTAGCACACAGGCCAACTCCATATCCGATGCTCTGCATAACAACATTGTGTATTTCTGATGTTTTGTACTCTTTTTATTAGAAGTGGAAGGCTTTCTTAATGTCAACGCATAACTTCCATAATTTCCACCTTGGGCATTAGCTATTTGTTCTACACGTTCAACAGCAGATAAAATTATATCATTTGGTTGTAGTGAAGCATGCTTAACTAGATATTCTTTGGTAGATTTGTACGCTTCATCAATAAAAGTGTTCAAGGACACTTCGAGATAACCTAGTATGTTCGCAGGAGTCTAGACAACATTAGCCATTTAATTTATTCTGATTTATTTGTGTGGAGATTAGGCAGTGTTCTATCAAAGCAAGTGTCATCTCACACCTTTCAGTGCGTTTTCCTACCACTTTCCTTATTGTAAAGCTTCTGATCTTTCAGGGAAGAGGACTTATTTTGCACAAGATTTTCTAATCAAGTGTAATTGTACAACCTGAATTTGCCAGTATAAAAGTTAATTCCACTCAAAAATAGCAACTACCTGGCAGCACCCCTCAATCCTCCCGAAGAATTTCTCTCTAGATAAGGCATCTGCTTTCCTCTTGGAAGCCATTTCAGTCTATAATCAACACATTTATTACTGGTTTCCATCTTTTTTTTTTAATCCAATGAGTAACTTTACTTTCCCTTTAAGGATATTTTATATATAATGAATATATCACAAGAAGCATCCAAATGCTAATAATAAAAAAGTGCACAGCATTGCCATAATTAGCAATAGGTCATCCATGAAAAAGATGAATTGAACGTGAGGGGTAATTAGGGAAGGGATTAAGCTGCCAATATCATAGCACTTTTATGCAAACATATCATGCAACTACACTTGAAATACTGTGTACATTTCTTGGGCACCACATCTCAATATTGTAGAGCTGGGAAAGGTGGAAAAGGGGGCACAGCCAAAATGATCAAGTGCTGGAGTAACTGCTATGAAAGGGGTTATTTGGGGCTAGTTTGCGGGGGGGGGGGGTGATAAGCAGGGAGGCATGACAGAGGTGATACAATTACGTATGGTGCAGAGAAAGTGGGAAGGGGAGAAATTTTCCTCCCTCATAATATTAGAACCCTGCGCCAGTGAAGTTGAATTGTGGGAGATCCAGGTCAGGCAAAAGGAAATACTTCATACAGCACATAGTTAAACTCTGACATTTGTTACTGCAAGGTGTGTGATGGCCACTGACTTAAAATGAATTGAAAGGGAGTTTAGACAGATTCACGGCCTAGGACCCTCGTACCTACGGGACTGCCTCTCCCGGTATGCCCCACGGAGGACCTTAAGGTCCATAAATAGCAACACGCTAGAGGTCCCTGGCCCTAAGGAAGTTAGATTAGCCTCAACCAGAGCCAGGGCCTTTTCAACACTGGCTCCAGCCTGGTGGAACGCTCTGCCTCATGAGACCAGGGCCTTTTAGGATCTGATTTCTTTCCGCAGGGCCTGTAAAACAGAGTTGTTCCACCTGGCCTTTGACTTGGAGCCAAATTGATTCCCCCTCTTTCTTTCTCCCCCCCCCCCTTTTTCCTCCTGTGATGAGGCTGCATTTTAATATTTTAATGTTTCAATATTTTAATTGTTGTATTTTAATTTTGTTTTTAAGTTGTATTCATTCAACTTGTTTTTATTATTGCTTGTAAGCCGCCCTGAGCCTGGCCTTGGCTGGGGAGGGTGGGGTATAAATAAAAATTATCATTATTATTATTATAAGGCTGTCAAAAATCTGCTAGATTAGAAGCACCATCAAGGATCAGAGGCAGGATGAGGGCAGCTGGCTTCACATCATGTTTGTGCACTTCCAATCTTCTTCTGGTTGGCCCATTGTGGGAAGCAGGATGCTGAACTAGACCAGCCAGGGCTATCCTAAATATCATCAGGTCTAATAATACCCTGAAAGTTTATGATATTTAGGTTAATGGCAGCAATGCTTGCCACTGGGCAATGAATGCATTGTGCTAAACAAGGCTGGGCTTAGTTTTTAAGAATTGAATTATCTAAAAAATAGTAGCAACATAAATTGGAGGTTTAAAATTTAAACTGGGTTTTAGAATTTCAGTTGCATTATGGTAAGTGCCCCCATTAAACCTGATTTATATTCACATAAAGATGCAATACAAGCGTAAGAAAGTCTGCAACTGAATCTATGGCCCTCTGCCAGCTACATCATTAGTGTGTTTTTCCATGTTAAAAAAAAAAATGTACCAAGGCAAAAAAATGTGACGTTTGAGGTCAAGCATTATAAACACAACACGTGGTGATTTATTGTGTAAACTCTGAGTAAGACTTTGTCAACTAAACAGCATAGAAACTTCCTTTCCTTGTCATGAAGAAATGATGTTCCACCCACTAACAACTAATCCTTGCTTCAGGAAAGTTTTGGGAATTTGAGTTTTTTTTGTGTGTCCTGAGACTGAAATCCTTAATTACACAATTGTTCCCCTAAACTGATATACGTTAAGTTCTGCAGCACATAATGTAGGTGTTGGCCAGAGGTTTTGGATTTCTTCCCTTTCCCTTTTGTTTTGTTTCTGTTCGGCTCCTTTCCTTTTCTCCTTCACTCATATTATTCAATACAAACTTTATCCCAGAGTCAAAGGTACCAAGTGTTTAACTTCAGGGATTGCCTGAAGTTTGCAAGTTATTCCGATTAGGGAGGTGATAAGACCTCTATGGAGGAGGTTTGGGTGGTTGCACAAATAGAAATTTTATTTATGCTAGGCCAAAAGAGCAGCTACACTGTAAGGTTCTGATTACTAGCTTTGCAAATCTGGAGCACAGTGACCTTAAGGCAGAACCAGCTGTTCCAAAATGTGCATGACCAGCCCTGTGTCAACATGTGGCATCTTTGGGCAGCTGCTGTAGCCCCAGTATCTGGGGAGGACCCGCTGCTGATGCATCCAGATCCCAGGTTCAAAGCTCAGCATCTCCAGGTTGGTCTGGGAGAAAACCCTGCCTCAAATCTTGGAAAGTTGCTTCCTGTCAGTGTAAGCAAGACTGAGCTAAATGGACTAAGGTAAAAAGGGATGTGGGTGGTGCTATGGTCTAAACCACTGAGCCTCTTGGGCTTACCTTGCCTGGGCTGGTTCACTGCCGTGGAGCCCCCTCCGTGGGCCGGATCGCGGGTGTGCATGAGAGTGCGTGACCGCGATTTCCAGCGTCTGTGTCGACACAGTTTCTGGTGCTGCAGAAGTGAATCCCCACACTGTGCCAGTTTAGCACAGAGCACGGGGACTCACCGAGTGGGTGGCTCGGTTCGGGGGCGGCTCGTGGGCCAGTAAAGCAACCCTGTGGGCCGCTTGTGGCCCATGGGCCTTAGGTTGCTGACCCCTGGATTGGAAGGTCAGCGGTTTGAATCCCCGCAATGGAGTGAGCTCCCGTTGCTCAGTCCCAGCTTCTGCCAACCTAGCAGTTTGAAAGCATACCAACGTGAGTAGATAAATAGGTACCACTGTGGTGGGAAGATAAACGGCATTTCCGTGCGCTCTGGTTTCCATCACAGTCCTCCGTGTGCCAGAAACAGTTTAGTCATGCTGGCCACATGACCCAGAAAACTGTCTGTGGACAAACACCAGCTCCCTTGGCTTGAAAGTAGAGATGAGCGCCGCACCCCATAGTCGCCTTTGACTAGACTTAACCATCCAGGGATCCTTTACCTTTTACCTTACATGGACTAATGACCTATCTCAAGCCTACTTGGATATCTAAAATATATGTGTGTGTGTGTTTTAACCAGGAACAGGGCCTTTTTGGTGATGGCTCAACATTTGTTTAATTCCCTCCCACAGGAAATGCACATGACCACATTGTAGTTAAGCCATGCTCTTAAGCCTTTTAAAATTTTTGATACAAACTAGAAAAGGCTTGACTGTCTGTCTGTTTTTGCATTCTCATTTTGTATTGTTATGTAGAGCACTGCCCTGTGTTCTTTGGATGAAAAGTCTTTACAAATTTAATAAAATAATAATAATAATAATAATAATAATAATAATAATAATAATAATAATACAGCTTTTTAAAGAGGTTTAATACTGTTATTTTATAAATTGGCATGTTTTGTTTTACAGTACATTTCTTGCACACTGTCTTGCGGGTGTGCCCTTTATTCAGGCATTTTAAAACTATATTTAAACAAAGCATTTGAAACCAAGAGCCAAGCATTATAGACAAGCCTTTCTCAACCTTGGTTGCCCAGATGTTGTTGGACTACAACTCCCATCATCGCTGACTGGTCCTGCTAGCTAGGAATGATGGGAGTTGTAGTCTAACAACATATGGGAACCCAAGATTGAAAAAGGGTGCCTTAGACCTAATAATGCGAACTTTCCCGATTGTAAGCGCCCCGAAGCAGGGGCATCTCTCGCGTTAAGTCGGTTTCACGTTGATCGGTGCGATTTTTGAACGCAAGCCATTTCATTTTAACAAATGCCTCGGAGCGGCTTTGAAGGTTCTGGGGCTTGAGGATTGTGGCTGAAAGTGAACAAAATAGTTTCCCCGTTCCGGAAAAAAAGAGCTTTACCCCTAAATCAACAGCAACGCGTTCCCCGCCCCCCATGAATGACCCAGGCCCAGCAGATCCGGCGCGGGAAATAAGCGAGCCTTCGCAGTTCTGCTTCGGATTGTATCACCCCTGCAGTTTCCCCCACTTCCTTTCGATTCTGCGATACAAACATGCTCTCCCTCTCAGCTTCTTCCGGGGTTTGGATGATCAGCGAGCGGGTCCCATGCGTAGCAATAGCAGCAGCTGCCGCTCGTAGGAGGAGGCGGGGCATTCCGTGTTTCCACACTGCACGGCGCTGCGCCTCTTCGCCTGCGCGCTTTCTCTCTCTCCCCATCCTCCTGCGCTCGCTTTCGGCTGAGACACTGTTCCTGGCCTCCTGCGCTCGTTCTGCCATCGCAAAGAAGCGCCTGCGCCCTTCTTCAGGATGGTGATCGTAGTCTTCATCGCTTCTTCATCAGGTTCCACAGCGGTAAGGAGAAGCCAGCGGCTCCTGCTCCCCTCCCTCGCCCAGAAGCTCTTCTCCTTCCTAACTTTCCCCCACCCCTTTGTACTGAAGGAAAGTTGCAGCAGCAGGCTCCTTCCCCTCCCTCTCTCCCGTTTCCCCCTACAGTATTGCGATCTCTTACATTCAGGGCATTTCCCCATTTTCCTTCCTTATTTCTTTTATTTCCTCTGCTCGCTTACAAAAAATATGGGCTGGGTGGCTTTTGCAAATTGTAGCAAGCAATTTGGGACAATTTTTAGCAGGGTTTATTTTATCTGCCATTTTATGATGGGGTGGGGGGTGGGGCAACCCTGTGTATTATCGGCATCTTCAAGGCTGACATGAGTATGATCTTAAGCAATCTTACTCGGAGGCAAGCTCCGTTGTGCTTAGTACAACTTCCTGCCCTTACTGTAGCATCAGCTTTCATAGTATGAAAAGCTGAGACTATGAAAGCTGATGCCACAGTAAGGCAACTATCTCTGTGTTTGATTACCTGGTGGGTAATTTCCCACTGAAAACAACTGGATTGATTCATGAGAAAACATGCAGTAGGATTGTTTTTCTCTTCATTTGCCACAAAGCTCTTGACAGTGCAATCCTTATGTACATGTTTATATACGTCTCAGAAGTAAGTTCCATTAATTTCATTTTGTCTTGCTCCCAGGTAAATGGGTATGCAGCTGCTGTCTACAGCTGCCTAAGCAACACATGGATCCTCTTCTGGAATTTAATTCCCATTGACTTTAATAGGATTTGCTTCCAGTGAAGCATACTTGGATAGTGCTCTTTAGTCTTCAAAGTTATTTGCAAATACCCTTGAGGAAGGAGTACTCTAATCTGTACTGATTACTTTGCATGCTCCAGTACTGAATCCTAGTATTCAAGACTGCTTCTGCTTGCTTAGGGTGGTCCTTCCAGTCCCCAACTTTAAAATTTTTTTTTATTGTGTTGATTTGTCACAGATATATGTACAAACACGTAACCATGTAAGTACTGTACTTGTCTGAGATAACTTGTTTGCAACCTAGCAAGTTTTTCACTAATAACTTTAGGAAAAGCTTAAAAGTGGAGTAAACAGGGTAGACTTCTGCTCCATTTGGTTATTCATGGGTCGCAGCAGCAACTCATCTTTTGCTTACCTAGGAAGGGCTTAATCTGCACCTTCAGACCTTCTGCCTACAAAACTGTTTAGCTGGCATGCATGAAGGCATAATGTGAGTGCATCTTAGCATGTACAGAGTGCCTTTCCCTTACATTCGAGTAGCAACCACCAACTTCGATGTTCCTGGGGTTAGGCGAAACTGTACCTAGGGAGGTAATGGGTTTCACTTCTCATTCTTTTCCCTTTTTGGCAAAAGCACTTTTATTTCACGGAGATTATCCAGGAGGTAAGCATCCGTTTAATCCACTTAACGCCACTCTTCAGGCTTGTCCTGCTGTTCAGAATACAAAGGCTCAGATTTCCCTCTCTGGTATAGAAATTAAGCATTAACCTACCCCATGTTCCTTTCCTATTTCGTTTCTTCCCTTTTCAGTATCCAGTTCCACAATCTTGGATGCTCATGTTTTTATTACATTTCTATATGACCTCCCTTCAAAGGGTGTGTGTGTGCATGTGTGTGCGTGCATGTATAAATCTTGTTATTCTCCAGACATGGCTTGTGTAACTTCAGAATTAAAGCTAAATCAGGTGCCTGATTGTCAGGTGTGTAAATCAGGTGTAGCCCCTGTGGCTTTGTTTGGACAAGGAATTGGAGGGTCCTTTAAGAAGTAGATATGGTACCAATATAATTTAGAACACAGTATACCGTATATACTCAAGTATAAGCCGAGTTTTTCAGCACATTTTTTATGCTGGAAAAAAACCCCTCGGCTTATACTCGAGTGAGGTGGGTGGCAGCGGCCCAAAAGGAGCCCTTTCTCGCCGCTGGTCCCACCGCCGCCGCCCACCTCTCACAAGGGCAGGCACAGGAGCCACGGTTGGGAGAGACGCTGCACTGCTCTGCGCTGTGCCTTTTTCACCCGCGGCGCCTATGCCTGCTCTTGCAAGCGGCAGAGGCGATGGCGGAGGGATGAGCGGCCCGAAAGGAGCCATTTCTGGCTGTTTGTTCTTCTTTCTCTGCCGTTGCCGCCACCACCAGGTTTGTGGTGTGGTGAACCGGCTTATACCTGAGTCAGTAAGTTTTCCCAGTTTTTTGTGCTAAAATTAGGTGCCTCGGCTTATATTCAGGTCGGCTTATACTCGAGTATATACGGTACCTTGGTTCTAAGCTCTGCTTGGCCACTAAGTTCAATGGGTAGCTTTGTACAGTACTAGTCTCTGCCTACCTCACAGGGTTGTTAGGAGGATAAAGTGGGGAAATCCCATATTTGTCCCCACTCCCACTCTTTGAAGGAAGGATGGAATGCAAATAATATGACAAAGAACCTGAATATAACTATGATAAAATAAAGCCTGCAACAAAATGTTGCAGTGTGGAATGATTCTGCTTAGGATGTTCTATTTCATCCTTTCTCTGTTTACTGAAGATGTTTGTACTAGCTCAAACCTTGGGGTTCTCTGAACCTTCTTATAACCTCCCACTAATGCGTGGATTCTGCTATTTCGGGTGCATAAGGACCCAGCGCTTGGAAAAACGTTGTTAATGTATGATTATAACACTTGGGCTGCAGGACAAGCTGGCTTTTAAAAAGAAAGAAATTCCCAACTTGAAATGTACTTGTGGCAGATCTGCCATGTGAGTGGCCCATTCTAACCACAAAGCACCATTTTGTATGCCTGTGAAGGCTTTCTCAAAGTGCAACTTAGGAGCTGCTTTGTAAAAAAAAATGTCAGACTGTTGGTTCATCTTGCCCAGTAGCGTCAACTTCTGTGATAGACAGCAATTAAGGTGCTTCCCATATTATTTTCCACTGACCTTTTAAACAATAGAAGCTGTGGACTGAATTTTGTGCTGTCACTGGGCAATGGCCTAATCAATGCAGATCCACAGAGATTTGAACTCAAGAGTGCTTATTTTGGAATCCAGAGTTTACTAGCATTTGCATCATGGAACCAACAATATTTGAGAGTGCTGTGCAGCTGAGGTAATCCATGGTCTGGTTTGTCATTGCATCTGAACCCCGGCTAATGGGTTCTTTCCCACAAACAAGCCATGATCCCTAAGCCCAGAGCAAACCTTGGTTATAGCTCATTGTCTTGGAGAAAAATAATAAAAGACTTAATGCTAAGCCAAACAGTGGCTTAACTCTCACCAGGGGTGCAGGGGAAGCTCACTTTTGAACCACAGTAGTTAAGTTTAATGTGATGTGTGAGCCAGACCTTGCAAAAATTAAGGTGCAGCCTTTATGTAGCAAGACAGAATCCAGTATACACTGGAACTTCAGGCAGTTCAGTTTCTTGTAGATAATATTGCAGAATAACTGACGAAATGACTGTACAGTTATATTGGGGGGGGGGGGGAGCCTGTGCATGTGGCAAACACTCATAAGGAAGTGGTGAAATAGTTGCACCAGTTTTTACAGCACTTATGAGGTGGATTTGGATTGTTTCTTTATTCTTGCGTTGTGGCTTCAGATGTTTACCAAGCAGCAGGATCCACCTTCTTCTAAATCTAAAGAAACCCATCAGCAGAGTGACTTGGAGACCACCCACCCAGCTGTGTTGGAACAGCTGAATCTCTGATCAACTCCTGCCTAAATGGTTAGAACATCTGAACGCTGGTAATGCAGTTCTTCTTGCTGCCTGCTCCCACCCCGCTGAGTTTTGATGTGAAAGACCACTCAGTCAGCTCCTTCCTACATGTGGTGACCACACTTGCCATACTATGCACAATTCTGATTGCCCCACTTAAAAAATAATATTGTAGACTGGAAACAGTGTTAGAAAATAGCGAGACGCCAAGCGCATTTTGTACCTGGCTATTGGCCATTTGCAACCAAGTGAAGATGTCTGAGTGCCACCGTTTCCATCATCTGGAGGTCATTGGATCTGGAATGTTTTCACACACTAGCAACACATCCTGTAGAATTCTATCAGTTATATTTTATCTGCACAATGGAACCAAACTGCTTTTTCTGTGCAGTAAGAGCAGGAGCAGTCCAGAATAGGCCAATATGTGTGTGGACTGTCCCTGGATCAAGGGACTTTTTAAGTTCTCAAAGTTCTTAACCTAGCTCAAGGTTGTCATCTGAACTAGCCAGATGTTTAACTGATAATCAATAACAGTTCATTATTTGAAAAATAATACTTCAGGGCTGTCTTACTCCAAAATGTCAACTAGACATTCCGTTTTGGCAACTGTGACCTTGGTTTAAGGAACCATTTGGTGCCTATATCGTAACTGGAAAAGGTGCAGAAAGGGAAATGTAGGGACGTTACAAGATTTGGTGCTTTTTAGTTAACGGGGGAAAATGAGTACAGTGGTTTTAGAACACCTTAGTTTATAAACAACTTGGAAATAAAATGCTGCAAACCTAGAAGTCGGTGTTCCAGTTTGTGAACTTTGCCACCTGCCTAATAATACATGGAGACATAAAGTGAAGCTGGATGTTGGAAAATTCAGGACAAGCAAAAGAAACTACTTCTCACAGCACCCAGTTTAACTATAGGATTTGCTCCCACATGATGTAGGGATGGCCACCAAGATGGATGGATTTGAAAGAGGATTAGACAAATTCTTAAGAAGATAAGGTTGTCAGTGGCTACTAGCTATGATGACTCGGAATACCAGCTGCTGTGAAATGCCAGTGGGGAGAATGATTTTGCACTCAGATCCTATTTGTGGTCTTCCTATTGACATCTGGTTGACACAGGACTGGCCTAAGACATTTTGGCACCTGAGGTGAACCACAAAATGGCACCTCTCTCCTCGCCATGGAAAAAGAAGTGAGGGAAGATCTACATCAGGAGCAAGGGGGTGGGATTTTGACATCAGGATATGCTGCCTGGTGAATCCTGCCGCCAGAGTCAATTTCCCCACCTTGTCTCATGGGTGGGCCGGCCCTGAATATAGATCTACATCAGGATCTGCTGCACTTGTACCCCTTGAGTCAGTCGCCTCACAGGTTTGCTGTCCCCGTGCATGGCTATAAGTGTCATTGCTATAATATTGCTTTTAGCAAGAAGGAGCTTATGGTGTAGGTATTTTTCTTATGGTGACAATTGTTGCTAACACTTGATCTCAAAAATCATAGCAGAGATTAGTTTTGTTAGGGAAAATTCACACTAAACATCTTGGTGCAAGAATGTCTTAAAATGTATGGTGTGGATGTGATCAAAGCAATTTTTGAAACTTTGCAAAACTTTTTGAGTTTTGCAATGCAGTTCTCCAGCCAAGTAATGCATTAAAAAGTGCATATACTGTGGTAAAGTGCATAAGCATGCCTATATTGGTGAATTGGTGAAAATTGTGTGTATTAAGGAAATGTGATTGCAAAAACGTTGCAGAGAAATTGGGAGAAATTTACACTAAAATGAGAACTTTCCATGAAAACATTTTTTTTAAAATTAACAGTTGATGTAGAAATGCAGAGAACTGAACTTAAGAATGGGAAAACAAGAAACGGAAGAGAAACAGAGGTGTCAGATTCTCCCCTCCCTAGATGAGTGTTGTAATCCAGAAATATCTTCAGGGCCACAGGTTCCTCATTCCTGGTCTACAACACCAACCATGTTTGTGGTTGCATGTGCATAACACCAATAATAAAGCTAATTGAAAAACAAATCCAAAGAAAATGGCTCCTTCCATTGCCATTTGGAAATGCTTGGGGAATCTGTCAAATTTTGATCTTAGGTGGCAGCCTAAGATCAGGGTCTTTCCTTATGGAGAGCCTCATAAATTCAGTTCCCCATGGTGACTGCTTCTGCCCCAGATCGCTAATGTAAAGTTTTCCTCTGAGTTCTGTGCAAAGTACAGTACAGAGGAATTTGTTGATTTTGCCATTTCTGCGAATTGGGAGAATTGAGCTGATTCTGAACCCAGTGTCAGTGGTTTGTAAAGGTGCCTTTTTAATTGAACAAGCTAAATGTAAGAGTAACCCCAGGAAGTTTCAATGTTTAGTTTAATTTTGATTGCATTTAAAACAGTGTGTATATTCATGTTGTGTATATGTCTGTGTTAATAAGACATTGTATTATATTTGCAGTGGCCTGTGGCCAGTGCGGGGAACTTTGACCTTCCAGATGTTGCTAAACTGCAACTTCCATCATCCCTGACCATTAGTCATGCTTGCTAGGGGATGGCAGTTATAGTTCAGCAACACCTGGAGGCCCAAAGGTTCTTCATTCCTGAATTGGAATTGCTTTTGCTTTTTCCAAGAGCCCAGTTTAAAGGGAAAGAGAAACCCATCCCTCTCCCCAATTCTATGCCAAATGCAGAGGTCTCTGGAGTGGAGAGGCTCTTTTTGCCTAGTTAATACTGGAATTTGGATAAGTTGTGTGAGTCTCTGTCATTGCTTCTGAGATCTCTCCCAACACAAAGTGCAAATTTGGATGGATTCCTGCTTTTGCTTTCTTTGTCTAAAACCCATCAAGAAATGAGAGCAAAGACTCTGCCCTGTGTGCTTGTCAAAGGACTTTAATGGAGGGGTTGGTTCCATAAATAATGAGTGACCATCAAGCTATATCAAACTTTATGGGCCCCTGGACCCTATTCTCTTTCGAATTTGGAAGGAAAACTTGTACACATTTTGAATAAGCAAGATTGAACCACTTGAATAGAGTTTATGGTATAACAAGAGCATGGGAACAGCATGTGTTTTTTGTTGCTGTTTTTTTAAAAAAACCTTATGCAGCCTGCTGATAATGCACTTCATATATAGGTCATGCAGCTTAGGCTTTTATATAGGCTATTATGTTACCCCCTCCTCAGGTGGGTAGACTTCACACAACAAAAGGGATCCCACAGCAGAGATTACTTTTAACAGCTCAAGACACTGACAGTGGCTTTGAGTGCTATAGCAAGTGTGTGCTAGCATCCATGTGCATGGACTCTGCCATGGGCCATTGGTGGTGCTTATTTGTAATAATCATAAAGGATATGACGTAGGGTATATATCTGTGCGCTGCTCTGGTTTGCCAGAAGTGGCTTAGTCATGCTGGCCACATGACCTGGAAGCTGTACACCGGCTCCCTCGGCCAGTAAAGCAAGATGAGTGCCGCAACCCCAGAGTCATCCACAACTGGACCTAACGGTCAGGGGTCCTTTTACCTTTATATAGGAATATATAAACCTTTCATATGTGAGTCCCATTGCTTACTACAAAGCCAGGTGCCTCTAGTCAACTGCATGCAGCTGATGATGTTTGTTTGTAATGATGAACATTAGTCTTTCAGTACAAACAAAACGCCACCTCTAACGACTGGACAACGTGCAAAGAATACTTTTTCCGAACAGCGAGGCATGGTGCAAACCAAATAAACAAATGTGAAGCAACTGAGGATAAATGAGCACATTTTGGGGGGTGGGGGGCAGTTATTGTCTAGTTCAGGCATCACCAACCTTTTTGTGCCTATGGACACATTTGGAAATTTGAGAGCATTCCATGGACAGCAGTCACATAATGACTGTCATGGGAAGGGTGGTGGTGGTGGTGTTGGCATTGAGCACTGTAGGGGTGTGACAAAACAAAGAAATGGTTGCTATTGGATTTTGGCATAATGCAAAATGATTGCTGCATCTAAAATACAGTGGTACCTCGGGTTAAGTACTTAATTCATTCTGGAGGTTTGTTCTTAACCTGAAACTGTTCTTAACCTGAAGCACCACTTTAGCTAATGGGGCCTCCTGCTGCCGCCACACCGTCGGAGCATGATTTCTGTTCTCATCCTGAAGCAAAGTTCTTAACCCGAGGTAATATTTCTGGGTTAGCGGAGTCTGTAACCTGAAGCGTATGTAACCTGAAGCGTATGTAACCCGAGGTACCACTGTAGTGGGGAAATCCAAGAACAAAATGGTGCAGGCATGACACAGCTGTCCCATCAATAGGGATAAAAGGTCACCAGTGCAGTCACTCACAGAGCGAAGTTCTTTGCACCTCTGCTCTGGATAGGGAGGGTAGGCACTCAGTCTTGGCACCAAGTGCCATGTGGGCATTTCTAAAAAGATGTGTTCAATGTAGGAGAGGCTGAGGCAGTACAAAGCACTGATTCTTGTGCCCTGTGGATTTAGAGGGGATATAGACCTTTCAGGGTTTTACAGAAGTACCAGCAGCAACATTTCCCCTCAGTTAGCAGCCTCTAGTGTAGTTTCTGCTCCTTTGAACATGGTATTTACTATTGGTGGTGATCTCTCCCCCTGCCCCCATACAGTGGTACCTTCATTCCCGAGGTCCGTTCTTAACCTGAAACTGTTCTTAACCTGAGGTACCACTTTAGCTAATGGGGCCTCTCGCTGCCACCACACCACCGGAGCACGATATCTGTTCTCATCCTGAAGCAAGGTTCTTAACCCGAGGTACTATTTCTGGGTTAGCAGAGTCTGTAACCTGAAGCATCTGTAACCTGAAGCATCTGTAACCCGAAGTACCACTGTACTTTAAAAATATTCTCTGGAAGTAGTCCTGATATTCTGACTGCATGAATGTTTTGCCCAGTGAAATGACCCAGCAGAACAATGACTTAACAAAAAATAAAAACCCTAACAAATGATTAGCTAAGGCATTTGGCACAGATTCCAGTTTTCCTTCTGGGAGGCAAACTGCCAGTCACACCTTTTAAGTATGATTTCTGTTCCTTCTGTTGGGTGTGGTCTCCCATGTTTCCTCAGTCCTTTTCAAGGCATGGCTTAGGGTCCAGAAGAGCCATTTTAAAACACACACCAATAAATATTTACAGACTTAAATCCATAATCTTTATTGTTCCTGAGATGCAGAGGGGCAATATAATGTGATCAGTCTGGTACTAAATCTCATTTGACAAACTCACTCAGGCTTAAGGGCTAATTCCACAACATTCAGAGTTCTGTTTCCCATGCGCAGCAGGTGAGGCTGTGCACCACATTGGGTTTCCAGGGAAGATTAAGGATGATAAAGGCAACTTAGAGACATTTCCTTTCTGGAGAAGCAACCTCCCCCTCCCCCGCCTCTGGTCAAGGGTCACAGTACTCAGGACTGGTCAAGTTATTTATTTCTATGTACCCCACCTTTTCAATTAAGGAATTCAAAGCAGCAAATACAACCCCTTTTCTTCAAATTTTTTATCATTGCAACAACCCTGCAAGGTAGCTTGAGCCAAGTAATAGCAGCTGACCCAAGGCCAGCTAGTGAGCTTTGTGGCTGAGTGGGAATTTGAACCTGAGAAATCCCACAGGTACCTCTCACTGCAAGTAAAAAATTTAAATCACTAACCTTTTGTTGCCCTTTCATGGTACTCAAAACCACCAGCTGCACTGGCTTCCTCACTCTGCCCAAGGATAGGAATAGCTCTAAGGTAATAATAATAATAATAATAATAATAATAATAATAATAATAATAATAATTATTATTATTATTATTATTATTATTATTATTATTATTATTTATACCCCACCCTCTCCAGCCAAGGCCGGGCTCAGGGCGGCTAACAAGCAATAATAAAAACAAGTTGAATGAATACAACTTAAAAACAAGATTAAAATACAACATTAAAATATTGAAACATTAAAATATTAAAATACAGCCTCATCACAGGAGGAGAAAGGAAAAAGAAAAAAGAAGGTACCTCCCCTACTTCACTTGATACATATACTGTATATATATATTTCTGGTCATTAGCAGGATAATGCAAATCACCAAACTGGGGTGGGTGAAGCTGAGAGATAGAGAGACAGAAATAGTTGTTCCATGTAGTTCCAGGCATACCAAGGTAAATTCCCACTTGGTAAAGAACTTTGTTGATGGCAAGCAGGGCAATGTTAACAATGGCTAAACAATGAAGCTATTGTTTTGTCATAGATTTGTTTAAACTGTGTGATAGTCCCTGCTAATCCTTTAATTAGCATGTGTGATGGCTAATTAAGTCAGACCCTGTGTGCTGGACAAACACCCTTAATTCTGTGAAATCAACATGGGTTCAAAGGTAATGGAGTCAGCCTAATTTTCTTTGAGGTGAGAGCCTGGGGAGTCTGAGCACAACAAAGCATCAAATAACTAGGTGTGAGAATACAGATGAGCAGGGCCTCTCTCCTAAAACCAGGGCTTAGGATAGCAAGGTGAGAACAGGTGAGATGTGGCTTTTCTTGGGATGGGAAGGGGTTGGGGAGACAAGTTTCCTGGCAGACCTAAGCAAACAGCTGAGTTAAAATCCCAGCTTTTAGATCCCTTAAAATACCATTTTCTGTATCTGTTGTTGTGAGATCTTGATTTCTGTGTAACAACAGTTGTACAACACTACTCAGGACAATGTGGAAATGAATATATGTGCTTCCACAAAACTATTAAGAAACTCTCTTTTAATTTCAATTGTCTTATCAGGTTCTGGGGCTCTTAAAAATATATATATCCAACCCTCAAGGAATTTTCACTACATGATAACCATCTCTCTCCCATTGCATATACACCCAGACCTCATTCTAAAGTTCCCCGGGTTCACTGGGAAATCCCAGTAGCAAGTAGGCTACAAATGTGGAAACCTGTGGCCCTCCAGATGTTGTTGGATTTAAGTTCCCATCAGCATCAGCTAAGGTGGCCAATGATTGCAGTTGATGGGAGTTGTCCCCTAGCAACATTTGGAGCGCCACAAGTTCCACAGGCCTGCCTAGAGGGGAAAGGTTAAATCAAGGGTTCACAGTCTGACCACACTTTCCATAAGTTGCCTTGTGTGAGAGTTACACCTAGGTCCCCAGCAGTCAAAGTTCTGCACTACCAGTTGCTTCTTTGGGACAGCTTCGAGCTTCATTTTTAAATGTTAAGGCTCTAGGTCAGGGGTTGGCAACGTACGACCCATGGGCCACAAGCGGCTCACGGGGGTCGTTTAACCAGCCCACGAGCCGCCCCCAAACCGAGCCACCTGCTCTGCGAGTCCCCACCCATTGCGCTAAACCAGCGTGGCGTGGGGACTCACTTCCGCAGTGCCGGAAATTGCATGTGCAATCCGGCCCACGGAGAGATTTCCAGTGGAGTGAACTGGCCCAGGTGAGGTAAACCTTGCCAACCCCTGCTCTAGGTGGATGCCATGACTTTTTGAAATGTGATAACCAAATGGCCTGGGCCAAGCCAGAATCCCCAGAATACAATGGGGATGTAGTAGACAATGTGAAGGCAAACTTATAGCTGTGTTCATATTCCTTTGCTGAACTTTTAAAGTAGTGGATGGATAACCCATCATGTTTAGCGAATGCCCTCCAGCAATTGTCGAGGTTTTATGTGGTGTTTATTTTGGACTAGGCAAAAAGCCATTTTCAAGCATGTAAAAGTCAAACATGGTTTGGCTGAATTTCAGAGACTGCCAAGAGGCAGACTCTTTTCACATTGAAAAGCAGTAATTGGGGTTATGGCTATGATGATTTGGGAGGTGCTCAGTGCTTTAAAAAGAAGCAGAAGGCCGCTGGAAGGCATCCTTTTGAAACCTGATAACGTTTTGCCACATTGCATTGCAGACGGAAGTTAGTTGTTTTGACCCAAGCATATGCTTGTTTTATTTCTTCTTCTTTTTTTTAAAGTGCTTTGTTTCCAAGCATATGTTTTAAGGAGAGGAACAAGGGCGTGTCTGATGCTGGGTTCTGCAGCGGCAACATGCAAACTCAAAAGGCACATCCACTAAAAAAGAAAAAAGATTAATCAGGTTTTCTAGGTCTTCTGATTTCAAAGTTAGGCATAAAGTTAGCAATTCAGCTTGAGGGGGGGGGGGGATGGAAATGGGTAAGATGACCAAGCAGGGCACTTGGCCCCACCTAACCAGATAGAAAGCATTATTGAAGGTAGAATTATAGCACATAGAGAGGAACCGGCATGGCTTCTGCAAGCAGTGGCAGACTTGGGTACTATGGTGCCCTGTGCAAGGGCAAAATTTGGCATTCCTCCACCCTACCCCAGTCCTTGCGCTACTTTCCCAAAGGTGGGTAAGGAGGTACCTGGCTTTGTGAAGGAGGCACAAAGACTCTGGCAGAGACCTAGAACCCTCCCATCTCCTTCCCCAAGCTGGGAAAGTGCTAGCTAGGCTTTGGAGCAGAAGCAGAAGGACTCTAGGACCCTGTTAGAGCCTCACATGTCCTACCCATAGCCCAGCACCTAGCTCACCCTGCTTTGAGATGGCATCCCCTTGGATCAGTGTACAACCTTAAATCTGCTCCAGCTGTAGGTTCTGTCTAGCTAACAAGTGTTTCTCAAACTTGGGTTCCCAGCTTTTGTTGGAGTACAGGTATAACCTTCCATCATCTGTTGCTAGCTGGACCAGTGGTCAGGGATGGTGGGAATTGTAGTCATAACAATAGCTGGAGACTCAAGCTTGAGAAACACTGAACACTTCTTTTGAGAGTGTTGACAAGCCTATAAGTAGAGGTGATCCAGTCAACACTCTGTATTTAAACTTTGAAAAAGCTGTTGATTAATCACCACCCTGAAAGACTCCTGATAAGCTTAGCAGTCATTGAGTGGGTTGGTGGGGAAGAACAGGTCCTCTTATACATCAGTAATTTTAACCACTAACTTGTTTAAGAAAAAGTAGAGAGTAGGGATCAATGGGCAGTTCTCACAGTGGAGGCTTTTAAGAAGTGAGGTCCCTCAAGGATTCATATTGGGACCAGCGCTTTTTAAGTTGCTCATAAATTAGTTTGGGTTGAGCTGCTTGGCAGCCAAGTTTACTGATGACACTCAGTTGTACTGGAGGTAAGAACAGAAGGGCATTGCGAAGAGCTCTGAAAGAATCTTTTCAAAGTGCATGAATGGTAATTAAATTAGCAAATGTTATTCAATGCAAGCAAGTGCAAAGTGACACATACTATTGCAGAAAACAAAATCCACGTATACGCCTATGGAGTCTGAACTGGTGGTGAGTGACTAGGAATAAGATCTTGGATTCATAGTTAGCTTGATGAAGATTGTGACCCAGTGTGTGGCAGCTGCGAAAAAGGTGAAGCCCAGGTAAGAAATAATTAGGAAACGGATTGATAATAAAACTTGCCAGTATCACAACGTTGTTAAACAAATGTTGGACACACTTGGAATACTGTGTACAGTTTGGGTTTGCTTCATCTCAGAAAGCATAATGTGCACCTGGATAAGGTCCAGACAAGAGCAGCTAAAACAAACACAGAATAAAGAATTATGCATGGTTTGGAGAAAGTGGATAGAGAAGTTTTTCTTGCCCCTCTCACAACTAGAATCATCTAATAAAGTTGAATGTTGGGAAAGTCAGGACAGACAGAAGAACGGATTTGTCTGGGTTACGTGGTAGAATTTTCTACCACAGGCCCAGGTTGGCAAAGGCCACCAACTTGGATGGCTTTAAAAGGAGCATATTCATGGAGGACAGGCACCCCCAAACTCTGCCCTCCAGCTGTTTTGGGACTACAATTCCCATAATCCCTGACCACCAGTCCTGTTAGCTGGGGATGATGGGAGTTGTAGTCCCAAAACAGCTGGAAGGCTGAGTTTGGGGGTGCCTGATGGAGGACAAGGACTATCAGCAGTGACTACTAGTCATGACTTCTATATATTAGCTCCAGTATCAGAGGTGGTATGCCTCTGTAGACCAGTTACTGAGAATTACAAGTGGGGAAGAGTGTTATTGCACTGAGGTCCTCCTCATTAATTTCCCACAGGCCTCTGCTTGGCCACCAGTGATGCCAGAGTACCTGAGCCTCCAGCCTCAGCCCACAAAGATTTTACATTATTGCATTAACATCTGGAGGGCACCAGGTTGTTGAAGGCTGTTCTGTGTAACCTCTGGGTAGGAGCGCCTGAGGGCAACTGAGGATGGCAGTTTGGTTGATGACTTTATTTGTGAGATTCTAGAAGCAATTATCTGGATGCCTTAGAAATAGAATTCTGAACTAGGTGAATTTTGCCAGGAAGATGACACCAGACATCAGCAGCACAGGACCTGTAAGTTAAATTTCATTTAAAAGTAGGTATTGTGAGAGAGTAAGCTGCTCCCCCCCCCAACTTAGCAGGTAGAGTAATCATGGATTCGGGACTTTTTTAGCTGTGTGGGTTTTGGGGTTGTTGTGTTTTTTGTTTTTTGCTGGGTGGTCTTGGGCAAATTGTTGCCTGTCCATTTTGATTATCTTTAGTAAAAACAAAAAAAATCGCAACAGTGGTCTACCTTACAGGGTTGTTGCTAAGACAAATAGACTGTGAAAATGCTTTTGCAATTCTTAAAAAGTGTGCAGTAGACTGCTGGTTTCTTTTGTGAAACTAGTCCTTTCTTGAGGCTGAAGAACATGCATAAGACTTTCTGAACAGTTTGACAAACTTTGGAATATTTGGACAGTGTATGTTTGGAGGCAGTTAATACGTCTAATTTGATCGGGAAATATTTTGTTCTTGTACATCAACTTTTATAAAGGACTCTATGCATTATGCTGTGTTGTATAATGAATGATCATTTGAAGTGCTTTTTAAAAACATACAAACAATCCCACAAGCAAGCTCTCATACCGTGGCTATTGCCGCAGAATAATTATTTGTTTTAAGTATACCTGTCTAAAGTGCAACTTTCACTTACATTAATAAAGCTACCCTTCACATTCCTTTGAATACCTTGCAGAAGTCTTCAAAATAACTCCTAATTCTGCTCTCCTAGTTCATTTATTATTATTATTATTATTCCTCCCATTTTGCCCTTTCCACTGTCTATTGTACTACATGCACTAAGTAAGCTTGCTAGGATAAAATCTGGACAGCACAAATACTCAGTTTAATTTTGCAGAGCTTGTGTTGGCTCCCACCTACCCGAAGGAATACTGGCTTCCTCATGTTAAATACATATGCAGCTTGAAACGGTGTCAAGTGAGAGGCCCATCTGACAATCTCTGTCTCCCTGGAGTAAAACCAGCTGCTTTTAGTTTACTTTCTTGTCAAGTTATCGGAAGCAATGTGATCTTCTAGGTTTTTGCATCAGAACACAACTCTGCTGTTCTTCCCCCACACTTTTCTTTTTCTAAGACAATAAGAGGTTGTGTTCGTATCATACCAAATTAACTCTTTGATGTTAGGTAGTGTATATTTTTGTTTGTGTTTTTTAAAACACAAAAATATATGTTTTCCTGACGTGAAAGGTTCTTTGCTTTCCTTAAGAATAAAACTAAAATATGCACATTTTAGTAGTATAATTATTGAATACAAAACTGAAGCCCGAATGTATCTATCTGCAGATAAACAAATGTTTTATAAATATTAAATGCACACTGTTCAGAGAAATTCAGCATTATTCAACGCAAGCTGCTCATTCATTCCAATTTAATTTGTAATCTAATCACAGCACTAAAAAGAAATTACTCAGACCAAGCACATTTTGTAGACAACTTGATCTTGGATATATTTAAGTCTTTATCTTCCCCAATAGCTTATATGGATCTATTGTCTCCTTCCTGTATCCTTTCATTCCAGTTGATATGAAATATGTTCCACTTTTCTCTAAATCTATCATCTTGCTGCCTGCCTTCCCTAATCCTTATTATATTTGTAATTTGATCATCTGAACACAATACAACACTAAAACACTGTGATACTTCTTTAAACAGTCATAGTTCCACCCAAAGAATCCTTGGAACTGTATTGTTTTTGCTGCTGCTGCTGCTGCTGTTAATTTATACCCTGCCTTTTTCCTGACGTGACTCAAGGCGGCTTACTGATAAAAACAAGAATCTTTAAAAACACAGAAAAACCAATCATTAAGTTACAATTAAATATTGATAGAATTAAAACTATATTCATATATAAAATTTGTTTAAAACATGCCAGTAAGTACAGGTGAAGACCATTTTAGGCTTGTCAAATTGTGACGTGCTATTGCCGCCATGGGGACGCGGGTGGCGCTGTGGGTAAAAGCCTCAGTGCCTAGGGCTTGCCGATCGAAAGGTCGGCGGTTCGAATCCCTGCGGCGGGGTGCGCTCCCATTGTTCGGTCCCAGCGCCTGCCAACCTAGCAGTTCGAAAGCACCTCTGGGTGCAAGTAGATAAATAGGGACCGCTTTCTAGCGGGAAGGTAAACGGTGTTTCCGTGTGCGGCTCTGGCTCGCCAGAGCAGCGATGTCACGCTGGCCACGTGACCCGGAAGTGTCTCCGGACAGCGCTGGCCCCTGGCCTCTTGAGTGAGATGGGCGCACAACCCCAGAGTCTGTCAAGACTGGCCCTTACGGGCAGGGGTACCTTTACCTTTACCTATTGCCGCCATGTGGGTCCTTTTGGACCCAGAAGAAGGTAGAATGGTGTGGGGAGGGGTGGACCGGGATGGGGGATGCTAATATATGCATGGGGGCAAGGAACGGAACCCTTGTGTGAAATGGTCACTGCCTGTACAATAAAACCAGCACAGCAGCAGTGCTTTAATTCAAAGCAGTCAGTTCCTAAAAGCCTGTTGGAACAAGAAAATCTTCACCTGCCGGCGGAAGAACAACAAGGAGGGAGTCAGTCTAGCTTCTCTAGGGAGGGAGTTCAAACTTCGGGAGCACCCACCAAGAAGGCTCTTGGTAGTTTGTTAAGGGTGCTGAGAGCTGTTAGAAGGCAACCCACCCCCAATTCCCCTGATAGAGCCACAGTTACCAGGGTGCTTTAACAAGCAATCTTGTCTTCCCAGGGAACCGATGTATATGCTGTGATTTATAGGAAGTAGACCTATTAAAACTAATGAACATGATTAAGGTAGTTCATTAATTCTGTGACTCTGTTCTTAGTTGAATGCCACCCGCCGTCTCCATGGAAATTTCCCACATGTATTTAGCTCTTCAGAGAATAGCTCCTCCAAACTGGCCTGTTGAAATTCCAGCATGCCTCAGCATGTGGAAATAGGTACCCAGTATGTCCGTATCATTTAAATCGCCAGAAACAAAATAGCTGGGTGAGGAGCAAATGCTCAGGTGAGGAGCAAATGGATGTAGAGGCAAAGTGACAGAGACTGCCCACGAAATGCCACAACAGATAAGACAGACTCTGCCCTCTCCCCCAAATGCACTAGCAAACTTCCATGCCAGCAGTGACTGCAGATGTAGAAGACATTTTTTTTTTAATTGATGGATTCTCTGTGATAAAACAGAAACCCATATTATTATTGTGTTTAAATGCCGCGCACTGGCATTTTGTTGTCATGTGGACAGTGCAAAAAAACTTCTGTGCCAAAGTAACACTGATTCTGCCATAAATCTCTGTCTGGAAGCACCCCAAGTGGTTTTATGCAAGTACTGTAGAGCCTGTTCCATCACGATGCACCTGATGCCATCTCCCCTTGATTAGACCTCTGGTCTTTTTGCAGCCTGGCAGATACTCCTCCACCAGTTCTCCCACTGGACCCTCCTCTGGCTTGGCTCATGAGGAGAGGGAGAGTGGCAAAGATTCTGGATCCTTTGAAGCAATGTACAGGCTTGTCCAATGCCCAAGGAGAAATGTCTGGGCGAGCTGGGCTGCTTAACATAGTTCTTCAAGTGTACTGGGGTTTCCTGCAGGTCCAATGCCTCTTTTTGGATGAAGTTCTCCAAGCATCTGGGTCTGAGGGAAGCACTGTAGCTTAGCAGTGGCTTTGTTACAGAAGGTCCCAGATCCTGGTTCTGTACTATCCTATCTATGGTGGGATGAGAACTTTACAGAGGCTGATTCTCATGTAGCTTAAATGTGCCATTACCATTTGTGATATTACCTGTATGTGCCTTCAAGGCACACACATGAAGGAAATGGCTTGGTGACCTTGAAGCTAGTCCACTGCTTACATCATCAGTCCTAAATGTATCCAGTCTTAGCAATTCACACTTGGTGAGGTGTGTTTAGTTTTCACTAAAATAAGTTCACCATCTGAAACCATTACATCTTTTCTATTTAATTTTTTGAGGGTTTTTGTTTTTTTTTTTGTATTTTCTTATTCTCTCAGCACAACTCCTACCTGAACATTTTGGTGCATTGCATATGCATTTCAAAGCCACCATCAAACACATATACTGTATGCATGTGCTTTTTTGATTGTCCACCAGTTGCCCAGAATGTTTTGTCGCCAGCTGCAGAAGCTTTTGCAGGTGACATGACTTCATGTGTGATTCTTGGCTCAAGAAAGCCCCAGTGCCTGAGACAGCAGAAGCAGCAAGAGTTCAGCAGTAATTACCCACTTCTAAAAATAGTCATGTTTTATCAGACCTCATGCAATGCAGAACAACAGGGAAAGCGCTTGGAGCTCTTTGCTGCAAATGTCCTGATGGTGCTTGAATGACCTATGGTCTGAAGAGATGTCAGCACCAGCTGAGGGTACTCAGCACCCTATTAGCAGGATTGCTAGAAGTCTTTGGGAGACTGAGGAGTGAGGTCCACATGACCGTTTTCTTAAAGTGGTGACATCAATGGTGTGGTAGTAAATGCTGGCACTCTGTGACAACCATAGCCACGCCCCTTCATGAATTTTGTTTGGCCAGTGCATACTATGGCTTGAACACCAAGCTAGAGTTTCTTGCACATTTTGAGCATTTTCCGCTCAAATCCTGCTTTGCTTAACATCTAGCCTAATGAAGACTACTGGTGGACTCAAAAGCTTGTTCACTGTTTTGTGTCATTTTGCTTGGGACTTTGGAAATCCTCCATGCCCTCCCTTTTATCCATGCATGCCTTGCCAATCTACCTCTTTTTCTGCCTATTTATTTGGCATGCAGAAGATTAGCAAATAGCACCCCAGGAGCTGGCCTTGTTGCCCTGTTGTTAAATACCGTATTTTTTTGCACCATTACACTCACTTTTTTCCTCCTAAAAAGTAAGGGGAAATGTCTGTGCGTGTTATGGAGGAAATGCCTACGGGTGGCATGCCTATGGATTTTCCTCCTCTAAAAACTACATGCGTGTTATGGTCGGGTGCGTGTTATAGAGCGAAAAATACGGTAAGTGACAGAACCTCATCCCTACCTGCCTCTGCATCACTGAGTGGCATTGTCTCAATTTAGACATCACACTAAACCATGGATTGCAATAATCATAACTTAGAACCCAGACTCAGCTTCCAAATGTACAACACAAACCACAGTTTAGAAATTCTTGCCTGCTTTTGTTTTCCAAACAATGTGTGCTCCTTCTCACAGAATATTCCGCAGAGTTCCAAACCATAGTAAGTTGGTTCAAATGGAGCCTTAAGCCAAGCTGTGATTTAGCCCAAAAGCACTGGCTCCTGGGGCAGAGATTGACATCTCTTTGCTTCTCTTCAGCCCTGTTGCTGCTGCCAGTGGAGCAAGACAAACCATAAACCCAAGTTCAGATGACAGGCTAAACCAAATCATGGCTTAGCACAGCAGCAGCAGGAGGATTGGGGGAGGAGCACGGTGACCATGATCTCCTCTTGAGGAACCTACGGTACTTGTTTGTGCATTCTCCTGAAGACATAGTTTGGTTTAGCATTAGGTGTGAACTGGCTCTATGTCTTTCCTTCTACACATTCAAGAGAGAGAAAACTTGGCCACAAGCATTTAAATAGTTTTCTTTGGCAGATTAATAAACTGAAGCATTAAATGATTGATAGATTTGGTGAGAAGGTTAATCTGTAGGGTTGATAATTGAAGAGCACCTTTGTTCTGCTTTTGAATCAGTTCTGACTCTGGTTTGCTACTGAAATAGAAAGTGAAAAAAGTCAAAGCCAAGATGGCATTTTGCTTCCAGCAATGAGTGCTGTCTCTTGATTTATTGCAAGTTTACCTCTTGCTTCTCTCAGTGGAATGTTGTGAAGGTTTGTGCAACCTGAGTATCTGGAAATGGCAGTAGCAGAGGGAAAAAACCAGCTTGTGTTTATTAATGTTCTTTTTAAGGAAGAAGAGTGAGCTGTAATATTCCATGGTGTTATGTTTATGTAGCCTTCAGGAAACTCTAAATCTAAATACTATAAATCTTGTGGCACCGTTTGGCACTTACAGGTTGCCAAACTTCTTGTGAGCTGAGCTTGTTTACTAATGCATCACAATATGCAACCGGTGAAGTAGTCTGTAGCTAACAAAAGTTTCTGCAGCAGTAAACCTGGTAGTCTTTCAGGCAGGAGTGGGGAGCCTTTGACACCCCCCCCCCGATAGTGTTGGACTCCAACTGCCACAATCCCTAGTCAGCATAACCAGTAACGGGGGATGTTGGGAATTCTAGTCAAGCAACATTCAGAGGGGCTCAGTTTCACCAGCCCTTGCTTTATGATATTGTTCACACTACAGTGGTACCTCGGGTTAAGAACGTAATTCATTCTGGAGGCCCATTCTTAGCCTGAAACTGTTCTTAACGTGAGGTACCACTTTAGCTAATGGGGCCTCCCACTGCTGCGGCGCGATTTCCGTTCTCATCCTGAAGCAAAGTTCTTAACCTGAGGTACTATTTCTGGGTTAGCGGAGCCTGTAACCTGAAGCGTCTGTAACCTGTAACCTGAAGTGTCTGTAACCCGAGGTACCACTGTATAGCTAAACAATGACTTGTCTATAACCATCACTTTATGCACTTACCTTGTTTGAGCCATCTCTTCCAACAGCTCTAACTGAAGGGTTGGTCGCTTTACAAAAAAATCCCTAAGGGCAAATTGGGTATATTCATGTCCTCCACAAACTATGTCTGAACCCAAGCCCTTTATGTTTCACTGAGGACAAAAGGAGGCAACTGTCTCAGCTGAATGACTTTGTAGGCTTATTCCTTGGTTGATCTTTTTTTTTTTTTTTTTTTTGTTCAATGGGCTAACATGGCTAGTCTTCTGGAGGATTTGTTTGTGTGCCCCACATCATTTTTACAGGATCAGTTTCTTTGTAAGGAGGAAGTTTTGGAGATTTGTGCCATGTTTAACTCATTTGATTTACAAATATACAAGCTGATGGGAAGGGAGGAGCAGGCATGTACCCGGGCCAGCAAAATTTTCCAAAAGCTCAGCCCTCTAGATCTCTCTTTCTGGCCTTTAGGATTCTTACCAGGTCATCGTCCCCAGCCACCCCTCCTTTCTCTGGGTCACACTCTCTCACTCGCCCTGCTTTGCATCCTTCTTGTGTGCCTTTGCCAGGCAGGATGGGTCTTTGAACTCTGGAACTGCCTCTTGCTTCCCTTGAGAGAGATGGGTTTGTGAGTGTTTATAGGCTACTGTAGGAAGCCAAGCCTCCCATACAAAGCTAAAATTTGCATGTGTTACTCTGCTCACTTCTGTCTCTGGCCCTGCACACTATAAGCACGTGGCCCCCAGAAGATTTCCCAGAAGTGAATGGGGCCTTGGCTTGATAAAGGTTCCTGGCTTTTCCAGAAAGTGGGAAAAAGTTGCCTTTTCAAAAAGTGAAAAGCCGAAAAGCCCAGCTAGAAGCAGCCACATCAAATTCCAGTTGCTACAGAGTTTCCTTTTATTTCGTTTACAGTAATGCAAGGAAATTCTGTGCCCTTTAGAAATAAAAGTTCTTGGCTTTGTTTGTTTGTGGCATGCAGGTTAACTTCTTGGCTGGTTTTGTGTTCGTTTTAGACTCTGAAAGCACAACTGTTGTTCTCAGCTGGGCAGTTTCGCAGGGTGCTCTTTCAAATTGGAATGGTATGCGCATTCCTGGTGTTCTCTGGAATGTCAAAACGACATGCAGTTAGGACCTCCAGACTGGCTTAGTTCCCTGTGGATAAATTAATTTGACTTGGCAGCAGCCCATCTCTCCCTTGTTATCGCTCCACTGAAAAGCGGCTCTCTTCTTCTGAGTTTTATCAACAGCAGTTCAGGCAATTTGAATGGACAGATCCTGTGGGCTGGCACCAAGGGTGCCCTGTACAACTTAGTAGTATGCCAGAAACAATGAGTGTCATTCCTGGTTGTTGTTGTTTTTTAAAAATACACCTTTTGGTACCGCTCATATTGAAAACTAACCCTCTCCAAAGAAATCTTGGGAATTGTAGTTCTGTGAGGGTGCTGAGGGGGCTTACCGTCAGTTAGGTAATGAACCCATATATTTGTTTCCAAAGTGTGGGTTTTCTTTTGCTGCAGGATGCGAGATGGTTGGTGTCAGGAAGACGTTCTCCTTTGAGTAACATAGGATCTGTATTAACTGTCTATAGGGTACAAAGTCAAATTCTTCCTCTTAATACACAGTCTGGGACCAGCTTACCTTGTACCATGTATCCCTAGCCAATCTTTGTCTTCAGCCAGAGAGGCACTATTAATAATAATAATTTATATTTATACCCCGCCCTCCCCAGCCAAGGCTGGGCTCAGGGCTGCAAACAAGCAATAATAAAAACAAGTTGAATGAATACAACTTACAAACAAAATTAAAATACAACATTAAAATATTGAAACATTAAAATGTAGCCTCATCGCAGGGGGAGAAAGGAAAAGAAAAAAGAGAGGGAGGGAATCAAATTGGCTCCAAGCTCTGTCTTACAGGCCCTGAGGAAAGAAATCAGATCCTGCAGGACCCTGGTCTCATGAGGCGGCAGAGAGTTCCACCAGGCCGGAGCCAGAGTTGAAAAGGGTGCCTTGCTCCTGCAAGAAACAGGATGTTTAGTGCATCTGTGCCTTGGTTGGGGAATTTGTTGCCTAATTAATACAATATCAAGACAGCACTTTGTTTCAAATGCCTGCTTCTGATGTGTCTTGCTCAGTCCGTCAGTTATCTGTGAATCGTTGCCCAGAGGTTAAATTACTTTGTGTTGTTTTTATGGATGTGTGATGATTAGCGCCAAGATACTTTGTTTGTTTGTGGTATTTAGGTATATAAAGCAAGCAGAACAAAGGATAACTTGTAGCTGGGACAGATGGAGCTAGCCCTAGGCAGAGTAGGCCCAGCAGAGACCTGGCTGCACTTGATCCTGAACCCTGCCCCGCTGATCTGAAATGAGGGCAAAGCTGGGGTGAATTTATTTGTTCTGGCTTCTCAGTCTGCAGCTCTCCTAAGCGTTCCTCAGGAAACAGGGCTGCTGATAGGCCTACCCAAAATAGCTTAATTGTGCTTCTTGGCTTTTCAGACCCTATTGTTACTGCACACTTCTGAGACTCTTACCTGAGCTATGGACACATCCTTCTAGGGCAGATGGGGTGCCAGCCTGCCGTCTTATATCCAGTCCAAGAGACGGTACTGGTAGCCAGCTTATTTATTCCCCCTTATCCTCAGTGTAACCCTCAGTAGGTAGGAGAATAGAGACTCCCCCTACTGCCGGGCTCCTTGCCTTTTGCCCTACCTGGCGCTGTGGCATGTGGGTGGCGCTGTGGGTTAAACCACAGAGCCTAGGACTTGCCGATCAGAAGGTTGGCAGTTCGAATCCCCGCGATGGGGTGAGCTCCCGTTGCTTGGTCCCTGCTCCTGCCAACCTAGCAGTTCGAAAGCATGTCAAAGTGGAAGTAGATAAATAGGTACCGCTCCAGCAGGAAGGTAAATGGCATTTCCGTGCGCTGCTCTGGTTCGCCAGAAGCGGCTTAGTCATGCTGGCCACATGACCTGGAAGCTGTATGCCGGCTCTCTCGGCCAATAAAGCGAGATGAGTGCCGCAACCCCAGAGTCAGCCACGACTGGACCTAATGGTCAGGGATCCCTTTACCTTTACCCACCACTATTCCCGACTTCACTGTGTGACATAAATTTCTTTTTCCATTCTGACTTGCTGTTGGTCTGACAGTGTTCAAGAATCATTCTGTCTTGTGCCTGCTCTATAGCTGATTGGCACTCTAGAAGCGATCTTGCGGAGACTTAAAGCCCTCCCTTCCCCCACTCCCACTGGAAGGACATTTTGCCAAATAAACATTTTAAAAAAGCAGACGGAAGTTGAACTGGGCTGTTATGTGGGTTTTCCTCGTGCTCTAGAGAGTGATCTCATTTTAGCATGTTCAGCAAAGCTTTAAAAAAAAACACCTTTGAAATTGTCAAGCATTCCAAATATTTTATTTGTAATTGCCATCTATTTGTTGTTACTAATGAGCTTATGCTACAGAAAGCACTGGAAAACAATTCAGAAAATTTTCGGCTCTGTACCGCTGGCTTGCTGCTTTATTAATTAGGGAAGAGTGTGAGCTATTGACTACACAGTGTTTCTGTAAAACACAGAGCAGTTCCTGGCTTGATGCAAGTTTATTCCAGAGAGCAGAATCATTTCTGGATTGTTTAATTAATTTTGAAAGTATCCACGGTGTGACTGGCCATCCACACAGACCCTTGTCAAAAGGTGTGGTTTTCGTTTCTGTTTTCTCTTTAAAAGTCTGTTTCAATTTTCTCCTCTATGTCTGTTCTTTGACAGTGCAAGTTACATCCCCTTGCTTGCATGACCCTGTACATTCGTATTTCCTTTCTGCAAAAAATAATAATCTATGAGGATTAGTTAAAGCAACCTCGCATTATAGCACTACCTTGATAGCCATAGGTGACAAGGAATTGTGTGCAGGCATGTTAGGAGGTTGGTGAAGGTTGGCTTAGACAATATTGTCTGTTGGGCTTGCTCTACACATGCAGCAGAATGAGGTGGTAGAATGGCTGTAGCCCTATCAACAAATACCTCCTAGCAGAGAGAAAACTAGGACACCAGAGAGGTCATTCTAGCCAAGCCCTTTGCCTGTTGAGCTGGTTTTCTGTTTGCAAAGAAGGAGCTGTAATGCCAAGGCAACATTCAGACTTGCAGTCTCAATTAGTGTAGTCCATCCTGTTCTGCTGCATGTGTAGACCATGCCTCTGCCTTCATCCTTCATGTCACTGCAGTGTACGTAGCTGAATGAGCATCCTACCAGAAGCTTCAGACGTGAGAATCAACTTGTATTTCTCCCTCTTGCTTCCCCTTTCAGCCTCTATACTCCAGCATGCCAAGGAGCTTAGCTACCATATTTGGAGCTTGTCTGCCTATCTTCTGACCTCACATCTGCTCAGTAGAGGATTTGGGTGTTTTTACTTGTCCAAATATGGGAAAGCTGCTTGAAGAGTCCAGCATCTGGCCTGAATCGGAAGTAACACAGTGTTTGTAGTGCTGCTTTTCTTAACAGTAGTCTCATTAGCTTAAAGCCAGCTTCTTTTTAAGCTTATTTTCTAGTGACAGGAGTTATCTGGAGATGGACAGATGCGCAGTCTGAAACCTACAGTTTCATTATACCAACATAGGAATCTGACTTTATACTGAGTAAGACCACTGGTCCATCTAGCCCAGCATTGTTTACACTGACGGGCAGCCGCTCTCCTGTCCTTACCTGGAGATTCCAGGGACTGAATCTGGGATCTTTTGCATGCAAAGTAGATGTTCAACTACTGAGCTTTTGGCCCTTTCTGTAAAGGAGTGTGTCCTCCATTGTCTCTCAAGCCAGATGGATGCCAACAACCCAGGATACTATCCAGTCACGAGTAAATAAATAATGTAGGTTACATTTGGGTGAGAAATGGTAGTAACCATGGTTAGATGCTCCTGTAGGCCAGTAGTAGTTCACTTTGTTTATTTGTAGAAACCTGCCTGTGCTGTATGATTGGCCTTGGAGAACCTTCTTTTAGTCCCACCCATAACAGCAATTTGGTTGCTGGTCACCAGCTTAGCTTGGTATGCCAAATGTGCCCTTTCCTAGACAGGGATAGTTTGGCCACTGGGATTCATGCACTGATAACTTCACAATTGGACTGCTGTAATGCCTTCTTTGGGGGGCTTCCCTTGAGTCTGGTCCATAAGGTGTAGCTGGTGAGAACCTTGTGGCCATAATGTTGATTGTAGCACCCAGTCGTGTACATTATTGCACCTGTGCTGAGGGAACTTCACTGCCTGACAATCAGTTACAGGGACATGTTCAATATATTGTTACTAATATATAAAGCCCTGAACGACTTCAGACCAGGTTACCTGAAAGACTGCCTTTCCTTCTGTATAGACTTGCAAAATCACTTAGGTTGCCTGGGGAGATTTTACTTATGGTAAACACTACAGAGTATTACAGGGCGGTAAACCAAAAATGGGCATTTCCTACCATTGCCCCTGCATTGTGAGGCACTTCCTCCCGTTGCACATGAAACATCACCCACCAGTTGCTTCAGAATGTCTTGTAAAGACATACCTCTCCCCCCCCCCGGCTTATTCTGATCCATGAGATTTGATCCTGTTATTACTAAATTTCTATTCCCACCTGATTCCTATATATATATATATTGTTCCAGATTAAAAAGCAGCAGCAGGACGTGTGTGGCTTTTTGGAAGTCAACAAGATAGAGTATGAGGAGAAGGACATCGCGGCCAATGAAGAGAACCGCAAATGGATGCGGGAGAACATCCCCGAAAACTGCCGGCCGACCAGTGGGAATCCTTTGCCTCCACGAATCTTCAATGATGGCCGGTACCTTGGGGTGAGAACCAGGCCTCTCTTACCTGCTTTTTGGAAGGATACAGTGGGAAATTCTGTGCAAGCCTTGAAATTAGGGCTGAGAAGAAATCCTCCATCCTAGTCCAAAAGTGAACATCCAATTTTCAGGACCCAAATTTCGGTTTGGGGTGGGGGGATATTGTGACAGTGGGCAGCAGTTTCTTTTTCTTGTCCTCTTTTTTTGTACTTTGTATTAAAAGTTTGGCGAAGGGCTGTAGCTCTGTCGTAGAGCATCTGCTTTGCACACAGAAAGCCCCAGGTTCACTCCCTGGCGTCTCTAGTAGTCAGTGTAAACAATGCTGAGCTACATAGACCAATGATCTGACTCAGCATAAAACAGCTTTATATATAAGGTAAAGGTAAAGGGGCCCCTGACCATTAGGTCCAGTAGTGACCGACTCTGGGGTTGCGGTGCTCATCTTGCTTTATTGGCCGAGGGAGCTGGCGTACAGCTTCCGGGTCATGTGGCCAGCATGACTAAGCCGCTTCTGGTGAACCAGAGCAGTGCACGGAAATGCCGTTTACCTTCCCACCGGAATTTATCTACTTGCACTTTGACGTGCTTTCGAACTGCTAGGTTGGCAGGAGCAGGGACTGAGCAACAGGAGCTCACCCCATCACGGGGATTTGAACCGCCAACCTTCTGATGAGCAAGTCCTAGGCTCTGTGGTTTAACCCACAGCGCCACCCACGTACCATAGCTTCATATATAAATGGTTACAAATATAACACTTACAAACAGGTCTAAAAGCCTGCCAATCTCCCTAGACCGGCAAAGGTTTTTTGATTAAATTTAAAATCATGTCTTCTTCTTTGGCGATCACTTGTAGCCAAGTAAGATTCTTCCATGTCTTCCATGAACACAGTCTTAACAGTGAGTCCCTAAGTGACTGTGGAGGCCAATTCTGGATCCACACGTCCTTCCACAGTGGGGCCATAGGTTTGCGGGCAGGAGTTGATCACGGTGAGGATTTGCCAAGCGTGCCTTCCTCTTAGGACGTTTCTCCCTTTCGTCCTGAGTTTGAGCGTCTTCATACACCTTTGTTAAAGGCTGTTCTCCATTTGGAGCGCTGGCAGTCCAGTGTTTTCTCAATTGTTGGTGTTTATAGCACATTTTTTAGTGGGACACGGGTGGCGCTGTGGGTTAAACCACAGAGCCTATGACTTGCCGATCAGAAGGTCAGCAGTTCGAATCCCCGCTACAGGGTGAGCTCCCATTGCTTGGTCCCTGCTTCTGTCAACCTAGCAGTTCGAAAGCACATCAAAGTGCAACTAGATAAATAGGTACCGCACTGGCGGGAAGGTAAACGGCGTTTCTGTGTGCTGCTCTGGTTCGCCAGAAGTGGCTTAGTCATGCTGGCTACACGACCCGGAAGCTGTATGCTGGCTTCCTCGGCCAATAAAGCGAGATGAGCGTGCAACCCCAGAGTCGGCCATGACTGGACCTAATGGTCAGGGCTCCCTTTACCTTTTTTTTTTTAATAGCACATTTTTAAAGATTTGCCTTGAGAAAGTCTTTAAACCTCTTGTGTTATCCACCGGTATTTCGCTTTCCATTCTTAAGTTGGGATAGAGTAGTTGCTTTGGAAGATGATAATCAGGCATCTGAACAACATGACCAGTCCAACGAAGTTGATATTGAAGAATCATTGATTTGACACTGGTGATCTTTGCTTCATCCAGTGCACTGGCATTAGTTTGCCTGTCTTCCCAAATGATATGTAAAAATTTTCAGAGACACTATTGATGGAATCTTTTGAGGAGTTGGAGCCTTTTGAGGAGTTAAAACCATGTAATAAGTTACCCAGTGTGTAAAAACCATGCAGTATGCTCATATTCTAACCCCTTTCTCCTGTTTTATTGTGGCTGATCTGGAGCTTTCTGTGTTATTCCCTTGATACTCATAAGACGAGACTCTGCTTTAGGTGCCTGGCCTTTATGACTTGAAGACATGCAAAATGTTTTGCCCTTAATGGCAGCTCCTTGGCTAACTTCACTTTGGTTCTCCCATGTGACCTGCCCGAGATCTGTGACCTTTGGTGGGAGAGGCTTTGCATTAAAGAGATAGGCTGATTACATCACAGGGGGAATTGAAAAACCTCCTGCTGGCTCCGTTAAACACTAGTATTTTCTCAACTGCAGTTGCAAAATTACTGGTTTTCTCTGTCACACTTGGCAGTATAGAGTCAACCTGACTGAATCCAGCAATATGTCACTGATGATGGTTAATTAATAATAATAATTGAAAGGAAATGGTGTATCTGGGTGGTCTATTTTTCATTATCCTTTCCCTTCCAGGGGTCGGAGCACCAGCTGTCACTTAAAAACAGCAACTCTGCCTTACCAAAATACATTATACTGTATTTGCTTAAGCAGTGTACACGCTTGGACTTTCCCTGGCGCAAATTGGATCCAGTCCCACTAAAATGTGGAAGTGTGTAGCTTCCCCTTTTGCTTTTGGCTTCCTGTTTGAGTTCACTTAGATTTCCATCATGCAAGACACAGAAAGCTTTGGGATTTACCGGTGTCATCCTGTGCAATGCCTGCTCAGAAATAATTTCCATTCACTCCAGGCAAATCTGTACAGGATTGCAGCATCAATCTCCTCCCATGTTCTTATTCAAATTTTTCATTTTTAAATTGGATGCTGATTATTATCATTTTTAAGAAATGATGCAGTCTCCTTCATAACCTAATCTTAGAGAACACTTCTCCCTGCATGAGCCCCCACCTACCATATCTCAAAGACTAGCCCAGGGTTCACCAGCCTTTTTAGATTCTGGGGTGAGCACCTTCTGATTACTTCCCAGATCAGCCCCTCCCTGAGAGAGTTTAAGGGGGGGGGGGGAGAAAATAAGCACTAACGCAAACATTTTGGCTTTCCAAAGTGTAAACATTGGAACCAGTAGAATTAATCTGAATCTTGAAAAGGACGTAGAGTTGAAAAAGGAAGTGGGAAGGATTGTCGCTTTTCCAACTTCTTAAACTTTTCAATAACCATCTTCACAACCAAGGGGGCATTGTGTGAGAATGGTTTTTGCAAGTGCCAGGGTAAGACTTCAATGGGCTCTATTGTGCCCAAGGGTGCCATGTTGGTGACCCTTGGATGAGCCATTCTAACTGGATTGTTATTGCTGGAATGTTGATTCTCTTTCTGCTTTTTTTTAATCTGAAAGAACTATGACGATTTCTTCGAAGCTAGAGAGAATAATGCGGTATACGCCTTTTTAGGCTTGACTGCCCCACCTGGTTCCAAGGTACGTATAATTTCATCTTGATGCCTGCTTTTCCCCCCCAGACAGGTATTTGCGTAAATATTTTCACTTCTTTAGTAAAACATCATAGTAGTTCTAAGGGAAGATTTCTACTTGTTTTCAGAAAGTCAAGCTATGTGCTTTTGCAGAAAGCATCTATGGAGGATCACTCACTATCCAGATAATGACTGCAGCATTGGGGGCACCTAACCCTCTGCACCATTGTCCTACTGAAATCATCCCACCTCGAACACACACACACACACAGAGAGAGAGAGAGAGAGAGAGAGAGAGAGAGAGGTGCTGCTAATTGCCCCAATGGTGCTGTGTATTACTGGTATACCCTTGATGGGGCAGTATTGCAGGGAAGAAAGGGTTAAACCTCTCTCTCTCTCTCTCTCTCTCTCTCTCTCTCTCTCTCTCTCTCCCCCCACCCCACCCCCCCGCACCTTAGCCCTGATCCAGGTTGGCTGCTTTTTCTGGCAGAAAGTAGACTGCTTAAATCCTGTGCTTACCATAATGTGTAGGAAAGAGAGGAGGTGGGTAGGGAAACAATCCACAAGAGGGGACAGGAGAGGGAGTCCTTAAAAATCAGAACTTGCCAAAGCGTTTGTTGTAAAGGTGAATGTTAGCCGTGAAATATCTGAACATTCTTGGAACCTGCTGTCTCTGTAATAGACTTTTGCCTTAGGTAGTTTACAGACTTGTTTTGCGTAGCTGTCTAGGTTAGTTAAGCACTGGATTCCTGTGAGAGGTCTTGAAATGGGAAAATTCTTTTCTGATTTCAATCAGATGAGATAGGACTAGCTTGCCTGCTAGCATTCTTCTATGTAAACACGTTTGAAGAGTAATTGATTCGCTATCAAGTATTCACAGTGCTACATTTTCTCTCCAGCCCACCTTTTGATCTGATAAGTTGGTTCTTAAGGTTATTGTTCTTAAGGTTATTAGCTGTCATGCTTATTGACTCCTTGAATTTAAAAGGGGGAGGGTTTGAAAATATTTAGCATTTGTATTGTGAACCATTGCTTTTTGTGTATGTGTGTGTTTTGGTTATATCTCTCGCACACAGAGAGACACACACCAGTTTCCCTGAAAAGAAACTCTGGGGGATATACCTTGACTTTTCAAAACCTAGCTACTGAATTGCTGATTGCAGGATTTGAGTATACACAAAAAAATGTACATGTGATGTCCTTGCAAACACACCTGAGAGCCAGGATTGGCCCTGCCAAGTACATACTGTATGTGCTGAAAACTTGGGTGGTTGTTTTTTAAACACACACAAGCACACACACACACTTATAAATTTGTTTAAAACATACCCAAAGCAACAACTTAGTGCAAAATAAAAAATCAAGGTTTCTAAATGGAAACATCTGGTTTAAAAATGTGCTGGTTTAAAAACTCATCACCAACAACAGCAAAAAATGGAGTTCACAATGCAGGAAATACATAGAAATGTAGCTGTTGAGCATCTCTAGGGAGGACATTCTAGGTTTGCTGTTGCACAAATTAGAATGCAACTTAAAACTTTTGACAGATGTAGGATAAAGAGACATTGGAACAGATTCTTCCAGGGGTGCTGGTTCCTATTGGGACTACTAGGGCGGTAGGAAGGTGGGTAGAGCTAGAACCAATGATAGCCAGAGCCTACTAATTTTAGCTTTGTACCCATCCTCCTCCTTCCTGCTGAGCTCTGCAAGTGGAAGACCAAGACTAAGGAGGAGGAGGATGGCAGGCAGGACCACCCCTGGCTTGGCCTGCAAGTAAGAAGGACTGCAGTTGGTGGGGCAGTATCCTGTCTATCCTAATGGATCAGCCTCTATTCAGATATGCTCTGAGCCCACCTTGAAACATGAACTTTCAGGCATTTAAGTGACTTGGGCGGTGATCCTAACCCCACATCTCTGGGCGTAAGCCCAACTGAATTCAGTGGGACTTGCTTCTGAGCAGATATGGTTAGGATTGCATGGCCGAGTACTAGTTGAAGCCCTGCCATCTTGCCCTTTTCCACTGGGTCCATGGCCTCCTACTGCCAGCCACTCCCTGCCCGCTGTTGTTGCAGAAGGCAGAAGCAGCAATGAGCAACAGAACCAGTGTGAAAGGGGCAAGACTATGCAGTCCCAGCCGGTGTTTGAGCTAGTCTGCCTTTTATGTCCTATGCTAGCACACAGTGTCTCCTTGGGCCTGTGAGTGATAAGCTGAGATCAGTGGGAATTCTGCCATTTACACAATGTGGCTTTGTTATTTGCCCAAGTAGCACCACAATTTTTCCTTTCTTGTCTGTCATCAAAACAAACACACGTGTCCAAGTTGCCATTGTTTTGTTTTAATAGTAGTAACACCCTTGCATTTTGTTTATTTATGACGTTGTTATTGTTGTTGTTCTAGGAGGCAGAAGCTCTGGCGAAGCAAGAAGCGTGAATATTTTCCCCTGTGCCTAAAGCCTTAAAATGTTCTGCGAAGGGAAATTTCAACAGCTTTTTGATACAATAGCAAAAATATCTATGCTTCAAGAATTCCACCCCACCCCCCCACCACCTATGCTGATTGCTGCACACAGCATCCCCACTATACATGAATATAAAATGGAAAATGCCAAGTGAAAACTCAAACTTGCCATGAAGACAAAGGGTGTCATTAAAGGAAGTGTTTAGAAATAATGAATTTCCCCCCACTTGTTCACCCAAGTGGTGCAATCTGCTTTTTGGCAATTTTTTAATTTTTTATTTTATTTTTTTGTAAACTTAAAAAAACACCCCACCTTATTTTACTATTAGTAATGCAAATCTGTAGTTATACTTGTAGATCCAACAGCTGAAACAGCAGCAAATAATTCTGTTAATCAACGCCAGTGCCTCAAAAACATTACTGAAAAATAATGGTGTTTCTTTAAATGTGATTTTTTGAAATACAAAAAGTTAATGTGTAGTGTAGTAATAGTTGTAGTTGCTTGCTGAGGTTAGGATATTTCTTCATTTGTAGGATGCATTTTGAAATTGTCTACTGTAATTTTTCAGCACACAGCTTAGACCTTTATTAAAAATGCCTTATAATTCTCATTGGAGTGACCAACGTGAGAAATTCTCACAAACTCAAGGTTTGATTACATTATTACATATCTGTTTTTCAAGGACCTGAAAATGCCTACTTGTGTAAGATTTTAGTGCAGTCATGGTGAAATGTACATAACAAACCATATTACAAATAAGCCAAAAAAACACAAGAAATAAACCTGCTCTGGTCCTCATCTTCTGTAAAATTTGAAGCCTTTCATGCGACGTTTTGCAAAAAAAAAATTCCATTCCACTTTGCTCGTGTATGTTTTAGAACTTGAAAAGCATAATCAAGTTATTGCTATTTGGAATAATAGTCATTCTGAGTAAATCTCCGCTGCTTTGTAGGAAGAGAGATACTGAGAGAAAATGCCACCTCTACAGATTTGTCAGCGTGGATTTGCAATGCCATGAAGCTGCTTTCAGCAATCTTTGCTCATCGTGTTGATTTTCATTTAGTGCAATATTGAGCTGTTATCATGCAACAGGCAATAACCTCACTCAGAAAGCATTCTGGGGGACTGATTCATCGAGGCCTCTAAGTTGGAAAGTAATCTTGAAGACTGTGTGCCAAAGCTCTGATCCAGTGATACCTTGCCAAACACCTTTTGTCTACTGGCCACAATTTATCTCTTGTCCCCTTGCATATTGAACAAAGATGCTTTCTAATCTGTTGATTTTGACCTTAATAGTCTACTTGATCCTTGTTGCCAAGTATTTTCTTTTCAAGGGTTTCCCCCCGCTCCCTTAGTTGGTGTGTTTATGAATGGGATTCATACCAATTTGCAGGACTGTCTACTGTATGCAAGCGCTCTGAGAATCAGGCTTCCTTTTTAGACATAGTGTAGCTTGTCACCATCTTATCATTTGTTAGACCTGGGTGATGAGCTTGAGGAGTAAAGTCTCCATACTCCAGAATATTTGAGAAGACAGTGGAGTTTAAGAGAGAAAGCATTTATGTGACTTCCCTCGCTGACCTGTTTTTCCCCCCAGTAGAAAATGTTGGATGCAATGTTTGAAGAAATGGGTGCAGTCCAAAAGCAGCTGCTGCCTTATTTTACAAGCTCTGTAATGTAAAAGAGTTGGAACCACAGCAGTATACGGAGTAGCTTTCAATATTTGCTTTAGCCCAAATGCTGTTTCTGATCAGGTTTCTTAGTATGAGCTCTGTTTGGATTGGAAAATATGTTTCTTTCTCCCCTCTTCAGCATGGATTCCCCTTTCTGTCTTTTGGGATGTGATTACTGTAGCTTGCGGTGACATCTGAATCGGAAAACTATGGGTTATTGCTTGCTTGCAAGCTATGGGTTGCAAACCTACTTCAATCCATAGTCTCAAATCATTGCTCAGAGGGTCTTGCTGTCCATTCTTTTCCTAATTATTCATACCAATGAAACAAGAAACCAGGACCACTTCCAGACAACTGCAGTTGGGATTCAGTTGCATGCCAGCAAATCCGGGCTACACCTTTAATGTCGATTTGGCACTCCTGAACAATAAACCTACTTCCCTCACTCCAAATGATTTTCTTTCGAAAGGATGTGATTGGAAAATGTACTGTAAATTGTAGCATAACAGATGTTTGACGTGATGTAATGTAACCTCCCCCCCAAAAAAAAATACAGAATGAATGCTTGACAACAGTGCACACCATATAACTTGCCCACAAACATTGTGCAAACAAATGAGGTTTAATGCCCAATAAATCACTTGTCTGGAAGTGACCTAGGAAATGGAAGCGCGACCAGTGCACAAGATAGAAGGAGGGCTACAGAAATCCATAGCATGTTCTTCATTCTTTGGGACTTAATCAGGTGATGAGGAACCTCAGCCGTGGGAAGCAAATGTACCTTACCTGTGGGAATCTTCTCAAGTCACATCAGCCCGCTTTATACCTATTTAGTGTTTTTGCCAGGATATAATGTGACCTTAAGCTGTGATCGTGCTTCTTGCTTTCCTAGATGAAAGATACGGAGGGATATGTGAGCAAATTGTTGTTCCACTTTTGCTTCTGTCACCCACCACTGGCATGCGGCCTCCAGAAGGTTGTCTAGAAGGTCATGTGGCCCTTTGGCTGAAAAGGGTTCCCCAGTCCAGATTAATCATTCATGTTTCAACCAGATTAGGGATATATAGGCAGCAATTTTAATAACTGAGACAGGTGGCCTACACCCATGGGGATCTGATTCACACATTGTATTTGCACATGTGTGCCCAAAGTGATGTAGGACTGCAGAAAGTAGGGTGAACCAATGGTTTGTTTCCATGTTTTGCCATACAGTAGGAAGCCATCTCTTTTTGCCCGTCTCTTTCTTTGTCCTCCAGTGAATTAGCATCTGGAGATGCTTCAGCTCTAACAGCACTCTGTAGTAAATTGAGTCAAGGGTGGGATAGGATTATTCCTGTTGGAAGGACAAAAGCATGAACACATTGCATTGGAAAGAACAGTGGCGGCCTATTGAAGTTGTGGTCCATGTATTGAGCTTGAACAGATGTGTACTTTTAAGTTTCTTGCATGCATTTTAGAAACTTTGGACTCTGTTGTGGATGTTGTTTTTCAGTTGCTCACTTTTACAAGTGAGATAAAAAATTGCTTTCCTTAAAAACGTGGCTGTTTTAGGACTTGTAAATATAACTCACATGGAGTCAGCACTGGGAAAATAGTGCTTCTAAATTGGAATGTAAGTCCCCATTTCTCTCTGTGTTGAATGGTGTGCAATGGTACAAGATCTTGGGTTCATGAGTCCCCTTACCACCTTCACTCTCCTTCCCAGGAATGTGGCTTCTTCCAAACACAGTATGGGAGGGTGGGAACAAATATTCTTATGTGAATCATCATAACTTGGCAGTCTTGGGGATATTACAGCAGGGAATATCACAGCCAATTTCAGGAAGCAATTTTGACATTTACTTTTTATTGTCATTTCTACAACCAGTAAGGCAACGAAACATCTTAGATTGTCATATTGACTCATGCCATAGTATTGCAATAAAGCAATTCCAAACAGCCTGCAAATTTAGAATTGTTTGTGTTTTGTTTTGGTTTTTTTAAAAAGAATTCGCAAACCCATCAGAATCCCTGCAAAAACAGCACCTGTGAATGTTGGGTTAATGTATTCATAGAATATTGAGACTTTGCCAGTAAGAGGCAATGGCTAGTAGTTGGTACCATCATATTATAATGGAATTCTCCGTCTTAGGGTACAGCTACGATTGTGTCTTAAATGAATTTAACTGCCAATTAGATAAATTCACAGAAGGCAGACCTATCCATGCCTGTTAGCTACGGTTGCTAAAATGGAACCTCCAGTTGATCTCTTTAGTATCAGTGGCTAAGATCCGAAGTTGGGCAGGATAGCTGCCTACACTTTCTGGAAGCTTCCAACCAATCACTGTTTGGAAACCAGATGCTAGAAGAGGTCTTATGTTCATATCAAAGGTCAAAGTAAGTACAGGCTTTCATCCGTGCTGTGAGCTGAACCCTGCTGCTGCTGCTGCTGCTGCTGCTGTTGCTTCTAGGATTCAGTTTTGTTCAGTCACAGCCATTGTGCCCAGTTTTGATCTTGATCCTACTGTGAATCCCAGTTCAGGTCAACTTTATCATGTGTTCTGGGAAGAAAATGTTCAATTCTGAATCTTAGTGTGCCATTTATTATCCCTGGACTGCTTTGCAGGTTCAAGTAGCAAGCAGTGATTCGAGGAGACATGGTGATAAATCTGTAAGAAGCATTATTGCTAGCTTGTTAAAGAAAAAAAGATTGTGCAGTCCAAGCTGCCTTGATGGCAATCTTAGGGCACAATAATCCAGCAAGAAGCTAATTCTCATTGAGGTATACCCCTTTAGGTGATTCATTGTTGTCCCATTCTAAAATGGTAGTACTACTACTACAGTGGTACCTCGGTTTTCAAACGTAATCCATTCCGGAAGACTGTTCGAGTTCCGAAATGTTCGAAAGCCAAGGACTCAATAGCTGACAGCTATCTTGCACTCAGCGGAAGCCGCGTAGCATGTTCAACTTCCGAGGTTTGTTTGAAAACCAAAACGTTCGACTTCTGAGATGTTTGAAAACCAAGGTACCACTGTACTACTATATAATTCATTCTGTAACTATAGGCCATAACTACATTATGCAAAAAGAAAATTCCCTGTTTACGTGGAGGGTGTGGTTGTTTGTATGGAACGGCATTCCATACAAACCACCATGAGAATTAAGCCAACATCTCCTTTGTAAGCATTTGCCTTTAAACTGCTTTTTGAGACTTGGTAAAATGGAATTCTTGTGCTTTATATTTGAAACCTGAGATAATGTACTCTTTCCTCAAGTAAGGATTTTCTTGTTTTTATTAATAATAATCAGGCTTGTCATTTTTAACAATCTTGGGGTTGTTTTTTAAGGGTTTTTTTTTAAATTAATGACTGCCTTTCCTGTTTATGTTTATGGGATTAAAAAAAAAATACCTTCTGTCCCCTTCTGCGATCATTCTGGGTCCTGGATTAGAAAATCAAATCACAGGATGTTCTGGTTCTCTCTTAATATATATATTTTTCACAATTGCTGATTTCTTTGAAGGGTATTTTGTCTTTCTGCTAAGTTAGTCTTAATATTGGTAATCAACACACAGCAATGAAAATCGATTTCAAAAAAATCTGTAGTAACAGATGTACTTCTGCATCTTTCCGTTCACTCTGTTTTGTGTTACAGTAGTATGAATTTCATAATAAAGATTTCTACCTGACACACACACACATACACAAGCTTTACTGGTGTCTTGTTTATTTGTATTATCTAACATGCTTCCATGTTAGAGAGACTGTGGCCTTCAGCTTTTCCCTTTCCCTTTGCTCCAGCCTACAACAGGGGATCCCACTTCTACTGTGTTCTCTTATATTTAATCATGTATTCTAAAAGCAATCAGAAATGAAGCCCAAATGGGCCACTGAAAAACAAGAGGGAAATATTGGCAAGTACTGAAAAACCCTGAGATCTGCTAAAGTATTCACCAAAAGAGTCACAAAATCTTAGCTGATGGAGGGGTAGATGATGTTGGGAGGAGAATGGCTTGCAGTAGCTCTGCACAAGAGAGTTTTGGTTTTAGGAAGTGGTGATGAACAGCAGCATTTTGGTCCAAACTACATGTGACATTGCATACATATTTTTGCATTCAATATGCATTAAAAAATAAATAAATCACAAAGCACCCCCCGGGTAGTGGTGATAATTACTAGGGTTATAATAGTTGAGGAGAGGGACGCGGGTGGCGCTGTGGGTAAAAGCCTCAGCGCCTAGGGCTTGCCGATCGAAAGGTCGGTGGTTCGAATCCCCACGGCGGGGTGCGCTCCCGCTGCTCGGTCCCAGCGCCTGCCAACCTAGCAGTTCGAAAGCACCCCTGGGTGCAAGTAGATAAATAGGGACCGCTTACCAGCGGGAAGGTAAACGGCGTTCCGTGTGCTGCGCTGGCTCGCCAGATGCAGCTTTGTCACGCTGGCCACGTGACCCGGAAGTGTCTCCGGACAGCGCTGGCCCCCGGCCTCTTGAGTGAGATGGGCACACAACCCCAGAGTCTGTCAAGACTGGCCCGTATGGGCAGGGGTACCTTTACCTTTAATAGTTGAGGAGGGGAGATTGGACCCTTTCATAGGCACAAAGCTTTCTTATACTGAGTCACACAAATGGTCCATCAAGTTCAGCATTGTCTACACTGGCCAGCAGTGGCTCTTCAAAGTTTTAGGCAGGGAACATTCCCACCTGGAGATGGAACCAGGGACCTTCTCCATGCATGCATGCAAGCCAACCCACACCTGCAGCCTACTTTCCTCTATCTAAAATGAAATGCCACAAATGACAAAGGAGGAAGGACACATACCCAGGCTCCTTTTCCTCTGAACCCCAAACCATCTTGAATCTCTTGTCTTAATTCTGTGGGCTGTATCATGTTGTGTACCATGCAATCTTCCATAAAATAATGGTTCTTTCTGTTTGTTTGAAGTAGTTCTATGAACTACCACATTGGGCATACTGTATTTGAATAGTTAAAACTATGACATTCGCTCACACAAGAAGCAGCAATGTCTATCAGTTTGGTTGGCTTCAAAAGAGAATTAGACACTTTATGGAGGTTAAGGCTATCATGGCTACTGAGTATGGTAGTTACGCTCTGCCTCCATAGTCGGAGGCAGGTTGCTTCTGAATACTGTTTCTGGAAATCACAGGAGATTGCATTCAGATCCTGCTTGTGGGCTTCCCAATGGTATTAGATTGACTGCTGAGAAGAGGATGCTGAACTATAAAGGCCACTGGCCTGATCCAGTGGGCTCCTATGTTCTTAATGGGCATGAGACACAAAGGACTGTTAACAGATCAGCTGATTTTGTATACACTTTGGCTGCCGTTTTAATTTAATATTCCATCCAGATGTGCAATATTTTCCAGTACCTATACTCAAATGTTTTTTCATAGCTAAAAACAATGTGTTTCCACTGAGCTTCTGAAGAAGGTAGTGCTGATGTTGTTTCAGAGAGAAGACGGCATGGCACTTGAAGCAAACCTTATCCAAAAAGCTGATTTGTCGTTTGTGCAACTAAGGTATTTATAGCTTGGAATTTTTTTGACACGCAGAATTCACAAATTTCATCTAAGTCAAAAACTGGACAATATTTTAATATCTATGTGGAGCCACATCTCAGATGGAAATCCCTTCTCTTGCAACATTGTCTACCCTTCCTATCTTCAGGAACTTCCTAACTTCTTCATTTTCAGTTGCTTCATACAGCATCTCAAAATCCTAAAAACAAATGCAAACAGCCCATTATATAGATTCAAGAAACCAACAAATCTCGTATGCGTAATGGTTACAGCCATCTTACCCAAGATGGTGTTCTCCAGATGTTGCTGGACTACAGCTCCCATTATTGCTAACCATTGTCTGGAACTTACGGGATCTGTAGTCCCAAAACAGCTGGAGAACATCAGGTTGGAAAAAGCTTGGACCTGAGAGGCTTGGATTCAAATCTCCAGTCAACTATAAGGCTTGCTGGAGCAGTCACTATCTCTCAACCCAACTTGCCCTCCAGGATTGTTGTAAGAATCGTTGACGGAAGGCAATGGTGCTCAGATATTTGAGGAAGTTTGGGCTAAAAATGCAATAAACAATAGTTCAAATGGATAAAATATAATTGTGGGTTAGCTACTGTGAGAACAGCATGCAGGACTACATGGAGCTTTGGCCTGATCCAGCAGGTTGTCTCTTATGTATCTTAGCTGCTTCGTGTGTGTGTGTCTTTGTGTTTGTGTAGAGTCTGATCTCTTACCCCACAATACTCCTCTCCATTAAATATTTGAGGTGGAATCGCATCTGGCTTCCCAGCTTTGTCCCTCATCTCTTGCAGCAAACTTTCACTGATGGACACATCCACTAACTGGTACTTCATACGGTTTCCATCCAGAATGCGAATGACATCAGACTGCCTTTGCTTCACCTAGGCAGAAACAAATATCCCTGTTGAAGATGGTAGCCCTGAATCATGGAGCCTCTCTTACATGAAGGACAATCACCCCATACCCCATATAGACCTCTAGGACCAGTTAGAATCTATTTTCACAGTTCAGAGACACATTTCAGCCACAAACAAATATAAGTACTTATTTCCTACAAGGTGTCTGTTTTTGAAAATTGAACTTAGCATTTTTTAATTTGGGGGGCAGGGGAAAGCAGCGCACCCAAGTAGTTAGCCTTGCCCAAGGTGTGAAATAGCCTGGCACCAGCACCACTCAGAAGAGAGCAAGGTTTGTGCGTGTGCCTAGATAGATATGTACAGCCAAAAGTCCAAGTAAGAAATGGGCTCCTGTTTTTCCAAAAGGTGCATTTGAGCATGTGCAGAGTGCCTTCTGAGTAGACGTGCCATGGGGTTCCTCTAAGTCAGCCCACACCTGTGCCACGAGCCCCTCCTATTCCGCGCCAGATGATGGACACACCTACCCAACCCTCCGTTTGGTGGCTCTATCGCTGCATCCCGGGGGGGCGGGGAGCCGTCTCTACCTCTCGTCTAAACCCTCTCCTCTCACCTCCCTGGATCCTGTGACACTGGTGTAATAGACCCGAATAGTGCCCATGCTCACACCGGCTGAGGGCCCCGATCCTCGTTCATCCACCTCCTCCGCCCACTTTTAATTTTATCTGCTCCGTCCTGGATAAAACTCTCCCTACCGCCCGCCCGCCCGAGCCACAATCTTCGCAGTTGCTATGGAAACGCAGCATCTCCTGCGCTGCCTGGATTTTATCCCCCTGCCCCGTTCTCCGCCTGTAGGCTCACCGTACTTTCGGATTGGTCTGCTGGAGCTGCCACTCAAAAAAAAGGCAAGCCCTCACAACGCAGGCCTATACGCTCTCACGTCCTTCCGCCTCCTGGCGGTTGCTCTCTGGCGCCCCCAAGCGCGGCTTGCGAGGAACGGCAGGAGTTTTTTGTTGTTTGGAGGAAAAAGTTGCGGGAGGGCGCGGGACAACGGTGATTATACCTTGAACCGCTGCAGTAACCATTCCGTGCTCTGGTGGTGGCTTCACTGCAGAAGGGGTGGGCAATCTGGTGCCCTTCACGGGTGTTGGATTTTCATCAGCGCCAGCTGATAATCAGTGAACTGTAGTCCCAAAACTGCCAGAGGGCACCAAGTTGGAAGGGACCCAGGGTCATCTAGTCCAGCCCCCTTTTGTAATGCAGGAACCTTAACTGAAGCACCCATTGCAGATGGCTATCCAACTTCTGCTTTAAAGTCTCCAGCGAAGTGGGAACTTGTAATGAATGGGGGAACAGCCACAGCTCTGTGGTAGACCATCCGCTTTGCATGCAGAAGGTCCATAGCTGTCAACCTTCCCTTTTTTTGTGGGGAATTCCCTTATTCCAGCGCCGTTTCCCGCTGCTATCCTGGATTTTTAGATATCCCGTAGACTGTCCCTGGAACAGATGAGGCTGCTGATCCCTTATTTTCAAATCTGAAAGTTGGCAGCTATCAGAACGTCCCTCCAGGCAAGGCTGGGAAAAGACTCCTTTCTGACATGTGGGAGAAAGCTGCTGGCAGTCCGTGTAGACAGTTCTTAGCTTGATGAGCCAATTGTCTGGCTACCACTGATATAAATAAGGCAGCTAGCTCCCTGTGTCTCTGCTGCCCGAAGGAAGAAAAGACTTATCGCCTTTTCTACATGGAACATGTAAGCCCTGGACACTGGGGCACAAAACTGGTATCGCCTCAAACTCTTGCCTTGTGGTCCGTTTGCCAGAACGGCTGGCCATTGCTATTCTGCCTTGCCAGGAGTGGAAAAGGTGGAAAACTGAACAAGTAGGCCCATTCCTACTAGAATTAGTCCATGAAACTGCCGTTGATTTTATTTAAGTTATTTATATAAATAAGGCACCTCATTCCACTTCTCTTTCCCTGCCTTGATTCAGCAAGACTGAGTTGAGAATTGGGGCTGGTGGCTAGATGACCAGATGCCTGCCTTTAAAGATGTGGGGAAGGGGGAAGATTTGTGATGAGCAGCTTCAAGGCTTGGTAGGAGCTGTTGGAGCTGACTTGGAGCTTACATTCACCTCCTAAAGTCAACAAGATCTAATGAAGTGTAGTGTTTTGATTGTTGACACAGGCCAGCTTCAAATTCTTATTCAGCTGTCACCTTGGATCAGTCACTAACCCACCAGACAAGGTTTTTGAGAAGATAACTGGTGGTAGAACCATGCATGCCAGCCTGGTATATTTGCAAGGGCTGCTGCTTGTCTTATAATTAGCAAGTGGAACCTGCAGCAAAATGTGGGGTGCTCCTGTTCAGAATTCTTCCTAGCCTGCCTTGTCATCTTCTAGGATGCTCCATTTCACCCTCACTCAATTTCCTGTTCCCACCCTCTCAACAGTCAGCATTCCTTGTTCCCTGAGCATGCTCAGTCCTCATTAGGCTTTTTGGGGTTCCACCCCATTAAAGTTTTTTGTACTTCTTAGGGTTCTCCCAAACCTGCAGATATCTCCTGTGTGTTTGTGTGTGTGTGTGTGTGTGTGTGTGTGTGAGAGAGAGAGAGAGAGAGAGAGAGACCGATACCCCTTTAGACTGTGAAGTATCCACATTGAAATGGTTTTCCTTTATGAGGATATAAAGTTAAATTAAATAATTTATTTGTTAAGTGTTATCTGTCTCAAGAAGGAATGCAGCAAGGCAGATGGTTATGAACATTCATTTTCTACAAGGCATAGATTATGTGTCTTCTTCTTCTTCTTCTTCTTCTTCTTCATCATCATCATCATCATCATCATCTTCCTAAAACTGCTGTGAGCCAAATAATGACAATGACCATTTATGCAATTAGAGATGAGAATGCAATAATCTATTGTGGGAATACAGGAAGTAGCCTAGTCAAGAATCTAGTAAGACAAAAAGGAAGGAGAAAAGTTTCTGTGTTGCAAGGAGCTTGGAAGGGGAAATGAGCCAACTGTTTGACAGATTCTAAATGTTACTGGGTTTGTACACTCCCATGGAAAAAAAACTTTACTAGCCTTCACTGTGTACATTGAGTATCTCTAACCAATAGGCCTCCCAGTTCTGCAGGACACATTGGGCATACTCCAGTCAAAATTAAACATTTTTAAGTCTTAATGGTTTCAGGGAGGTAGATCTAAGCACATGTTGGAATATCCCATTGAAATCTAGAAATATTATATATTGTAATTATATTAATTTTGACTTAATTTGCTTAAAATGCTTCAACTCTTCCTTTCTGGCTCTGAGCAATTTATTTCTTAATACAGGTGAACCCCTACACAGACAGTTCTTTCATAATTAGGCTTCACAATATAATATAAATTTAATGAATAATAAATAATAATAATTAGGAAATGCTTCTGATTGTCTGTGATAATTAGTTACTTAATGTATTTTAGATCACCCTTCAACTGAAGTTCCCTGGCAAGCATGGTTTACATTAACATACAAAATAAAATATCAATAAAAACATAAAACTACAATAATACAAAATTAGGCAGGGCAACACACAGCAACAGTTGTATTATAAGGCTCCAGTTCCTAAAACAGTTGTATTATGAACCCCTAAAGTCCAGGGAGAACGGATATGTTTTTAATTGATAGCAAAAAAGGATTTATGCTCAATGATACCTATCTCCACTGGTATAAAATTCTACCTGTCTTGAATGAATGCATCTATCACATGACAGTCAGTATGTGTTCAGACATTTAATAAAATAACATTAGCATTCATTGATAGCCGTAAATCTCTTTCCCTTTTGCAAATAATACTTTTCATCTAATGGGGTTGAGAGACCAAAATTGTGTAAAGAAGCTTGCATCTGGAGAAAGACACACAGAGAGGTAAGGCAAGTGAGCAGTGATTTATTTTACTTAAAGGGATTCCCTTTGGAATGCAGTTGCTGTCTTTGGAGAAAGGATGACCAGTTGTCTGCTTTTAGGAGCCTGCTTGCTTCCAGTTGGTTTTGTTTGTATATCTGTAAATATACAGCTATTATACAATAAGTGCCCAGTATTCATTCTCTCTCTCATCCAACTAATCTGAATTCTCCAATGTAACCCTGCCCCCAGATGTCTCACCTTTTATGGAAGTTGAGGGTACTTAGCATTGGTGCCAACAGTGGAAAGGAGAAGAAAGTAAGACAATATCTGTGGGATCAGGCCAGAGACCCACCATCATCCAGCATCCTGTTTTAAGAGTGGCTAATCAGATGTCTGTAGTAAATCTGAAAGCAGAACCCAAGGGCAACAACACGCCCCCATTTGATTCCCAGCCACTGGTATTGAAAGGCATACCACCTCCAGTGATGAAGGTAGAACATAGCCATTGTTGCTAGTAACTACGGATAGTCTTATCCACTATACTGTATAAGATCTCCTTCCTTGGGTGATTGAATTCAGGTGCAGCAAACAGCCCTCAAAAGAGAAATCATATTCCAGCAAAGCCCAAGAGCTTCAGCAGGAATTAGAATTATCACAGTGCTAGTTCAAGAGAAGCCCAAAGGAGGGTCATTGGAAAGTAAGATGAGATCCTTCCTGAGGAACCTTCTTCAAGGGATTAAAACTGACCCAGAATCCCAGCTACAATTGGGGTTGGATGGACACCTGGCTATCTTGGACTTTAAAGTCTTTCAGTTAGTATCTGGAATCAAAAGGCTTTGGCTAACCCAAAACAGAAAAAACAGGCAGGAAAAAGATATCAGGAAAAGAAACTGCAAGTAGTAACAGTCAACACTGAAAGTGGGTAACTTAGGGTGGGACCAGCTGCAATCTGGTGAGGGAAAACCTCTTACTATGCAAACTGATGCATTCAGAAGACAGTCTCCGTGTGTTCAGGGGAGCTTACTACCAGACCCAGTGCAGGGTTATAGACTGTTTTATCCTGTGTTCACATTATAAAGACCTTAATAGGAGGAAGCCAGCCATTGCAGTTTGTTTAGCCCGGAAATGCAGCTTTTTCAGAGGTATGCAAAATAGGGGTATAGAATGGGAGACACTCTTGTTGACTGTGCACTAGCTGCATTTCACAACTAGCCCAGGTAGTACTGGAGAACATATTCCCCAGACAAGAGACAAACCAGCCAGTACTATATATTATGGAATAGTGGGTCACTTGGTGAGGCTCAGTTCAGAAGTCATGGGAGAATACTGTTGTAATGGAGCATTTAGTTGATCTGAAAAGGAAACAGCTCCCTGGGAGTGAATAACATCTGGAAAATGAGGGAAGCATTACCTTGCAAAAATGAGCCTCGGTTAGAAGGAAATGGGAGAGCCTCATAATCAGAATGGAAACTGCAACTCTATTACTACCTAACTGTGACTAAATCACATTGATAACCAAGTTTTAAAATAGCTTCAAGCCAGTCATCTTGATTTAGGAACACACGTGATCCAAGTTCCTCCTTTTCTACATCCTCAGGATGATACAGGGAACTGGCAGTATTCAAGCGCACTAACAATGCCCTTGCCCACATCCTAAATAAATAGTACAGTGGTACCTCGGGTTACATAAGCTTCAGGTTACATACGCTTCAGGTTACAGACTCCACTAACCCAGAAATAGTGCTTCAGGTTAAGAACTTTGCTTCAGGATGAGAACAGAAATCGTGCAGCAGCGGCACGGCGGCAGCAGGAGGCCCCATTAGCTAAAGTGGTGCTTCAGGTTAAGAACACTTTCAGGTTAAGTACAGGCCTCCGGAACGAATTAAGTACTTAACCCGAGGTACCACTGTATTCACTGCCATGATGAGTTTTTGCTGCATAACGTGGAGCCCAAATCTTTCCACCTACATAAGCAAAAGTCTTGCTGTACTGCCGAATACCATTTTGTGCCTTCATCTATTCTGCTGCCCCCTCCACTCTGCACCAGTCATGCCTGCTGTTTCCCCTGCTTCATGGTAGGCAGTGGAGCCTGTTCCTTTTAGGGCAGATAGGGCACTGCCCTGTCCCCCTCAACCTGCCTTCTTACTTGCAAGCTGTCCAAGAGGTGGTTCTGCATGCCACCTTCCTCCTCCTTCGTCTCAGTGCTGCCTTCATAGAACCCAACAGGGAGGAGGAGGAGGGGAAAGCTAGAACTCATTGGCTCTTTGGCTCTGGCTCCAACTACTGTTGGCCTCCCTGCCTTCCATCCTAACCAACCCCAGTGAGCACCAACCACAATCAGTGGAAGGGCTGCCACTGGTAGTACTCCAGCAGAAACATTCCAAGTAAACTCATTCTCCATTTGCTGATTCTTGTGTAATAAAAACAACAGCATCTACATGCAAGAGGGAACTATTCACAGGCTTACTACGGGAGTCATAAGATTTGCAGCAGGCCTTTTTTCTTTTTGGAAGGAGGAACCCCACCCCCGCACCCCAACCAAACAGCCCAGACTGAGCATACTCAGTGGGCATTGAATTGACTGTTGAGAGGAAGAAAATGGAAAAGGGAGCAGGGAATGGAGTTTCCTGGAAAAGGATTAGAAACCTGAAAAGGAGCATTGTATGCAGCAACATTTTATTGCAGATCCCACCTGCAAAGACGATAGACAAATCCAACTCTCTTTCCCTGTCACAATAATCCTTCCAGTCACAGCATATACAAGCAACACACCCCAGCAGCAATTCTCACTTTGCATATAAGAAACACATTGTACTGAGAAGAGTGAAGTGTAACTATTGTTTCGGTAGTCTTCTGTATTCTGCACAGGGCAAAGACAAAAGAACTGGGCGCAAATCTAATATCAGAAACAGCAATGTTCAGAAACCGGTGGAAGAATATGACTTCAAAGAGAGTCTCCAGCATGTAAAGGCTGAATTCATCGAGAAGTACAGTTCTGTCATCTGTGACCTACATCAGGAAAACAAGTTTTTATTCTACTACTGGTATTAATTGGCTAGTTAGAATGCATGAACATCCACACTGCTTTGTGACTGACCACTGTCTTTATTTCGCAAACACATAAGCTTTAATTTTAGTCAAAACTTTGTGCAGAAACCTGTGGACAATTCAGTATAAACTTGTCTATGGGCCCCTCCAGACATCCTTTTCGTTGCACATTCGTAATGCTTTGTGCTCATGATGCTATTGGGTCAGTCATAAGCAATTCTGTTTCCAGTACTGTTTGTGCTTGCAAGAGTTTTGGGCCAGTCACACTGCTTCGTTTCCAATCAGTGCATATCCTGTAACCTGCTGAAATCTGGTAACTTTTTATACACATGTGCTTTATTTTAGTTCTGTTTTAGTTGTGTAGCCCTTGGCAATAATGTAGTAAAAATAACATATAGTATTCCTCAATAATGAGGAAGCATCACAGAACAAACTGAAGCAGAACGTGTTCACAACTAATGCATGATTAGTGTGCCAAAAACATGTTGCAGAATATACCCACAAAAAAGCACCCGTGTGGACAGGCCCTGTCATAATCTGCAGTTCTTGCAGTTCATATTACTCTGACCTCACTGCTTATTCTCTCTCTCCGCTGACTTAGCATTCCTTGCATCTGACAAATTAGACCTATGTAGTTCACTAAAGCTTCTGTCACAATAGATCTATTGGTGCTCAAGGTGCCACACAAGACCCTTTGACGTATTTGCTGTGTTATGTATTGAAGTTCTCAGGCACAGCTACCCCTCTGAAAACAGGAACTGCAGACATTGAGAAATAAAAGATTCTACATATGAATCCATTGAAGTTGGAAGTGGCTGAGTAAACTACCAAGGTTTTCGGTCACTGAGTTTGTACACAGTTCACAGCCCCATAGAAAACATACATGCGGACCCAGTAACAGAGAGAAATGAGATTTTAGACATTTGTGGTAAAGAACAGAAATGAAGGAATGTAAAGAAATCTGCAGATATGAAATAGAACTAACCCCCCCTTTTTCTTGCTGAACTATGTTTAAGAACAAGTTCAGCTAAGTCATCTGATTCAGGTTATATTTTTAAACTAGGTCTAGAAGTTGGAAAGATGCACAGATGCTCCAAAAGTTGGATTTATTAAGGAAAAGCTTGGAACTAAAGATCAATAAAAATAAGGAAAAAGGCAAGCAAGAAAAGATGAAATATGAAGTTGTCCTCCAAGCTCTGGTGCTTAAGTAAAAATCTAATAAGCAAGTCTTCCATTATAGTAATGAATTCTGCAGATGGGATATTTATTAATAACTTATTATGAAGAAGATTGTGCATAAACCATATGTATAGAAATGTTAACAAACATTTTCCTTACTAACTGTATGTTTTTCAAATATGCAATTTCATTGTGTAATTTATATTTAGTTATTAGTAGTTTGATGCATTTTTCTAAAAACAAACATCCATTTATATCAGAAGTGGCTGTACATTGGGTTTTTACAGGAACATTCAATTGGCTACAGTGGAACTTCGGGTTGTGAACGTGATCTGTGTGGGAGGCACGTTCACAACCCGCAACATTCGCAACCTGCAGTGCCACGTCTGCGCATGCGTGGGTCACAATTCGTTGCTTCTGTGCATGCGCAAAGTGTGATTTAGCACTTCTGTGCATGCGTGAGTGCCAAAACCCGTTCCGGTACTTCCAGGTTTGGCATGGTGCGCAACCCGAAATCGCGTAACCTAAAGCGTCTGTAACCCGAGGTACCACTGTATCTACATAGCAACTTGGGAGGTGGGGAGGGGAGAGAGGCGATAACTTCACTAAAATGCTACAATGGCACATTTAACACAGTAGATATACTTTGGACCTTTATGTGTCCATATTGAATACCCACAGTGGTACCTTGGTTCTCAAATGCCAAAACCCGGAAGTACTGTAAGTATTATGGTATTTGAATGATTTTCAGAAGCCGAACATCCGATGCAGCTGTCGGCTATTGTTTCCAAGACACCTGCATGAATCAGAAGCTGCGCCTTGGTTTTTGAACATTTTGGAAGTCAAGTTTGGTGCTTTTGTTTTTGCTATTTATTTTGCATTTTTGTTTTTGAGGCTTTTTCGGTTAATTTGTTTTTGTGACTGTGTGGAACCCAGTTCAGCTACTGATTGATTGATTGATTGATTGATTATGTGACTCTGGAAATGGATAAAAGCCCCCCATCCAAACAATGACTATCATCAGTGCAGGTAAGAATTTTTATTTTTTATTTTTTTATCATCTACAATACTGTCTTATTTATTTTATAGTACAGTACATTGATTACTGCTTTTATTTTATGGATTAATGGTCATGTTACATAGTAAAATTCATGTCAAATTGCTGTTTTAGGGGTTGTTTTTAGTCTGGAATGGATTAATTCGTTTTGCATTGCTTTCTATGGGAAAGCACACCTTGGTTTTGGAATGCTTTGGTTTTGGAATGGACTTCCAGAACGGATTAAGTTTGAGAACCAAGGTACCACTGTACTGCACATTGGGCTTTCAGGTCCAGCTTCTTGTAGAGCAGAGCAATGAACTAAGTTCACTTTCGTTATTGTCTGGTTCCCATTTCCATGGACTTACGAAATTACTCAAGTAGCAACCGTCACTTGGAGAATATGAGTTTTGTTTGGCTTGTTGCCTAATACTCCTTTGCATTAAAAAATAATAATCATATCCTCTTTGGGGTATGTTGTCACTGGAGGTTAGATCACATATTTTTCCATGAGGGTTGCATTCTGTACTAGAAGAAAAGGGGAACAGGATAGCTCACTAGACAGTTAGTACTCAGAGGATCTTTGAAGAAGGTAGAGACTAAGGAATCCTCTGCCTCCAGCTTTGCTTCTGTTTACATTACTGATTTTACAGAGCATGTAATTTTTGCCTTCCTGCAAAGGTATGTTGTGTAGTTTTATCACTATTTATTCTATTATTATTATTTTTTAAAAACCAAACATTTCTTGTACTTACAGTGCAACACTTCTGTTCAGAAGAATGTCCCAATTTTTCCAGTGGATTTTACTCTCTGGCCATTTGATTTAGTTTCGTGATTTCATCTGCTAAACTGTGTTTATGTTTGTACTTTTGTACACAAATTGCAGTGGCAAATGGCTGATGCATATGTGTGTGTGCATGCTTTTTCCTGACAAGTGTGTTTAGGACGGCGGCTTTCAACATCTCAAGGTTGCAATTCTATGCTCATTTCTAATTTTGAGCATAAGTGCTGCTTCATTATTTTTAATAATCAGTTACACATATTCATTTGTAGATGTGTAACTGTATCGCAGGAATATGAATTGGTTTGATTTGCAGCTAAGATTCAGTTTGGAGCTAAGATTGCTGCTTCTTATGTTCATCAATGGGACGTGGGTGGAGCTGTGGGTAAAACCTCAGCGCCTAGGACTTGCCGATCGCATGGTCGGCGGTTCGAATCCCTGCGGCGGGGTGCTCTCCCGTCGTTCGGCCCCAGCGCCTGCCAACCTAGCAGTTCGAAAGCACCTGCGGGTGCAAGTAGATAAATAGGGACCGCTTACCAGCGGGAAGGTAAACGGCGTTCCGTGTGCTGCGCTGGCTCGCCAGATGCAGCTTGTCACGCTGGCCACGTGACCCGGAAGTGTCTGCGGACAGCGCTGGCTCCCGGCCTATAGAGTGAGATGAGCGCACAACCCTAGAGTCTGGCAAGACTGGCCCGTACGGGCAGGGGTACCTTTACGTTCATCAATGAGAATCTTTTTTTTTTTTTTTTGGCTTTGTATGCATATTTTAAAATGTATACATACTTTTAAAGAATCCTGTGAACTGTAGTTTGTTATGTGTGCTAAGAGATGTTGGGAGACCCCTAGTCCCCTCACAGAGCTACAATTCCCAGAGTTCCCTGGCAGTGGGATTGATAGTTAACCCTCTCTGGGAATTGTCGCTCTGTGTGGAGAACAGTTGTGCTTTAACAAACTCCCAGTTCCCTTAACAAACCAAAGTTCCCAGGATTCTTTGGGGGAAGCCATGACTGTTTAATGTGGCAAGATACTGATTAAATGTATAGTGTAGATGGGGCTTAAAAGTATTTTGATTTATGGATGAGAAACTGGGCAGAATCTGATGTTTCATTTATTTATTTAGTTGCTTATATTTTAATATGCCACCTTCCATTCATTTAACAAGGATGTCAGAAGCCCAAGTTCAGGTCCTGCCATGGCCCACAGTGTGGTTTGGGCAAACTGAATATTTCTGGCCTCACTTTCCACAGCTGATTTCTTTTTAAGGGAACTATTGTGACTTACCGTATTTTTCGCTCTATAACACGCACTCGACCATAACACGCATGTAGTTTTTAGAGGAGGAAAATCTGTAGGCATGCCACCCGTAGGCATTCCCTCCATAACATGCACAGACATTTCCCCTTACTTTTTAGGAGGAAAAAAGTGAGTGTTATGGTGCAAAAAATACGGTACCTTGCAGGGCTGTGGTAAAGGTGAATAAGACAAGACAGCAGATGTGATATTTGCACTGATGGTTTCCCCCTAGTTTGCGTCACTGTTTCTAAGGTTTACACTTGATCAACAGTAGCTGGGTATAAAGGCGGCAATCCTTTATCTACTTTAATGGGAGTAAGCCCCATTGAACTCAGTGGGACTTACTTCTGAGTGCAAATGTATAGGGTCACACTGTAAACTATTGTAAGATCCAGTTGAAGTCTACTGCTGTTTCCCCTGGGGTGTTAAGAAGATCCCAGGGAAAATTCTGGAGGGTATCTGTCAATTGTCCTGGGCAGAGTTGGGGAAAAGCAATGTTCTCCAACCTGGCATCCTGCCCCAAAGTTTTTGGACAGCAGCTATTGTCAGCCCCATCCAGCACGGCCCATGCTTAGCTTAGAGGTAATGTGAGTCAGAGCCCAACAGCATTTAGGAAGCAAGTGAGTTAGGGAAAGCTGCTGTAGAGCATTTTGCTGCTTGAGTTCAACTGCGTGCTGCAGGACTGGGGAAAATGTTTGTTTATTTTATATTCTTTATTGAAAAATAAAAAGTACATAATCACAAGTACAGAGAGTAAGATAAGACACAAAGAAGAAGAAGAAGAAATAGTACCCATGTAAAAACCAAACAAAACAGAAAAAGAAAGAAATTGTATACATTACAAAAAGAAAAAAAATGTTATTGTAGTTAACCAGACCTTAACCTAATATGGTATTTATAAAAATGAATTCTAAGTATCATTAAATTTGTCCATGGCAAGTCTATGTTTGTTTGCAACTTGTTCATGTGTAGTGAGTTTGCACATACCTTTAATCCAATCGTGGAAAAGAACCACATTTTAGTTTTTTTCCAGTTCACCAATACCTGTCTTTTTGCTGCAGTAAGGGTGCAGAGAGTCCATTCATATTGTCCCTTTGTTAGATTCCATGTATTGGGTATATAATTCAAAAGGATATTTTCCTATGAAAATTTCAGATTTTTCTGTACAGTCGTGTTGATTGTCTCTATTACCTTCCACCAAAATTTTATCAATATAGGGCATTGTACAAGCATATGTTTTAGAGAAGCATTATCCCTGTTACATCTCCTGGAGCTATATGCCTTAGATAGTCCTTTCATAAACAAGTGTAATGGAGTCAAGCCCAGTAAGTTCTAACTGTTATTTTTTGTTGTATGAGCCTTAATTTCCAAAATGACTTCATCTGCCCCTCACTTTTTTTTAAAGGAATATTATCTATAATACGAATTTGACAGCCTGCCTCAATTCACAGCCAGAATGCTAGCAGAAAGCATACTCATCAACTTTGCCTACCAAGAGGAATGGCCAGACAAGACCCACCAATCCCAGACACTAAGAGAAGTTGGAGAAGACCCCTGGCAAAAGCAGTTTAAAGATACAGATGCAAATGGAGACTTTTGTACAGAATCCAAGAAGCAGTCTGCAGAGAAGGTGGCACTGATGTGCTGCGACAAGGAAAGAGGCCAAGAAGTTCCCCAGCAGAATTTTCTACAAAAGCCACCTGCGAGAAGATGCAACAATATCCCCCAGTCAACTCCTCAGTGCATACCAAGACAAGAGCAACACTGTGAAAACGAGCTGGATTTGTATAGATCTTGGTCGGGTCAAAGCCTTTACCAGAACTATCCTGATCTGCATATCGGAGGAGATCACATAGCTGACCATACGTGTGATTCAGGTTGCATCATGGACCAGACCTATGATGGATTGTCTGCTGGCCCTGTTTTGTTCTCAAAAGATATCCCCTTAGGACATTCGCCTCTAAATGAACCTGTGTTGAAATCCAAGTCTGTCAAGTTCTGGCATGGAGAAGAGGTTGGGGAGAAAAGCATGACTTTCCACAAGCAGCCTCTTTCAAACTCCATACTCAACAACTACATGGAGGCAGAAGTCCAGGAACTCTATAAGCAGTTTTTGGAAGAAAAGCTGACCAGGTGCAGTTCCTTAACTCACTTCCTGACATCGAATATGCTGGTGAATAACATCAGTGAGGTGAACCTCCAGCTGCCTCATGAAAAACATGGTGAAGCATCCAAAGCAACACAAACTCTTTTCCATTCCTTAGCTCGGCTTGGTTTGCAAAACACTGGCAGTGGAAACAGCAGTGAATTTAGCACTCCAAATTTACAAATCTCAACACCACATTGCAGAAGGAAGCCCTCTGTGATGTAGTATGCATCATGACAGAAATACACGGTAGAACTGTTGATTTGTAAAGACTGTTTGGTTTAAACAAATTAGCCTTTAAGGTAGCAGAGGGCTCTTGGAACAAAACCAGCAACAGGCTGACAATCACTGCCTGTTCGGTGCTGAATCTCCAACCATTGTACCCTGGCCATAGAAGATGAGCTTGTGATACAAGCAGAAACTAGTTACACTACTGGAGTTTTCAAACAAAACCTCTGCATAGCCTATTAATGGTTGATTGTGAGCTGCTATGGAATTTCAGTGCTATTAAACATCTGCTTTATACCATTTATTGTTATCCAACTGAGATTTCTTATAAAACCCTGCTTCTAACATTCTCTGTTTGCATGGTACTTCTGTCTATGATAGTGATTTATAAAGGGCCCTTCCAGACATCTTTTTTTTTGCCCTTTCATGATGGTACCAGGGCAGTTATATGCAACCCTACTTTTAATACTGTAAAAGTTTTGGGTAGGACATACTGCTTGGTTTCCAACTGGTGCATATCTGGTAACTTTCTGCTGAAATCCTGTAATTTTTTTTATACCACAAATGGTCCAGTTCATTCTTTGTCCTGCTTTTCTTAGGCTATAGTGCAAGAATGCCCCTCCAGATAGAGGAAAGATCGCAGAACAGCTTACAAAGCGGAATGAGGTGTTGATGGTCCAGTATAAATCTACCATTATCACTGTTGCATCACTGACATGTTTCAGAATGCATCCTTAAGAAATACCAGTCTTTAGGAGCCCTTGTAATGTGCATGGTGTTTTAAAGAATACAAGAAAGCAGGGTTCTGCCCTGAAGTACCTACAAGCTAAAATTCAACATAGGAAAGACAACAAAAAGTAGGGGAAGGCAATGGAGGCAGGGGTAAATGTGAAAAGTATCGGTTCACTTCAGTTACAGATACTCACATCATTATAGACTGAGAGGTTGTGCTACAGGAAGGCTCATTCAAATAAAGCTACTTCTAGATGTAAATGTTTTACTAAGGATACCCCAGCAGGTTGATTGGGTGAGTTTCCCAGGGGGTTTTAAGGATGGCAGATAGGACACCCTTCTACTCACAGATCTTTCTCTGTCCTCTGCAAACTTCTCCTCCTGCAGCTGCATGGTGTGTGGCAGGGATATGATTTCAGTCCAGTAGGTTTTAAAAACAGTCTTGCTTAGGGCATCTGGATTTGAGGGAGATGATTCTAGGTGGACTTTGGAAGCAGTCATTGCTGCCAGTTTTCACTTCATTTGTGTTATGGAACGTCATAATGGAACTTTCCCAAGAAGCCCAAATGTGCTTACATATAAATAAATCTGAATTGTTCTACTGAAATACACACACTTCCCCATCATGACATGTTCAAATATATATTTATGGAACAGTTGGACTGCTTAAGGTCTTGTGATCTTTGCAGAAAAGCAGAGGAACAGAAACAAACCAGGACTTCTCCTTTCCATAGCTGATTTTGACATGCCATATTCTTGTCACTGTAGAAATCCTTTTTATAGAGCTTTTCTGCTCTTGAAATGCAAACCTTTTTCACCATTGGGCAGTATTTAGTGAGGATGTAATCTTTCTGGGCACTGTGACAAAACAGCTGCTGGGAAGTGTTGTAGGTTAGTGATAGCAGAGGTGAATTTAAGGCAGCACGACCAGGGCACTGTGCTGAGGGAGAGCCTTCCTGTCCAAAGCCCTGTAAGCGCTTGCCCAGCTTTAGGGAGAAGACAGGAGGACCGGAGCCTCTGCTCCTCCTTCCCCAAACCTGGCACCTTGCTTACCTGGTAGGGCTAGGCGATATCTAGTTTTCAACTTCGCAATATATCACCAGCTAAACATTGTGCTATACCAATATATTACAACGTCTGAAATAAGGATGGAGACACTGGATGGCTCCATGGTTTTCCCCACATTGTGATTTTGGTATAACACATACACATCATGATTCACAATATATTGCCAGGTCAAAAATTATGAAACAGATATTATGATATGGACTTCAAACCAGTTTTGGACAATATACATATTGCCCAGCCCTATTATCTGGTTTTAGGAAAATTTAGGTAAAATTTTGGCTTTGCACAGGGCGCCATATTGCCAAGGTCTGCCGCTGGTGCTAGAATATTTGCTTTCCAATTGCCCGAGGTTCATTCTTCTGCATTTCCTGATAGGGGTGGAAATGTCCCGTGTTCAAAATCCCGGAGAGCAGCTGTCAGTCACTGTAGACTATACTGAGCTAGATGGACATTACTGGACTTGGTATAATGAAGCTTCCTATATTCCTAGCTGGTATTCTGATTGTGCATCCAACAAACTGATCTATGGCCGGATGATGCATTTCTGGCAATATGTTTTAAAGGGGAGGACCATAGATCCTTATAAAGTTTTTAGCACAGGTTTAGGAGAATTTTAAGAAACATACAGTACAAGAACTGCAAAGTTGAATAATTCCTGATCTTAATGGATGAAAGAATGTTGCGCATGTTAAAGAGAGAATGGAAGTTCCATAAGGACTGATTCAAGAACCAAGAAACCACTTTTAAGGGTCACAAGGTATAGAAGAAAAGTAGGTTAAAAAAAGTTTTATTTTATTAATTTCTTCACTCAAAATATTGATTAAATGGGCTTTAGCAGGTAGATGATACAAAATATACCCCTACCTCAGAGTAAGCCTCAATAAACCCATTGGCCCTTGTTTCTTTCTAGATTGCCAGTCTGGCTGAGATTTATTTACTTACTTAAGGTATTTGTATATCGCTTTTCAGGCAGACCTCACAAAGTGGTTCACGCTCCAAACAGAGGTGGATGGTCCCTTATAAAGTAGACCAGGAGGTACTACCTTATGCCGTCCTTTGTACGTGGCTGGAATTACTACGAATCCTAGGACTGGGAAATTTTCTCTGGTTTAAGTCCTTAATTTCACTATTGTCATGGCCAATGAACTTGGGCCTCCTCTGTCTTGTTGATTTCTCCATTGATGAGTGTAACAGAAGTCCCCGTATCTATTTCTATGGCTACTGGATGATTATTGGACAAAACAACTATTTTATAAGGCTCCACTATTTTGTCCTTTACACAGTAAACAGTGTGGACCTCCTCATGTGCTTCCTCTCCCTCTTCCTCCTATAAATGATACGATTTCTGTTTTCTTGCCTGACTCTTGCCCTGACTTGGTTGTGCAACCAAATATCTGCCTCGATTGTGCAACCAGATAGTTCTCTTGCTAAATGCCCAGTTTTCCTGCATTTCTATCATTGGGACATTTTGTGTCTATAGAGGATGAATGCATTCCACAATGACAACACCACTCCAACTCTCTGTGCTTCTGTTAAGGTCTGTGCACTTGGTTTATAGACTCATTTTGAGAGCCTTTATTTTCAAGATGCAAATATTGCAATATCTCACTGCTGCGGTTCTTGCCACCTTATAGCTTTGTCCCAGGTCAGGTCCCACATCAGCCTATCATTGCTTTTGAATTTAAATATCTCCAATCTGACACACAAATCCCACCCTCTCCTCCGGAACACCCTCCCTAAGCCGGCCAGAAGCTTTCATACTTTCATACTCTAATTTACTGGGAACATTTAGGGGACTTGCCTGCTCCCCCTAGTCCACTGAGCACACACCACTGGTTTACTGGTGAGCAGGCTAACACAGAACAACATAGGAAAATGAAAGCAACCACAAAAACAAGCTAAAGGGTGAAGCCTTAGCTCCAACATATAACAACAAGACACAATATTTAATTCTATGATGCGGCTCTGGATCCATTCCAATCCGGCTTCTGCTCTGGTCATGGGAACCAAGACGGCTCTGGTCGCCCTAACATATGATCTCCATAGGCAGCTTGATTGAGGCGGGTTGGGGCTGCTGATTCTTTTAGACCTGCCAGCAGCCTTCAACATGGTCGATCACGAACTCCTGGACCACCGCCTCGCTGACGTGGGTATCCAGGGCACAGTCCTTCAATGGCTGCGCTTGTTTCTCTCTGGTTGGGGACAGAGGGTGGTGCTTGGGGGGGAACTGTCGTCACGCCACTCCTTGGTGTGTGGAGTGCCGCAGGGTGTGATACTCTTCCTGATGCTTTTCAACATCTTTATGTGCCCCCTCGCCCAGCTTGTCCGGAGTTTTGAGTTGGGCTGCCATCAGTATGCTGATGACACCCAACTCTATCTGTTGATGGATGGCCATCCTGACACACTGATCAGATGTTTGGAAGCTGTGGCTGGATGGTTATGTGGGAGCTGGTTGAAGTTAAATCCTTTGAAGACAGAGGTCCTTTGGCTGGGTCGGGACGATATGGGATGGGGGGGGCAACTCCCATCTCTTGCGGAGGCGCAATTAGTGCCAGCACCGTCCGTCAAGAGTTTGGGTGTAATCTTTGACACCTCTCTTTCCATGGAGGCACAGATTGCAGCTATAACAAAGGTGGCATTTTTTCATCACCACCAAGCTAAGCAGTTGGCTCCTTACCTCTCTCGCCCTGACCTAGCCACTGTGATCCACACGACGGTCACCTCCAGACTGGATTATTGTAACTCACTCTACGTGGGGCTGACCTTGAGACTGACCCAGAAGCTTCAGCAGTTGCAGAATGCCGCGGCGAGACTCCTTACGGGGTCCTCGCTGTGGGATCACATTTATCCAGTGCTATACCAGCTGCACTGGCTCCCAGTGGAGTACAGGATCAGGTTTAAGGTGCTGGTTTTAACCTTTAAAGCCCTATACGGCCTAGGACCCTCATACCTACGGGACCTTCTCTCCTGGTATGTCCCACGGAGGACCTTATGGTCTTCAAACAAAGACATCTTGGAGGTCCTGGGCCACAGGGAGGTTAGGCTGGCCTCAACCAGAGCCAGGGCTTTTTCGGCTGTGGCTCCTATCTGGTGGAATGCTCTGTCACAAGAGACTAGGGCCCTGTGAGCTTTGACATCTTTCCGCAGGGCCTGCAAGACAGAGCTGTTCCACCAGGCCTTGGCCAAGGCACAGCCTGACCCCCTCCTTTGGTAATCCTCACAGAACTCTTGCCCAATGGTTGCCATTAATTTGATTTGAACTGATTTTATAATGAATTGATTTTAGAATGCTGTATTACTTTACTGTTGTTAGCCGCTCAGAGCCTGGCTTCAGCTGTGGAGAATGGGATATAAATAATTTATTATTATTATTATTATTATTATTATTATTATTATTATTATTATCAGTTGCTAGTTTAGCCAACCTGCTTATGCAGGTTGCCACTATTTCCCCCTTAGCACTGAGATTTTCAGAGTATACTCCATGGAAGGGGAAACTGTGGAACAGTCAAAAACATCTATACTTGGCCCTGCCATGTTTTGTTTTTTAAATGACACTGTGCAAGGCCATTTTGATCAGGGATAGATTATCAAACAAGCTAACAAAGCTCTTGCCTAGGACTTGTGATTAGCAGTGCTTTTTTTCTAAAAAAATGTTTAGGGGTACTCTCATTTTGACTCAAGAAAATCACCATTTTATAGTTCAGATTGGGAAAAATAAATACAGTAAATGGACAAAAGTACAAAGATTCACAAAATGTTTAGGGGTATTGTCAGGGGCTCAGGAGCAGAGGGACAGGAAAGGGAGGAATTAGAGACCGAGGGGGAGGAATCCGAGGGAGAAGTGAGCGATGAGAGCCGCCCGAGGTCTCTAAGTCTCTCCAGCGAATCGGAGGATTCACAGAAAGGGGCTCCCGTGGTCAGAGCTAGGGGGTTGCCAGAGGGAACACCTCAGGAAGGAGGGGACAGAGGGGACTCAGAGAGCAGCAGCTGGAAATCGGGACCAGCTTCCCCACCGGAGAGCAGTAGGGGGGAGGAGTCCCAGGCATCGGCAGCAGGCAGCTTTCCGTCAGCGGAAGGACATGAGTCAGGGTTAGCCACGCCTGCATCAGAGAGCGAGGAAACGGTCAAAAGGAAGGTCGGAGGCAGCGCGCGCGCGCCAAGTTCAAATGTACAAGAGGGTGGCGCAATGAGCAGCCCGGATAGGGAGCCAGGTCCTAAAGCCCGCCGAAGGGAGGGGGAAGAATCCGAGGGGTCCGCCTCCGAAGCGTCCAGGAAGGAAGGGACCCCGGGGGGTGGTAGGACCCAGAGGCGGAAGGAGAGACGGAAAAGGTGGAGTAAGGCTAGACTCTTAAGCTGGTGTACAGGGGGCGGAGACTCAGACGGAGCTTCGCCGGTCTAGTGTCTAGACGTAGAGACGCACGCTAGGGTTTGAAAATGGATAATGTACTTCAATAAAGACTTTTGTATATTACCGCTGGCTAGCGTGGGTCCTCTGTGAGCTGGGACCTGGAGGCAGTCTCTGACAGGTATGCATACCCCTGCGTCCCCCCAGGAAAAAAGCACTGGTGATTAGCATAATAACTGCACCAGGCTGGTGCTGGTGGTGTTGCTAAAATGCATTATGTATGTGCTTGATTTGCTTAGCAAAAAAGTTCCTTAAGTGATTTGTTCTGTCGCCCAGAAAATTCCAAGTGGTCTGCAATTTAAAATAAAAATAAAAATTGGAGAACCATCATTCTAAGCACACTCTTGTGAACAACCCCAGTTCTTTTGCAGAAGCAGATGTGGTTTTGAAACACAAGAGGGCAGCCAACGACAACCCAAAATAAATTCTATCCCCTTTTATTTCAGTGTTTTTTTCTCCCAAAAGGAAGGCAATATACATACCAGCTAGGATCTAAATTCCATTAGTTCCAGTCCTGCCCAGAGCTTGGAGAGTTCATTTTAAAAAGGACCTACTTCTAGTCCAAGTCCAATATGTCCAAAAAGGAATTCCAGTACACATTCAGCTATTGATCTGCCCTGAATTTTCCAATACTGTATTCAATTTCATTTGCTGGTCCTGAGTTCTGTCACAAGAGAGAAAAAACCTTCAGTTTCTCCACCACATGCACAAGCTGTTCTGCAACCTCTGAATGATAGTTTGTGCATGTGATTGTGTGTGTCTTCTAAACAACCAGACCAGAGCACCACGTTGCTGCCAGCAATGTGATTATACTAAGACCCTTATTCGATCAGTGCAAAGGTCCATCAAATTTCCAACAGTGGCCAGTCAGATACCTCTCTGGGAAGCTCACATACAATGGCACAACAATCTCCTCCATTGTTTGTCCCCAGGTTCTAGCAGCCAGGGTCTGCGTCTGATCCTGGAAGCTCCATTTACCTGTAAGGGCCAATCGCCAGGGTGGGGCAGTGGTTATGAGTGTTGTACAAGGACAGTGTAAGCCCAGGTTTGAAACCCTGCTCAGCCATGAAGCTTACTTGCCGACCTTGAGTCAGTTTCTCAGCCTAACCTGCCTCAAAGCATTGTTAGAAAGGATGAAATTGTGGGAAGGAGCACAAAAACCATGCTTCAGCTTCTTGGAGCAGTAGGAGGATTTTAAGGGCCACATTCCCTTCTGGACAACCTTCTGGGGGCCACATGCCGCATGTGCTGAAGCTAAAATAGGCAAGGGTCTCTGTCTTCCATTCAGGCAAGCAAGAAGCATGGTCAAGATTCAAGGTCACATTCCAGCAGAGCAAAAGCTAGTGAAATCTGGTGCGGCATTGGACTAGGGCCTGGGAGACTAGGGTTCAATCCCAACTTGACAAAGAAGCTCATAGGGTGACCTTGGGTTAGTAACGCTGCTTCTCAGCATAACCTACCTCACAGGGTTGTTGTGGGGATTAAACAAGGAGAGGGAGAACCATGTACACCACCTTGAGCTCCTTGGGGAAAAGGGTGGGAAATAAATGCAATAATAAACAAACAGATAAAATTAGTAAATAAAAAGAAGGTGCAAAGCAATGAGGGCTGGGGCTGGGGAGGGTGCATGTGGCCTACAAACAACCCCCAAGGGCCAGATAGAGAGACTTGGTAGACCACATTCAGTGCCTAGGCCTGAGATTCCCCACCCCCCCGTATCAGATAACAATATTGTTGTTGTTTAGTCGTTTAGTCGTGTCCGACTCTTCGTGACCCCATGGACCAGAGCACGCCAGGCACTTCTGTCTTCGATAACAATATAGATAATGGTAATAAAAATAATAGCTGTCAATAGACTTGTGCTCCATCAATACGTCTAATTCCTTTTGAAGCTGCCTAAATCAGCGGTCATCTGGTGGCATGGCAGTGATCTCATTTAGATAATAATGTGCTGTGCAACTGACACTGGGACTCTCTTTACAGAGGAGCTCAGGCACACCCTATAAGATGCAAGTGAGGGACTTGTTTGCATACCTAATTGTATTTATATTAAACAGACCGACTGAGTGCACAAACATTGGTAAACAGTGCTGACAATGAGCTCTCTGATTAAAATTACATGGTGCAGTATGGAATGTTTACATTTTCTGTGACAGCACATAACATCCCCAAATAAGTGCCTTGAAGAACGGATGCAAATCAAGCTCTCAGTGTTGTTTGTTACCATCTTAGAGGCAGGAGTGTGTAGGCTGTGGGGAAACCAGACTCAGAGAGAGGAAGCTTGACATCACAGGGAGAAGTCCCTAACCAGAGCTACGCAGTGGGGAAGACAAGGATTTGGCAATCTTCCTTTTAATGATGTGTGTTGGTTTGATTGACAGTAGCTGAGAATAGAGCATCTGAGCCTGGCTGAGACGAAACACTGCCACTCCAACTAACTGTGTTTACTTTAAACAGCTACGAACATTGAACTGAAGTGTTCCTTCTCCTCTCGCGTGCCCGGGTTGAGCAGAGGCTTTCTGGTTTGTTAAATCAGCTTCCTGTGGCATTGATGCTGGGGAACTGTGGTTTAAGCACTGCCCCAATGCCAAGCTTTTAAAGATTAGGTGGGGTGACCTCATTCATGGGACTCTCACACCCTACAAATCTGCTACTCTCACACACGTATACTTCATCTGGGTGGGCACACCTGATCCCACCTGGGCAACAGGTAGCTAGTCAAAGCCCTTCCCCATCCCTCATGAGGCTATGTGCTTTGCAGGTGAGAAGGCCAGCAAATCTGCTTTCTGTGCTCTGGCACCTAGATAGAAGGGAGGACTTCTCCCCTTCATCCCTGGGTGCCTGCCTCCTGGCGCCTCCTTGCATCTGCGGTTGCCAGGTCCTGTCGTAGGCAAGGGGTACATGACACCCAGGTCCACCACTGGTTATCTGCTTGAACAGCGTTGTGTTGTTTTTTTTGGGGGGGGGGGTGCTGTTGTTACGCTGTATGTGTTGCTCTTGATTTTTTGTTTTAGAAGTTTTCATGTTCAAGATCAGTCTTGGCTACCAGGGATGATCTTTGTGCTGGAAAGGTGAAAATGTCAGCTCCTGGTCTGCAGGGCTCGTTGGCAAAGGTCCCTCTCATTGACCTCTAGCCACAGGCATCTCTGGTAGCTGTGTGGGGTGGTGGTGACTATTTTATTCACCCCACCCCACCCCAGTGCTCAGAAACACCTGACATGGCAACACTGTGGAGTACTCTAGGAAATTTGAATAGCCTCCGATTGCTACCAAGTGAGACCACACTGAGGTGCTGAGTCGTGCAGATGTCAGGGCTGATGGCCCATGGCAGGGTGCAGTACACATCTCAATACCAGTTGCTGGGTGGAGTCACAGGTGGAGAGAATTGCTGTTGCTCTCTGATGCTGCTCACAGGTTTCCCAGAAGAGCAGCGCCACGACATTTTGACACCTGAGGCAAATCACAAAATGGCGCTCCCCTGCCAGGTAAAAAGGGGTGAGTGAAGATCTACATCAGGAACAATGGGAGAATAAAGATCTACATCAGAAACAAGGGTGGGAGGAGACCAGCAGTGCCTCCTATTTGCCAAGAGGCCATAGAGGTGGTATGGGGGAGGGCTGCCAAGGCACCAGCAGATCTGGCCTCCAAGGAGTTGCTCATGCTGCAGTTGTTGTTGCCACCATGGCAGCAGCAGCAGCAGAGGGTGATGCTTTCCTTGGAGGCTGGATCTCCTGCCCTATGGATCCTGCCGCCTGAGGCAGTCACCTCACTTTGCCTCTTGGCCCTGCAGAAGAGGCATCTTGGTTGGCCAATGCAAGAAGTTGAATTAGATGGGCCTTTGGCAGGGCTCTTCTGCAGGGCTCTTCTTGTGTTCTTATGAGGATTAGACAAATTCTCAAAGGATAAGACTGTCCCTAGCAAGTAGCAGGAATGGCTATATTTCTACCTTTGCTGCTGCAGGGAGTATGCCTCTGAATATCAGTTGCTGGGGATCACAAGAGGGGAGAGGGGAGTTACATTTAGGCCCTGTTTTTTTGGCTTTTCACAGGTATCTGGTCTGCTGTTGTGAGATGGGCCTGATCCAGCCGGCTGTTCTGGAGAAAAGGGTGCCAGGTGTGGACACTGGCCTGAAAGGCAGGAAACAAATATGTTGAATAAATAGATAAATGTTACTTGGACTAATGTACTACTTGTGGATTACAGTAGTTTTAATCTGAGCTGTAAACTGTCTCTCCTGTCTCTGTTTCAATGAAAGGCAGGCTTTTTGCTGCCTTGCATGACCTGCTATTGATTTGATTCACTGCATATTGTAATTTTAACATTGTCCTGTTTGAAAGAGAATGTTATGTGGCTGCATACAAATGTCATTTAAAAACAAATAAGATTAAAAAGTGAGGGTTATTTTTGGAAAGGCATCCATATCAATCTGAATAGCAACAGGAGCAACACTAACAATGATCTGTTTGTTATTCCTCTCCTCTGTTTTTCTTTCTCTATTGATAGTATTGTTAATATGATATATTAACGCTAGCTAATATACTATTTCCTTCTCTTTTATTTGCTATTGTTGACAATACACTTTGTAGATGCATTTATAAATAATATAATTACATGTTTAATTAACAACAACACTCCAATATGATAATTCATATTTTGTCCTGGTTTACAGCTTCCCTGTTCTACCCTTTTATGCACCACATTGATCAAATGGCTATTGATTAAAAATAAATGGTTCCAGACCATTACACAGCTTTTCCTTTTAGCCCTCCTTCCTTTTGGAGAATCCAGTTCATCCTTTTGGAGGAAAGGAAAATATGGGAGGAAACATAGCTCACAAATATGTTATACTAGCAGCTGAGCCCTTTCTCACTCCACCCATAGCTGTCAAGTGACCCTTATTTGGCGGGACAGTCCCTTATCCCAGTGCCATGTCCCGCTGCTGTCCCTTATTGATGAGGCTTCATTTGACTGCTGCCTGGGCTTTCTGCCTTTGGCTCAGAGGGGCTCAGAAGTTGAACATACCTGTGCCCGGAAAATCCCTTATTTTGGCTGCTGATCCCTTATTTTCAAGGCTCCTGGTCCCTTATTTTCAAATCTGTAAGTTGACAGCTATGCCCCCACCCCTGCCATTCCCCCCCATTAACCCCCAGAGTTTCCCTTCCCACCCCATGCAGCTACTAAGCTTGCTTTCCACTTTCCCAACCCCATTTCCGAAGCCACTTCTCTCTTCTGTTCTGCAGCCCCACTCTGAACCCATTTTCACCTTCACTGCCATGTCCTTGCCTCTCCTCTCCTTGTGTGCAGCCCCCTTGCACAGCCACCCATGGTTACCTCCTTCTTCCTCCCCCCCATTGCATCACAACTATTAAGCTGCCTTTTCACCACCAGCACAATTATGATGCCTCCACCCCTCCTATTCCTCAGGCCCTTTTATGCACCAGTTTTTATCATCAGTCCCATTCACAAGATTCCTCCTCCCTCCTCTCTTTTTTTTAAACCTCTGCTGCTGAACCCACACTTTCCTCTTCACACCCTTTGCCACTCCTACCCCACCTTCCTCCTTTTCTCAGCTCTCTGTTGCACACAGACCATTATCCAGTATCCATCCCTCCTCCTCTCTCTCTCCTTTTCTGCAGCCAATTGAGGTGGCTGCCTCACTCTGCATAACGCTCGGGCCAGCCCAGATAGCCCACCACCACCACCAGTGTTCATTCAATAAAGAATCGTCTAGGCAAGAGTGCCCATGACTAATGCATCTCTATAAAAAGCTGTAGGGAAAAAGTTGTTTGGCCCTTTGATGGCCAAGGTGCTGCTGAATGTAATACTGTAATCCTTCACGAGGACTTCTCGTTGCTGCACCCTTGCTGTGTGCTAAAAATGGCATCAGAAAGGGGGTTGTGTTTTTCTGGTGTTGACAAGCAGTTTTGGACCCTCTCCCCTCTCTTGATTTGAATTAGAAGAGAAATAAATAGATCACTAATTTGCCCTTAGTTCAGGTCTGGTGTCATTTAGGAAGCTGGAGCCAAAGTGGGCCATTGATTTTCACCCAGCTGTATTAGCCTTGGGCTTCCACGTTTTAATTAGCAGTGCCCTTTCGAATTCCAGCCATAACATTACTGACTCCAGTGCACCAAGTAGAGCCCTGTGCACTACGTAGGGCTTCACATCATTAATATACCTGATAATATCAGCAATTGTGCTCCCTGCCTCCCAAAATGTGTAGGGTGGCCCTGTGTCCTTTATACAGGGAATTTCTGTATCTGAAGGAACAGGAAAGAGTCTGGCGGTACCATATAAAGGCTATTTCAGAGCTATCATAAGATTCTTTTACAGAAAAGGAGGTCAATATGTTCCTGCTGCCTCCCAGGTCTTTGTTGCAAAAATACTTCCACAATTGATGTATGGCACCCAGATATTTAATTCTCAAAAACTCAAGTCCCTGGAATCTGTACAAACTAAATTTTACCGCTCCCTACTAGGGTTACCTACCTGTGTCTCCAACACTGCCATTAGGCTGGAGGTAGGTCAACTCCCTATTAATGCCAGGATATGGATCCTGAAGATTCACTTCTGGCTAAAACTCATATTTTTCCCAGTGGGAGTGGCTCCATTGACTCTACTAGACCCGTTCCAGTCTAAATGGAGATTGTCGCTTTATGAAAAATTGAAGGGCCTGGGGCTTTCCCCACAAGAACTTATAGCCTCAGGTTTTGAAAAGGCTAAAATGATGGTGAGCCAGCGAATAGGAGATGTAGAGCTTCAGGACCATATGAGCAAGATAGATAAATACCCAGCTATCCAAGATTATGGAAAAGGGTTTAATCTAACCCCATATTTGCTGGATCTACAAATCGCAAAATATAGGCGGGCGTTTACCCTTACCAGATTTGATGTACTGCCATCTGCCTTATTAAAGGGCAGATACGAGGGCACACCCTATGCTGAACGAGTTTGCCCATGTGGTCTGAAGGAGGTGGAAACGGCTTCACATGTGTTGTTACACTGCGACCTTTACGGGGATATCAGGTCACTGTTTATCTCCCCTATCGTTCAGAAATTTCCAGGTCGATCTGAATCTCAGCGGCTGAAAATCCTACTAGGAGATAAAAACCCAGAAGTAACACTGAAAGTGGCCAAGTTTTCTGCGGCCGCGATCAAGCGGAGGGCATTAGTTGTAAAAAAGTAAAAGATCTGACCCCTGGACAAGCCCCCCCCCCCTTTTTTAAGTCTACACATATACTGTAGTGCATATATGAGTATATATGTGTGTGTGTGTGGGTGTGTGTGCATATGTGTATTGTTTTTATGTATAATTTTACAACTTTTAATTGACACCATCATTCCCTCGTAAACTACTGTTGCCTTTTATGTTTTTTTTCTTTTCTTCTGGTCTATGACCGTAATAAATTTATTCATTCATTCATTCATTCATATGAAGGCTAGCAAATGGATCATGGTATGAACTTTTGTGGGTCCTTGCCCATTTCATCAGAACCATGAAGTATTAAACCTGAGTTTCATACACTCAGGGCTCATCCAGACTTCCCTCTGTGCTGTGTTTCTAGGCTCTGCCTTTAAAGTGCTGTGTCCAAGCACTTTTTGCTTTGCCCTGGTGCTTTCCCTCTGAAAGCTGCTTTTTACTGCTGCAATCAGAAATCTGCAGAAAACCCAAATTGTTGTTTGTTCCAATTCAGCATTAAAGAGTTGCTCTTTGCGTGGAAAGTGCTGGGGCAGCAACGACAAAAGCTCTTAGACACAGCGCTTTAAAGCGCCTAGAAAGCATGGGACTAAAAGTATGTGTGGATACACCCCACCCACTGCCTTACTTCCTGCTTCTGGGGAAGTGGGCAGTTAGTCTACAAAAGCTTATGGCAGGATCAATATTTGAAACAATAACAGATATGAAATATCAAGGTGCATATGCAGAAGGTTGGAAGATGGGAGAAATGAATGTTCATTGCTTCATTTACTTCAAAGTATAAGCTGGCCTTGTTGCATTTGGGACTCTCTGCACACTTCCTGTTATGTACTGAAGTTCTCACCCTGGGCCAGCAGGGGGATACTGTAGTTTTCACACAGGTCCACATATGCAAATAAGGAATGGAAAGTGACGTTCAGTGATTGGATAGTTACAGAAAGTTGTTGCTGTTGCGTTGTAGTTGAGCTCTATATAAGCAGGTTGGCTGAACCCTTCAGTTCAGTTCTGTTCTGGATCTGTGAATAAACAAAAGCTGTTTGAAGAATCACTGTGTCGTCTGATATGTTCACCCACAACTTAACACTTCCCTCCCCGATGGTGCCACTGCATGAAAACAGTTTGTTCTTTGCCACCCCAACAGGGCAGGACGAGAGGAGGTTTGTAACATCTCTGGGAGGCTTGTTAATGCCTTTGCTCCCCTGACACCTTCTGCATCTGTCACCAAGGCCAGGTTCTATGAGAGGCATCAGCAGCCACCCTGGGAGGAAGTGCCTGGCCTGTGTGGGAGGAACACTGAGCTACTCCAATAGTCAGTTCTAGGCCAGGAGACTCAGCTGCACAATGTGTATGGTGGCGTATGGTAGGCCCCACCTGCCCACCTGAAAATTTTCATTTGAACTCCTAAGCAGAGAGCCAGACACACATTGATGGCTCAGTTCAGGAATTCAGATACACATGCTGAGTTACTAAACCTGTGCTTTTGTCAGGGAAGCCCTACTATGACTACATTGCCCCATAACTGACCCCTATGCCCAGGAACATATTACTTGGTTGGACCATGAGAAGGATCTTATGGGAACACACACACAAATATGTATATATGCAGGTATTTGTGTATGTATAGATAAATATCTTGGATCTGCTGCGATGGCTATTGTCTGATTGTCTATCTCATTGTGTTTTAAATGTATTGTAAGCTGCGTTGAGAATGTTAGGTAGTAGGCAGCATGTATCGATCCTCTTAAATGAACAAATAAATTGACTTCAGTGATAGGAAAGTAGATTTCAATTGAACTTTAGGAAAAATGAATAATTAGTAAGAGCAGTTTCACCACGGAACAAATTTTTTAAAGCCAGGAGTGGACTTTGGTCATCTTTGGTAATATGGTGCTCTCAGTCAGGCCAAAATTGGGTGCCCCAAAATGGTTTTTCTCAGTTATGGATCTTTTTGACTGTGCACCCCCTGGGCTCAGCACCCAGTGCAAGGGAACCGTCTGTACTGTCCTAAATCTGGCGTTGCTGGAACTTCCCCTCAGGTTGTTGGGCTAGAAGGACTATGAGGCCTCCTTCAGCACTGTGACTAGTGATGGCTGGTAGGGTGGAAGGCAAGGAGGCCAAGAGTAGGTGTATCCTGAGCCAGTGACAGACAGAGACAGCTAATTCACATTTTGTCCCCATCCTCCTCTTTCCTGATGAGTTCTGTAAGGGCCACACTAAGAAAGAGGAGGAGAAAGCTGACAGGCAACACTACTCACTGAACTGGTTGAAAACAGGAAGCAGGTAGGAGCTAGCTGAGTGTAGATTGAGGTTAGTGGGACAGTGTCCCATGTGCCCCTAATGGACCACCCTCTATGAATTGGTTCACATCAGGCTGGCCTGCTTTGCAACCTGGGTTTATATGCCTTCTTTGGCTTGTTTTTGTTTTGCAAAGTTAGAAGGATTGCTTAGGTTAGGCAGCATAGTTTAGAATGTCTTGATCTGGCTAAGTGGAAAATGCATTTTCCAAGTGACGTAGGTAGTTGCTGCTGGGTCTCTTTCTCCCCTCACTCCCTGCTCCAGCAGTGGCTCTTCCCCTTGCACACCCATCCATATAATTTACAGCATGCAGCAGGGTGCATTAAGTAGAGCAGCCTCCAGAACGCTCAGGCAGAAGCAGCAAAAGAGCTGGGCGCCAGCCAGCCAGCCAGCCAGCCAGATGCTTGCCAGCCAGCCAGCTTGGCACTTCCCCTGACAGTGAGAACTCCAACTGGCAGATGGAGGCTCTGATCCTTGGACGGGAGGCCATGCCAGGACTTTGGCTTCTGGGATCCTCTGCCTCTGTCCTCCTCTCTCTGCCAGTAGCTGCTGCCTTCCAGAGTTCCACGATGTTGGAGTCTCTTGAGGATATGGATTTGGAGACAAGCCAAGCGAATGAGTCTAAAGCCCACTCAGTCTTCTTCTCTCTAGACTATCAGCATGTCCAAGTGCCCTTTGAGATTACCCTGTGGATCATGTTGGCTTCCTTGGCTAAAATAGGTAGGTTTCTCCAGGCAAGGGTTGGTGGGCTGGGTAGTAGAGCATCTGCTTCGCGTGCAAAAGTTCCCAGGTTGAGGATACGGATTTAGAAGAAAAGACAAGCAAATGCATCTAAAGCCCATCTAGTCTTCTTCTCTCATCCAGGTAGGGAAGGGAGAGACTCATACCTGCAACCCTGGAGGGCCACTGGAAGTCAGTGTTGACAATACGAAGCTAGACAGACCATTGGTCTGACTTGGGATAAGGCAGCTTTCTGTGTTAGTCCCAGGGAGTGGGTTGGGATGGTGGATAAATTTGGTTTGGTTTGCACCGTAATCTGAACATAACTAATACAAGCTTCCCAAAAGTATATGTGAGTTGAAATGCAGCTGCACTTCGAGATTCGCTGTATTTTGTGACGTGGTTCTTCAGCAAGATAATGCGAACAAACGTGCATAATGTTAGGGGGCAGAAAAACGCACATGATAGTGAAAGTACAAAAATGCATCATATTAGGCATAACTGCTTGCAACAAGCTGTATATTAGGATAAATTCACACTAGTATGTTGGTGAGTTTTCATGAGGACTTAAAAAGGTTTGCAAACTGATGCGGAAATGTGGAAAGCTGAACTTAAGATTGGAAAAATGGAAGAATTTTTTTAGAAAGTCTGATCCATTCATCTCTAGGGGTGAGGTATATTTTACGAGTGTTTATTGGGCACCTTGCCTCTTGCGGGTACCGTTTTGAAATGCATGTTGGAGACTTTCGTTTAACAGCAATGCCAAATGCCAAAACTGTACACCAGCGTCCTGTGAAACGATCAGGAAAGTTCAAAGAAATCAGACCACGTCCAAATCTTTATAGAGGCGTATCAATGAGTTATTTTTAGCAATATAAACTGTGACATGACATAATGCATGGTTTAAACTGTAAACAGTGCTTTTTTTCTAGGGGAAAACGGTGCTGCCAGGAAAAAAAGCACTGATTGTAACACTTTGAAGCTCTTGTTTTGTCTGTACAGGGACTCTGCAACAGGCCTCTCTGATTGCTATCTGTCTATAAAAAAACCCCCAACCTCCTCCAATCCATTTGTTTCCTTCAAGAACAATAAAACAGCTGAATCTTTCCAACGAGACAGTAAGAATCCCCCCATTAATGTATTATTCAGATGCACAAATCAGCCGGCTGCATTGTGCAGCAGTATGGATGGAGGGCTTTAGAAGGCTGCATTGATGTTTTCCGTTCATTTGAAGTATGAATGATTCACGTACATTTAAATTGAATTCTCCACAACTAATAAAGCCGTCTCTGATTACAGGCACTCAGAAGCTTTTTGGAACTGCAGACAATAAACCCTGAGTACATTTTTTTAAATAAAAAAGTTAAATGTCTTTCTGAAAGATTATGTTGAGTTGACCACATCATATATTTTGCTTGGAAAAGTATTTAATGAGCAGCTGTTGAAATCTAAATACCTCTAGCTATTTTTAAAGGTAGGGCTAGATCCAAAAATTCTTGGGATGCAGGATCCTCCCCCCCCCCCCCAATTGTGCATCCCTTAATTTTGAGGTGGCTAAGGGATGTTTGTGAATGTCCTTTCTTTCATTCTATACAGCTTGGGCCCAGGTTAGCGGAAAGATCTTATTTCCCTTTACAACCCACCTGTATGCTAAGATTCTTGGGTTAGCACATTCTCTCAGTCCCATCCACCGCATGGTTGGCGGTGCCACAAGAAAAAAGCCTTTTCTCTGGCTGCTGCCGTATTGTGGGATTCCTTCCCAAGAGAGGTTAGACTGGCTCCCCCCTTGTTGTCTTTCCACCTGCAAGCTAAGACCTTCCTATTCTGACAGGCATTTGAAAACTAAGGTGCAGACAATGCTGAGCACTGGGCTGCTGTCAGGACAAAGCATAATTTAATTGCTGGTCCTATATGCGTTTTAACCATTGTTTTTAACGACCTTGTTTTTATTACTTTGTATTTTATAATGATTTTTAAAAAAATGTTATAAGCTGCCTTGAATCCCAGCTTGGGAGAAAGGCAGGATATAAATACATTAAATAATAATAAATACATTCTAAAAACTATTTAGTTAATGATGCGCACTCTGCAGGAAACCCCCCCCCCCCACTTTCTGCAATTCAGTTAAAGCTCTGAAGAAGACATCACGAGGTCTCTCCTTCTTAGGGGCTTTTTTAGGTCAGGAAAAATGGGCAGCTAGGGAGACTGCAGAGTGCTGAAGAAATGCTTACTAGAAAGAAACACCTAGGCAGTGTGCATACAAACCCAGAGGCGTAGCAAACCCAGGTGGTACCCAGTGCGAAATTTTTTTTGTCACACCCCCACACATCGCCACTCAGGGTAGGCTTGGGAGTCATGGGCGGGCGCCAAATGTCAGCCCCTCAGCGAAGACACCTGGGATGGTCCGCTCCCCCTTCCTACACCTCTGCACCCCCAGAGTGCTGGCAAAGTTGCGCAGCTCGTCCTCTCAGGAGCCATGGCTCCTGTGCGTCCCCCTCCCTCCCTCCGATATGATACTGTCAGGGGTGCCTCAGGTCCCAGCTCACAAAGGACCAACGCCAGTGTCTCTTTATATACAAAAGTCTTTATTGAAGTTCATTGTTGGTTTTACATCCGTGGCGCGCAGCCCTACGTCTGTAACTCTAGACCGCCGAAGCTCCGTCTGACTCTTCCCCTCCCCTACACCAGTTTAACACCCGAGCTTTGCTCCACCTCTTCCTCTGCTCTTTTCTCCTCTGGGTCCTCCTGCCCCCTGGGGTCCCTCCCTTCCTGGACTCTTCGGAGGCGGATTCCTCTGACTCCTCCCCCTGTCTCCGGCGGGCTTTGGGACCTGGCTCCCAATCCGGATTTTCTGCTGACCTGCGCGCCTGCACATTTGAACTTGGCGCGCGCGCCCAGCCAGCCACTTTCCTCCTAACGGCTACACTGCTCCTGTCACTGCTTCCTCCTTCGGGGGGGGGGGGCTGGCTGGAACTGACCTCCGCTCCGCCCCTCCACTCTCCGACGGAGGCGTGGTCAGTTCTGACTCACTCTCTCTCCCTGCTGGAGAAGACGCTGGTTCTGATCTGTGGGCTTCTTCCCCCCCGCTACGCTCTGGCAGGGAAGCTGGCCCTGATCTCCAGCTGCCACTTGGGGACTCACCGCTGCCCCCCCTTGCCCTGACCCTGGGCGCCTCTTTCTGAGAATCTTCTGATTCGCTGGAGAGACTCATGGAATCTCTCGGGTCACTGTCATACCCTCCTAAGCTCCCCTCAGATCCTTCCCCTTCGCTCTCCAACTCCTCTTTCCCCTTCGGCTCTGCCCCTGAGCCCCTGACAGATACGATACGATAATCTTTATTGTCATTGTCCCATACAGAACAACGAATTTGAAAAATCTACATAAGACATTCAAAACCCAACAAGCCTGCTATCCCAGCTATCCGAACCTGGTTGGCCCCCTAAAAACTCTGATACCCCATTTTTAAATACAATATACTCCCATACAGACTCCTTACACTGCGTTTAAAACCAAAATCGCATTTGGGTAGCAACCTTTCTCAGGTGGCCTCCCTCCCAGCCTCCCTCCCTCCCTGGCTCGCTGTAAAGCTGCAAAGCAGGAGCCGCTTACGGAGAGCCAGGAAGGGAGGGAGGCTGGGAGGGGGGCTGCCAGCTCGCTGTAAGTGGCTCCTGCCGGCGGTGGAGGGATCCCACCGCCATCCATACAGCGCATGTGTGGCGTCGCAATGCACAGTGCATGCGTGCAACACCGCACATGCGTTATACCTAGCGTTTTGTCACTGGCGCAGCCTGAGCGCCGTACGGACAGTGGTGGGAACCTCTGCTTGTGGCTGCAGCGGCAACGGAGGGATCCCACTGCCATCCGTACGGTACTTGGGTGGCACCGGTAGCAGACCACTATGTACAGCGCATGTGCGGCGTCGCTACATACAGCACATGCGTGCAACACTGTGCATGCGTTGTACAACATAGTGGTTTGCCGCTGGCACTGCTTGAACGCTATACAGACGGTGGCGGGATCCTCTGCTCGCAGCTGCAGCCACAAACGGAGGATTCTCCACATGCGGCTGCGGCAGTGCGATGGCTTCTCCCACTGATGCGCCCGGGCAAGCACTCCCGCGGGGTGCCTTCTTGTCACCCCCCCCCCAGATATGGAACCCAGAGTGCACCGCCCCTGCCCCCACCTTGCGACACCACTGTACACACCTATTTATCCTGCATCCGCTGTGCTCCCACTGCTGGTTTGAAAAGAAGTGTGCACATAATTTTAGACACAGTCCAACTACCATAGACAGCCACACTGTCTCCAGCCACCTTTATGATAAACTAAGCTAAAAAAATGCACATCCATTGAAATGAAACAAATCAAAAGTCCCTTGAAAACGACACAAAAATGAAAGTCTCTGGATAATCCCCAACAGCATTTTAGTGCACATATCCTAATAATCACATTTTTACTCAAGTGCACCTATTCTCCCAAGCAATTTTCTCCACTTTACTGTATGTGTTATGTAAAACCAATATGTTCATTTTTATGCACCGTCTCCCCTAACATGCATTTTTGTAAATGTCGTTTGAAGAACTGCATCACAAAATTGGACAAGTGCAAATTTTGAAGGATAGTATTTGATTTCCCATATTGTTTTGGAAAGTGGGAATTTGATAGGTTCGGCTTTAATGCATACTAGTTCTGACTCCAGCCCACCAGGTGATTAATTTCTGCTTCCTGACCCACAATTCACACAACACTTGGTTTGGTGGGGACACAAGACATAAGCTGAAATGACCACAAAGCAACAAATGCTTCTGATTTCCCACTAATGTTGCCTCTTGACCTTTGCAGGTTTCCATTTGTTTGAGAAACTACCTTCTGTTGTCCCCGAAAGCTGCTTATTGATTTTCGTGGGGCTTATCATGGGAGGGATCATTTATGGCTTAAACGACAAATCCCCTCCGGTCATGGACAGTGACATCTTCTTCCTCTACCTCCTGCCACCCATTGTCCTGGATGCTGGCTATTTCATGCCCAGTCGCCCCTTCTTTGAGAACATTGGGACCATCCTCTTATATGCTGTTGTGGGGACGATATGGAACGTCTTTGGAATTGGATTCTCGCTCTATGGGATATGCCAAGTGGACACCTTCCAGCTACGTGATATATCTTTGCTTCACAACCTCTTGTTCAGTAGCTTGATTGCAGCTGTTGACCCTGTTGCTGTGCTGTCTGTGTTCGAAGAGATACATGTCAATGAGAAGCTTCACATTTTGGTATTTGGAGAATCTCTTCTCAATGATGCTGTGACAGTTGTAAGTACGTCTTCTTGAGATCTTGATGTGCATGGAAGTGCTGTTTCTAGGGTAGGGATGGGAAACCTCTGGACCACGTTCCAAATGTGGCCCCCCAGGCCTTTTTATCTGGCCCTGAAGTCTCACCCCTCTCCCCAGTCACATCAATTCTCTACAGGCTACATCCCTCACCAGACCTGCATTGTACCCTCCTTGGACATTTTTGCCTGGCTAGATTGTTTCCTCGAATTCTGATAATGCTTCTTGCTTGGATGGATGGAATTTTTGTTGGTTGCTAGGAAAAATAGGTATATAAAAGGATAATCCCCTGGATAACAAGATCCAGGTTTGGGGCAAATACTCTTTGATGAGAGGACCCCAGCAGAGATTTAAAATCACAAAATATACAATAAAGTAAAGCGTGAAAATTTGGCTGTTAGACCTTTAAAATATGCCCTTATAAGTACCTTCCAAAGTTCCCCTCTTCCCCAGCATAGAAAAACACCACACATTTGGTAAGTTAATTTTTTTATATATACTTACAAATTATTCAAGGGTTAGGTTCATGTGCTTTTCCATATGTCAGTCAGAAAACACAGGCAGTAACATTGAGTTACTGTGCTGAAAGTTCTTAAATTATTGGTATATAAACACAATAAAGGCATATTAGAGCCATGCAGTCTTGAGTTTGGAGCAACCAGCTCAGACCTCTTTACATGCTGAGCTTCTCAACAACAGGCCTGATTACCTTCCTCTTAAGGTGAGGGAGAGTGACCTAGCTAAGCTTGGCAGGGCAGCTTACTCTATGGCATTAACCCCATTCATGTATTAATTAGACATGCTGGAAACCCAGCCAGATGGGCAGGGTAGAAATAAGAAATAATAATAATAATAATAATAATAATAATAATAATAATTAATGAGGCTGGTTATCCCACAATTATATGTTGGTGGTTTATTGATGGCATGTGATGCACCAACCTTATTGACGGCTGAGAGTCGGAATGGAGTAGTGGTTGCAGTAGAACTTGGGAGGCAAATGTTTGAACCCTTGCTCAGCGATAGAACTCACTGATTGGCCTTGGATCAGTCATTGTGTCTCATCCTAACTGAGTAGTGTGGTGGCAAATACAGAAGTGCAGGGTCACTTCATGATAGTCACAGCCACACACCCCAGAGCCATGCCCCTTTCTAAAATTATACCACCTCTAAGACTTATAAAGTCTTATAATTATACAATAATAATAATTAGAAAATGCATTGCAGTGATCAATGCAGATCTCCATGTGTTGTCTTTCAGCCAGACCTACTATTTTCTCTTTACATAGATGAGTAAATGATTTGGAGTGCTCCAATATCTTTTTTCAGAATGACTTGTGTTTTCCTTGAAGTTCCATTGCACAAAGTATTTATTGAAACTGAAGCACCTTGTGTTTTCAGTCTTCATAAATCCATAGCTTTGAAGCATAGAGAACAACTCCTTGGTGCTCTTCCACATGCCTTCTCCAGAGTGACCCTGGGAGCAAATCCTCAATGGCTGGCTAACTTGATTTTACTCTGATGGACTCCAAGCAGCCCAAAGAGTGAGAAGACTTCTTCCCAGTGGTTAAAAAGCTCCCCTTTAAGCTGATTGGGCAGCTCTAAGATGCTGGAGACAGGGACCCTGTTGGGACCCTGCTGCAGAAATAGTAATGGGTCTTTGATTACCTTCTTCCCGCACTGCACAATCCTAGACCACTACACCTCTGTCCTAGCCTACCTCTTAGAGTTGTTGGGAGGATAAAATGGCATGGGGGAAGAACCATATACATGGCCCCAAGCTGCTTGGAGGAGGAACAGGATTGGATATGTGGAAATCTGGATATGGTCAATGCCTAGATGGGAGACGGCCGGGAATGTCTGTATGCTCCATGTTGGGTTCTGCCATGCCAGAAATGCAAAAGATACGGTAAATGCAACAGACCTATGGTTTCAGTAATCCTGCTTAGACCAAAGGTGAAAGGACTAGGATAATAAGCAAAAATGGAGAAGATTAATTTGCCCCATGTTCCACCACATGGGGATCCTACCTTGTAAAGATCTCTCTCTCCATCTCTCTCTATTAAAACCTTTCTGTTTTGTTCATTTCTGTCTTCTTCTTAGGTCTTGTATAAGCTGTTCAGGTCCTTCTGTGAAATGCCGTCAATTAAAACAGCGGATGTGTTGGCAGGAATTGGGAAGTTTTTTGTGGTCGGAATCGGCGGGGTCCTGGTGGGCCTCCTGTTTGGCATGATAGCTGCCTTTACCACACGATTCACCAAAAATATTCGTGTGATTGAGCCCCTTTTTGTCTTCCTCTACAGTTACCTGTCCTATCTCACAGCAGAAATGTTCCACCTGTCTGGTATTGTGGCGTAAGTAGATTGAGGAACTTCAGAGTATTTCAGGCTTGCATGGCTCAGTGTTGAACCAAACTGGGCCTAAAGTGCAAGCTTTCAGAAGTATCGGCATCGTGGTTAGGATTATGAGGGTGGTGGCAATGGAAATCAGTGTGGTAAACAGAAAGTTTTGGGAAATTAGCCCAGGGACAAAAACCTATTTGTTGTGGCTATATGAACAGGCAGAAATGGGGATGTGATTTCTTTCAAATGTAATCTGTCAGGGCTTATCCACACTTAACTTTCCTCTGCGCTTTCCAGCTTGTGCTCTAAAGCTCCATGTCTGAGCACCCCTTTAATTGCTCCAGAGCTTACCTTATGAAAACCTGCTCTTTAAAGCTGAACCGAAGAAAATAGCAATCTATGGAAAACCCAAATAGCTGTTTGCTCTGATTCAGCTTTAGAGAGCAAGTTTTTGCGGGGACATGTCTGGAGCAAAAATTAAAGGGGCACTCAGACACAGAGCTTTAAAGTGCAGGCCTTAAAATGCCCAAAAAGAGGTAGATAAGCCCTTAGTCCATGTATTGCATTATGATTTGTGGTTTGGAAAGGGAAAGGAATGGGAAGAGCCATTGTTCTGTGGCAGATCATCTGCCTTGCATGCAGAAGACTCCAGGTTCAATTTCCAGCATTTCTAGGTAGGACTGAAAACCCTTGTATGAAATCAAACCACACAGGCAAAGGCACAGAACTTTGCAAGGCTCCGTTGATCAGCTGACTGTTGGCCCTTGCAAAGCCCTATGCCTTTGTGAGCGCCAGCAATCATAGCAGAACATGCAAAGGCACAAGACTTTGCAAGTGGCAATCGGCTGATTGTTAGTACTTGTAAAGCGCTCCCGTGTGGCTTGGTGGTTTTCTGTGGGCTGGAGATTCCCTGCTGCTGCCTGAAGTGGAAAAGTGTGTGGAACTTTCTTTTATTTTCTCTTTCAGAATTATTGCATGCGCAATGGGCATGAAACGTTATGTGGAGGCCAACATTTCTCTGAAGTCCCACACGACCATTAAATACTTCATGAAGATGTGGAGCAGTGTTAGTGACACCCTCATCTTCATCTTCCTAGGAGTCTCCACCATCGGTGACAATCATGAGTGGAGTTGGTCGTACATTTGCTTCACAGTCATTTTCTGTCTCCTTTGGAGAGCACTAGGTATAGAGCCCTTGAAAGATGGTATAAGTTCATGCATGGGTCTGATCACAATTGCACAGTGTTTATATACGCATCCCTGTATCTACCCACCACCAGTGCTATTTGTTCTGCTGGGAAGAAGAATGCAAGCATAGTGCATATATATGTGTATGTGTTTGTATTTTTAACAGTTAATAGCAGCTTTTGGGGAGATGCTTAGACTGGAGAAGTGGTAGAGGAGGAAAGGATTAAATATCCTCTCCACCAGCCCTGGTGTTCCTTCCCCAGTCAAGCTTTGCAATAAAGAAAAAGAATGTCCAGAGGCAGGTCTCTAAGGCCCCAAGACAGGGCCTAGGGGCAGCAGATGACTTCCTCCAGCAAGCACTCAAGTGCCACTGGGCCCTTTCATAGTCATCTCCTGTGGCCCCACTTCCTTTCTAAGAAATGCAGAGCCTTAAAGTTGCAGTCCAGCACGTTGCTGCCTGTCCGAATATTTTTTCACTGGTTATGTTTTCTGTGTCAGCGAGCAAGGTTGGTGGAGTGTGTGGCTTTTAGGAATGAGACTGTTAACCCCCTGATGGATTTGGAGGTCCAGCTTCAGGGCTTTCATGCCTGGGGATTGTCCATTAGTGTTGGGCCTGTACTCTGTGTTGAGTCTTGTGTGTACTGCCTTCTTGGTCTCCATCACTAGCCTTTTGTCCCCTGTGTCACTGCTGGAGTCATTACAGAGCATTGGGATTGGCCTTTACTAGGGATGTTGGAGAATTCCAATGGAAACAGAAGTAGAAACTGCTTATGTTTTCTTATTTGTCCCATGTCCAGAACATAGCTGTCAACTTTTAGATTTGAAAATAAGGGATCAGCAGCCTCACCTGTCCTGGGGACAGTCTACGGGATATCTAACAATCCGGGATAGCAGCGGGAAACGACACTGGAATAAGGGAATTTCCCGCAAAAAAAGGGAAGGTTGACAGCTATGGTCCAGAACGGACTGTTGTTGCTTTCATTCCGCAAACAATATGTAATTGATTTCCTCCCACCATTTGGATTGTGTTTCTTTTCATTGAAATTCATGGGATGGAATAATACGATGACGATGCTGTTAATTCCATCAGTTCCATAACTTATGAATGTAGTTTTCAGCAGAAGACAAACTGCAGTGAAACATAAGCAACTCTACATGTGATGAGTACAGAGTAGATGATGCCCAAACTTCACAATCACCAGTTTAATTCCCTTTCACTCCTGATAACTTGCCAACTTACTTCATCTGTTTTAGGAGTTCTTGTCCTGACTTTCATCATAAACAGATCACATGTCAACACCGTTACACCTAAGGACCAGTTCATTATTGCCTATGGGGGGCTTAGAGGAGCCATCTGTTTCTCCCTGGTTTTTTTGCTCCCTGACTATCCGAGAAAGAAGCTCTTCATTGCAGCAACCACTGTTGTGATCCTCTTCACTGTGTTTGTACAGGTAAAATGAAGGCTGTCACTGTAATTCTCCTCTGAGTAGATTTGTTAACTACTATTGTAGTTTTCTCGTAGACTTGTAAACTACTATTTTGAAGACGTCCTTACATGAAATTTTCACACAGATCTGATTCTGGACACTCTCTCAACATACACAATTATTTATTTAGAGCAGTTCAAAAACTGCTTAATGAAAATTAAATCAAATCTCTAAGTGGTGTGCTTAAAATAATTAAAATATTACATTACAAGCAAAATCAACTAAGTTTAAAACTGAAAACTACCGTATTTTCCGCCCTATAAGACACACCACACCATAAGATGCACCTAGTTTTTGGAGGAGGAAAACAAGAAAAAAAAAAACCATTCTGGATCTCAGAAAGCAGCGATCCCTCTTGTTGTTCTGGCTTCTGGGATAGCTGTGCAGCCTGCATTCGCCCCATAAGATGCACACACATTTCCCCTTACTTTTTAGGAGGGAAAAAGTGCCTTATAGAGCAAAAAATACGGTAAATTATAAGTCATGTTAGGCTTGCTGGAATAAAAAGGGGTCAACTGTTGTGAAGGAGTCAACACCGGAGGCACAGGGCATTTTTAGTCAGCACCATGCACTTGTGTGCTTGCATGGGCTGCTGGCATCAGTTGGCATTGCTACTTCGTCAGCAGCTGTACATATTATTGTGTGCTACCCCATTTTCCTGCCAGTGAAAGACTCCAGGGGTTCCTATGCTTAGGCAAGGACTGAGCTGCCCCCTGCCTCCATTGCCACTTTCCAAAAGCCAACAGCAAAGGTGGGCTGCTTTTGCCTCTCATCTCAGCCGATCCACAGGCGAGGAAATTGATTAGCTTGAGAGAATGCCTGAAAACGTGCAAATGTGTACCAGCTGGTGCACATTTGAAATGATTGCACTCTCCTTCCCCATATTACCTGTGGCTTTTCAAGAGATAGCCTAGGCTTGCCGTATTTCAAAAAGGAAGACCCCAATTATTATTCCCCCCCCAAAACACCAATAAAACATCAATTCCGCCTTTGAAATGTATGGCAGCCCTAGGTTTGCCACTCCTACAGCAGAGGATATTGAGAATTTCACCAGAATTAAATTTCTGGTTGCTGTTGGCAGACATACTTGTAAACCCCTGAGCAGGATTCAATGATTCTAAGAAACTTTGCTCAACTCGTGTCTTTTTGTGGCACCATGTGCCCTGAATAGGGTGGAAGGGGGTGGGTGGAGGGGGGAACAGCATACAGTATACTGTAAAACAGATATAATGTCTATATTTGCCTTGCACTGCCATCTTGTGGCTAAACTACATCCTTAATTATAGCACATCTGGGCCCTAAATATATTTTTAAATATCTATCTTGAAACAGGAAAGTTGGAACTGGGTACTGGATAGTTTCCCCCCCTAATATCTTTATTGGGTTTTTTAAAACATATATTTTATTTTATTAAAACACAAAATCAAGTGTAAAGCAAACTAGTAACAGAGAACAGGTATGATATTCTGAAGCAGAAACAAAAAGGGGGCCCTAGACATCAGAAATTCAATCCAGACAATGATGCTGTTGCTGTTATATAGACTTGTTATAAATCTATGCAACAACAGCAACAGCACCACCATTAACATGGAAATCCCTTATGGGATGAGCTGCATTTCCAGTTAAGCTTAAGTTTGTGAAGCTATGCACATATTCCTTTTTTATTGTACTTTATTCTACTGAGTTTCAATAATGACAGGCAGGTACAGAACAAAGAAATGAAAGGAAAAAAAATAGGTTTTTAAAATAAATAAATAAATAAATAAGATTAGTTGTCACAGCTGTCAATAAAGAAATATAGGATGCAACTATGTAATTTTAAACATAGGAATGTGTGGCGTACAATTACAAAGGGTTCCATGGTCTAAAGCAAAACTATTTTTAAAAAATTCACTTCAAAAAAGAATGCAAAAGCTGTACTAAAACCAGACAGGCACCCAGAGCTGTGGTACCTAATGCTCCTGAGCCAATGTGTTTGTATAAAATTTAAAATTAAAGCAAATGGTAAAGAAGTGATCTCGAACACTTTGGCCTATGGACACTGAATTTAAGTCAGATTCCTCCCCCCCCCCTCCAAGAAGTGTGATTTGCCAAATCTTGGAATACCAATAGAATGTAGGGTTTCCATTTATTATGTTCACAAGCGAAGAGTCATCACTGTATGGCCCATTTTACAGTGATTTATTACACATGACATTAATGTGAATTCAAATTTAACATGCAGGTTTCAAACAGCATTAGCTTGGGCTGGCGGTGGTAGTCATTGGGATTTCAGCAGGCAGGAATCCACCCAACACTCATGGGAAATTGTTGCATGATAAAAGTCTGTAATTTTATCAGGACAAGTTATTTGTTATTTACCGTTGTAACAATTGTTTCCCCAAAATTTGCTTGCTCAAAATAAATAAAAACAGTAAAAGAAAAATAGTAGCAGCCCATTTTAACTGATGAGGGTGCAAATTAAGGATAGACGTGTTTATTTTTTTTGAGGCTATTTTAGTTCTGGCATTAAGCACATCAAAGTGCAAGTAGATAAGTCCAGCAGGAAGGTAAACGATGTTCTGTGCGCTGCTCTGGTTCGCCAGAAGCGGCTTAGTCATGCTAGCCACATGACCTGGAAGCTGTACGCCGGCTCCCTCGGCCAATAAAGTGAGATGAGCGCCGCAACCCCAGAGTAGGCCACGACTGGATCTAATGGTCAGGGGTCCCTTTACCTTTACCTTTAAGAAAGCAGGAAGAAAATATGAAGGCTGGCCTTACCTTCTGACTATGAGTGATCAATTTTGTTTGTTAAATATTCTGCCTCCTTCAGAATCTCAAAAGGGCACCTGCGGTTTGTAAAGAAAAAATGTAATTTTGCTTTAATAAATTCATTTTATTATATTGAGAGGAGAACCCCCAAAAGCTCTCCTTCCCTGCTGTGATCCGGGGGGGGGGGGGCGGGCGCGGCAAACCTCATTCTTTAGCTGGTATTTAGTTGGGTGACAGCAGGGTTTTCTTCCAAGTGCAAATATCTCCTCATGACTACAGCAGGAGTGAGAAGTCTTAAACCCCATCTCTGTACCTGCTACATTGCCAATAAAGTTCACCATCCCAGATGGTTCAGTTTACATTACTGAATCCTGCATGTTAAATGTAAAGACGCATTCGTGTTGCATCTAGATTTGGCCCACAGTTTCATTCCTTGTTGAACCTCATGACCTTCTTTTGTGGGCAAACCTCCAAAAGATGACTAGAAAGCCATTAAGTGGAACCTGCAACAAAATGTTGTAGTTTAAATTCTCCTGCTTGGTGTGCCTGCCAACCAGCCATGCCTCCTTACTGAATGCTCCATTCCAAACCCCCAAACCTCGGGTTTTCTGCCCTCCTTCCCCAAAGTCAGCTGCATTCTATAACCAAGCATGGTCAGTCCTCATTTGTAGGGATGATCGCGGAGTGGGGAGTGGGGTCCGGAGAGAGCACACTCCCCACCTGCAGGCAGCCTCAGCGTGACCTTGGGGTGCGGAGCACTCACACCCCTCACAGACAAAGCCACAGCTGTCTGAACATTGTTGCCTTTGTGTAACCTTTTGCAGTCTCAGTAGTCTGCGGTGTCCTGTCTGTAACCTTTGTCTCTGATACCTTTTGTCTCTGTCATACACTGTGCAAGGGGAAAATGACGCAGTGGAAACAGGTGCCAAAATAACTTTGTACCACCCCACGATCTCGGGACCGGAAGATGTGTAAAGGTCACAGCCCAAAATGTATCTGCCTGGTTTGCATATTTGTCTCAATAAAAGGAGGCTCCACAGGGCTGGCCAGCAGCTCGCTTTCAGCTCACCTGTACGCAGCTCACCTGCATTATCAACTCCTGCCTCATGTCCATCACTTCACTCATTTGCCTGTTTTTGTGTTTCTTCCACACCTTAGGACTCCATCCCCACCACAAGATCTTCTATATTACTTGTAAACATTGTAGTTTTCAGAGCCCACTGACAGGTTCCTCTTGTGGATGGTGTCAGTTGGCTCCATAAGCAACAGCACACACACCTGAACATCAAACAGAGAGAATGATTTGCCCTGTGATTGATACAAATTTTGAATGAAATCTGCAAATTCTCTCTCTCTCTCTCATTCTTGTACTCTACGGCAGGGCATGACCATCCGTCCTCTCGTTGACTTGTTAGATGTCACCAGAGAGCAAGAAAGTGCTCCCACCGTGGGAGAACAAATTCATATTCGGGTAAGTTCTCCTCTCTGGGAAAGCAAGGATGTTTGGAAGAGGGCTAGTGGCTACCAGTCATGATAGCTGAGTACTCTCCCCACTCCTGGAGACAGTATGCCTCTGGATATTAATGAATGGGGTGCATAAGTTGGGAAAGAGTGCTGTTGTGCTCGTGTTCCAGGTATCAGGCTTCCACTGTGAGAACCAGAACCTGGGCTAAATAGGCGTTTAGTCTGCTCCAGCAAGGCTTTATGTTTTTATACCACATTGAGCTCCTTGAAAGAAAGTATAATAGTAAATGTAAGTGTAATAGTAATTTTTATTTATTTATTGCATTTTTATCCCACCCTTCCCCCAGAAGGAGCTCAAGGTGGAGTACATGGTTCTCAGCCTCCTAATTTAATCCCCACATCAACCCTGTGAAATAGGTTAGGCTGAGAGGCAGTGACAGGACCTGCCCAATAGTTTTTGGTGCCTGAGGTGAACCCCAAAATGGTGGCCCCTCTACCTCCAGGGAAGAAGGGCCGAGTTAATATCTACATGGGAAACAAGGGGTGGAACGGGACTAAAAATCAGCATCAGGATATGCTGCCCCTGTGGATCCTGCCACCTGGGGTGGTTGCCTCACCTGGAGATGCCAGGGATTGAACCTGGGACCTTCTGCATGCATAGCAGCTGCTGTTCCACCGGAGCCCATCCCTGGCATTTCCTGAGGGTGGGGTGGGGACCCTGCATACATGGCAGCTGAGTATGTGTCACATTCAAAGTAAACTCAGAATCTTAATTCAAGGTTTTAACTGGTGATTATGGTATGACATTCCAGAACAGGATGTTTACAACACTCTAACTGATGTAGTGCTTTTTGTTATGTTTGTTTCCCTCTCCCACCACCAGTTTTTTATATATTTAATAAGTGCACAAAATTGAGCATTTTAAGGAAAGACAGTTGAGAAGATATCTACCAGTGGAAGATTAAATGGGAAGCCATATAGACAATTTTTCTTTTTTTTAAATTGCAGTTGTCTCCTTTGCCAAAAATGTGGTGTTGTTTTATCTGTGCGCTGATGTTTTCTTGCTGTCTCTTAGAGTGCATACTTTATGCAACAGCAACACAGTTTATGTAGCAAAATTCTCTCTCTCTCTCTCATTTAGTTCTTGGATCATTTGTTGGCTGGCATAGAAGATATATCAGGACACTGGGGACAGTATTATTGGAAAGACAAGTAAGGATTTGATAACAATACAAGTCTCTACATGTGTAAGTGTAAGAAATAAAACTCACAAGCCTGATTTCTGTTTTCACAAAGTCCCTACTAGGAGTGGCTCAGCACTGCTTGATGGCTGCACCACAAAATGGGACAGCTTTTCCCTTTTCTTCCTCTTTTTCTTTCAACATGAAACACAAGACTCAATTGTTTGGAAGATAAGTTTCTTTACAAAAGAAAAGCGTTTCCCCATTGCTAGGTGTTGCTCACCCTCTGAGCATTAGAACATTTTTCACAGTGGCACCATCAAAGAGTCAGTAAAGAAGATTCTTCAAAGCCAAGATGGTTATTGCAGATGGGTTTCTGCCACACTTTCAGGATAAAATACCAATTTCCTTCACTGGGTTTAGGAGAACTAATTCCTTTTAAACAAGGGAGGAGGACTGCATGCATGGGGATCAAATATGGCCCTCCAGGTCTCTCTCTGTTTGACCCCATGTGAACCTCCCTTGGCCACATCCTATTTTCAGCCACACCCTCTTTCCTAGACCATGCCCCTCACCAGGCCTACTTAATCACAGAATCACAGTTTTATAGAGTTGGAAGGGACCATGAGGGACATCTAGCCCATCCCCCTGCAATGCAGGAATCTTTTGCCTAATGTGAGGCTTGAACCCACAACCCTGAGATTAAGAGCCTGAGCTGTCCTTCAGGTCCACCTCCCTGAGTGTTTTTGCCTGGCTGGGATGTGTCATTGAATTCTGGTAACACTTCTTGCTGGCCTGAATGGAGGGTATAGAGGAATGTATGGACAAAGAAATTAGTCTTCTGCACATGGGTGAAATTCTCATTTTTTTGCTCTGTCCACTCTTTGCCTCTGGTCGCATCCAACACTGGCATGTGGCCCTTGGAAGGTTGTTCAAAAAGGAATGCAGCTTGCCAGCCTGTGCTGCTCCTTGCCACTTTGGTTTCTTGAGCCTGGGAGGGAGGGAAGGGCTTGGGTTCAGGTGGAAACCAACTGTTCCTCCAGCACCTTCTGCAGCAGGCATGGCCAAACTTGGCCCTCCAGCTGTTTTGGGACTACAGTTCCCATCATCCCTGACCACTGGTCCTGTTAGCTAGGGATGGTGGGAGTTGTAGTCCCAAAACATCTGGAGGGCCAAGTTTTGCCATGCATGTTCTGGAGTAACTAACCTGTCTGCCAAAGACTTCCGGGTCATGGGCATTCCCAGGTACACCTCCCATCCATAAGCTTTACTTACAGAACTTGTTCCAAAACAGACACAAAACAATCACATCCAAATAGCTGCATAAAATCATGTGCTTATGCCACCATATTCTTGATTTTCAATTACTTAGCTTTCCCAACAGACTTCCGTCTTCCTCAATGCGGGTCTGTCTTATCTTTTTGTTAATCTGCTTCCTTGGTCATTTCCCCATTTCCTCTGTTATCTACATGCTATACTTAGAATCTGTCTTGTAATTTGCGAAATTTAATCAAAGCATGTCCAGATTTTGACTTGGGGACAATGCTTTTTTAAAAATATTCTCTATAGGTTTCCCACTCCTTTTTTGAACTTTTGGTTTGGCTGTCTCCTAATTGTCTCTGTCATTTTAGCCAATTCTAGGTAAAGGTAAAGGGACCCCTGACCATTAGGTTCAGTCGTGACCGACTCTGGGGTTGCGGCGCTCATCTCGCTTTACTGGCCGAGGAAGCCGGTGTACAGCTTCCGGGTCATGTGGCGAACCATGACTAAGCCACTTCTGGCGACGCATCTACTTGCTCTTTGAAGTGCTTTCAAACTGCTAGGTTGGCAGGAGCTGGGACCGAGCAACGGGAGCTCACCCCGTCGCGGGGATTCAAACCGCCGACCTTCTGATCAGCAAGTCCTAGGCTCAGTGGTTTAACCCACAGCGCCACCCGCATCCCTCTCTAGCCAATTCTAGATATTCCAATAATTAATCCTGCCATTCCTCTTTTGTTGGTACCGATTCTCCTTTCCATTTTTGGGCAATCAGTATTCTCGCTGCTGTTGCTGCATATAGATTCAGATGTTCTCCTTTTTTCATTTGGAATATCTGAATCTAAAATGCCCAAGAGGAAGGCTTCTGGTTTCTTTATAAAATTTTGCTTAAACATTTTTTTTCAATTCCTCATAAATAATATCCCAGAAATTCTTATTTTTTTGCAGCCCCACCACATATGAAACAATGTCCCTTCTGCCTGTTTACACCTCCAGCAAGTATTAGATCTCATTTTATACATTTTGGCCTGTTTGCTGGGAGTTATATACCACCTATAGAACATCTTCAAGAAATTTTCCTTTAGTGTGTAACAGGCCGTAAATTTCCATTCTTTGTTCCATAATCTTTCCCAGGTCGAAAATTGGATATTCTTACCAAAACCTTTTGCCCACTTAATCATTACTTCTTTCACCTCTTCATCTTTCACCTCCCGCTCTAAAAGAAGCTTGTACATTCTAGATATTACTCTTTTCTTATTTTGTATTAATTCTGTATCTAATTTTTATTCTTCTGTTGCAAAACCTTTTTTCCCATTTGTCTTAAAAACCTAATTTAATTGGTAATACTATAGCCAGTCCGTTATGTGATGTCTGATTTTTCTTATTTTTTTCATTTTCAATTGGTTATCTTCTTCTTCTAATAGGTCTTTGTATGTGGTCCAGTTTATTTCCATTTTTTCCCTTTTCACTGCAATGGCCTTCAGAGGGGATAGCCACCAGGGAGTTTTTGGTTCCAATAAATCTTTATACTTCTCCCATACCTTATATAGTGGCTTCCTTATGATATGATTCAGGAAGCCTCTATGAGTTTTAACTTTTTCATATCCCAGGTAGGCATGCCACCCAAAGCAATTATCGAAACCTTCCAAATCTAGTAAATCTGAGTTCTGCAATGTCATCCATTCTTTTAGCCAACATAAGCAAGCTGATTCATAATAAAGTTTCAGATCTGGCAGTGCAAATCCCTCTCTGTTCTTATTGTCTATTCATAATTTGTGTTTAATTCTACGTTTTTTGAACTGTCAGATAAACCTTGATATGTCTTTCTGCCATGTGTTGAAGCTTCCTATTCCCCCTATCATCTGGATCATCTGAAACATGAACATCATCTTTGGGAGTACATTCATTTTTACTGTGAATACTCTCCACCAAAGCGACAGGTTCAGCCTGTTCCATATTTCTAAATCCTTTTTAATTTCCTTCCATATCTTTGTATAATTATCGTTGAATAAATTGCTATTTTTAATTGTAAACCAAATTCTCAAGTATTTGACCTTGTTAACTATTGTCAGACCCAAAATTATTTGCAATTCTTCTTTCACCGGTGCTTACATATTTTTTGCCAACAGTTTGTTTTTATTTATATTTATTTTAAATCCCGCCACCTTCCCAAATTCATAAATTCTTTCTAAAAAAATTTGTAAACTTTCTGCTGGGTTTTCTGTAGTTCTGTAGATCATCCGTGAAGGCCTTTATTTTGTAAGATTTACTTCCTACTAGTATTCCTTTTATTTCTGGGTCTTTTCTTATTGCAGTTGCCAGTGATTCTAACACCATAATAAACAGAAGAGGTGACAATGTGCAACCTTGCCTAGTCCCTTTCATTATTTTAAAACCTTCTGTTATTTCATTATTTATAATCAGTTTTGCTCTCTTATTTTGATATAGTGTCTCTATGCATCAGATGCTTAATTATCATACATCGTTAGTGCGCATAGAAAGAGTGCAGGAGCAGGGCTTTCAGAAGTATTTTAGAATTCCAATTCCTTCATGGTAATCTTTGCTGAGATCATTGTATGGACAGAAATAAAGCTTAATTCTCTCTCTCTCTCTCTCTCTCTCTCTCTCTCTCCTCTCCCCCCCTCCCTCCCTCCTTCCCAAATTCCCTGGACAGATTGGAATACTTCAATAGCAAATATCTCCAGAAATTTTTGCTCCGGGAATATGTGCAGCCCAAATCGAGCATTGTTCTCCTATATGAGAAGCTGGAGAGGAAACATGCCATTGAGCTAGCTGAAGCAGGGCAGCTCATTTGCGGTCCAACCCATAGCTCATTGCTGTAAGTCAATTTTAACAACAACAACAACAACAACAACAACAACAACAACAACAACAACAACAACTTATCCATCTCAGGGACGTAGCAACCTGCCTTATCCTGAGTCAGATCATGGGCTCACCTAGCCAAGTATCCTCTACTTATTTTTATTTGTTTATTTTATTTATTACTTTTATAGCCCACCTTTATCTTCCAAGGATCTCAAGGTTGTGTACATGGTTCTCCTCCTCCCCATTTCATCCTCCCAACATCCCTGTGAGCTAGGTTAGGCTAAAAGATGGTGACTGGCCCAAGGCCACCCAGTGAGTTTCAGGGCTGAGTGGTTGTTGGACTACAGCTCCTGGCACCTTTGACCACTGGCCATACTGGCTGGGACTGACCAGAGGTCAGCAACATCTGAAGGGCTGCAGGTTGGTCTACTTGGATTGCCAGCAGCTCTCCAGGGTCTAGGGCAGAGGTCCCTTTCTGAGCACTGCCCATACCCCAGAACATTTTCCTATCAACTTGTTGCCATATACAGAGTATTTTAATCTTCATGTGTGCCAGGCTTTTACTCTGCACTTTCCTCAAGCTGGGATTGTGGACATTGCATCCTTGCTTGCATGCATGTTATAAGCAGGTACTGGGGGAAGGAGGTATGGATGGATGGAAAGAAAGATCACTCTGTTTCCAGTTCATGCTGCTTTGCACATCAGTGGTAGAACATCTGCTTTGCATTCAGAAGGTCCCAAGTTCAACCCCTGGTTTCTCCATGTAAGCCTGGAAAAAACTCCTATCTGAAATCCTGGAGAACTGTTGCCAGTCAGTATAGACAAGATGGACCAATGGTCTGACTCCCCATGTTCCAATGACCTGTTTCTGCATTAAAGGGTGACTGAAAATAAATAACTCTGGAGATAAATTCATATTTAAATGCCTACTTCTAAATGCCTTTTCTCTCAAAACACTGCATTAAAAAATGTACTTTGATATGTGTTTTGAGTTGAGAACTGTGCTGCAGTGTTTGGCAAAGTACAAATGCCAATAGACAGCTATGTTGCAACCCACACATGAGTCCCAGAGGTACAAATCAGATTGGTTTGTGTTGAAATTGAGAAAGATCGAATGCCTCAAGCATCCCTTCTGTGTGAAATGTTGGGGAGAGAACACAGTTTAGATGTAGATTATATGTCTTGTATGCGGATGAGCCAAGGTTCAATCCTGCAGTTAAAAGGAACAAGCAGCTTATTATTTTGTTAGCAGGTGTCATGAGCCCCATGACCTCTGGACACTTCAGTAGAAGTAACCTGAGTTTTGAAAAAAATACACAGAGCTGAAGAAGGATTGTGAAGGGGTGTTGCTTTTCCAGCTTCCTCCTTCAGCTCTGTGTACTTCTCAAGGGAATAGAAGGCAACCATACATACCACTTCATGATGTGGGGAAAGGAATTCTAGAGGCTTTGTGGGCACCAGAGGAGAACTTCCAAGCATAGCATCACACCCACAGGAGCTACAGTTGGAGACTCACAGGTGCTCAACAACTCTGACTTGGTATAAAGTACCTTCCTGTGCAATGTTTAAAGAAAACCTGTTTCAGTAGCAAGGCTGCATATACACAGCATGCATTTAAATGCAGGCTAAACCACAGAGCCTAGGGCTTGCTGATCAGAAGTTCGGCGGTTTGAATCCCTGCGACGGGGTGAGCTCCCGTTGCTCGGTCCCTGCTCCTGCCAACCCAGCAATTCGAAAGCACGTCAAAGTGCAAGTAGATAAATAGGTACTGCTCCGGCGGGAAGGTAAACAGTGTTTCTGTGCGCTGCTCTGGTTTCGCCAGAAGCAGCTTAGTCATGCTGGCTACACGACCCGGAAGCTGACCCTCGGCCAGTACAGCGAGATGAGCGCTGCAACCCCAGAGTCATCCACGACTGGACCTAATGGTCAGGGGCCCCTTTACTTCCCCCAAAGAACCCTGGGAACTGTACTTTAATAAATGGTGTAGTTCCCGCAGGATTCTGTGGGGGGAAAGGATGCACTTTAAATGTAATTTAAAGGGGTATGTGCAGAAAGACAAGAGTATTATCTCTGTGTCCTCCAAAGCATCATGCAGCAGTAGAACAGAACTCGCTCTCTCCTTCCAGCTTTAATGTCCATTTTGAAGGTCAGTAACTGGTTGCCCTCTTGCCTCATATAAAGCATCTTTATAATATTCTGTTTCTCTCTTTCCCGCCCACTGCAGCAACAATGACAAACACCCCACCACAGTCAATGACTCGGACAGTCTCAATCTAGATGTGGTGGATGATATCCAGAAGATATTGGAAAGGAACCTGTACAAAACAAGGAGAACCGTGAGCTTTTTTTCTTTAGTTGATAACAATAGCTGTGTAAACAAAAATGTGGCTGGGTCTGTCTGAGTCACCAATGCTAATTTCCTATAATTGCCTTAAAGTGACATTCATTTCCCCCCAATGTTGCATTATTTGAGGGTACTGTGAGAAACTTAATGGTGGTTCAGATAATGCGGCCATATGCTAATGACGCCACAGCTGCTGCTGCTGACTTCAGCTCAGTGGTGGTTGGTGCCCATTGGGACTGGTAGGGTAGAATTCAGGGAGGCCAACAGTAGGTGGCACCAGAGCCACTGATCCAATGAATTCCAGTTTTCTCCTCCTCCCTGCTGAGTTCTCCAAGGTTAACACTGAGACCTAGGAGGAGAAAGGGGTCACAGGCAGTGTTGCCACCCCCTGGAGAGGTTGTAAGTAAGAAGGCAGACAGGTGGGGACTGGTAGAGGGCAAACTAAGGTTTTGGGGGGAGTGCTCCATTCACACTAATGAACCAGCATCTACTGCTGCCACTATCACAAGCACAGTTGCTGTCCACTGTGGTGCACCAGCATAGAATCATAGATCTGGAAGGTACCACAAGAGTCATTTAGTCCAACCCCCTGCAATGCAGGAATCTTTTGGAACCTCCCTTGGAAGTGACTTGCAGAAAAGTGTCTCTGAAAATAGCCTAAGGGTCCTGACAGCCATGCCTTGAACTTCTTGGAGAGCTAAAGCAGGATATAAATATAACATATAATAAATGATCCAATCTACAGTGGACAGATGAGTCGGCTCCGCTGGGTAAAGAAGAAAGAAGCATTAACAATTAACATGTCTTGCTTGCATTGTATATTACCAGGTGCCGGCATACAACAGGCATACTCTGCCTGGAGAAACAGAACCAGTGGAGCAAGCAAAGGAGATCTTGATCCTCAGACACAAGAGCTGGCAGATCCACATGAACAGAAGTGACTCGGACCGCTTGAGCAAAGAGGTACAAGCCAGGGTGGGCACTGGGGGTGGGTGGAGCATTGAAACAGATTCAAATTAAGGGCAAGATAAGTAAGCTTTTACTCCAGTTACAGTTCTCAGTTTCCTGACCTTATGGCGGGGGGCGGGGGGGGGCGGGGGTCACATGCCCTGATGGACAACCTTACAGGGGCAGCATGGCAGTGGTGCACAGCGCCAGAGGCAAAAGTAGCTAGAGTAGCAATTGTTCGTCCTACCTTTGTACATTGCAGCTATGCAAAAGTCAAGAGGTTTCTGCATGTACTCTGTCCTCCACACAGGCAAGCAAAAGCCATTGTTGCAGTTCAGGGACACATTTGAGCTTAGCAAAGGCACTTATGGAGGGCGTGGAGAAGGGCCATTGAGGGGTGCAGACTGGGGGTAGGTTGTGTAGACTGGGAAGATTCTTGAGGACCACAGAGAGACACAGGCATAAAGCTCTCCAGCAGAGATTTAAAATAGTAGTAACAAAAACATGCGGCGAAGTAAAGTGACTCCCAAAGCATCCCCTTAAAAGATTTCTTTCCAAAGTTTCCCTCTTTCATCAGCATAGGAAAAGACCTCAGGTACGTTAAAAAAACAGTTTACTTACAAACTTCTCAAAAGGTCAGATTAATATGCTTCAGAAAATTGCACAGGCAGTAAAACTTGGCTTAGTTACAAAGTGGTGGTAGTTCCTAATTATTGGTATAGGAACCCAAGAGTGGCTTGTGCGAGCCTTGCGGCAAACCAGCACAAACCACCTCACATGCTGATGAGGCATTTGCTTGACACAATTAGTACTGAAAAACATGTTCTCTTAGGCAAATAAGGATGAATGCTAGGCTAGAAGCCTTTGCCTTGACACCTTCTTTCGTATGTGCAGGGATATATTACTTTTCATAACATGACTATACCGTTATGTTTTTCCCACCCCCTCCTCACTAGTAGTTTGCAGTCATACAAACCAGACACAGGTTTATTCATTTGGTCTCAGGAGAATGTAGCACAATATTTCAGTGTGGCTAACTCTCCATGATAACTCTTCAGTGACAACGAGGCCCTGTTTCACATGGGGTGCTAGTCTTCTTCTCACCACAAGATGGAGCCATTACAATTATTATGTTTACAAGAAGAAGAAAAACACACAGAAAGAATCTTGGGAAAACCATAGGGAAATAATTGTAAATTGTGAACTATTAAACATAATGGTTAGGAGGGTCATGTGTAGTTTAAAAAAAAAAGTTGGAAGAATGAAATGAAATATCTTATTTTGGTTTGTGTTTGTGAATTATTTATCGTGAATTATTGTGAAGTTGTTATCTTGGTCATTTCTGGCTGTACTGTGATTTTAAATTATTGTAAGCTGCCCTGAATGGTGCATGGACACGGAACAGATAAAGAAACGATACTTATTTTATATAAAAAATTTAAAAGGACTGGCCAACCTATAAAAATGTGTGTGCGTGTGTGGACTTAAGCTTAAGAGGGTGGACAGACTTGGTGAAACTACTACATTTTATGGGACCCCTTAAACTTGATTGACATTGGAAAGAACCAAGGCTTTGGGAGTAGAACATCTGCTTTGCATGCAGGGGGTCTGAAATTCAGTCTCCAGCACCTCCAGGTTGGGCTGGGAGAGACCTCCTTTCTGAAATTGTGTGTGTGTGTGGGGGGGCTACTGCCAGTCAGTGTGGGCAGTACTGAGGTAGATGGACCAATGTCCTGACTCGGTACAAGGCAGCTTCTTGTGTTCCTTGTACACCAGAGTCAGGTTCAAAAGACAGATAGACAGGCAGAAGTAAAGAACAGGGTCTTCTGTGCACATTTTGAGTCTGGGAATTTGCTGTCGGAGTCTGAAAGGAACTTGCACTCCTTTCTGTCACTTCCACTCCCAGTTACACCAAGTCTTCTAAATTTATTCTAAATTGTCCTGTTGGACGCCACCCCAATCTCTGAGTGGTGGGAGATTCCAGGGGTTCCAGGCATTTAACCAGTGTTCGGCTTCCTCGGAATGAGGGACAGCAGAGACCACCGTGTCTTTAAGGATATATGGCCTATTGACACATATATGCAATGAGCATATATGTAACCTGCTGGAGGGGCTCACAGCATTAACACTCCAATAAGGAGTGTTCTTCCATAGCCACAGCCTTGAATTAGAACAGGAATCAAGCATCTCTCTCCCTCTCAGGTTTCTGTCTGCATTCTGCTTCTAGTCCAGCTCTCTCTCACACACTTGAACTCCCACCTTTTCCCTTCTAACTACCTACCAGTTTCCTGCCAACCTAGCAATTCAAAAGCACATCAAAGTGCAAGTAGATAAATAGGTACCACTCTGGTGGGAAGGGAAACAGCATTTCCGTGCGCTGCTTTGGTTCGCCAGAAGCGGCTTAGTCATGCTGGCCAAATTATCCGGAAGCTGTATGCCAGCTCCCTCAGCCAATAAAGCGAGGTGAGCGCCACAACCCCAGAGTCGGCCATGACTGGACCTAATGGTCAGGGGTCTCTTTACCTTTACCTTACCTACCAATTGAGGAAGGCCCCCCCATTCGACCAGAGCCACAGAGCCAGTTCCTTTGTTACCCTATCAACCCATACTTTAGGTCATTACCAAGAAGCCGGCCAGCTATTCCAACAATTTAATCCTTGCTGGATCCAGGAATGAGGAGAGTCTCAGGCATGCAGTCTACCCTCCCCTGCCCCCAAACTCACAAATAGTACATTCATGATTATTTGTGCTCATGATGTACTTGGAGCAGTTATGCTTTCAGTACTGTACTGTTTTCACCTGCAAAAGTTGTGGGGTGGGGTGCATGGACCACTTTGTACCCATTTAGTGTAAGTCTCATAACTTCTTGCTGAAATACTGTTAACTTTTTATACACTGGTACCTCGGGATGCGAACGGGATCCGTTCTGGAGCCCCGTTCGCATCCAGAAGCAAACATAACTAGCGACGGCACATCTGCGCACGCACGTGTCGCTTTTCGCCACTTCTGCGCATGCGCATGATGCCATTTTGAGCATCTGCGCATGTGCAAGCGGCGAAACCCAGAAGTAACTCGCTCCGTTACTTCTGGGTTGCCGTGGAGCGCAACTTGAACGTGCTCAACATGAAGCATATTCAACCCAAGGTATGACTGTACTGCAAATTTTCCATTTATTTATTTTTTGTCCCACTTTGGTTGTGCTGTCGTGCAAGAATGCCTTTCCAAACAACAATAATGTTCTCACTTTGGGAAGCATTGCAGAACAACCAGTGCTTTTTTTCTAGAAAAATTTTCAGGGGTACTCTCATTTTGACTCAAATAAAAAACCACCGTTTTATAGTTCAAACTGGGAAAAATAAATACTGTAAATGGACAAAAGTACAAAGATTCACAAAATATTTAGGGGTACGTGTACCCCTGCGTCCCCCCAGAAAAAAAGCACAGAGAACAACCAATAAAGGCCTATGGGAAGCCTTATATCAGGCCTTAAACCCTTGGTTCATCTAGTTCAGTATTGTCTACACTGACTGGTAGTAGCTCTCCAGGGCTTCAGGCAGGGAACCATTCTCAGCTCTACCTGGAGATGTCAGGGACTGAACCTTCTGCATGCAGAGCAGGTGTTCCACCACTGAACAAAGGCTTCATGTTTCTTTTTTTCCTACTAGGAAAAAAATATATATATTAAGCGCCATATAGGTAACTCTATTAGGGACGCGGGTGGCGCTGTGGGTAAAAGCCTCAGCGCCTAGGGCTTGCCGATCGAAAGGTCGGTGGTTTGAATCCCCGCGGCGGGGTGCGCTCCCGTTGCTCGGTCCCAGCGCCTGCCAACCTAGCAGTTCGAAAGCACTCCTGGGTGCAAGTAGATAAATAGGGACCGCTCACTAGCGGGAAGGTAAACGGCGTTTCCGTGTGCGGCTCTGGCTCGCCAGAGCAGCGATGTCACACTGGCCACGTGACCCGGAAGTGTCTCCGGACAGCGCTGGCCCCCGGCCTCTTGAGTGAGATGGGCGCACAACCCTAGAGTCTGGCAAGACTGGCCCGTATGGGCAGGGGTACCTTTACCTTTTTAGGTAACTCTATTCCCCCTCCCCAGGAAAGTTTGCAGAAGCTGTGTGGTCTTTAGGTCAGGAAAATGACAGAAAACAATCTCTCTCCCAGTGCCACTTCTTTGACCAACACCAGAGTCTCCCTCCTCCTTTAAATTACCGTATATCTATAGAAAACCCTCAACAACAGTAAAGCCCAGAAGATCTAATGACTCACCTTCTGCATTATATCTGCTTTTGGGTCCTAAGTTGAATAATTCATTTTTTTTATTGCTAAAACTATTACCATCACACAAAACCAATTCCATCTATACATACAAATTTAATGAAATCATACAAATAACATAGGACAGGTTTATTTGATATCCTATTTCTGATATTCAGAGGAGACGGCTTCTGCTTAGGTTAACAAAATGGCAGGGTCCATGAACAAAAGGGAGGCATCAGATTGTGGGAACTCCAGGGTTTGCTGAAGGACATAAAAAGGTATCTAGGAAGAAGAAGCAGGGGTGGTGTGTGGAACCCAAGTACATATCCTCCAAGTATCCCGATTTTCCAGGGACAGTCCCGGAATTATGAAAGCAATCCCTGCTTCTGATTTGATTCTGGAATGTCCCTGTTTCCTTTGCCACAGAGCTTGAAGATAAGGATGATATAGTGGAGTAATGTGTGCGTTGTTGTTGTTTTTAAAAAGAATCACATAACCAAGCAAATCGTTTGCAGGCCATTAACTATGTCAAACTGCATCAAATGAATCCAAATGCTAGAAATCTCCAACACTGCAAACCAGTTGCTTTTTTAAAAAAATAAATAAAAATCCAACAAATAAAATACATTTCACCATAAACTTCAGGTTTGATTATTTTGCCCATTGAAAACACAGAGGCATAGGAAGGTCCCCTTACACTAAATCAGACTACTGGTCCATCTAGTACTGTCAACTCTGTAGGGTTTCAGCTCTGCTTGCAGATGCCAGGGATGGAACTTGTGTGCACAGCAATGGTTCTATCACTGAGCTATGGCTGTTTCTCAGTAGATCTACACTGAATATATGAAGCTGCTTTTTTGGGTCCCACCAGTGGCCCTCTAGCTTTGTATTGTCTATGCCGACTTGTAGTGACTCTCCAAAGTTTTGGGCAGGGATCTCTCACAGTCCTGCTAGGAGATGCTGGGGATTGAACATAGCACCTTTTGCATGCAAAACATGTGCTCTACCACTGAGCTATGGTCCCTCCCCAAACTGGAGCTTAAAGAAATAAGGGGGAGAATGACCAATTCTTGAACATCCTTTCTACCCTTGATGACCTTTTCAGCTTGAAGAGACACACGCACACACATACACAGAGTGCGCTGCTCAGAAACAATCAAAATAGGATTTGGAAGGCTTATGCCCTGCATGGTGCCTTGCGTGTGTTTTATTTTTTGCAATTGTATCTCCATAAAAGTCCTTTTGGGACCTCATTTGGATGACCTTCTCAGGAGTCATTCAACTTCTGTACAACCATGAATCCTATTGTTATTACAATTGCAGAGACATTGAAAAACAATGGGCAAAGAGCACAGGGTCCCTTCTTACAAGTGAAAAGAAACAAAAGCAACATGGAAAAAAAATGAATTGGGAAGTATCCAGGCTTATTTGGCAGCCCTTACTCTGGGGCCTAGCTGCCAGATCACACGTCCATCAGAGGCTTACACTCTGCTTTAGAAACATAGCAGGCATATTCAGGCTTTCAATGTGGGAACAATAGTTCTTGAGGAATGCAGATTAGTGCTTTAGCAAAAGGACATGGCACTCATTTGCACGAGTCTCTCGACTAGCAAGCCCTCCACTGGCTTCTCGTCACAGAGCCAAGGAACACCTCTGCAAAGACAGGCCAAGTTTCTGTTCGATTTTGTGTGGATTGGCAAATCTGCTGCTTTCCAGATTAGGTTGGACAACTGTGTCCAAGGTAGATTGGTTTTAGTGCATCACCTTAAAAAATGTATGATCTGTAAACATCACTCCTCGTAAACTGTGGGTCTTGTGTATTTTTAGATGTCTTTTTCTTATCTTGGCGAAAAAGGAAAATAAATGGAAACAGGCTGGGTGGGAGAGTAACAGATGGCTGTTTGTATGATCCAACTTAATGGTAATCTTCAGGCAAATGTAGAATACTGGAGTTGGAAGGGGCCTCCAGATGTTTCTTGGACTTTGCTCCCATCAGCCCTATGGAGGGACACAGGTTCCCCATCCTTGCCATAGATAATCAAGCTCCCCAACCTATCGGAAGCTGGAATCTCAGCCAAAGCCATCCATGTGTAACCTTACTTCCAGCCATGGACGGATTTGGCTACTGTATTTTGCTGTTTATGGGACTGCCTTTGGAAACACACTGGAACTTCAGTGCATACCTCTGCTAAGATTCCGAATGGGGCAAAGTGTTTGGATGATGTACCCATGTTGTCATGCCTGACACATTGGCAGAGGCATACCTAGGATCCCTTGCACCCTTGGCAAGAAGCTGTATTGGCATTACCTCCCCGCCCCCCATCACCTTTGTGTCATGTTTGATCTTGCCACAACAGCAGCGGTTCGTTGCCACAAATTTTTGCCATACACTGCCTAGTCTGATAGCTGATTTTTGTGTGTGTCCCCCTTGGCCTGTGTCTCCAGCAGGGGCTGGTTTTGCTAACTCCTAGGTATCCCTCTCTAGGGACGCGGGTGGCGCTGTGGGTAAAAGCCTCAGTGCCTAGGGCTTGCCGATCGAAAGGTCGGCGGTTCGAATCCCCGCGGCGGGGTGCGCTCCCGTTGTTCGGTCCCAGCGCCTGCCAACCTAGCAGTTCGAAAGCACCCCTGGTTGCAAGTAGATAAATAGGGACCGCTTACAAGCAGGAAGGTAAACGGCGTTCCGTGTGCTGCGCTGGCTCGCCAGATGCAGCTTGTCAGGCTGGCCACGTGACACGGAAGTGTCTTCGGACAGTGCTGACCCCTGGCCTATAGAGTGAGATGGGCGCACAACCCTAGAGTCTGTCAAGACTGGCCCGTACGGGCAGGGGTACCTTTACCTTTACCTAGGTATCCCTCTGCACATTGGCTTTTGGTCCAATGCAGGTTCAGTGACTGAGGTGATTTTCTAGAGTTCTAAAATGTGTGAGGTGCCAGCCTTCATAGGAACAACAGGCTCACGCCTGAGACAGTGTGTGTGTGTTGCATTGAAATTAATAATGGTAAATTTATTGTTGTGGACACCCATCTGTCTCGAGAGACAACAGAGTATGCCTCTGGGGGTGACGTCAAACTGCTGTGTTAACAGCACCAAAGTGACTTCCCTGGGGTACACACACATTTAATACATCTAGAAGAGTTTTAACATCACCAGGAAAAGCAATATCAGCAGAATAAAACAATATACACATAAAGCATATAAAACAAGCAATAAAAAACAATGTTTTAAAGCCTGCAACAGTAAGTCCCCAGCGTACATTTCAATTAAAAGGTGTTTGGATTTTTTAAAAGGGGTTTCTTTATGCAAATACAGACTTTCCAAGGACCCCTATTTTCCAGGGACAGTCCTGGATTTACAGAAACCATCCTGGTTTCTGATTTGATCCCAGAATGTCCTGCTTTTCCTTCAGACATCCCTATTTTCATCAGAGAAATGTGGAGGGTATGGAGTTGTGAGACCCCCAAGCCAAGGAGATAAGTAATTATACAACCTTTAGAAGACATCTGAAGGCAGCCCTGTATAGGATTTTTTTTTAATGTTTCATGGGTGGTATATGATGATGATGATGGTGGTGGTGGTGGAATAGGATGTCCCTATTTTCATTGGAGAAATGTTGATGGGTATGCAAATATGTGTTCTTTCATATTGCTGGCACGTTCCCTTGGAGTCTTCTGTGGGGTATGGTTAACAGGAAGGCATGAAACTGTATAGGTAGATGCACAACAGACCCATTTAAGCATATAACACTGGGGATATGGAACCTGTGGCCCTTCAGATGTTGCCGAACTACACTCCCACCATCTCTTATTATTGGTCACACCGGTTGGGACTGGTGGGAAATGGAGTCCCCTAACACAGGATGAGCTTATCCATCCCTATATTCAGCCTATTCTCTTAAACTTTGAATGTGTTTTCCAATGTTCAGCTCCAATAATTTTGGGTCTATTATTTCTAAATGGTTAAAGGATCAGACTGTGAATTATGTTCTTTCTTCATTGCAGAAAGATGATTCTTATTCATCAGAAGGGGCTGATGGGACTAACCCCAAACCCAAGTTGTGCAGGTCCCTTACTGGTAAGTTGGAAAACTCTGAGCCTAATTATCCCAACACTGGTCCAATTTGAGTTCCACATGTTTTCTGAGTGAGAAGATTTCAGATTCATTGATAGGCCTTGATGCTGACCCCGACCCTTCTCCTAGCCACCAGATGCTTTTTGGTAAGTGACAGGAAAATCGTTCTTGCTGAAAATGAAAAAGGGCAGTTGCTGGAAACTTCAGGTGGGAAGAGTGCTGTTGTTGCTTGGGTCTTACTTGTGGGTTTCCCAAAGGCATCTTGTTGGAGGCTGTGTGAGCTAGATCTACCTTCTTGATCCAGCAGGCCCTTCTCAGGTTCTTATGTTCAGATGCTGGTGTGTGAGTTTGGCAATGCAATGGTGTTTTGATGTTGTTTTCCCTCCTTTGACTAATAACAGTATAATTGCAACAGGTTTTTATACCTGTGTAATGGTTTTGTACTACTACTTAGAAGCCTACTTTGGCATTAAGTAGTAGTAGTAGTAGTAGTAGTAGTAGTAGTAGTAGTAATGTTTCTAATCAGGCACATATCTTTCCTTCTTTCCTACAGCCAGGCATTCTAGAAAAGCTCCGAGTGTGAAATCTAACAGATCAAAGTCAGTTGGTTTTATTATACCTCTGCAGCCAAGTACAACCCGCTGGGTTAATGACGAAGAAACTGGGAAAAGGCCAATTTCAGAGGAGAAGTAACACCATGTCTTGGCTTCCCCCCTGCACTCCTTTTGTACCTGTATTCTTTTCCTGACTTTGTAGAAAACAATAGAAAGTGCTTGAAATGCACTCCTGTGTTATCACATTTCCTCTTTCAGTACATTGGAACTGGTTTGTGATTATGTTAAACACTGTATTTATTTAATTAATTTTATTTAGGCAATGTATATACTGCTTAATTACAGTCATCTCTATGCAATGTACAAAGAGTGCAATACATTGGTGGGAGGCGGGGATCAGCTAAAGCTATAAAATCAGTTAAGATGCCTGCTGGAATAAAAAAAAGTTTTCAGGAGGTCCTGGAAGCTCAACAGAGATGGGGCCTGTCTCAAATGCAAGGGAGCTCCATAAAATAAAAGAAGCATGTTCAAACGTATCCAGTTTCATGAGGAATTCTCAGAAATCTTAAAAAGAATCCATATGATCATTTATTTTATTTAACAACATTTAAGATTACAGATTAGGGACGCGGGTGGCACTGTGGGTTAAACCACAGAGCCTAGGACTTGCCGATCAGAAGGTTGGCGGTTCGAATTCCTGTGACGGGGTGAGCTCCCGTTGCTTGGTTCCTGCTCCTGTCAACCTAGCAGTTTGAAAGCACGTCAAAGTGCAAGTAGATAAATAGGTACCACTCCGGCGGGAAGGTAAACGGCACTGCTCTGGTTCGCCAGAAGCGGCTTAGTCATGCTGGCCACATAACCCAGAAGCTGTACGCCGGCTCCCTTGGCCAGTAAAGCGAGATGAGCGTCGCAATCCCAGAGTCGGCCACGACTGGACCTAATGTCAGGGGTCCCCTTTACCTTTACCTTTAAGATTACAGATTAAGATAGACACCAATTTTACATGTCTGAGTAGCCTTGCAGAAAGATAAAAGATTTTAGCAGGCACCTCCCCAAAAACTACAGCAAAGACTCCTGGCTAATTTCAACAGGCTATTTATTTTTTTGTTTACCAACCTTTACCAGTCATACAACATGAGTGAATTTTACAGTGATTGCTTGAGACAGTACATTCAGGAAAAAGAAACTGTGTGGCACAACCCTTTCAGAACAACACACTTTCAGAAGCGGGGGGTAGGTGGGTGGGTTTCCTGCCACAAAAGTGCTCTGTGTTGCAACCCTGTGCACGTCTACTTGGAAGTACCTTCTGTTGAGTTCAGTGGGCCTCATTGTCACAGGTGTATGCATAAGGATTGCAGCTGTAATCTAGTGTTTTAGTTGCCTATACCCAGGGAGCTTTCTAGGAGATGGAGCAATAAAACGTGTGATCACACCTCTTGCTTTCTGAACTAGAATGGCCAGAAAATGGCAGAACTGTGTGTGCTTCTTTTCCTGAGCATATAGACTGGCTCTTACAGGCCAGATTCTTTGGAAAAGAGCACTTTAGCAGTGCACTATCTTGATGGCAGCAACCATTTAATGTAAACTCGCTTTAAGTGAAAAATATATATTAAACATTTCTGTATTTTGTCTGTCTATCTCGCTATCTATCAGAAATAAAAATGCAGTGTGTGCAAGCGAGAAGGTTTGCATCTATGTGGAGTACAATAGTGTTGTCATAATATTTTTACTGTCACTACAATTACTTTCATGACTATTATTCCTTCTGATTAGGATACTTTGTGTGTGTGTGTGTTTGTGTGTGTGTGTGTGTGTGTGTGTGTGTGTGTGTATCTATACACCATCCCATTATATTGCTGAGTCCACTGAAGCTGTAAATCAGGAATGGGGAACCTGTGGCCCTCCAGAGTTCATCAGATTCCAGCTCCCATCAACCCCAGCGAGCACAGGAAATAGCCAGAGATGAGAGGAGCTGTAGTCCACCTATGGAGGGCCACAGGTTCCCTATCTCAGCTGTAGATGATGACCTGTGGGCTGGATGATGCTATGGATAGATTCACAACTTGGTAGAGCAACCATACCCAATAGATGCTCATGAAAGGCTCTGTAGAAACCTAGAGAGAGGTCTCAAGTGGAATGGCCCTGTGCAGTTGAACATTTGTATAAATAATTTAGATGCTGCTGCAGGTGGTTCATCAAATCTGCGGATGGAACAAAAGCTGGGCAGAACAGAACACTGGACTGAAACCAACAAGATGAAATTTTGCAGAGATGTAAAGTTCTACATTTAGGTACCCAAAACAATTGAAACAAAGGATAGAGGAGGTCTGGTTTGGCAGTAGCATACAAGAAAACAATCTAGGTGACTTAGTAGATCACAATGTGCACATGGGCCAGCAGTGTGATGCAGCTGCTTTTTTTAAAAAAATCAAATGCCACCTTAGACTGCATAAACAGAATCCCAGTGTCCAGAGCACATGGTTCCATCCTCTTCTATACTGGCCAGGGAACATCTGGAATAACTAGGGTTGCCATATGTTCGGAATTTCCTGGACATAGCTGGGATTCGGTCGTCAGCGACAGCATCCTGGCGGAAATTGCTTAAATGTCTGGGAAACTGTCAGAAGAGCAGATTTTGGTGAATTTCCTTAGAAATAGCTCAAAAGCTATTTCAAAAAGTGTCCAGATTTTCACTTTTTGAAATATGGCAACCCTAGGAATAACATGCCTAGTTCTGGGTGCCATATAACATGTTATATTACATATGTCCATAAGAGGGTGACTCACTGAGGGAACTGGAAACTGATTCCAATGATGAATGCTTGAAGAACTGGGGTATGTTTAGTCCAGGGAAGAGAAGATTAAGGGGAGACATGATTGCCTTCTATTATTATTATTATTATTATTATTATTATTATTATTATTATTAATGCTGCAATTTATAGACCACCCTTTATCAAAAGGCAGCAGAGGATGGAGCAGGGGAGAAGAGTGTGAGGGGGCACTGTTCAACATGGCAGTCCTTCAGATATTTGAAGACAATTATGTATTCTTGAACGATGATATTGCCTTCTAGTTGACTGGAAGACGTATTTGTGTGCTGTAAAACCTCTGACTTCTGCATGGCTGGAAAGTAGGCTATTGCACTGAGGTAAGAGTCATAGTCACTGACCCACCCACTTTTGCTACTGGCCACTCCTCTTTACCTGTGGCCCCACCCACCACCGGCACGTGACCCACCCACCCCAAAGCAAAATGTCTCGTGCTGGCCCTGAGTTTTGCCCTGCAACTCTGGGTCCCTCACACTGAAAGCATCACTGATTCCATCTCAGAATGATCTCTTTTGATATCCAGCATTTTGAAATCCCACAGTTAAGTGGAAAATGCTTTAAAAGTTGGGATCTCAATGCATGGCAAATTAATTCGCTGTGGAGTTTCAGGCTTATGAAAAGTGTTTAAATTCACTGTGTCATTGAGTTCTGCATGCCTGTGTGGGAATAAATTGTTGCCATTTGATCCACACACATTTCGCTCACACAGCTCCGAAATCCTCTCTCCTCTTCTTCTTTCACTGGAATAGCAATGACATCTTTTAGCTGTGTAGCTTTTGGCTTTTTTTTAAAAAAGGGTACATCTAAAAATCTGAAGATTGAATGCAGCATATACATGGTTGCAAATACTTGTAAGCCACATGCATTAGTGGGCTGAGGTTGGCTCCAGCTCCCTGTTGAGCACAATTTCCCTGGCCTACAGTCGTACCTCGGCTCCCAAACGCCTTGGGAGTCAAATGTTCTGGCTCTCGAACGATCGAAAACTGGGAGTGTTCCGGTTTTCGAACGTTCTTTTGGAAGCCAAACATCCGACAGGGCTTCCGCGGCTTCTGATTGGCCTGAAGGAGCTTCCTGCAGCCAATCAGAAGCCAAGCTTTGGAAGTCGAACGTTTCGGAAGTCGAATGGACTTCCAGAACGGATTCTGTTCGACTTCTGAGGTACGACTGTATGATTCTGTGTAAAGTGGCCCTTCTAGTTGGTTGACTTTTAAAAGCAGAAAATAAATAGGTGTTTACTTAGGGACACTTAATGCAATGGCAGTAAAGTCCTCTTCACCTCTTACTTGTGCAAAGGCCTCTCATGTGTAGAAAGAGAAGCTGTGCTACAAGGACCCCACACCAGCACCATAAAACCAAGGTGTGTGTGTGTGGGGGGGAGGGACAGACGGACCAAAACACCTTTCTTCTTCAGTCAGGGTCAACTCTACTATTAGAAAAACTGTTAGTTATTTAATTCCATTGCCAGTGGGGAGTGGCAGGGAGAGGCCTTTATGGAATCTTTTGCTTTAGGGGATCAAATAGATTTATGAATCTTGGGCACCATGTGATTTGTTTGAGGTAGATTGGGTTGAGATGTCAGGTGTAGGGAGACTGTGAAATGAGATTTGCTTTTCCTTGGAGCAGGAGATTTTGAGCCGATGCGTTTTTTGCCCACAGGAGCCCCAGACTTAATTTTGTTTCTGAGTAATTTGAAGAAGAAGAAGAAGAGTTTGGATTTGATATCCTGCTTTATCACTACCCGAAGGAGTCTCAAAGCGGCTAACATTCTCCTTTCCCTTCCTCCCCCACAACAAACACTCTGTGAGGTGAGTGGGGCTGAGAGACTTCAAAGAAGTGTGACTAGCCCAAGGTCACCCAGCAGCTGCATGTGGAGGAGCGGGGAATCGAACCCGGTTCACCAGATTACAAGTCCACCGCTCTTAACCACTACACCACACTGGCTCTCAGTGTAATTTGGTTCGTGGAAGAGCCATTGCTCAGTACTGGAGCATCTGCCTGCCTAGAACCCTGAATAGGAGAATTCCACACAGCAACATCTTGGACTCCCAACATTTTGTTGCAGGTTCCACTTTCTCTATTTTTATGAGAGAAGTTGGTTGCAATATGTGCAGGTGACAGCATGCAGCTCTTTTTCGGACAGAATGTCAGTTACCTTGATGCAGATTGAAAGTTCAGAGTATACATACATGGGTGTGCTTTAATGCCTTAGCTGCTTGGTAGGCCCAAGTCATCAGCTTTTCATAGCTCTCTCCTTAGTGCCCTGTGAAATGAACACCAGTCATGAAATGATGCTGATCTGTGTCTTAAAATAGAACCCCTTCTCTTCATTCTCCACTCCCTGCTCCTCTCTCTCTCTCTCTCTCTGCCTCCCTTCCTCTCCCTCTTCCTAAAACAAGAACGCTCTCTTCCTCCTTTGCTGAGTTTTGAGCTGCCCACCCCCTCCTGCTTTGTCTTTCTATCATGAAGATCAAAATAGCTGCCTTTTTAGCAGGGATCATCGGAGTCCTTGGGGTCCTTCTCTTTCTTGTAGCCTTTGGGACAGATTATTGGCTCCTGGCGACGGAGACGTGTGGAGGATTCATACCTGAGAACGGCACCTATCACACTGAGGAGGTAAACCTGGAGAAATAGTTTGTGAAGAACCTTCTGTAGCTTTAATGCACCGTTACCAGGGGAAAAGAGAATGCTCTTGGAAAGGAGAGGAAAATGAAAGAGGTTGAGAGTTTTGATCTCAAACAAGAAACTCTCGTGCATGCTCTCTCTTCACCTGACATATTCAGATTAAATTAATTCTTAAACAACCAGGCTATCATCAGTGACTGTCATCTGCAAAGAAAATACAATGTTTTCCTTAGAATTATGTGTGTCCCCCCCTTACATGCAGATCTAATGGATGAATTAGTGCAGTAAAACTCGGCTAATGTTTATTTAACCTGGTGTCACCCCTGCTAAAAAACAAGGACATATTGTAGTAAATATTCTAGTTCTGGTAACTGGCTAAGCCTAAGGTCCTATTCACCCTTACCTGGGAGTAATCTGATTGTACATACTGGGCCTTACTTTCAAAGTAAATATGCATAATATTAGAGGGCAAAAACCAGCCAGGCTTGTAAAATTCTGGCCAAATAGCAAACCTTGACCATGTGAATGTAGGAAATGTCCTTGGGGATTCTCTCAACTCCATCCATTGTGTCTCCAGTTACTTTGGCATGTCACTCACTCTTCCAAGTGGAGGAGGAAGCAGGGGAGAGGTCCAGTTCAAAACATGCTTTTACCCAGTGTATTTGTGCCAACTGCTGGAATGAGATATTATTAACCCCACACCCAGATTCTTTTAAAACATTGGCTGGGATCCAAAGAACCAGGCTGCTTGTTCTGTGCCCACCAACCAGACTTTTAAGGCTTATGTTTTCCTATGGTTTCCCCCACCTCTCCTTCTGCATGACAATCCACTTTTAAAACTGAAAGACCTTCAGAAACAGTTTGACTTTGTGACAAGTCTTAGGGAAATGGAGCCGCAGCATTAAGCTGCTAAACACGCCCCCCGGAGACACCTGGTTGGCTGCCTCCGGTGGGCGTGGGTGCCAGCCAGGTGAGGAGGGGCGGGGGCTAAGGCCCCCGGCCAGGGGCGGAGCTCGGGCTCCCGCCCACAACCACTGCCCTCTCTTCCAGGGAGGAGAGTCTCTGCTTAAAAAAATGAGAAAACAGCACCCCCACACCTGCAAAACACACTGTGAATGTTTCCAGTCCTTGGGTGTACATAAAGTAGTCATTTGGGTTTTGGAGAATGATGTCCAAAACTTGCATTTAAGTTAATAAACAACAACACATTGGCTAGCTAGTATGCTCTGTCTTTGTATATATAAGCAGTGATTGGTATATTAGGGATTCAAGCTCAATTTTAACACTATCTGCCTATTAATACCGTGTTTAAAAATATAACCTATCTAACAAGAGTTGTTGTGATGATAAAATGAAGTGGGCAGTACCCCATACAGTATCTTACAAGAAAAGTGGGGTACAAATGTAACTGTAAATGAACAAATGCTTATGTGCTAAATGGAATGCAATAATTTCCATAGAACTCCTGGATTTTGATTTCATTTTTAAAAAATAGGTTGGGACGGGAAATTGGACAAAAGGAATTCTTACGTTTCATCATGAAGGTTTCTTTTGGCGGTGCTGGTTCTTTGGTGAAGATTACAAGGAGACCATATGGAACTTCTGGTTTAGTGAGTACAAGTGGAATCGGCAACACAGTGTTGCAGTATATAGTAGCTACCTAACAAGAGTGCTTCTGTTGAGGTTGTAGCCACCCAGAAGAAGGCATTGATTTTCATCCTGCCCTCTATTAATCACATGTGTCACTGTTTCTATTCCACTGCAGTTCACCTTCCACCAAAAATGATATTATTCAACTCACTGTGGCAAAATTATGTACAGTGGTGCCTCGCAAGACGAAAAGAATCTGTTCCGCGATTCTCTTCGTCTAGCGGTTTTTTCGTCTTGCGAAGCAACCCCATTAGCAGCTAAGCGGATTAGCACTATTAGCGATTTAGCGCTATTAGCGGCTTAGCGGGCTTAGCGGCTAAGCTGTTAAAAGGCTATTAACAGCTTAGCGGCTTTGAAAAGGGGGGGGGGGAAGCAAAAAAAAATGGCGAGACTCGCAAGACGTTTTCATCTTGCGAAGCAAGCCCATAGGGAAATTCATCTTGCGAAGCACCTCCGCGACGGAAAACCCATTCATCTTGCGTGTTTTTCGTCTTGCGAGGCATTCGTCTTGCGGGGCACCACTGTAACGTACATTGTGATTACATTATTCTACTCCATTCATTTCACTGCAAAGGAAGCTTAGTACAAATGGTGGGAGATCTGTAATAAATTATGTGTCATTTGCAGACTGAAAGCAGCAGTCGTATTTGTTGGATTGGTTTGCCATCCAGCCTGCAGCTTTGGTTTAAGCATAGTAACCTTGAGACTGCATTATTGAACTGCACTCTATGTGGGGCTGCCCTTGTGCCTGGTCTGGAAGCTCCAGCTGGTGTAGAATGCAATAATTGGTCTGCTGATGGGGGCAGGTGACTGATAGCATCTGCTAAGACACCTGCACTGGTTGTCCATATGCAACCAGCCAGGTTCAAGGCTCTTGTGTTGATATACAAAGCCCTGAATAACTTGGACAAAGCATACTTTGAGCCCTTGAGCCCTTATATCCAGGTTTAATCACCAAGAAAGCTGTTGTCCCCCATGTAACAGAAGCCTGACTGGCCTCAGCTGCAAGTTGGACATTGAGTGTCAATGGTCACATGCTGTGGACCAGTCTTCCAGCAGGGATTATTAGGCAGTCACACTCATATCTGTCTTTCAGGTGCCTCTTGAAGTCCTTTTAATTACAGCAGGCCATTGCAGGTGTTTTAATTAGTCAATTGCTTTTATTTGAATGGCTTTTAACTGTGTTTTTATTTTATTTTATTATGAATCCCTGGCCTGATAGTTTATGGTTTGGGAGTAGATAAATATGTTTAATAAATAAGCATGATAGTTATCCAGGAATTTTGTGTAATCTCTTCCACATTCCTGATTCTAGAAACTCACCAGCATTTTATTCTGACTTCTGATCCCAAGCATATTTACTTGGAAGCAGACCTCACTTGGCCCCACAATGCCAAGTATGTGTGCACAGAACTGCCAACTGAGTCTTCTAATAGCCTCCCTTTATATTGTACTTCTAGCGTTCATCGATAAAGTATAGATAATTCTGGATTGCCACGTTAATGTAATAATGGAGGCCATCCAAGCCTAATTATTATAATACGTTGTATAACATGATATTACCTTAAGTCAAATGATCAAATTAAACATCACTTGAAGCCCATTCCCATAGCGCAAGATATTCTTGATAACCAGGAGATCTTTTATTACTTTTTGTGTCTGCATTAATGAGACCGAACGCAGCAAATTCATTTTGCCGCTTTTTGCAGATGCAATAATTAATGCAGTTGAAATTTCATTAGTCACTTAGCACGAACGAATGTCCATTTATTATAAAGTGCCCCCCATTTTGTGGGAAGCATTTTTAAGTAAAGTGGATAATCATTAATTAATTTGTTGAACATTCATCCTATTACCGTTCATCATGATAAGTCTTGGTGACATTAATATTGATGGGACACCTCTGCAGTAATGGCCCCTCTACTTCCTCGGAAGTATGCCATCCTTAGGCACTGCAGCACTCAAAAATGGCAACTATTCCTAGGTCAATTCCCAGGCAGTGCAGGATGAATTCAATCAATAGGTGAACTGCTACCTGAAAGTGGTGGTGGGGAGATCATAAATTATGATAGCTTCTACCACATCAAGCTTAGAACAAAGTAGGAAATGCAACAAAGGTCACACCAACGCAATACGTTGAAAGCACATTTAACAGACATTTAAAGTATATAAAGGACCCCTGACCATTAGGTCCAGTCGTGGCCGACTCTGGGGTTGTGGCACTCATCTCGCTTTATTGGCCGAAGGAGCCGGCGTACAGCTTCCGGGTCAAGTGGCCAGCATGACTAAGCCGCTTCTGGTGAACCAGAGCAGCGCACGGAAATGCCGTTTACCTTCCCGCCGGAGTGGTACCTATTTATGTACTTTCACTTTGACGTGCTTTTGAACTCCTAGGTTGGCAGGAGCAGGGACCGAGCAACAGGAGCTCACCCTGTCATGGGGATTTGAACCGCCAACCTTCTGATCAGCAAGTCCTAGGCTCTGTGGTTTAACCCACAGCTTCTCCCAAAGAATCCTGAGCACTGTAGTTTGTTAAGGGTGCTGGTAGCTGTTGCTCTGTAAGGGGGAAAACCTCTGTGAGGTTGAATCCTGACAAGACAGAAGTACTGTTTTTGGGGGACAGGAGGCGGGCAGGTGTGGAGGATTCCCTGGTCCTGAATGGGGTAACTGTGCCCCTGAAGGACCAGGTGCGCAGCCTGGGAGTCATTTTGGACTCACAGCTGTCCATGGAGGCACAGGTCAAATCTGTATCCAGGGCAGCTGTTTACCAGCTCCATCTGGTACGTAGGCTGAGACCCTATCTGCCTGCAGACTGTCTCGCCAGAGTGGTGCATGCTCTGGTTATCTCCCGCTTGGACTACTGCAATGCGCTCTACGTGGGGCTACCTTTGAAGGTGACCCGGAAACTACAACTAATCCAGAATGCGGCAGCTAGACTGGTGACTGGGAGCGGCCGCCGAGACCATATAACACTGGTCTTGAAAGACCTACATTGGCTCCCAGTACGTTTCCAAGCACAATTCAAAGTGTTGGTGCTGACCTTTAAAGCCCTAAACGGCCTCGGTCCTGTATACCTGAAGGAGCGTCTCCACCCCCATCGTTCTGCCTGGACACTGAGGTCCAGTTCCGAGGGCCTTCTGGCGGTTCCCTCACTGCGAGAGGCCAAGTTACAGGGAACCAGACAGAGGGCCTTCTCGGTAGTGGCGCCCGCCCTGTGGAACGCCCTCCCATCAGATGTCAAAGTGATAAACAACTACCTGACATTCAGAAGACATCTGAAGGCAGCCCTGTTCAGGGAAGTTTTTAATATGTGACATTTTTGTGTGTTTTTCATCTTTGTTGGAAGCTGCCCAGAGTGGCTGGGGAAACCCAGCCAGATGGGCGGGGTACAAATAATAAATTATTATTATTATTATTATTATTATTATTATTATTATTATTATTTTTCCTAAGATTCTATGAGGGAAGCTATATGCTTTAAATGTGCATTGAATGTGCTTTAAATGCTTGGTGCGGATGTGACCCAAAGGTGTAGTGTGGAATGCATCTGCTTGGGGTTGAGGACCCTCCATTCCATTCCCACTTCCACCTGATTTTCTATCTCCTCCCATCAGTCAGTATTCTAGGGGCACTGAACATGCTCAATCCTCATTAGGTTGCTTGGGAATCTCCCACGCTGTGCCTCCCCTAAAGATTTTTTGTACTTTTGTAAAAACAGAGATTTTCCCAAGCTTGTTGCTACCCTCTACTTGCATGTGGATGGTGCCATGTTGGCGGCAATGACACAAACAGCCTTGACATTGTAAACAGAGAGAATAATGATTTACTAAAGAAACAGCCATGTAAAAATATATATAGTAACGAGGATTTTCATTGGGATTTCTTCCCACTAAATAGTGCCCTTCACCACTCTAAGAGATACTATTGACAAAAACTCAACCACCCTTGCAGTTACTTTTGTGTTAATGTCAGACAGATAGAATCTGATATTTCCATTGTGCCGTGATGTTAGACTACGTGTTTGCCTAGCTGGTTGTACAATGGACAGTAGAAAAGAATAAGTTCTACAGCGTCTGGCCACCCAAAATGCAATTTTTGGTTTACTTGCTGAAGATCCAGGACAAACTGCCACCTTCCGGAAATTCCCCCTGGACGTCACTTCCACCTTTGAAATCCTGGTAATGTCTGGGAAATCCCGGATGTACAGCAGCCCTAATTAAAAGCAAGACAGCTCCTGCCTGCAGGCTTACAATCTAAAAAACAAACAAAAAGACTCACAAGGGGAAAGGGCAGAGTGGGTAGGAAATAAGTAAACTTGGGCACCAATTCTTAAACAGTTGCTTTGATAATGGCCAGCTTGCATATTAGATATTCTTGCATTACAGATGCATGATTAGAAACCTTGTAGACCTGATTACCGTGACTGTTAAACCACAGATTCAGCAGACAACTGTCCTGTTTTCTATTTTTTTCTTCCAGCGAGTCAAGCACATCCAAAACATTGCATGCATGGCTACCTGTTTCCTATGCCTATTGCACTTGGACCTCATCCTCACCCCTCCTACGATGCAACTGCAGGTATGCACATGTTAAGAGGCAACCAAATAACACATGTATCAGGCCAGCTGTTGTTGTAGGTGTTTGTTGAGCAGTAAAAATGTAGCAAGCAGCAACACCTCTACAACTGCGTTTTAGGGCTGGGGGGTAATGGTGGGAAAACCCCTGTGTCCAGGCCAAATGAGATGCATGGTGCAGGCAGCAGATGTCTGGGATGGCAGCATCCCTCCTATCATTCCCCCTGAGCTGACCTATAGCCCTCAGGTACTGTAAAGTATGTTGTCTCATTGTGTTGAAGTAAGGTTTACCTGCTAGTCCGGCCAGATTACATGCATCAATCAGAGGGGGTGGGGAGGCATCTTTTTATTTATTGTCTCTGCCTCTATCACCATAGAGTGGGTGGACAGCAATTTTTCTTGGCAAACTCACTCGCTGGGCCAGCTATTAAAAATTTGACCCCATAGACTGAACGTCTACTGTTATCCTACCACCTCGGGTGTAGTGGTTAAGAGCGTTAGACTCGTAATCTGGGGAACCGGGTTCGCGTCTCTGCTCCTCCACATGCAGCTGCTGGGTGACCTTAGGCCAGTCACACTTCTTTGAAGTCTCTCAGCCTCACTCACCTCACAGAGTGTTTGTTGTGGGGGAGAAAGGGAAAGGAGAATGTTAGCCGCTTTGAGACTCCTTTGGGTAGTGATAAAGCAGGGTATCAAATCCAAACTCCTCCTCCTCCTCCTTCTCCTCCTCCTCTTCTTCCATTGCATGTATAGACCCAACTTGACTTCTAAGTAAACAGGGAAGGGCTATAGTAGCACAGGGGTAAAGCACATGTTTTGCATGCAAAAGGTTCAAAGCCCCATTATCTCAAAGGAATGGCTGAGAAAGATTCCTGTGTGAAACCCTGAATTGCTGATCCATTGTTCTGCTGGGAAGAGGGCTTAACTCTTTGCCTTTGCACTGTAGTCCTAATGAATAATGGAACACCAGTCTTATACTGAGTCAGATTATTGGCTCATATCTCAATATTGCCTACACGGACTGGTAGCATCTGTCCAGTGTTGGGACATTCCCAGCCTTACCTGGAGATGGTGGGGACTGATCCAGCGACTTTCTGCAATCCAAGGAGATGCTTTTACTACTGAGCTACAGCAGAGGTAGCCAACACAGTGCCTTCCAGATGTTGTTGGACTACAGTTCCCAGTATCCCCAGCCAACATAGTAAGTTGTTAAGGATGATGGGAATTATAGTTCAACATCACCTGTAGGGTGCCATGGATTCTGGCTGTGGCCCTTTCTCTGCATACCATGGTTGCAATTGTAATCACCTCCTCCACCCCCCTGCCATGAAATATGATCATACATTTATCATGTTTGTAAACATAGAAGGGACATGGCTATTCAGCACTGGTGTTCTGTGTATAACATGATGCCTACCACATGACGCACCCTGGTTATGCTTGCGAGTTAGGGTGCAGAGATCAGCTGAGTCCATTGCAGCAGCTCCATAAAACTGACAAGAACCTGATTCTGAATTACTGATGATAATCCTGGGATTTGTTTCATTCTCTCTCTCCCCCCCCCTGACTTTCCCCAAATTGTTTGCTGGAGGAACTTGGAACAAATTGGTTTGCTACAAGCCTCTCCTGAAAGGAGATCCGATTATGTGAGTTTACTCAGCGTTCCCTTCTACTTTCTTCTTTCCGATTGCGCAGTGTACAGGGGCTTCTGGACAGCGTTCATTGTGCTGGCTGTCACCGCCAGCCTCGTAGGAGGATTTCTCTTGGTGTGTGGTGTGCCTTTTGTTAGTGCACGGTTCTATAAAGTAGGAGGCGGATTCTTCATCACGGCTGGTAAGCTGCCAATTCATGATAATTGGATATATGGGTGCCCAGGATGCTGAGGCTAATTCCCACTTTGTGTAGCCTGTGTGTGTGTGTGTGTGCCTGCATGCGCATGCGCATAAAAGAGAAAGAGAGAGAGATTGAGAATGAATTTGAATGTGTGCAAAAAAATTTAAAAAATCACATGGTGTTCTCATAATAAATTACACAGTATTTCATAAAGAGAAAGGTGCATGTATTGACCACTAGTTAGTTTCTCTTTCCTTCTTTCTGGCACAGTAGTTGGAGTGTTGGATTTCATAGAATCATAGATTTGTAGAGTTGGAAGGGACCCTGAGGATCATCTAGTCCAGTCCCCTGCAATGTAGCTGTCCCAAAGGGGGATTGAACCGGCATCCTTGGCATTATCAGTATGTTCCATCCAACTGAGCTATCCAGGATTTGGATCCTGAGACTCAGATTTGAATCCCAGCAGGCCCACAAAACTCACTGAGTCCGCTAATTCCTCCCTCTTGTTTGTGGGTGTGTGGTGCTACCTTCGCTGTATAAGGACCATCAGCACTCAGAGAATGAAGGTCATTATGACGTTGTTATGAGTTTTGAGGCAGGTGGAGAATAGGTTGTATGCTGAGGCCCTTCTAACCCCTGGATCCAACAAGTGTTAAAATATAAGCCATGCTAGATTCCTGATGAGGTGATTGCCTGGGTAATGAGCCATTAAGGGGAACAAAGGAAATGAGCTGTGTGTGAGACAAACACACAGATAGTTAGAAAGACAAGGCAGAATTGAGAGAAACTGAAATTTACAGATTTGGTTATTCCTACTTCTGAATAATTGAGGTGACATTCACCTATCGCTGTTCATTGCTGTTAATAGATGTGGCCTTCATACATCATTGGACTACAGTTTCTATCATTTTTGACCATTGACTATGCAGGCTGGGGTTGATAGGGGTTGGAGTCCAATGGCAGATGCAACTAGAGCCCCTCTCCCACCAGCCCCAGCCTGCATTGTTAATGGTCAGGAATGATGGGAATTGTAGTTCAACAACATTGGGAGGGCCACAGGTTCCACAGTGCTGATTCCTCATTCCTTTTGAAGGCATCTAAGATAGTAGACACCACTACATTTAGTGTTAGGATGTTGCAATAAGTTAATTATACACTGTGTGAAAAGTATTTTATTTTGTCTGTTCCAAACCTCTAGCCAATCCATTTCATCTGGAGACTCTTGAATTTTATACACCTATATTTGATTCTCCACATAATGCATATGTGATTTATACCCTGCTCTTTCAATAAAATTCCCAGGGCAGCTAAACATAACTTCTAATCCAATAAAACAAATGTAGGAGTATACAAAATACAATTGTACAAAGTACAATTAATACATCTAGTAAATACTTTAATCCAAACTGGTTCTTATGATTGTTCCAGTAATATTTAGTCAAAGGTCTTCGTATGAGATAATCTGGACCATCATCTGAATCTCTGAATAGAGTTCTGTAATGTTTATCTACACTGGCTGCTGCTTCTGTTGTTATTGTGTATCCTCTGTTAGTCATACTCAGAGCGGATCGATTGAAATTAATGAATGTGGCTAATCTAGGGGACGTTAATTTCAGTGGCTCAACTCTGAGTGGTTTGTAGCTGGATACACACCCAATAATAATTCAATGTATGAATTGCTTGACAAATAAGGAGTCTCAAGGTGACTTACAAATTTAAAGACATAAAACATCATAAAAACAGGAAAACAAAAACGAATTACAACAGAAGTTATAAAATAAACTGTAAAATAGACTGAGTGGGGGGTTATTGGGTTGTTTTTGTTTTTACTTTTATTTTGTGTTTGTGCATTGTGACTTTATGCTGTAACTACCCTGAGACCTGCAGGTATAGGGCGGTATACAAATTTAATAAATAATAATAACTAATAAAATAAGCAGCAGCAAAGGCTCTGACAGCAAGATACACAATCAATGAACTGCAAAATCATTTTATGCACCATCCACTCTAAGAGTAAAATAAGAATCCATTGCCATCTTATAACATTCAATAACATCAACAGTATTTCTTTCACAGCCTTAGGATTTGGAATGACAACAGAAGGGGGAAACTGTCATTGTCATCTGATATGGATGGCAGATCATCCTTAATTAACTTACGTGTCCCGGAGATCTTTCCTTCGAGAAAAGTGAAAGTGATTGCAATTTATAGGGAGGGGGAATTTGCCTTGGGATTAAGTTCTGAGATGGGAAATCAGGATTCTGCCTACACCCTAAAGTAGAGACTTTCTTTGCTCCTAAATAATAATCTGATTGATTGATTGAAAATACATCATCCTCCAGTTGCCACCCTATTTGCATTTTTTTGGGGGGAATAAGGACAGGAAAATTCATGGTGGTGGTGGGAACAAAATCCACTAGCACGATCAGAAGAACTTTCAAATACACGCTAGCCATCTTTCTTTTTTACATAGAAGACCCTGTCATGACAGTATTTCAGGACTGAGGTCACCAACATACTACCTGTAAGCCCTCAGACAACCCCCTTGGGACTTGCCATGGCCCCCTACCCCCTAATTCTGATTTTGTGGGGGTGTTGCCTGAGGTTTTGGTCTGTGTTTTGTTTTGAGGTAGGTATAGGTTGCTTATTACAGATAGGAGTTCTGAGCACTGCCACTATCATGATGTGCCTGTGACAGTTCCTAAAATTTTCAAGTGTGTCCGCAGGCCACAAATGCTTGGGGACCACTGATGAAGGGTGTTTTTTAGGTTTTCATTTAAAAAAAAGTAAACTAAGTGTTGTCGCCCCTAGTTGCTCCACTCACTAACCCTGCAATGTAATGTTAGAATGAACTTGTTAAGTGCTATTGAGGCTTTTCATGTCTCCTGTGCCTTCTCTTTTCAGCTTTTGGCCTATTTTATTGCAGTTCACTGTGGTAGCTGAATTACCACCGAACAGCTTCTTTATTATGTAGTGACCGTGTGTGACAATAGACTCTAGAAGGCTATTGGAAGTTTCTTGCAAGTGGTCTCTCTTTTCATGCATTTAACACCGCAATTGTAAACGCACCTGAAAGTTGAAGGCATCCATCTGCCCTAAGAGACAATGGAGTACACCTCTGGAGGTGAAGTCTAATGGCTGCATTAGCAGCACCTAAGTGACCTCCCTGGGATGCAAGCCTGGACAGTGTTCATAAAGGTCCTGGGCTTCCCAGACCACAAGATTCCCCTCTCAGCCTCGCGGATGTGGAGCAAAGGCAAGCAGAACAATACATTTGTCACCAGCTGGGCTGCAGAAGTTGCTGGAAGGAGGTGTACAAGGCACCATCCAACCATTTCAGGGACTTCACTCCAGATTTGGGTAGGGTTTACTCTTTAGCCTATTCTTCTCCTGAGGATGTCCTGCAAGCCAGCAGAGGTTTAGGATCAGACCTGAAGTGTATGTCTGCATATGGTGATCAGGAAATGACACTGTGTTACACCTCTAGGGATGGGGAAATCCACCAATGTTAGTTTCTCTCAGTTTCTCATTTTCCCCCAATCTTAAATACAGTTCCCCACATCTTCACATCATTTTGTGTGCTTAAAAAAACAACCCACCAGCATTTTAGTGCAATTTTCACTTAATGTACTCTATGAAAACAATCTTGCCTAATATACACATTTTTCTAAAGCACTTCCCCTTAATATAATGCACTTTATTGTATGTTACTTTTGCATTAGGTAGGTTCACAAATAAATGCAAACTGAATCAAATTTCTTCCCTATCCCTAAATGTCCCCCAGTGACTAAAACGTGGGCAAGGTTTAGGGATTTCAAAGCCAGAAGAAGGGGAATGTGTCTAGCAGGATCTCAGGTTCAAAGTGACAGAAGTTGGTAGGACTGCATGCTGTGCCGGCAGAGACCTTTTTCAATTACAAACTGGGCTTCAGTAGGGAAAGATTTGATCATCTCATTGCATTCTTTCTTTCTAAGGATGGCAGGCAATTATTGACCGTGTTTTAGAGCATCTGCCTGGTAACCTGCCAGCTACCTTAACAAAATCTTTCTAGGTGGTTTTTTCCAGAGGCACCCTTTCAAAATGAACCAGCTCATCTACACTTATAGGCTGAGAAGATTATTCAGCAGATGGACCTGGAAGCTTTTTGATATTTATTGCTATCTTCTCTTGGAGACCTTTATCCCTACCAAGCTACTGGCTGTGTTGCCAACTGCTTTATCAGATAATGAAACACATTTTCTGTGAGAACTGCTTTGCCATGAGGTGTTCTTAACCATGTTTGACATGTGACAGTTCACTTGAGAGAGGCTTTCTTTGCAAATTCATGTAACAGTTTCCAGTGGGGTAGCCTTGCAGCAGCAAAAACCAACCAAGTATACTTTAAAGACTAAGAGATTTATTGGATTAGAGCTGGAATTTAGTCCATGAATATGTATGTCATATCACAGGGGTGGGAAAACTCAAATGTGGTCCTTCAAATCTTCCCAGCTGGCCCCCACAACTCTTCCTGGGCCACACCCCTCATTGACCCTGCTTCACACAGAGAATGTTTTTCTCTGGGTGGAATGCATACTTTAACTACAGTATTTCCTCTCTCTTGGAGACTAGAGTGGGGTGTGTGAATGTGTGTTGAAACTAGCCTACTGTACACAGACAACAATTATAACAATTGCTCCATCAACCTTCACATCTAGTCCTGCCCAGAACTGGCATGTGGCCCTTGGAAGATTGCTCAGAAGGCAAAGCAGCTCTCAGAGTGAAAAAGATCCCTCTCACCTGCTTAAATCCCCGCTTCTACACAATATTATGGATGGAGCATGAGACCTGCCCTCCTTTCCACCTGGACGCTCTACATGCACCTGAAAGACCTCCTATCACATGAAAGGATCAAAAATAAAACTGCCAATATCAGAATTCCTTTACGCAAATCTATGGTGCAGCAACACTTGGAATACTCTGAACATTCTCCATTCAGAAAAGATATACTGGAGCTAGCAAGGGTGCAGAAAAGGGCAGCCAAAATAATCAAGAGCCTGGAGACACTCCCCAGGCTGGGTGTGGATTGGATAAATTCATGGTGGTTAAGGCTATTAAGTCATGATGATGCCTATGTTCCAATGCCACTGTTAGAGGCCACATGCCTCTGAAAACCAATTAATGGGAACCATTAATTAATGGAAATCAGTAACAGCAATGTGAGGAGAGTTGCCGTTGCAGTCATATTCTGCTGGTGGACTTCCCATAGTCATCTGATTGGCTGCCGTAGAACAAGTTGCCTGACCAGATAGGCCTTTGACTTGATCTAGTTGCATCTGATGAGTGTAACAAGTGGCCTGGCTCACAGGGATTTTTCCTAGTCCTTGACAGAGTTCCACCAAACCTTTTAAAGAAATAAAATAATAGAGAGAAAGGGGGGTGGGGAGAGATAGCCAACACTTTATATTCAGAGTTGTTCTCTCAAAGTTAATAGTTCCATATTGTGGCTGCTATAAGCTCCTCATATATCATATGCATTTGCACTTATGAACTGCCAATAAAGATATCAGCGTCTCATTATTTTTTCTTAGGTTTTTTTTTTGATGTTTTTGCTAGGCAAGGAGGTGAGAAAAAAGGGGAGTTTGAAAGTTCACTTTCCCTGTAATTAGCAAATTATAGACAGGCTTCGGAAGTTCTAAAGAGAGTCTGGAGTTCATCCACTTGTCTCTACAATTAGCCAACAAGGTTTCACGATGCTATGAAGCGAGAAAGGATGGGACAGAGTTTAGTGAACAATTTACTTGAAATTAAGTTGCTACCATCCTTTGACTGAGGAGGAGGAGTTAGGAAGGCTTGCAGTCAGCCCCTAGACAATTGTTGCGAGAATTTAAAGGCGAAAGGTGTCATAGCACGGTTCAACGCCCTTGCAATTAGCCCCTCCCCAGAAGATACCATTGACCTAAATCAACATTGAAATGGAAACTCTCAATTAATCGCAGGCCCAATGCGTGGAGGCAGAGAGCGTTTAAAGAAAGGAAGGGATCAGTTCTGTCAATATATGCAGCCAGCCAATGCCACAAAGCAAAGCTGAACAAATGCATACAATTGTGCTATGAGTAAAAAAATGACTAGATCAGTCCCAACACAGGATTCCAGGAGCTGTTATCTGGCCTGGAAACCAGAAGGTGCCTTCAAAAAAGTGTGTGTGTGTGTGTGTGTGTGTGTGAGAGAGAGAGAGAGAGAGAGAGAGAGAGAGGGGTGGGGTGTGTGTGGGTGTGTGCTTCCCATCCTTCATATCTTTCCTACTCACTCCCACTATACCTTACTTCTGCCAATGCAAACATCTCCCACCAGTCCTGCCCCATGGAAATAAGCAATTAGAGCAGGGGCGTCTAATCTTTTATTTTGGCTTAAGAGCCCCATCAAGAATTGGCAAACCCTTCAAGGGCCACATTATGTTAGTTGTGGGCACGGCCAAAGTGGACAAGGGCCATTTCCTTGCATGTGTTCATGCACACACTCACCACATATGCAGCACACATACAGACCTCTCACATACCATCATTTTAATGCAAATATCCCCTGGTATGTGAATTGTTGTATGCAAATTTCTGTAATATATACATTTTTGCAAGCAATTCCCTCTTAGATGATATGCATTTTTGCATATTATTTCCCTCTCAGATAATGCATTTTCTCCTAATAGACAATGTGAATTAAAGAGTTAAAGAGTTTTGTATTAAAATGCAAACTGAACCGAATGCATCTCCCATTCCTATGTACCTTCAGTTCCTCAGTACCCATCTCCTATGTGGCAAATCTGCCCTTTTAGGCCACCCTGAACTTTCCACCTTATGAGGAAGAGACAGCACAAAACAATATATATATATATATTTAAAGTTTTTATAAACTTTTGCTCTTGTTTGGATTGTATAAAAATATTACCCTCCCTGTGTTCTGATCTGGAGAAGTCCAATAAATAAACAGTCTTTTCCCAAACATTGCAAGAGGGTATGTAACATAATCACTGCAAAGTGTATCTTGGAAATCTGAAACCAATGGCTAAGAAACAAGTTCAGCAACATGCGGAGGGTGATAATGGCACCTCATGCAAATCTAGGAATTTGTGACTTTTGCAGCTCAAGAGAATAGAAACAAGGTAATCTTTTATGCAATTTGGTCACACTTCCTAGAATTATATCAATAGCTTTGCATAGCATGCATAAAACATGTGACAAAACATTGCGACAGATCCTCCCTCCTAAAAGCTTGCTGCTGAAATCCTGTAACTTTCCATACCACAGATGTTCCAGGGGTTTGCTTTGTTTCTTTGTCTTGATTTTGTTGCGCTATAGAGCAATATTGCCCCTCCAGACACCAATAATGTGGTAACACCGGGGAAGCATTGTAGAACAAACTAATAGTGCAGAATGGTGTGTGGATGGTCTAGCATAGGTCCACCACTAATGCATGATTACTGCACCAATGACATGTTGCAGAATACAACCGCAACCCTGCCCTCACAAAACACCTGTCTTCAGGGGCCCTGTTTGTAAGGTACTTTGGGATTCATTCGAGTAGGAAGTGCCACAGAAATACAAATAAACACCAATTAAACCAACCAAGCCTCTCTCTTCTTCTTCTCCCTCAGGTGCTTTATTTGCCCTGCTCATATTCATGTTTGCAATGTGGAAGGAATTTGCTGCCGATCTCCCGAAGTACATACTTCTAGAAAGAAGCGAAAGATGCCTCGACGATACCCCTGTGAACGTTTATTATGGGTGGTCATTCATGTTTGCAGCGGCGGGAGTCCCCTTAGTGTTTATTTCTGGAATCCTTTTCTACCTTGTTGGTTACAGTATCCCGAAGGAGCTGGAATAAGGAAGGGCTGGGCCTCTGTGGGAGATGTGCAGGAGGGGAATGATCTGATGTCTTGGCATTGGGGAAAGCGTTTGTAGAAATATTTGTGTCATTTAAGTGTTTGATGGCAAAGCACTCTAAAACAATGGTGGTGGATCACTTTAGCACAGAGCTAGGGAACCTCAGGCCCAGCGACCAAATGTCTGGACCTTGGGACACCCTTCACAGCCACAGCTCCTTAACTAGCCCTTCTTAGCACCCTTCTTGTGTGCTTTTGTGCCTGGCTGGAAAGTGTCTATGAATTCTGATAAGGCCTCTTGCTTCTGTTACAGAGGATAAAGGTGTGTGTGTGTGTGTGTGTGTGTGTGTGTGTGTGTTTAGAAACTAGATTACTGGACAAAGGTAAAGTTTATATTTGTTGCTTTGCCCACTTTTGCAACTGGCTCCACCCACCACTGGCATGTGGTTCCTAGAAGGTTGTCCATTGTGGTCCTTGGACAGAAATAGGTTCTCCACCTCTGCCTTAGTGGGAAATATGTCATTTGCTACCTCGCAGGGCATGTCATTTTGGGGGGTGAAACTTAATTTTTGAAAATTTCTTCAGCAAGGGGGGGTCTTATATATATATATATTATTTTGGGTGTGAGGAATTCAAACAAGCCATTATTTTTGTGACTGGACAACATTTAGCTTGGTAAATCCAGGTTTGATTAAAAAAACTGTTCTTGGAAAACCAAAGAATTTTAATTTTAATTTCTGAAAATGTGGGCAATGCTATAAAAAGTTAGTTTCTCTGCACAAAGCATATCCAACTAAGCATACAACATTACCTTGTACACATACAGCAATATTAGAAAGTAATGACATCCGTTCATAAGAAATTTAAACAGCAAGTTTCATCAAGTCTTGCTTGGCTTTGTCCTTGGCCATCAGCCGCTTCCTGGCCTCTGATGTAGCCCTGCTGCCTCTGTGATTTGTTGCACACACCTCTCTATAGACTGAGCATAACAGGGCCATTGTGGAACTTTCATGGGCTCAGCAATAAACTTATTCACTTCCACCATAGTAAGATGACATGTCAAAGGAGGTTCATATATCCCATCTAATTGATCAGCTCAAACAGGGACAAAGCACTGGGGTTCATGGAAGGTGTCTTCCTCAGACATACAGAAGGTTCTCTCAGTGCTCCTCAAGTCAACAATCTTTTGGACACCAGTTCTCCTCTTCGCACTGTCATCTGAGTTCAAGGGTGTCTGGATTATTATTTTGCTGAAAGCATACCATGCTGAGCACTGAATTGTTGGCAAAGCCTGTTTGCTGTTGTTAACCATATTGAATGGCTCTCTGGATCAATATCAAGAAGGTCCAGAACCATTTCATGTATTCCTATCATCATGGCCTGTGTGATCCAGTACCCATATACTTGATCAGTAGAAAGATTAGTTACAATATTGTCACTCAGTGAAGTAAGAGGCTCTCCAATTGAGAGTTTGGTGACTGAAGGACTACTGTATTTTTCCGTCTATAAGACACCCCCATGTATAAGACGCTCCCTATTTTTGGGGACTCAGATTTAAGAAAATGGAGGGAGATGGCCCTGTGTATAACCCCCCCCCAATTTTTGACATTATTTTTAAGGGAAAAAACCTAGTCTTATACACAGAAAAACATGGTAATTTCGTTATGTAGCAGTGTCTAGCATCTTGCTAATGTCAACTGTCCACTTGCTGTTATACAGGATCTTTCCATCCATGCTGTGATCAAGTGTTGCATGGGGGACTCGTTGATGTGGAGGGTATAAACCAACCAGATCAACTGTTATGGACTGGCTGGATCGAGAGAAGTGGTGGGAGGCACCAACTGGGGAACACCCAAAGGAGCCCCCAAGGAAAGAAGGCTCAGAGCCAGGGGATTGGTGGTGGGATGACAATGAGTGGTCAGAAGGTGAAGAGGGAGAAGACTGGGAGAAGGAGGTGTTGGAAGCTGAAGAGGTAGCAGGATTTATTTAGTGAGCAGGAAGTGTCTGGTAGAGGGCAGTCCAGAACCAGAGGCAGCGATGAGTCAGGCTTGTGAGGAAGCCAAGCTGTCTCCCCCTCCCCATGTCTTCCAGAACCAGAAGAGGTATGAAGAGGCTGGGCAAAGGGAGACAAAACATTGGAGTCTCAGATTGCTTGGGAAGGACCTGGCAGAGGAAGAGACTTAGACATCTGTGGGACAGTGGGGGCCTTCAGTCCTCACAACAGCCTCATTGGGGCAAGATCTACTGGGAAGGGCTCACTAGGCCTGACCTCCTGAGCTGTTTTGTTTCTTTGAATAAAGAGAATTAACTTCACTGACACCATGTGAGTTATTGCGGACGTCCTTCTGAAACCTACCCTGACATCAGCTTACAACCAAGCTTGACCTCTACCCGATTCATGGTACCACCCTCCCAGCCAGTGTTAACTTTTGTAGAATCACCTGCAGTAGCCTGCAGGCTCTGATCAATGCCCTTCTTCTTTAGGAAATCTACAAGATTATTAGTTTGTTTCCCCCTCTTTGAGCTTTTGTCTGGAGCGAAGTGGTAGAGGTATCTTCCGTCAGGCTCACTGCACACTGAATAATGCTTTCCTGTAATGATGTGGAACTGCTTTCAGCATAACTGTAGTTGTATCTTCACAGCTGTCAAAGAAGATGCAGTCAATATCACCCTTCTGAAAAAGACCATCAAATTCTTGATCCAGGGATTTCATAACCTTTTATTGGGCCCTCTTGACTTTATTGTGATCAATGGCAAGTCTCTGGTCTTCTCCAGTGATCAAGCTAGCATCCATAAAGGCAGCAGTGGTGATGGCAGCTGTAGCACACAGGCCAACTCCATATCCAATGCTCTGCATAGCAAAACAAAAAAAAATCCTTCCAGTAGCACCTTAAAGACCAACTAAGTTAGTTGGTCTTTAAGGTGCTACTGGAAGGAATTTTTTTTGTTTTGACTATGGCAGACCAACACGGCTACCTATCTGTATCTGCACAGCAACATTGTGTACTTCTGATGTTTTGTACTCTTTTTATTAGAAGTGGAAGGTGTACTTGATTTTTGGCAACCGGGGCAGCAAAATGCAGAGCAGAGGGAAAAAATTACACTTGCAGTTGAGGATGTCAAAAAGCTTGTCGAGTTTTGAAGTGAAAGCCTCTTTGACATCTAGTATTTCTCTACCAAGAGATATGTTTTTGGCTTGCTCCAGCTCTCTGGAATCTTCTTTAAGACTGTGACTTGTGAATATACAATGGGGGTCTCAAAAGAACTCTTTGCTTATTCCCACTTTAGGGCGAATGTCTTTTGCAAGACTGGCTGCTGGGTAGTTTCTGACATCCTCATCACTTTGTTCTCTTAGCAGTAGCCCGTATGTCATGACGCCTTGCAGAGTTGGGAGTTCAGAGGGCAACAACTCTCTGCCAGTTCCAATTAGGTTGCTCATATGCACGAACGTCCCCAGTCTTGTTCTCTGTTTAGAAGTCATTGTAGGTCAATTCCCAATGGTTGGGATGGTAGTAGTAGCAGCACTGATGGACAAGTAATATAACTGCAAGTACTTAGCAATCATTTTAAATTATTTTCATGCAATTTTCCACACATTTGTTTCACAATATTTTTTTAATAAGACAAGTTTAAAATGATTAGAAATGCAACACACACACACGTACGTCAGTATTGTTATGCAGTTATTTACCAAACAAAACGAAATCATATTAATTTACCCAAAATATGCTTTGGATTCCCAAGTCATGTTACAGCTTTTTAGCACCCCTCATTTGGGGAATATGAAAAATTCAGCATGCCCTAATACCTCAACATTTGCCAACCTGTTGTCCCCCTCCCTCTTGTTTCGGTCCACAGCTTCTACTACTTCTAGCCAGCACTGGGTGGGTGTAAGGAGAGGGAGGAGAACTCTCCAAAATTTTAGAAAGGGGGTTGCCACTTGCCATATGTATCCATATGACATGGCCAAGGGTTTCTGGTTCTTTCTTCGTTTGTTTGTTTGTTTGTTTGTTTGTTTGTTGAAGCCTCCCCAGAATGGCTCCCTGTGCAGCCTCCTCACCAGCTACATTTCCAGGAACCCAATGGGAGCAACACATTTTTTTCAATCACATCTCATTGATCCCAAGGCATCCTAGCTTCTTCCACAGAATGATTTGCTCATTTGAGAGCCATGAAATGTAAATAGGCTTGAAACTGGTATGCATTTGTAATGTAGACCTAGTGATGTCAGGACCTGCCAGTTATAATTTCTATCATTTTTCAATCTCAAGTTAAGTTCTCCACATTTGTATACCAGTTTGTATTCCCCTCCCCCATAATAAAAATTACTCCTGAAAATTAACCATAATTTTAATGCCGATTTTTCCTAATATGCACATGTCTCTACGTAATTTTGTGTAATATACCCATTTTTGCAAATGGGTTATCCCTGAGGATAATGCATTTTTGTATGCTGTATTAATATATACATTTTTATGCATGCTTTATCCTCAGTATATGCATTTCTGTACATATTACTTGGCTGCAGAGCTTCCCTGCAAAATTCAGATAAGGGCAGGTGTCAGAGTATGGCTGTGCTTCAGTTTGCTCATTTTTTGGGAAAGTGCAGTTTAAGCAGGTTTTCCTTTAAGTGACAGCTGAATAAAATCCACCACCAACCATCCCTACTGGAGACACATTGCAGAAGAAGCTGTGCAAGGCCCTAAAGCCTTTTCCCAGAGAGCTAATAGAATCCCCACCTACTGCTCTAAGAATTTCACTGGGCTTTGCCCAGATGTGAGAGTTTACACTCACTTCCACATTTAGAGGAGCTAAAGATTAGCTTTTAAACAACTGAAGCAGAGAAATATTTATCAAATTATGCAAGACCTTAGGGTTGCCATATTTCAAAAAGTGAAAATCTGGGCACAAAAGTTGTTGAACTTGATTTCCCCAGACATTCCAGTGATTTCTCCATGGGCACTGTTTGTGAGGGCTATGTCAGGGAAATTCTGGGCATATGCAACCCTACCTGCCAGATCCTGGTTTTGCACAACAAATCCAGGGACCCCCCCTCCATCCCAACCCAGTGTTCCCCATGGAAATCCCATACCCAGAACAGCATCCCCAATCATGTAAATCAAGCCACTTAGTCCATGCGAGTATTGCTGGGTGCATGTGGGATGGGTCCTTCCACTGAAACAAATAGGGAACAGCACATTTATCAAGATCCCTCTGCAAGATGGAATAGTCACCAGCATCTTCAGATGCTTACCTGGTCTGGAGAACCTGTTACCGCAGTGGACTAATAGAAGTACACCACTCCCCATCACTGTGATAAAATAACATGTGATACACGATAAATTGATGTGCATTCCTGTATGAACAGAGGCTTAAACTGTTTAAATCTTAAACCTCAAAACAGGGGAGAAATTGAGTGACATGGATCTCCAGATTTTGGGAGCCCTTGGTAAAGCTGCCCTCTGAGAGACACCCCCTAGTGGCTAAATTGTTGCAAATCAAGGTTTATCATCTTTGTCCCTAAATTTAAGCAATGAGTGCATTTGTGTGTGTGTGTGTGTGTGTGTGCAATTGTCCTCAATGGGAGGCAGTTTGCACTTAAGTGAGCATGGTGAAATGTTGGCTGTCTCTTCAATATTTATATTAACCACAGTTATAAATATTCAGCGTTAAGTCCCAATTGACCTTATTTCTTGTTGAATGCAATCAAATCTGGCTGACATCATGTATACTATTAGCTCTATTTGTAAATGCTAATTAAATATATATGTTTTTAAAAGGAAAAAAAATACTTCAACTGACATAAAAGGGTGACTGTTAACATGTCTTTTAAATATTTTAACGTAGCGTTATGCTGAGAAGATGAAACAGGGGAACTATGTTGGTTTTAGAACATGTATTTTGTTTGCATTTATATTTTGGGCAAAATAATTCTTTGATTCTTTGCAAACCTTGATGAAGACATTGAATCCCAAACTTGAGTGGACCCACTGACTTCTGAAGGCTTGGCAGTCACCATACGATTAAATGTACTGTTTGTGTATTAAGTTACCTTTGTATTCTGTTGCACAGAACTTCAGTTCTGTCAAAGCCTGCTAATCTTAACACTGTATGCAATCTGGTTTGTACTGCAGAGTTTTAAATGATGACTGCCCCTGCTCAGTTCAATATGAGAAGCTGCCATACCAGGTATTTGACTCACCTAGCTCAGTACTGTCTACACTGGCTTGCAACAGCTCTCTAGGGTTTCAGGTAGGAACACTGAGCCAGGTTGAAGCTCCTTGTATTAACTTACAAAGTCCAGGACAACTTGGTCCAGGGTACCCTAGGGACCACCTGAACCCTTATATCATACCCCAGCCACTGAGGTAAACAGCAGGAATTTTGTTGGATGTCCCCATGGCTTGTGAGGTTTGCTTGACATCAACATGAAAACCAAGCCTTTCATAGGGTTGCCATACTTCCTCTTTTACCTCTTCCCTCTTTTTCATGGGTAGAGTCGCCATACTGATTCATAGTAGACGTTGGCAAATGCGTCTTCTTTTTTGCTCTTCAAAATATGGCAACCTTACTTTAGAGGCAGTGGTGGCTACCAGCTTGGATGTCTTTAGAAGAGAAATATACAAATTAATGGAGAGTAGGGCTACCAATAGGGACACGGGTGGCGCTATAGGGACGTGGGTGCAGTGGCGTAGCGTGGGTTGTCAGCACCCGGGGCAAGGCAAGTAATTTGCGCCCCCTAACCCGTGGATTTGCGCCCCCTAACCCGTGGATTTGCGCCCCCTAACCTGTGGATTTGCCCTAACCCCAGATGTTGTGCCCGGTGCGGCCGGCCCCCCCTGCACCCCCCACGCTACGCCACTGCGTGGGTGACACTGTGGGTTAAACCACAGAGCCTGGGACTTGCCGATCAGAAGGTTGGCAGTTCAAATCCCTGCGACGGGGTGAGCTGTATGCCGGCTCCCTCGGCCAATAAAGCGAGATGAGTGCCGCAACCCCAGAGTCGGCCACAACTTTACCTTTACCTTTTTAAGGCTACCAATAACTATTAATCCTGATGGCTATCTACTGCTTCTTTTGTCAGAGGCAATATGCCTCTGAGTGCCAGTTGCTGCAAACCGGCTATTGTACAGAGCGCTGTTGTACTAAGGTCCTGCTTGCAGGTTTCTCAAGGGGACCTGGTTCGCCCCTGTGAAAACAGGAAAGTGACTGATGTAGTGGCATTCAAATATTACCTGGGATTTCCAAGGCACCCCCCCCCATGTTTCTTCATGTTTCTAAAATACTATCCTTCCAGTCTTAAACTGCAACTGATACGTTATGGGAAAAGTAGCAACAGGTAAGGTGGGCTCTGAGAGCTCAAAACTCTGAAGCTTTCCAATATGAAGGATTTTATTTATATTTTAAAAAGAACTAAAACAGAGTTGAGGATCCTATGGAGATACTTTTGGGCTACACCTCCTATCAGCTCTGACCACTGGCTATGCTTTTATTTAACGCTTCCCTGAAGCAAAAGGAAAGTCACATCTCTCTCCTTTCCAGCCCGCAGATAGGTATTTTCATTTCTTAATCTGAAGCATTTTACCATTATGACCTTTAGGATTACGCTGGTTCCCCCTCAGATCCCCGAGTGATAATTTTGCTTTATAAATTCTCCTTTTGGATAATTTTTTTTTGTCATTTTAATAACCCATCTGATGTCAGGACGGACACTTATGGGTCACACAGAATAAAAGATGAGAATCCAGGAGCAGAGGAAGATTTACAGTCATTTGCCTTTCATCGATCCCATAAAACAACCCGAGCATGTACAAATGATGATCTTGTAAGAGTCACCTGGGCAGGAGCATGAGAACGGAATGGGAAATCCATCAGACTTATTGATACCTGCAAAGCAGAGGATCCCCGAAGTTGTGAATATGGAAGTGAATTTTATATTAGAAAATGAAATATTTATTAACTTTCCCCATCTGTTCTTTTTTTTTTTTTTTTTAAGTTTCATGTCATCAAGTCATTTGTGAAATATATTTAATTTAACCACCCATTCATGCCATTGGGAAAAGGTTTTCCTTTGAGGCTCCCAGGATCTGTTCAAGAACTTATTTGGAACTGCATTTAAAATAGTCCCCCTTGTTCGGCACATCAGCAAGCTGTGAAAATGGATCCATGGCACACATTAGAAGATGCTCAGAATTTCCTTGTGGCTTTACACAATGTAGGGGATTTTTGTTGTTGTTTGTTGTTGTTTAGTCGTTTAGTCATGTCCGACTCTTTGTGACCCCATGGACCAGAGCACGCCAGGCACCTCTGTCCTCCACTACTTCCCGCAGTTTGGTCAGACTCATGCTGGTAACCTCGAAAACACTATCCAACCATCTCGTCCTCTGTCGCCCCCTTCTCCTTGTGCCCTCCATCTTTCCCAGCATCAGTGTCTTCTCCAGGGAGTCTTCTCTTCTCATGAGGTGGCCAAAGTACTGGAGCTTCAGCTTCACGATCTGTCCTTCCAGTGAGGGGATTTTAAATGTGGACAAATTTCAGACAAAGGTTTTTTTAAAAAAAATAAAAAAATGCATGCCTCGCTTCATGAGACAAATGTAAAGTTGCTTATGAATAAAATGATTGATATAGATATAAACCACAATTAAAAACAAACCAACTTCAAGTTACTAAAACCAATTAATAAAAAAGGAGAATCAACCAGTTCAGCATAAATACAAGTGGGCAAAACTTTAGCCCATGTTAAAGTCTCAGCAGAATCAAAAATGTCTCATAAGCTCAAATGAAACTTAAGAGAAAGGGGGCCAACCCAGGCCCTTTGGTTTTTCTCAGTTTCTCATTTATACAGTTTTAAATTCAGATCTCCATATTTCCACATCATATATCCATATATCTAGATACTGACACATTTATATAAAATTCATAAGCATTTCAGTACAAATTTATTCTAATATACACATTTTTGTATGCAATTTTTCCAAATATAATGCATTTTTAAAATATTGTTTTCATTAACATATGCATCTTTATGCACTTTAGGTCAGTACAGTGGTGCCCCGCAAGACGAATGCCTCGCAAGACGAAAAACTCGCTAGACGAAAGGGTTTTCCGTTTTTTGAGTCGTTCCGCAAGACGAATTTCCCTATGGGCTTGCTTTGCAAGACGAAATGTCTTGCGAGTTCTTGCAAGTTTGTTTCCTTTTTCTTAAAGCCGCCAAGCCGTTAATAGCCGCTAAGCCGCTTAGCCACTAACCCGTTAATAGCCGCTAAGCCGCTAATAGCCGTGCTTCACAAGACGAAAAAACCGCAAGACGAAGAGACTCGCGGAACGGATTAATTTCGTCTTGCAAGGCACCACTGTATGTGCATTCTTGATCACATTACTTGGCTGGAGAACTGCAATGCAAAATTCAGAGAAGTATGAATTTCAAAGAACAGTGGACAGTGATCCAAATAATGTTTTTTTTTTTGGCAGAGGATGAACTGCAGTGGAAGAGAAACAGCACTGCATGCAATGAATACTGACATGGCAGAGTGGAAAACTGTGCCTTCATAACACCCCAACTTTATAGTCTCTTGGACACTCTTCCAGGGCCCATAGGATTGCTCCCTAAGTGACCTAGCTGGAAAAGCAGATTCCTATTATGGATGAATAGTGAGGCATGAAGGAACAGGAAAGTGGCAAGGTGGATTACAGTACTACTGGATTCAGAGTTCATTTTCTGTATGCTGGAGTCAACTTTGTCAAAGTCAGTGGCACCTCGCCAGTATCAGAAGCTGGTGCATGGCAGGTCGGAATTGGTTCTAATAAATACACCTTTTCAAAAATGCATAATTAAAACAGTGATTTGATCTCCCTCTAATGAATTTTAGTCAAGGTTCTCTTCAAGGATACTTTTCTCCCATTAGCATTTGACATTAGTAAGCAATGAATAATTCCATTTTTTTCTTGCCAACAGCTGGGACACTTCCTGCTTTATTTGCTATCCACTCAACAGTCTGCAAGAAATGCTAATGAGCCCTGAGTGTAAAAAATAAAAAATTCCATCCACTTGATCACAGGCAGGAACCAAGGTAAAAAAGAGAAAGACTCGAGAGCTTTCAAATTAGGACATTTGGGTAAAGGCAACTTGAAAAGCTTTAAACAAGAGGTGGAAAGCTCAGGCTAGGGCGGCAAATGCAGCCCCCATGACTCTCTATCCAAACTGTGGTCTGCAGTCTTCATGCAGATGGATGTGGATCATTTGACATTCATCATATCAAATATTTCACACATATTTTTTTTTTATTATATTTTATTCCTTCTTTTATTTCAAATACTGAATTCTGGTGAATTCAAATTGTGATACAATGAAGCACAACAAATAAGAAATAAAAAAGCAGGAAAAATGCAATTAATAACTGCACATCACCTATTGTCTACAGTGCATTATAATCACCATAATAGGCAGAGAAATCATTAAGCGGTTCACCAGTGCCAGCAACCATTTTCAGGTAGTTTTGAGAGTGGGTGGATGAGAGAGTTTGCGAACCAGTGCACTGGGCCACGCCCCAACTCCACAGGCCACACCTCCAATCAGCCCTGCCGTGCAACTTCCTTGAGTGTTTCTATCTGGCTAGAGAATTGAGAGAGATTTCTCTGTAGCTGGAAAGTAGCCTACAGTGCAAAAGTAAAGAGTCTCATGAGTTTCTCCAGGCACTTTTTGCCTCTCTGCCCACCTACCATTGGAATGAGGCCCTCAGAAGGTTTGAAATGTGGCCCCTGGGCTGGAAAAGGTGTCCTAACTACTGGAAGACATTGGTCCAGTAAAACCATGTCAGTGTCCCTTGTCAGGGGTGGAGGGAGGTGGTCTTATTTCCTTAAAAAGCTTTATCCACATTTTGGCACCATTTTGAAGTTCAAGTCATTTCACCTGAATCAATTTGGCCCTTGCCTATTAACAATATTTGGCATTTGTTTGTGCACACGTACAAGAGAGAGAGAAAGGGCTAGAGAGATAGCAGTTCAGATGATATGGATGTGAAAACAAGTGTTCTTGCATGCTGTTAAGTGTCCAAATTTTATCAGTCATTTTTGGAGGTCATACAAATGTCTCCATTTCCAAATGCAGATGGAACCGTTCTTGCAACATGGCCCGAAGCCGGGGAAAATATAGTCATTTAGGAGCAATGCAGTTAAGCCAGAGTGAATGGATATAAGCCAAGGATGTTCTATCGACTTCATCGGAATAAAATCAGATACAATCAAAGCCCTCGGACTTAACTGGGTTTGTAGATCAGATGGGAAATCGGCAATTAGATGCTAATTTGGCTGCCAGTAAATTTCACATCTGATTACAGCTTTTTACGCTGAGGCTTAGTTTGCTTAAGCCCCACCCATCCACAATAGAGAACACTTTCCCTCTGTTATGTGGCCTGATTAAAATGATCTCTCATGGAAAGTGGCTGTGTAAATAAATGGCCCAGAGACTAACAACAATCTTCTGCTCTGATATTCATCTCATTTACAAGGATTCTGTTGGTGCTTTTGCAAGAGAAAGATGGCTTGGTGTACAGGAAGGCTTATGGCAACAAATCTAAATATGCTGACTTGTAAAAAAGTATTATAGAAACCAATTGTGCTTAGACTTCCTGCTAATAAATTGCATGGCAAGGTAAATAATAAAATGATGACCTTTCCCCCCCACAGCTGACAAGCATGTTCCTACCTTACACTCTACCTACAAAAGCCTTTGCTAAAGCTTTCTGACATTTTTTTTTTTGGGTGGGTGGTATAAAAGCAATTGGGACATGGGTGGCGTTGTGGGTTAAACCACAGAGCCTAGGACTTGCTGATCAGAAGGTTGGCGGTTCGAATCCCTGAGATGGGGTGAGCTCCCGTTGCTCGGTCCCTGCTCCTGCCAACCTAGCAGTTCAAAATCACGTCAAAGTGCAAGTAGATAAATAGGTACCAGCTCCTGTGGGAAGGTAAATGGCGTTTCCATGCACTGCTCTGGTTCGCCAGAAGTGGCTTAGTCATACTGGCCACATGACCTGGAAGCTGTACGCCGGCTCCCTCGGCCAATAAAGCGAGATGAGCACTGCAACCCCAAAGTTGGTCACGACTGGACCTAATGGTCAGGGGTCCCTTTACCTTTATTATACAAGCAATCAGAATCAATAATGCGGGGGGGGGGGGAACCCTGATGTATTTTTTTGTTCATTTGCATCACTTATACTCAGAGCAAGGAAGTAGGAAACATCAGGATTTAACCACGTTTTACTCAGCATAGACCCATTGAAATTAATGCGCATGACTAAGCTAGGTATAATAACCTCAGTGAGTAAAATTCAGTTGAATTCCACCCATTGAGCTATGATGACATATTAGAAATGATAGCCATCATAGTTGAACCACTCAGCTATGACCTGTGGCAAATGCTATTAAAACAAATAATTCCACCCTGCAATGTAACATTGAATATATTGATTTATTTAACATCCACATCTTTCCTCTGGGGATGGTATATACACTGTTCTTCCCTTGCATTTCATCCTACAACAACCCTGTGAGGTAAGTTAGGGAAAGAGGCAGGTGATTAGACTTAGGCCAGCCTGTATATTTCATGGTTTAGTGGGGATTTAAACTGGGGTCTCTCCAGTGCTTGCCCAACACTTTAACTACAACTACCACCACACAGGTTATCCTCCAAAGAAGACTTTTCAACCTGCTTGAATCCCCTGAGCTGAAATCTCTCCTGCACTGCCTGGCCTAAAATTGCATAGGCCTAAGTATGTTATGGTTTTCCCAGTAGTGATGTATGGAAGTGAGAGCTGGACCATAAAGAAAGCTGATCGCCGAAGAATTGATGCTTTTGAATTATGGTGCTGGAGAAGACTCTTGAGAGTCCCATGGACTGCAAGAAGATCAAACGCATCCATTCTGAAGGAAATCAGCCCTGAGTGCTCACTAGAAGGACAGATCGTGAAGCTGAGGCTCCAGTACTTTGGCCACCTCATGAGAAGAGAAGACTCCCTGGAGAAGACACTGATGCTGGGAAAGATGGAGGGCACAAGGAGAAGGGGGCGACAGAGGACGAGATGGTTGGATAGTGTTTTCGAGGTTACCAGCATGAGTTTGACCAAACTGCGGGAGGTAGTGGAGGACAGAGGTGCCTGGCGTACTCTGGTCCATGGGGTCACGAAGAGTCGGACAAGACTAGACGACTAAACAACAACAAAAGTATGTTATGGTTTATTTGTACACAGTTTTTGACCCAAGGGACTCAAAAGCAGCAAACAGCATATGAACAGGATAAAAGATGCAATAAAAGGAGAATCAATGAATCAAAACAATATAAAACAACAGAATAATGAAATACCAACCAATAACACTGGATATGCATTTGTGAATTGCATGCTCTCACTATACACATGATTCATTTGCATTCCATCTCTCACTTAGAAGCCAAGTTATTTCACATTCATCCCCCCCGCCCCAGTTGCTCCAAGGAGCAAGTCAATCAATTGCCCATTGGGAGTACCCTTACCACATACCACACAATTATTTTTTGGCATGTGCCCCTTTGGCACTACCCCACCTGGGCTGATGCACTGCTAGTGATTCATCATTAATGGTGGTCTCAGAATAAATCTGCTTCACCATGGGAAATCAGCCACAGTTGAGTTCCTGCTCTTCATGAATGGGGCTAACTTCTGGCTCCTCCAACAAGCTGCTGTTCTCCAGATGTAGCAGAAAAGGGGGTTCGGTTGTACCTACCCCTTAGCCCAGGGTTTTCCAAACTTGGGTCTCCAGCTGTTTTTGGACGACAGTTCCCACCATCCCTGACCACTGGTCCTGCTGGCTAGGGATGATGGGAGTTGTAGTCCAAAAACAGTTGGAGACCCAAGTTTGGGAAAACCTGCATTAGCCAGTAATAGTCCTGCTTCTGCTATCTCCTTTTGGAGCCAACAGTGGCCTTTGAATAAAAATACTTCCTCTGTGGAAGTAGTGCCCCATAAATTGTCTGAGTTTACACTGAACTAAAAGTAAAGGTAAAGGACCCCTGATAGTTAAGTCCAGTCACGAACGACTCTGGGGTTGCAGCGCTCATCTCACTTTAGTAGCCGAGGGAGCCGGCGTTTGTCCGCAGACAGCTTCTGGGTCATGTGGCCAGCATGACTAAGCCACTTCTGGTGAAACCAGAGCAGTGCACGGAAATGCCGTTTACCTTCCTGCTGGAGCGGTACCTATTTATCTACTTGCGCTTTGACGTGCTTTCGAACTACTACTTTGTTAAATAACAAGAGCCAGTGTGGTGCGGCTGCAGCCTTCGGACCAACCTCAGAAAGGTACAATGCCACCAAGTGAAATTTCTTACTTTTTCTTTTGAGATTTCTGCACTGCCCTTCACCAGAAATGGTGACAGGGAAGTTTGCAAAAACAAGGTAACATGACAAAGTAATACACAGCAAATTAATACACTAGGATAATTTTCACAAACTGCATGGTTATTTATTCTTTAGGTATTTTCAAAAGTGCATTTGGAATTCTTACTTAAGAGAAGCGAAAAGAGAGTTTCGAAAAGACCAGCAAAATCCAAGTATGTGCATTTAGGTACATTCTAACTAATTCTCCTCCTTGAGGGTTGCGGGGTTTTTCCCCGTTTTTTTTAAGGGGGTGGGAACTGATCCCATGATCCCACCACCTACAAGGCCTCAGAAGCTACAGGGCCTTCTTTGAGGTCTCTGACTGGGAGCACATTTCTTGCAGCAGTGGCTCTCCCTAATCCTGAGGATTCAACCTCAAATATTTAAAAGCCATTGGCTTTGCCATGTAAAACTGCCTCAGCCTAAGCCACAAACACTTCAAAAGACATCAAAGACAAGAATTACCCACAGCTCAGTCTGAAGATGAGGCTGAGAGTGCTGGAGTCAGCTGATGCCGACAGTTTCAGGATCTTAGAGCATGAAGCACTTTTCATTCATTTTAAATTAATTAAAGTGAGGAAACATGGAAGAAGAAAAAATAGCTCAAGATTCCTTTTTCTTTTAAAAGTTCTTTCTCTTGAAAATGCCAATTTGAGATTAAAATAACCCCACGCTGTTTAAATAGACTTTTTTTTTTTAACCACGAAAAATATTTAGAGTTTTAAAGTGGCGACAAGCCCACTGCTTGCAGCCATTTCAACAAGGGAAGTTTGCAACCTTCCTTTCAAGCAGAGGTGTAGAGGGGGGCCCCTGGAAACTGAGGACCCTATTCCTCATGACCTAGATCAGAGGCAAAAGCTGGTGGGAAACAGATGTGTGTTGTGTGTTGGGCTCTGTCTGTTTCAAGAGACAATGGAGTGTGCCTCTGGAGGTGAAGCAGCAGTGAAGTGACTTCCCTGGCGTGCTAGCCTGGGCAGTGCGTATGGAGGTCCCTGGTTGCCCAGATGATAAGACTCCCCTCTCAGCCTTGCTGATGTGGTCCAAAAGACAACAGTGCAATACATTTGGCACCAGCTTGACTGCAGGAGTTGCTGGAAGGAGGTGTACAACCATCTTAGGGACCCCACTCTGTATTTGTGCAGGATTTACTCCTTAGCCTTTTCTTCTCCCAAGGATATCTCACAAGGTAGCAGAGGCTTAGGATCAGAGTTTTCCTTGTCGTAGATGGAGCAGCTTTGCAGGCTGCCGAGCCCCCCTTACCCCTCACTTCCCTCTCTACATGCAGAATCACTTATGAATTCTTGGACCTCCTACTGGTCTTCTCTGCGCCAGGATCTGTTCAACATTGTGGGTGTTGGGTGCATCCTCCTCGAAATCCCAGTTCTCTAAGTTCTACTGCTTATGTAGTCAAACACAACTGAGGCTGGGCATGGGATGCTGGCTGGCTGTTGAGGTTGGTAGTGGGAAAATCAGGAAACTACTGGAAAGTGAAAACAGAATGGAGTATTCACAGCTGAACAGCAGGACTACTCCATGCTGCAATATTTTGTTGCATGTCCCACTTGTTAATCTCTTTCTTTACTTTTTTGGGGTGGATGGGTTACTTATTTATTTATATTTATTGAATTTGCATACCACCCTTCATCCAAAGATCACAGGGCAATTCACAACATAAAAGTACAAAATGAGAACATAAAATACATAATAATAACCCCCCACAAAAAAACAATAACCCCATTTCTCACAAACACATTTAGTAGGCTACAGAATGTTTAATCAGCCAAAGGCCTGGTTAAACAGAAACGTTTTCACCTGACGCCTAGCGAAGGGGCCAGGCGAGCCTCCCTAGGGAAAGCATTCCAAAAACAGAGAGCCCGTTCTTGTGTTGCTGCCCTCCTGGACTCTCATGGTGGGGGGACACGAAGAAGGGCTTCAACGAAAGAAAAGGGTTCCAGACACACCTTGCAGAGTCCCTTCAGATTTGCCATGTACTCAGAGCAAAAGAGGGGAAAGTACTACAATTCATCAGGGCTCAGTGGAGTTGCTTTTCATTGTGCAATATGGAATAGATTAGGGTTTCTCAGTACAACGTTCATTCATAGAGTACCTCAAAGCACTTTATCCCCCCTCAAAGAAAAGGAGCAAAAAAACCTGGGTAGTTCAGTAACTCTGCAAGCCAACAGTGCATCCATTATAAACTGAACAATGGACCACACACAAAGTCCAAGTCCTAATACACTGCAAGAGAAATTGTTAAATTGCACTCTGGTTGGCTCCTATGGGTTTCAAACAGAGCCATTTAGTTTCCGCTCACACCTTAACCTTACTGTACCTTCTTTCTTGCAACTCAGCTTGCACACCTGTCAATTAAAGAATCTGCATCAAAATAAATCAATGCAGGGCGTCATACTGAAAATCAAAAGCCAGGATCACATTCACGAGCCAAAGAAGGTTAGGAAAAAGATTATTGAAGAGTGGGCCAATCTCTCCCACCTCCTAATATCTGCGGTAGTTCAATGATGCTGATTATTAGGAGATACAGGGTATAGAAAGGGATGGACATTTTCACATAGAGAATGATTAAATTATGAGGAAGGACCAAAACGCAGAGGCAAAGCACATGATTTGCATGCATAAAGCCTTCATATCAATTCCCTGGAATCTTTCGGGGGAAAGATCACATAGAAGGTGATGGAGAACTTTCTGAGATCTTGGAGAGCTGCTACAAGTCAAAATAATCAGAGTAACACAATTTGGGAGAGAGTTGTTGCTTCACTCAGGTCCTGTTTGCAGGTTTCCTGTAGGCGTCTGGTTGGTTGCAATGAAAATAGGATGCTGTGCTGGATGGGTTTTTGGGATGATACAACAGGGATTTTTCTGATATTGACCAAATAATGGGCTATATATAACCTATGCATGGACAATTCATAGAATCACAGAATCATAGAATTGTAGAATTGGAAGGTACCCTGAGGATCATCTAGTCCAGGGGTAGTCAACCTTTTTATACCTACCGCCCACTAATGCATCTTTCTTGATGGTAAAATTTTCTTTCCACCCACCCGTACTTGGTGGAAGGTGGATTCAGCTTGTGCCATAGAACCCCCTACCACCCACCTAGAATCCTGTAACACCCACTAGTGGGCGGTAGGGACCAGGTTGACCACCCCTGATCTAGTCAACCCCCCTGCAATGCAGGAATATGCAGCTGTCCCATATGGGGCTCAAACCTGCAACCTTGGTGTTAACAGCACCATGCTCTAACCAAATGAGCTACTCACCTGCCAAAGTCCATTTTTCTTGGCTTCCAATTTTTTCAACATTAAGTTCAGTTCGTGCTATTTCTATATCCGTTTATGGATTTTTTTAAAAAAGAAAAAAGTCTCCAATAACATTTCTACTTTTTTTGTGTGCATTTCTCCTGAATACACATTTTGACTGGAAATTTGCCTCCCATGTGCATTTTTGTGTGTGTGTGTGGGGAAAATCAGCAATATAGTGCATTTTTTTTAAAAAAATGTTGTTTTCACTAATATACCCATTTGTTATGTGCACTTTCCCTAAACATATATGCATTTTAGTATGTGAATTTTTGTACATGAATTTTGAATGGTAGTTGCATATTGATTTGGAGAGGGCAAATGAGACAGGTTCACTTTTAAGAGGCATGTTGTATTCATTTCTCCCCTTACCTGACTGAACTTGACATGAGACAGCTTTCTGTATTCCTGTGGAACTCACTCTCACCAGATGCAACAATGGTTGTACAGAAATGTTCTCTGTTTAATAATAAGCAGAGGAGTTGAAGAAGCAATAGTTTTATTAAAGAACTGTGTATAACAAGGCCTTCTTTCATTTAACTACTTTCTCACTCTGGCTTCTAGCTCTACCTTCTGTTTATGCCCAGGGGAGCCAAGTATGGGGGGCTGTGGGAGCCAAGCCCCCCCACAAAATTCTAAATCAGAGGGCCACCCCAACTTCTGTGGTGGCAGTGGTTGCACACCTCTGGGTGTGCACACATGACGTCAGCATCCATGTGCAACATCAGCATGGCCCAGGGCATGGATGCATCGCACACATGCCATGAGGCCCTGGGCTCCCTCTTTCTTGGGGGCAAGGTAACACATTTCCTTGGACCTGACATCCTAAACAAGATATGGGTTGGGTTCTTAAAGGCATAATCAAATCTATCCTTACAGTGATCACCAGCCCAGATGGCTTTAGAAAGACAATTAGATAAACTGATGGAGGAGAGTTCTATAAGCAGTTGTTAGCCATTGTGGGATCTCCAGGCTGAAAGGCAGCATGCCATAGAATACCAGTTGCTGGGGGTGGCGGCGAGGCAACCACAGGGAAAGGCTACTGCTTCCATGCCCTGGGTTTATGGGCTTCCCAGAGGCATCTGATTGGTTACTTTAGGAAGTAAGTTGTAGGAGTACATTGTCCTTTGATCTGATTCATCAGGACTCCTTCAATATTCTTAAAAAGTGCAAGTGAATGTTCCTCATCCTCTTGGTGATTCAATGATTTGGTGTTTTACCATGGCATCCACTCTGCATCCCACCAAAATCAGGGATATGTGCTCAGCAAGGGCAAGTTTTCTCCCACCAAAATCAGGGATATGTGCTCAGCAAGGGCAAGGAGTTGTAATAGCCCTCTCCTTGCCTGAAGTCTAGGGTGAGGAGAGAAGGCGCAGAATTTCAGGTCCCATGAAGGTACACAATAGTTGAACAGGTGCCCTGCTCTTTCACACAAACACTTGTTTGTTAATAAGATTTCTTACTTGCATGTCACTATAACGTTCCAGGGTGTTACGGCAATAGAACAGATGAAACCGTTACAATAAAAAAACAAAACCCAGCAAAATTACTGCAGACAGAACAGGACCTTATAAATTCGGCAAAATAGATCAGTCCCACAAAACAAAATGCCTTCACTTTCAAAGGCAACCCCAATATCATTGGATGGAAGAATATTAATTGCTTTTAGATGTTTTCAATTTTAGTTGTTTTTAAAATGTTTATACAAACATGAGTCTGACCAAACTGCGGGAGGCAGTGGAAGACAGGAGTGCCTGGCATGCTCTGGTCCATGGGGTCACGAAGAGTCAGACACGACTAAACGACTAAACAACAACAACAACAACAACAAAAATGCTTATAGACTGTTTTAGAATGCTTTTGCTTTGCTTGCATTTTTAAACTGTGCTTTTGTGGAGATATAAATTCAAGAAATGCAAACAAACAAACAAATAAACAAACAAACAAAGGCCAGGGTAAAAAGAGTTCATACCTGTGCTTGGTGTAATGTAATGTGTGAACAAGCCTAGGGCAAAAATACTTTGTTTACCAGACTCACAAATTACCTCAAGCAAAACCTATATGCAATTTCCCCAATCTTACAGTATAATCGCCATGTCACCCTGCTCTGCCTTTATTTACAGCTGTCCCTTGCCTCAATTAAACCTATAACGAAAGCCCATCACAAAAGCTGACTCATGCCTTCCCCTTTTCATGCTGCAGCATCATAAGCAAAACATGCCACTAACTGTTGAAGGATGGTGTGATTTCTAATTACAGATAATACAGCTAATCAGGACCAATCAACACTTTATGATCTTGACTTAATATTTTATCATAATCTTAATTATAATTGCATTCGCCACGAATCGTGCGAAATGCTAGGTGTCATTTGCATTCCCAGCATGCTTCAACTCACGTGTGTGTGTGTGTGTGTGTGTGTGTGTGTGTGTGTGTTTAAGAAATCTATATTCCCTATTGGGCGTGATAAACGATAGGTATGGCAAAAGCAAATTGTTTAGAGGCTGTAGCAAATCTCCACAGAAGACTGTTTTTACAGAGACTCTGCTTCTAACACCAGGGGGCGCACCTGGCTCTTAACGTTTCTTATCAGAACAAACCTATCTACACACTGTCCTTAGCGGGTTCATTTTTTTTTTACAGTGCTGTTTGTTTAACCTAAGAAAGAAGGAAGAGGGAGGCGGAGAAATGTTAGTTTGTGGGCATATTATTAAAATTGAGTTTTATATCATGCACAAGTGCCTTGCAGCTACAAGCAAGGGATGGTCGTTTAATTAAAAACATATTTTCCCCCAACTTAAGATGAATAGGAATGCAGTTCCTTGAATTCTGAAGTATGTTTCATTCTGTTAAGCCTTGTTATTCATATTGCAAAACTTAGTCAAAAAAGAAAAGAAAAGAAAAAGAGCCTATCCAGGAACTTTACTCTTTAGAGAACAACCCAGATGGAGCATTCTAACTAGTGGAAGGCCACTTTGTGGCAGGGGTGTCAAAAGTGGAGTGTATTCCATAGAATCATAGAATTGGAAGGCGACTTGGGGGTCATTTAGTCCAACCCCCTTCAAAGCAGGACTTTTTCACCCAGCATGGGGCTTGAACCCACAACCCTGAGATTAAGAGTTGTGCTTTACCGACTGAACCATCCAGCCTAGCCTATCTTAACAGGAACAGGGGCCTGGCAGCATTGCTTGTGGCAGGATACAATATATGACACCCCACCACCACCATGAAACAGGAAGCTGACTTAAACTGAGGCAGGTTATAGCTTAGCATTGTCTGCACTGACTGGCAGCAGTTTTCCTAGGTCTTTCCCCAACCCTGCCTAGAGATGCCGGGAAGTGAACCTGGGACCTTTTGTTTTCATTTTGCAGTTGCATTTATTTTCATTATTAAAGATCTCATTCATTTTGTTGCTCATGTCAGCTTTCATTGTATTCTCCCCCCCCCCCCCCATTTTTTTGCTGCTGGTTCTGTGGCGGCAGCATAATTCCATGTGGCTTCCTGATGGCTGCCATATTATTTGCCCAGAATGCTGTGGGAGTAGTGCCATTCTGGGGGAGTTCTTGGAGCAGGAGAAAATGGTGGTGCGCTCTCTCTTTCTCTCTCTCTCTCTCTTTCTCTCACACACACAAATGGTAGTTGCCATTATCCCTCCAAAATGCTTCTAAAAAATTGACACAAACTGGGTTCCCTCTGGAAAGAAGGCAACCACCAAGAGGTAGTGATAGGGGAGAAGTTCTGTTCAGTTTGTGTTTAAAGGCAAACTGCTTAATTTACACTTTTTAAAACAATGCATGAACCAAAACAGCTATTCTTCAAAATTCACACTTCTCTGAATATTGAAATGCAGTTCTTATGCCAAGTAATGTGTACATGAATGCATCTGCTAGGGCAGAGTGCATTTATAGAGGCATATATTGATGAAAATAACCTACAGAAAGACAACATGTTAGGCCAAACTGCGTGCAAAATCATGTATATTAGGAGAAATTTGCATGAAAATCCTGATGAATTTTCAAAAGGGCTTTTTAACACCCCCCCCCCCAAGAACAACCCAACAACATCCCCATCATCTGCCTGCAAACTGGTGTGGAAATCTGGAGAGCTGAATTTAAGATTGGAAGAATGACAAACCAAGAGAAAGCAAAATTGGCATATTCACCTGTCCTCAGAGGACCTGTACTACTGCTGCTGAAGAAGGCATGCCATCTAGCTCTGAATGAGTCATGAACAGGACAACAGACATCAACCCAATTAATTTCCATTCATTCAGGGATAGCTCTAGATTTGAATGATGCCTTTGGAGGGCTGCTATCTCTTACCTAGTGTTGGCAGACAGGTGGAAGCCCTTTGAGCAGCCCTGCAAGGAACACTACAATGCCCTTGGAATGACACTACATGAAGGGCATTGTGGGAAATTAATATGGCAGCAATGGGCCTTGCTGGTTACCAGCAGCTGTATGGGCTTTCACAATAAAATACAACCATTGTTGTCTGGGAATTCTATCCGTGCTGTGGAGATTCCCTAAAGAGATGCCACGTTACCCAGTACCAGGGGTGCCAACTTGAATAAAATATTGTGTGTGTGTTGGGGGGAGGTAAGCCCCACCCTGCATAATCAATCACATGATGTGACACCCACCCACCATCTGAATGGCAATGCTCATCGTCTTTGGGGGGGGGCAGCCCCCTCAAATATTTTATAGGTGGGGGCAAAGGGACTTTGGCCCCTAGGAGTTGGCTCCTAGGCCCAGTACCCATCCTAAGTGAGGATGTCTGTCATGCAGTGGTACCTTGGGTTACATACGCTTCAGGTTACAGACTCCGCTAACCCAGAAATAGTACCTCGGGTTAAGAACTTTGCTTCAGGATGAGAACAGAAATTGTGTGGTGGCAGTAGGAGGCCCCATTAGCTAAAGTGGTGCTTCAGGTTAAGAACAGTTTCAGGTTAAGAACGGACCTCCGGAACGAATTAAGTACTTAACCCGAGGTACCACTGTATTTGGTTTTGATATCCTAAGAGGTGTTGGAATGAAAGGACAATAGACAGACAGACAGTTTCCTAAAATAGGAGGAGAGGGGGAATTGTGGAGGAGAACTACCAAATGGGGCCCATTTATTCCAATATTACATTTGTTATGAAATCAATGCATGGCCCCGCTATCTGTATGAAAGACAGCTCTTTGTAACACGGGGAAATGTATATGTCTGTGTTATCCTTGTCATGTGGGCAAGCAGTATGAAATTATTGGTTCCCTTCATGGTTATATACACTTGGTGCTGAGTTGCCAGCTTGCTGTCTAAGAGCTAGCTCTCGCCATATGCCTGTTCATCACTGCAGCAAGACGTGGTGTGGGTGTGTGCCTCTGTGTGAACAAAACATCACAGGCCAAATATCCATTTTGATTTCTGACAATGCCCCAGAGCAATGCTACTTTGGGGGCATCTTGGTAAATGAAAATGGCTCCTCATGGAGCTGGGCTCCCAAGACAATCAGAAGTGTTGATGGGCCCTGTCAGAGTGGTAGAATGCTGGCAACTGCCTGAGGGTGCCAGGTGCTGATGCTGAACCAGGCAGGATGACTGTCAATTTAGCAATGACAATTGCAGTTTGCTGTTGCTAGAAGTTCCTTGCCTTTTCTTTTCAAGTGATAGGCTGTACAATGCATCCGCTCTACTTTTGTGACCCTTTCGCTACAGCATTCCTAGATTCGAAACTGTGATTCTACACTCAAGTGTGCACTCCCCCCCCCAAAAAAAGCTTAAAAACAATTGCCAAATGAATTAAATATCAACAAGATGGGGAAGAGGGCCAGGGAAATGCTAAACACGCATCTCCTGCTATCCATCTACTGAGATCACGAGTCAAATTTGTATAAAATCCAGCCTCTGTTAGGAGATGTCACTGACGTTTAGGTAGATAGGAGCATTTAACGTGGAGGGCTGCCAGGTTTGTCAGCAGCAACAACAAATATCGACACATTTTATTTCCTAAGCACTCAAGGACAAAAAATAAAATAAAATGCTTGATGTATCATTGTGCCAAGTTGAAAGAGGTTGGCGTAATTGAAAATTCTCTCCCCCCCCCCTTTCCCCCTCACTGACAGTCTGCTTTACTGCAAGGAAGAGAAGCAATACCGGCATATATTTGACGTCACTGGTGACACTGTAGGATACAAGCAGATTAGAGGACAATTAGATGCTAAACTGCACAGAGCCCAGTTTGCACAAGGTGTAAGTTTTATGCTATCTAGCATTTGGTGGATGGGGTCAATGTAAAGACAGCGTGTATATTTGCGTGTGTGTTTGTTTACAAAGAATGGCTCATAGCAGGTGCAATATTGCAACATTTATATTATATGTATTATTTATTATTATTTTAAAATTACAGATCTGGAAATTTCTGGTTGATTGCCAGACATTTCTGATTTCCAGTTCCTTAACTATGGCAATACCCCCCTCTTAATTTGCTGTAGAAATGAAGGAAGTTTGGGGTAACCAAAAGTGATATCAGTTCAGTTCTGGTACTAAAACCAAATTCTGAGGCTCAGAATGCGCTCAGGGGCTCTTCAGTTTAAACTGCATGTCTTTTGCATCAGGCTCTGACTGGTGGATCCTGGGATTGTAATTATATTAATAACAATAACAATAATAACCCAAAGCAGGTCCTGCAAGCTTGGCAGGCCAAAGAGAATGGTCTTGCCATCCAAGTGCAGTTTACGCAGAACTCAGCAAGTTCCTGCCCTCAAGCAGCCTTATTGTTTTGTATTGTGATTGGCTGGTCACATTGCTTGTAAGTGAGATCACTCAAAGCTATATGCATCCATCATATTGAATGGTGCTAGATTACCATACTACCTGATGTTTTATGGTACATCAGGTGTCTGTTTTAGGAAGTTGCAGGAGCTCGTTAATTTGGAGTTAGGACTGTTCGACAATTCAGAAATAGCAGCAGAAATTGTTGACATTCTGTTATTCATCCCATATCCAGAACGCTAATCAATCCAGCGAATACAATCAGTATCCACTGTTTGTCTGCAAATGATCCATAATTGATTAAGGTCTTTCCCTATTTGCATTGTGCTCCTATTGCCTTACTTGAACTGTCTGCACATACTTCTTTCCTGCGGCAACATATTATCTTAGGTTACCTTACAAAAGGGAATATCTAACAACCTATGCCTGGGCTGTGACCTTCATGATCCAGATAAAAGGTAAAGGTAAAGGTAAAGGTACCCCTGCCCGTACGTCCAGTCTTCACAGACTCTAGGGTTGTGTGCTCATCTCACTCTAGAGGCCGGGAGCCAGCGCTGTCCGCAGACACTTCCGGGTCACGTGGCCAGCGTGACAAGCTGCATCTGGCGAGCCAGCGCAGCACACGGAAACGCCATTTACCTTCCCGCTGGTAAGTGGTCCCTATTTATCTACTTGCACCCGGGGGTGCTTTCGAACTGCTAGGTTGACAGGCGCTGGGACCGAATGACGGGAGTGCACCCCGCCACGGAGATTTGAACCGCCGACCATGCGATCGGCAAGTCCTAGGCACTGAGGTTTTACCCACAGCGCCACCCGCAGAATTGCAAAATTAGAGGGAATCCCGAAAACCTAGCCCCAACTCCATAACATTATAAATATGGTTGTACCATAGACTTACAGTATATGACGACATTATAAACCTGTTTTTATTTTTCAGCCAAATTGCTAACAATGAATTTGTGACAGCAACAGCATACTGAACTAATGTTGGTCCCCTTCATCTCGTTGTGGGATGTTCTTGGTAATGGAGATAATGTGCAATTCTAGGAATGTATAGCTAAAGGATAATGTACTGCAGAACAAATACTCTGCTGGTATAAAATGGTATACAGCCATTGACATGTTGATTTATGCCTGCTGTGTGATCCCAGCTTTACAACCTGCCAGAAAGAGGTAGAAGACCTTGTTTTAATATGGGGTGCTGAATTTTCTTATATGGCCGTTGGTTCTGATTTGAATTTAATATGGGTTTCTGTTTGTTTTGCTTTTGAAGAGGGGGAGGATTATGACTTTACTTGTGTGTGATTTTGGTAAGCTGCCTAGACTTACTGCAAACAAGGCAGGGTATATAATATTTTGAAGAGAAAGAAAATAAATAACAGAACCTGAGCTTTGAAATATTACTATTGGAATATCAATGTTGTTATTTCAATGACTTTTTTTGAGAAACCCCCAGAGCCACGGGACACCTTTGCACCTGGGTAGATGAAGTGATGAAGGATTTCCTTGATGGTTCCAGCAAAATGTTCAGACCCTTGACCAAAAATGTCCCTGACCAAAGGGGCTGTTTTTCTTCAGTCTATGAAAATGGAGCTTGTGTGTTTTGTTGAGTGTTCTGAGGATATTAGATAGCATTTCAGATTATAGCTGCTAACTTGCCATTCCTGTAATTAACTGCAGGTGGATTACATCAAGCAAAACTCTATAGTCATTAAAAAGTTATTAAAGTGATTTAACACATTCTTACAAACAATGTATTTTTCCGTATTTTTATGGGTAAGATATTCTTATGCTGCACACGTCCTGCTAGTGGACTTGTCATAGGCAATTGGTCAGTCACTGCAAGAACCGGCTGTTGGGCCAGATGAGCCTTTGGTCTGATGGTTAAATGGATGGCATGGACAAGAAGTGATGACACTGAGATCATTCCAGATCCTCCAAGTGTCCCTATTTTCCAGGGACGTCCCTGATTTAGAGAAGCCATCCCAGTTTCTGATTTTATCCCAGAATCTCCCACTTTTCCTTAGAATGTCTCTGTTTTCATTGGAGAAATGTTGGCGAGTATGGCAGGATGTCCCTATTTTTGTTGGAGAAAGGTTGGAGGATATGGAGTTATTTGACCCCTGAGCCATCTGAAGGCAATTCTGTATAGGGAAGTTTTTAAATGTTTAATGTTTTACTATGTTTTTATATATGTTAGAAGCTGCCCAGAGTGGCTGGGGTAATCCAGTAAGATGTGTGGGGTATAAATACTAAAAATATTATGATGGAATCGAATGTCCCTCTCTTCATTGGATTAATGTTGAAGGGTATGTCTTCCAGAGGAAAGTTGTTAGTTGTTCCCTGCATTACAGAGGCCCGGCTGGCCTCAGCTATAAGGCAGGCATGTAATGTTGTCAGTCTCATGCTGTGGAACACATTCCCAGCAGAGATATGGTGCTCTTCTTTTCGGTATACAGATCAGTTTACAAATATTAGTGAAAAGACAGACCCTGAGAGTCATAGAATTGTAGACTTGGAAGAGACCCTGAGGGTCTTCTATTCCAACTTCCAGGAGTCTCAGCATACGGTCCCCCATCCAATTTGAAACCATACCAGACCTTGCTTAGCTTTGCACATGTGCTATGAGTTTTATTGCTGCACCACTAAGAGGACACAAAAGGAAATAGGAGTGGGAGGGAGGAAGCAGCAGCAGCACTAATTCTTAAATACAGAGGTTTTGTAGTGAGATTCAGAAATGAAAACTTAGGAGAATAGCCAAAAGAGGCTGGTCTTTCAACAGAGCTGGTGGAGAGGCCTGGCAGCCCCATATCTCCCCTTCTCCTATTGCCTGGTGGGGTATCTGCTATAATAAATTTTAAAATAAAATAATAAAATGAATCGATTCAGGAAGTCTTGGGCAAGAAAAGAAAGGTTTTCAACAGAAGTCAAAAACACTGGAATTGAGGGGGCAGGGAGCCTTGCTTCACATCTAGGGGAAGAGAGTTTCAGCATACTGATGCCGCTGCACGAAAAGCACCTGCTAGGTTCATATTTAGAAAGTAACAAGTGAGCTGAACTTTAAATTCTGCACCTGCTTCATGTTTTAAATTTATTTTAAAGAGCTTCTAAACCAATTACTGTTTCAAAAATCTCTAAGTGGTGATGCTATGTATTATGAAAAAACAGTATCCACCAAAACAAAAACAGAACCACTAAACCAATAAAACAACAGCATACAGGCAAATAAAAGCAAATAAAACAATGAAAGCTATACAATGAAGATTATTATTACTATTATTTTCACTACAGCAGCGCATATATAAAATCAATTCAAATCCAAGACAGATACCAGATGGGATAAAAACATCCATTTAGAAAGCTTGCTGAAAGAGGGATATCTTTAGAAGCTGTTGAAAAGACAACAGAGGAGGCACGAGACTGATATATACTGGGAGGGAGTTCCAAAGGGTACGTGCCACCACACTAAAGGCCTGTTTCAAACATTGTGCAGAACCAGACTTCCTGATAGGATGGTATCTGAAGGATGCCCTCTGCTGCTGGATGCAGTGATTAGTTAGTTTTTCCTTCTCCCAAGCTGTATAGGGTTAGACACACCTCCATGATGCGGGAGTTCCACAATTTAGTGGGGCTTGCACAGAAAAAAAATAGCTCTTTCCTGGATTGTCATTCTCCACACATCTAAAAGTTGGAGGAACTAGCAAGAGAGCTGCCTCCACAAATCTTAATCCCCAAGTAGATTGATAGGCATGGAAATATATTTGGGGTCTAAGCCACTTAGGGCTTTCAACACCGACGAGAGCACCTTGAACTGGGCCCAGAAATGAACTGACAACCAGTGCCCTGTGTCCTACTTTGCAGAGGTGAGACCTATTTGAAGGTGACTTCTTTGTGAAGAGCTGTCTGGTCTAAGACCACTTTAAAGAGAGCCAGTGTGGTGTAGTGGTTAAGAGCGGTAGTCTCGTAATCTGGGGAACCGGGTTCGATTCCCCGCTCCTCCACATGCAGCTGCTGGGTGACCTTGGGCCAGTCACACTTCTTTGAAGTCTCTCAGCCCCACTCACCTCACAGAGTGTTTGTTGTGGGGGAGGAAGGGAAAGGAGAATGTTAACCGCTTTGAGACTCCTTAAAGGGAGTGAAAGGCGGGATATCAAATCCAAACTCTTCTTCTCTTCTTTAAAGCCAAAGTTCCCTAAGTAGAGACAGACCGCTCCCCCCCCCCCCAGGACACTTGAGGTTTCCCATCAACTGTGTGCAGCTGGACAACAGACTGAGCAGGCACAGAGTTTACCTGGTCACAGTCTTCCCCTCTATGGGGAGATGCATTTTACTTGTTTAAAGCAATTCTCCCCACATTTCCATGTTTACCTATGAATTAGCACATGCACCACCGAGAAATAAGGCACTAAAGTTGCATGTGCTAATTTATAGGTAAACATGGAAATGTGGGGAGAATCCTCTTTTTATTTGGAGATGCATAAGTGGACACCCTATATTAAAGATCTTGGGGCTTTCTGCATGCAAGCTATGTGCTCTATTGGTGCCTCTGAGTTATTTCTATTACTGGGCTTTCCCCCCTGCTATTGCCCCTGTACCATTGAATGCCCTGCTCTTTGCCAAATGTGAAGCAGCAAACCGGTTGCTTCAGACATACAGTAGTAACGTAAACTTCAGGATGCAAAAGCAGCAAACCCAGAAGTATTTGACCAGGTTTCACCGTGCGCGCATGCGCAGAAGTGGCCCTCAGGTTGCGGAAACCTCGGGATCCGACCGGACCTCCAAAACGCATCCCGTCCGCAACCGGAGGTACCGCTGTATTGTAAACAGAGGCACGTTCCCTGTTTACAGGTTTCCCACGGGCATCTGGTTGGCCACTGTGGGAACAGGATGCTGGACAAGATGAGCCACTGGCTTGATCCAGCAGGCACTTTTTCAGGGGCACTGTGCATGCACAACACACACACACATTCTGGAGGGGGGCACATAACAGGCAAAGTCAGGGCTTCCCCCTCCCTGAGCCAGAACTCTCTGGAACTCCGTTCTGGCACCTCTTGAGTGGGCAACATTGCCATCTAAGAGAACGAAGGAGGTGTTCGTGGTGAGTTCTGGCACCTCTTTTCTAGAAAAATAGCACTGGGCAAAGTATATTTCTAGGTGGGTGAGAGATAGAAAAATAAAAGTATTGCTGTGGGTTAAACCACAGAGCCTAGGGCTTGCCGATAAGAAGGTCGGCTGTTCAAATCCCCACGACGGGGTGAGCTCCCGTTGCTCGGTCCCAGCTCCTGCCAACCTAGCAGTTTGAAAGCACATCAAAGTGCAAGTAGATAAATAGGTACCACTCCGGCGGGAAGGTAAATGGCGTTTCTGTGCACTGCTCTGGTTCGCCAGAAGCGGCTTAGTCATGCTGGCCACATGACCCGGAAGCTGTACGCCGGCTCCCTTGGCCAAGAAAGCGAGATGAGCGCCGCAACCCCAGAGTCGGCCAAGACTGGACCTAATGGTCAGGGGTCCCTTTACCTTTACCTTTAAGTCTAGCAATGGGGGGGGCAAGTGGAAAGTATCCTTGTTTGGGGGGGTGCACTTGCCCCCACCCCCAGTGCTGTCCATGTCCTTCTTATGCAAAGATTTATCCAACTAAATTTTACTCAGAGTGAAGCCATTGAAATCAGTTCACCTATACAATGTGGCATATATTGGATATTTTGGAACTGAAAATTAATAAAAACTATTAAAAAAGAAATAAAATCAGTGCACCATTAATCTCACTGGGTCTGCTTGGCGTAGAACCATCACTGGATAAAACTCTTACATTCTCCCTCAGGCTTCCCCTGGTTCATGAGATTGGATTCTGTTTTCCATGTTTTCAATCCCTGGTTCATTTGTTTGCATAAGCTTTACGTTACTGCTTTATTGATGGTGAGATTTTGTTTTAATTATATTGTTTTTATATTGTACACCACTTAGATATTCCCCCCCCCAAAAAAAATATTAAGCAGTTTCTTCTCTCTAAGCACATGGATCCAAAATGATTTTACTGGGCAAAGATATGCAATAAACATTACATATTAAGAACGAGTGCAGTAGCAGAATCATTTATCTAGCAGTTCCTGATGCACTAACACACACACATACACACACACGCCAGATTAAAACCATGCATCAGAAGCTTTGCTATCTAGATGGTGTCCCTCATTTCCTAGCTTAGCGTCTGTAACAGACCCTGCTATTTGCAGGAAATTTTAAGATCAGAGCACGAGGCCACTGAAAAATTGTATACAAGCAGCTGAGCACCAGCAATTGCCTGTCTGAAAGCCATCAGGAAATCAACCATCACACAATAATCCAGCTTTGGGAAGTGCAGGTTCATATGGCAAATATGGGTTAGTTTATAATGTGGTTGGTCACTTTCTTTTTTTAACCCCAACATGAGTTTTCCTATATATATATATATATATATATATATATATATATATATATATCTATATATCTATGGCGCATAGCTATAGAAGAAGTGGAGGAGACCCCTATCTTAAAGCTAAGTTTCTTTTGCCACATGTCCTTAGCACATGGTTATGAAGCTAATGTGCAGCGCATGTGATAAGACGCTCCTGAAGCTGTGTGCCATCATTTCTACCTAAAAAGCAAATGAAACTGGCATAAATAATTGTGCTGTAGAAAGCCTTTCTGTTGCACCTTGCCTATCACTGACAATTTACATATCTTAGGAAAACCTTTGTCAGCTTCTGTCATTTCAGCACTATTATGTGCCTTTCTGGATAATTACCAGTTAATGTGAAAAAGCAGATGGGGGGGAAGAAAACCTTGAAATTTCCGATAGAGAATCCTCAAACCTCTCCTCTTATCTGTGTGCAGCAGCTTCCTGATTTCAAAAGAAGTTTGAAAACCTTTGTTAGAAATGTCCCTGATTCCCAGTTTGAATGAACTGAATGACATTCAGCGAAAATTATTCAGCTTTTTTCCCACAATTAAATTCCATTATCGTGAACTGTCAACGTAAAATGGAAGGTCTCTTAACTAATGTGTCACTTGTTTGGTTGCGTTCCCCACCCCCTCCCTTCCTCTGTGGTGCGCATTGTATAAAGCTGTGTGAAGTAGAAGGAGGAGGAGGAAGAATAACGGCAATTTTGCATCAATGAGTGGGGCATTTCTCATCCCTTCATTTACAGGAATGTGGCATTTTCCTTTCCATCACTTTCCTCACCTTCCTCCTCCTCCTCCTGAGAATCATGCAGCATTTGGGCAGAAATGAGACGTGGAAAGGATGGTATCAAATGGTACTATTTGACCCTTAATGATCTGTTGAGTCAGGGTCTTGGTTTGCTCAACATGATTCAGCAGTTCCTTGCAGGATATGAGAGCTCCAGTACTGAAACCAACAAGGATTTCCATATTCAGGGAGAAGGAGAAAAAAAAACACAGGCAGCAATGTATGCAGAGACTAGCCCTGTTGCTGAAGTGTCTAGGGTAGACCATTTGGATAACTACTCATACATCACAAAAAAAAGAAAGAAAAAAGGACACAGATTTGCATATGATGCATATGATCAACTGCAAATATAGAAATAATTACTTTAATTAAAATACATGGGGGAAATCGACCTGCTCAGCCTGCTGTCAAGGTGCTAACTACTGATGGGCAGCTTCAGCGTTCCTGCCTTCCTTTGGAATGAGGGACAATGGAGACTGTGGTGTCGTTATGATATATGGTTTATTTACACATATATACAACTTGAGCCTTTGATGGAGGGGCTCACCAGCATTTAACACTCCCAATATGGTCTTGCTTCTCCCGTTGCCACAGCCTTGGATTCCAGCAGAAATCAGGCATGATTCTGTCTTTCAGGTGCCCAGCTTGCTTCCAGCTCACTCACCTGAGTTCTGGCTTTTCTTTCTAACTGACAGTTGAGGGCGGTAGGCCTACCCATTTGTTCTCTGGCATAGAGACACTCCCTTTGTAACCTTAACAACTCATACTTTGGGGGCCACTATGGCCCTTGCCTGGCTAATTCAGCAATTGAATGCTTCCCGGATCCACAAATTAGAAGGGACTCAGGCATACAGCCTACTCCCCCCAACCCTCACAACAATTATTTTTGTGTGGCCACAATGTACCCTCCTCTACAATGGTACTAAGTCGTTCCATTGCCTACTTTTTTTTCTGATGCTGCCCACCACCAGTATGTAAACTCGGGAAGCTTGTCCACGAGGGAATGAAGCCCTCAAGCAGAAATAGGTTCCTTACTCCAGATCTACACTGACTGGCAGTAGCTTTCCAGGGTTTCAGATAGGAGGCTTTGTCAGACCTACCTGGTTATGCTCTGGATTGAACCTGAGATCCTCTGCATTCAAAGCATATTCCCTCCTTCTGAGCTATGGCTTATTCCTTTAAGTTCCTGAATTTCAGCCCAGTTCTTTCCAGCCCAATAGCACTCTAACCACTACATTACACAGGCTCTCATGTAACTCTGAAGTGTGTTTTACTCTAATATGAGGTGTTAAGCTGGTGAGCATGAGCAGTAGAGGCATTTTCTTCAGGGAAGCCTGCTGTTGAGCAGAATTGGTGGCCTTCAGGTTCAGCTCACACTCTTCAATGTCTGTGCCTCACTCAACTGCCATCAGTCATAAGCCTTGCTGCCGTCAGGAAATTGCAGGTGCAGTAGGATTGTGGATCCACAATTTGCACTCTACTTGACAATTTTCTCTCTGCCCTGCAATTTTCTGACTTAGGCAGGGCCATTGTTTCAATGTGCCGTTGAGTAGGTGCCAGACTGATGCTTGTGGAACTCTGCCTAATTCCCCAAATTCCCCAGGCCATTTCAAAAGAGGGTCAATCATAGACACCAGGCAAATGCAGAAGGAAACAGGACAGGATGTCAGGTGAGTAGGAAAATAAGGGTGGGAAAATAGCAGCAGGGATGAAAGAAGGAAGTCAAATGAAAGCATTAAGTGTCTGGGCGTGACTGAGGGGGAGCAAGGAGTAAGAATGCTAGAGGCACACCAGGGATCAGAGCCAAGAGGTTGACCCATGGACCATGCTAAGAGTCAGAATGAGAGAGAGAGAGAGAGAGAGAGAGAGAGAGAGAGAGAGAGAGAGGCAGGAGAGACTTTTGCTGACCAGATGAAATCCCAGCCTGAACAGGAAGACTTTATAGCTTTTCCTGGTAAAGAGAATCATAGCTCACCAGGGGAAAAGCACCACAGCTCTGAGACAACAAAACCCATAGTTTCACTACACACTCTGCTAAATCTTCCAACATTCAGCTTCACTGGACGGCCTTAGTATTATAGAAAGGGACGCAGCTGGCACTGTGGTCTGAACCACTGAGCCTTTTGGGCTTGCCAATCATTAGGTCGGCAGTTCGAATCAGCTCCTGTTGCTTTGTCCCAGCTCCTGCCAACCAGCAGTATGAAAGCATACCAGCGCAAGTAGAAAAATAGGTACTGCTGTGGTGGGAAGGTAAATGGCATTTCTGTGCGCTCTGGCTTCCATCATGGTGTCCCGTTGTGCCAGAAGCAGTTTAGTCATGCTGGCCACATGATCCGGAAAACTGGCTGTGGACAAATGCTGGCTACCTTGGCCTGAAAGCGAGATGAGCACTGCACCCCATACAGTGGTACCTCCGGTTACTAACGGGATCTGTTCCAGAGGCCTGGCCATATCCCAACATCATCGTAACCAGAGGTGCCCTTCTGCGCATGTGCGTGGTGTGCAGAGCACTCCTGTGCATGCGCGCGTGGCGAAACCCAAAGGTAATGTAACCCGAGGGTCCACTATAGTTGAATTTGACTGGACTTAACTGTCTAGGGGTCCTTTTTCTTTTACCTTACCCTAGTATTATAAGATTTATTTTTTAATGCAATCTACTTTTATCTATTATCTATTGTCTTTTATCTGTTTTCCCCAGCATGCAAAATTTTACAGCCCTCTTTGGGGTATGTGTCTTCTCAACATCTCCCCCCCAAAAAAGGGATGCAACTTAAAGTGGTTAGCTTGTTGGGTAAGTTTATCACACTTCAACTAATGCTATCTACCATCCCAAAAATCAGATGTTGAAAAACAATCCCTGTTAGCAATTCATAGGAAAGGGGAGAAATTTGAGTCATTTAAAAGGGGAACCTTCCCAAATCACACTTGTTGAAATAAAACACAGTTATCCTTTGAACTCTGCACTTCTGTGAATCTTGCAATTCTGTCCTCCAGCCAAGCAATGCGGACAAAAATGGATATACTGTAGTAATGCGTGTGCATGAAATACATATGTTAGTGAAAATAATGCATGGTTTAGGGGGAAATTGCTTTGCAAAAGTGTGTATATTACAAGAAGTGCCGGTGAATTTTCACGAGGACTTAATTGCTGTAGAAATGAATTTAAGATTGGGAAATGAGAAATCGAGAGAAACTGAAATGAGCAAATGTGCCCATCCCTTGTCATTTGTTCACCCCACACTTTTCAGTGCAGTTCCTTGTCACTAACCAATGTACTAAAAGTTAGATTCTTTTTAAAAATGGATTTGTTGCACGTGGGTATCAGAACACTTTACTCTAACTGTGTGAACTTAAAGCAGTGGTTCTCAAAGTTTGGGGCACACCACACTGGTGTGGTGCGAGAGGATGGTAAGTCTTTTCCAATGTATTTCTTAGCAATAGAAAGTTCAGTGTGCCACAAACAATTCTTTATTCTGAAAGTGTGGCTGAAGAAAAAGGTTTGAGAATCACTGACTTAAAATTCCAGTATGTGCTTGAGTCCCTCCCACAAGATAGTGACAGCCTGGAGACATCCATTAGTTGCTTCCTCTTTCACCCTGTAGAGCAGGGGTAGCCAACATGGTGCCCTTCAGTTGTAGCTAAACTACAACTCCCAACATCCCTGACCATTGCCCACACTGGCAGGGGCTGATGGGTGTTGTAGTCCAACAACATCTGAAAGGCACCATGTTGTGTATGCCTGCAATTGAAGATCATTAGTTGAGCCTGATAAAGTTGGATGAACAAATGGTATGACATAATAGGAAATAGCATGTCAGGAGCAAAATTGTAAGGCACGAAGAAGGTTAATGTTGTGGCGTTACAGAAGATAGGCACATAATCTTTGTCTTATATATACATGATGATCACGATTATTTAAACAGGTGTTGTGGTTCCCTTCTAACTGGCCTTTAAAGATCTTATTGCTCATAGGATGGCATTTCAGCTTCTGATTGAAATCAACAGTTTTATTGTAGAAGAAAAGTTTTGTTTTTCAAAGATAAAGCTGTTGCTCAAGCAAAAAGTGATATAGCACAAATGAATCAAAATGCAAAGTAGAGGTTTTAATACAGCCCCCCTCCATTGGTCATTTCATACAATTCACGCTTACTGCTTCTTTGTAAGCCTTTCAAGCTTTGGCTTTTGATATTATCAAGTTAAATCAAATCTTTCTCTCCCTTGATTCTTTATTAACCTTTATTGCAATGGAGGCTGGTCCATTTGGGTGAATGGTGGGATGCCTCAACCCACCTTTAGCCAGCTGCCACCTGCATGCCTTCTTATTTACAAACAGTCTTGAACCCTCTGGTCAAATAGTGACAGTCTGTAGACACCCTAAACAGTCCTCTAATTATTTGACATATTTGCATTTGTATTATTTCTTGCAGCGTTTATGAAAGGTACCCACGTTAATAATTAGCACTGTTGGTCATAACAGTTGTAATATTGAAGACTGCATTGGACATATCTAATTTGCATTCCTGCCATATACTTTTTTTAAAAAAACAGATCACACAACATGCACGTCTATATCCCACTGTTTCACTGAACATCTGTTGGGTGCAAATCAAGCTTACTCAAACAGGCTGGGGGGAAGCACCTTGACTTGAAAATAAATTAAAGCAATGTATCTGCCTCTGGCCAAAGAGATCAATTGATGGCTGTCATCAGTGTAAATATGCAGAAATCTATCTAATGAGATGATGTGTGCGGTTGAAATGATAAGAATAACATTGCTTCAACATATGGATTCTTCAGTTCTACCTCATTTCCTTTGTAGTTGAAGGATCATTATGCTATTTACAGGAATTAAAGATAATTAAAAAGTTTAAACTGGGGAAGCTAAGCATGTATACTGAAAATTCAGATGAGGGTATGCCTGCACCAGAACTTCTGTTATCCCTAGATTGACATTAAATTCATTCAACTTTGTATACCGCTTTTCTTCTGTTTCAGTAAAAATAAGGGGCATTACAAACTAAACTTACTGTAGCACTAGTAGTAGCAGTAGCTCATTTCCGTGGGAATTCCCCCCCCCCTTCAAATTCTTGCAGAAATGAGTTCTGAATTTGAGATTGGAAAGTGAGAAACAGAGAAAAACTGAAAATGGTAGATTCATCCACTCTCCACACCTGAGCAGTAGTTTTAGACCTCCGTCAACTTGCTGCACATACTCTCACTGACTGTTAATGTTAACCTAAGAAATGACCTTAAGTCATTTAGCACATTCTTGCAATTTCTATTTCACCTTGAGCACAATTCCACTTGGCCCATTGCTGTTTCCAGTTGCTCTTCAATCGACATGACACTGGAATCCCATTTCATCCCTGTAGTCTAACAGCCTATCAAATATTCTTTGGAGCGCTGATAGCCTTGGTTGTAATCACTTGCATGAAAGAGAGCGCACCTCTTTTGGGGCAGGCACTTAACAATCTATTATATTGTAATTAAGCTTGGCCATGTTTACACTGCCTGATGATGATACATAAAGATTAATTTACCTTTCTGTCACTGTTGTGAGAATATACCACAGTACCATCCCATTAAAACACAGTGGTAGCAGCAGCAATAAAGTCCTCCAATTATTTTATATTGCCCTAAAGTCTATCTTAATCCATCATTTTATACATGGTTATCTTCACTTATTGCTTTGCTATCTATTTATGTAAGGGCAATTATTGCAAATTATTTTGTGTATGTTTTAAACAAGACTGTAATACTTTTCCCATCAAGAAAAACAATCTTCAAATTGCATTCTATTTGCAGTTTTCCCCTATTGCAGACCCTGATAGACAAAGCCTTGTTTATTTGTCTGCAGAGCCTGACAGCGTAGGTAATCCTCACCAAGGAATGTTGCTACATTGGTTTTGACTTCAAGGGATTGCACCATGATGCAATTTAAATTGGATCTTCAGAATGTCTGTCCAATTGAAAATTAAAGGAAAGGGATGCCAACAGCCCCCTCTTCCCTCTCATGCATGTAGAAAGAGCGGGAAAGTCTGTCACAGCAAAACAGAAGCCAATCTGTTGCAGCAACTGGGTTTTCATTTCCCCAGAGGGATTGAGAGATTTGCACGTTCAGCAGAAATGGAAATAATTCCCCTCTCCTTTTACAAGGTCAGAGTTTGCATTTCTGCATATAAATGGCACTTCCATTTGACTTTGTGTTAGGGCATAGCCCCCCCCCCCATAGACATGGCCATAATGTCACAGGACCCCCCCATGGCCAATAGTTTGTAAAATCTTCCCATCTGATCGCTAATCCCAGTGTGGCTGGCAGATTGCCAGGTGGGTAGGAATTCTATGATTAGCTACACCTGAATTCTTCTCAATTCTTCCAAATGTTAATGTGGCACTGCGTCACGCTCCAGGGAGTGCCCTCTGTAAGCCAACGTCAAGCACAGATCAGTCTAGGTACAGAATGTGATCTGGAAGCAAGGTCAGAAAACTGTCCATGGTCAACAACACAGGGAATTCAACAAGGTAGAGGAACTAGGTGTACAGTAGGAGCCAGAGACCTGTGCTAGAAGGCCAAAGTAGAGGCTTCATATACTCTGATCTCCTAAACTAAACCTATTCTCAACTTCTGACAGTGATAAGGGATTGGTGACTAACAACTAGACCCCTTACTTATGAGTAGACCGACTGTTCTGTGTCTAGAGATACCTACTGTGCCATCACTCTTTGGCTTAGATGTGAAGCTTTTTGTGTTGGCCTCCTCTGATAGTTCTGGTTGGTCTTCATCAGGTATCAGCCTAGAGACTCCCCCAAGAGGATCCCAAATACTAGGTTCAGGGACCCCTGCCTACTCCCCTGGGTCCCCAACCCTGTGAAGGGTCTGGAATCAGATATGGGCTAGGCAAGACATAGTATGGGACCAACCCACACAGAAATGCCACCCACAGTCCTATGAACTAGATAATCCTCAGGGTCCTTTCCAGCCCTACCATTCCATGATTCTTACTTCTCCAACCAAACAGTAAGTACAAAAAAATTGCAAGTATTAGTGAAAAAATAACATACGCAAATATATTACTGCTCATAAACTCCAGTAATTAAGCAGTATATAAGTAGCTTATGTAAATGAATAATTATATTAGGTAAAATTGCTTGCAAAAATGTGTATATTAATGAAAATTACATACAAATGTGTTTGGCAGAAGAAATTTGTGCTAAAAATCTGATTTGTTTTCAAAAAGTTTTACTTACTTATTTTTTAATTTTAAAAATGCAAATTGCTGTGGAAATGTGGAGAACTAAATTTAAGGTTGGAAAGATGAGAAAAGGTGAAAAACCAAAATTGACTGATTTGTTCATTTTTACTGAGGAACAGCCTTCCATTCCTACCACACATCAACACCAACAAGCAAGCAGGTGAGGGGCAGGCAGTGAGTAGTGGAATGCTGATGGAGCCAGCAGGATTCTTCCCAAGCCGAATCTGCCTTCCCCCCATCCTTTTGTAAAGAGAGGTTCAGATTGCTCTGTTCATTATAGAGAAAGAGAGATCAGTTTTCTTTCCACTGTTCTTCAAAATCAGATGGTGCTATTTCTTGTGAATTGGGAAATTTGTTTGAACGCATACATATTTAAAGGCACATTCTTACATAAAATGACTTGATTCACACCTCTAGTGTGTGGATTTTCCAAATTTCATTCTTCTCTGAATACTGCAAAACAATTACCAGAAGTTTAAACATAGCAAAACACACATTAAAATGAATATTTGAGATAAAATGAATATTATCATACATATCAAAATATTTAAGTATGTTCATTTTTGAGAGGATTAAAACATTGCAGATGAATGAAAAACAGAACAGAATAACGAATTAGATCTGTCCATCCTTAACGCACAAACATGCATTTTTGCTTTTGCTTGTTTTTATCCTTAACACATTTTCATTATCACCCATGAAGAAAGCACTTAATAGTTATTTCTCCTTTGCCTTCCATGTATTCTCTTTGATTTTTTTTCCAATTTAAGGAACTCATTTGAAAATGTTCAGGAGCCCTCAAGTAGCTCTTCCATAATCCTGTCATTTGTTCTCTGCTCTTTTCCCTTATAAATGTATTTCTGAGTGAAATGGCCTTTAAGCTTTGAAGTGTCCTTTAGGGGGTTAAAAATAAAATCCAGATGAACAATTGCCTTGAGTGGCATAATGGTGATTGGCGAAGAGGCAAAGGCACACAATAGTGGCTGATTGTGAAGCTGCATTTATCCTCACAGTCCAAACTTCATTAGCCAGCCATTAGTAAGTTTATGGGCAAAGGGTTTGTATTTCTCCAGAGTATGGGGAAACAATGATTGATTGGACTGGATTCAGTGCCAGACAGTAGTAGACATTGTCACACCTCAAGCAAAAGTCACCATTACAACTTCTTCTGTTTTGGACTTTAATAATAATAATAATAATAATAATAATAATAATAATAATAATACTGCACTGGAATGGTTGTTGGAAACAAGAAATCATCATTCTGGAATCAGTTGATCTAAGGAATTCCTTAGTCATTCCTTCATGGTACTTCTGGCCCCCTTGTAGTAGTGAAATAGTGTCATTTGTGGAAGAAAGTGAGTAAACACATTGCGACACTGGAATTTTCTTCCAGCCTTTTCAAGTTTTAACACGTCCTAGTAAATAGAGGGACGCGGGTGGCGCTGTGGGTTAAAGCCTCAGCGCCTAGGACTTGCCGATCGAAAGGTCGGCGGTTCGAATCCCTGCGGCGGGGTGCGCTCCCGTCGTTCGGTCCCAGCGCCTGCCAACCTAGAAGTTCGAAAGCACCTTCGGGTGCAAGTAGATAAATAGGGACCGCTTACCAGCGGAAAGGTAAACGGCGTTCCGTGTGCTGCGCTGGCTCGCCAGATGCAGCTTGTCACGCTGGCCACGTGACCCGGAAGTGTCTGCGGACAGCGCTGGCTCCCGGCCTATAGAGTGAGATGAGCGCACAACCCTAGAGTCTGTCAAGACTGGCCCGTACGGGCAGGGGTACCTTTACCTTTACCTTTAGTAAATAGAGGGCAAATTTTACTATGGGCAAACCTATATTATATATGAGGTTACAGGCCTAACACTAATTAGCCATAGTACATAAGGCTGACAATTTGTTGTATTGAATGTTTGTCTTATATTATAGTTTTATGGGTAATGACAAGCTCCTGACATGGTTGTTCTCTCTCATCTCATTCCCTCTATATAATTTTTCTATATATATTAAAGTGTTATTGACTGCTGTAATATTGAAACTTCCTTCTTCCCACTGCCTTCTTCTTCTTCCTCTTCCTCTTCTTCCTCCTCTCCCCCACATTATTATAAGGGCTGAAACAACAATTAGATCAGTTGCTTCAAAAAATTCACTCATGTCCAAATTTAATTGTTAGGTTAACTTACTAGAATGCATGTGAACAAATAATTAAATGTTTTTAATTTGATTGTATCCTTAATTATTATTATCACTACCACCATTTTTTTTTATGCGTGTAGAACTTTTACAGTGTGTAAAGAGCTTCAACATAAATTCTTTCAATGGTCCTTACAACACCGCTATAAGGTAGACCAGCATTTTTCTCTTCAGATTGCAGAGGGGTGGGGTGGGCAAGTCAAGGCTTACAAGCCATCTCTTTCCTAAGAATGCATAGAGAGTTTTTGCCTGACATGAAATTTGAATTGTGATTTTTATCATTCCTAGTATAGCACTCCAACCTTAGTTATATCATATGCTTAAAGGTAAAGGTAAAGGACCTCTGACAGTTAAGTCCAGTCATGAACAACTCTGGGGTTGTGGCACTCATCTTGCTCTAGTGGCCGGGGGAGCCGACGTATGTCCGCAGACAGTTTTTCCAGGCCATATGGCCAGCATGACTAAGCTGCTTCTGGCGAACCAGAACAGTGCACGGAAATGCCATTTACCTTCCCGCCGGAGCGGTACCTATTTATCTACTTGCACTTTGATGTACTTTCGAATTGCTAGGTTGGCAGGAGCAGAGACTGAACAATGGGAGCTCACCCCGTTGTGGGGATTCGAACCGCCAACCTTCTGATCGGTAAGCCCTAGGCTCAGTGGTTTAGTTCACAGCGCCACCCACATCCCTGTATCATTTACGCTTATATACTGCTTAATACCAAGCACATGGGTTACCAAAAATAACAAATGATATATAACAAAACAATAAAACTGAAAAGCTATGATACCAAATAAAATAATAAAACAAAAATATAGTGTCCAAATCAAGGGAAGTAATAGAACCTCTCCATTATTCTGCCTTGATCAGACCACACCCGGAATACTGTGTCCAGTTCTGGGTGCATCTTGACAAGCTGGAATGGGTACAGAAGAGGGTGACTGAGATGATCAAAGGTCTCAAAACCAAGCTTTTTGAAAAATGGTTGAGTTTGGTATGTTCAGCCTGGGTAGGTAGAGACTGAGAGGAGATATGGTAGCCATCTTCAAATGTCTAAAGGACATGGAAGATGGCACAAGTTTTTCTCCAGCTCCAGAGGATAGGATTCAAGTTACAGGAAAGGAGGTACAAGAAAGAAGAAAGGAAGAGCTTTCTGGCAGCAAGAGCTGTTTGACATAGGAATGGACTCCCTCAGAAGATGGCGGACCCTCCCTCCTTGGAGGTTTTTAAGCAGAGGTTGGATGGCCATCTGTCATGTATGATTTAATTGAGATTCCTGTGCTACAGGGGGTTGGACTAGATGACCCATGGAACCATACATGATTCCATGAACAAAAACAGTGTATAACTTGAGGAGAAATGAGCTGATACGTCTTGTCTTTCTTAGTACTTGTACATAGCAGGAAGGCATATAAATAAACATACAGAGGAAAAACTCCTCAGGATTATGCAGTCAATCAAGGAACATGTTACCTCGGCAAACATCATGCCCCTCTGTATGGGTGCAAAGCAACCCTTCCACCACTCCTCTTGGTTGGCTGATTTACTGATAACAGAACTAACCATTATGTTACAAACTGTGTGAACTTGCTATTTGCATTTCCAGCCCCACCTATGCCTCATTCCCAACTCATTTTGCAACACATGTAGACTGGGTCTTAAACTGCTATCGGGGCCTTGTTCCTAGTGTTCTGTCACAGAGCTATTGTGCTGTGGATAATTTTTTATGGCTCTGGCTAGAGATACAGGAGGTCATTAACTGAGGAGCAGGTTTATGGAAAAAAGACAAAATAGTCACCCTCTCAACACATACAGTGGTGTGAGAAAGTTGCACTAACTCTCTAGGAATTAGAAGAAATCCAGTTTGATAATATAGCTGAAATGCTTTCAGTGTGCAAAGTTGCCTCCCCTGCTCTTAGCTCTAATTTTATAGTGTTCTGCAGCTGAAGTAGTTCATAACAGGGCACATGTTTGAAAATGCTATCATAAATTCAACTCTTGTTTAGTTTGGATCCACTGGCACTTGGTGCCTTTCCTGTTGGCTGGTATTTTATGCCTCAGTACTCCAGGAAGAGGAAAATGCTTTGTTTGCACTAGTGCTAATATGAAAAAACCTCTCCCTGACATTTAAACTTTTAGTACCAGTTTGCCTACAGTGTTAATATCACTGAAATGGCTTACACAGATTAAAACAGCCTACAGTATATAATGCAAAATATGAACGTAACAGTATTTGCTGATTCAAACACTTGAAGGAATTATTACCATTGAGATATTTAAGGTCACCTTTACAAATCCAATAAATCAGAAGCATGTCAAACAAAGGGACTTGGAGGCAGCAGAAACCAGGAAGTGAAATTCTGGCCATCACAAGTATAGAGCATACGAAGAAGATACAGAAGGGAGCTACTAGAATGATTGGGGAACTGGAAGGGTTTAAAGCAGTTAAAAGCCTGTTCATTTGAAAACAAGTTAACAGAGAGGTGGCGTGAGCTGATCACGTGGCACTGATCCTTACGTAGCAGCGCCAGCTGTTTGTACAATTCTTTTTTCATAAGATTTTATTAAAGCTTTTCCATAATACAATAAGATAAAAGAAACCAAACAAAAACAAAAACAGAGAATGAAACTGAAAAGGAAATGCAGAGCCCTCTCTCAAAGGTAGCTTTTAACCCTTGCCATGAACAGAAAGCAGTGGACCCTCCCAGTTCTCACCTGGGAGCTTTCCCTTCTTCTCCCAGTCTCTCACCTTGGGAGATCTTCACTTCCCTGCCTATCTCCTGGGGTCCTTCCACTTCTGAGCCAAATTCTAAATGCTGGCTTTGAACTACAAAGCCCTGTATGGCTCACGACTCAGCTTCTCTCCCAGACCCTTCAATCTTTAACTGAGGTCCTCCTCCAGCTGCCCTCTCTGAGGGAGGTTTGGAGGCTGGTGACAAGAGAATGGGCCTTTTGAGTGGTGGCTCCCTGCTTTTGGAACTGCTCTCCCTGATGAGGCCGGACTGCTGCCATCGCTAACACCCTTTCAGCACCAGGCAAAAGCCTTTGTCTTCTCCCAGGCATTTGGCAGATTATAGATAATTAACTAATGAAGTTTCACCTGAGAATCACAGAGCAGTTTGTAATATAAAAACTAAAAAATACATACCATAGTAACAAACAAAAACAATAACCCCCAAGCACAGTTTAAAATGCCACAAATTGTTTAATTTGCCAGAGGCTTGGGAGAAGATGGATGTTTTTGCCTGGTGCCTAAGGGTGTGTAATGAAGGTGCTAGGTGAGCTTCCTTGAGGAGAGCATTCCACAAGCAGGGAGCCACCACAGAAAGGCATATTCTCATCTTGTTGCCCTCCGGACCTCTGATGGAGGAGGCACATGAAAAAAGACCTCAAATGATGATTGCAGGGTCTAGGTTGGATCATATGGGAAGAAGCAGCCCATGAGGCATACCAGTCTTGAACTATTTTGCTGTTTATTGTTGGTATATTTTCTGCTGCTGAAGGTTTGCTACTGTTTATTGGGTCAGCTTTATAGGTTATTGTATGGTTACTATTGCAATACATTGCTATTTTTTTGACCTTGTTCTATGCCTTTAAAATTTTGTAAGTCACATGGAGACTCCGAGGTCTGATAAATGACTAATAAGCTGAACCATAAGTGGGATAAATGAAACATTAGCTGTAGTATAATACCTCAAGATCATCAGGAAAAGTAACTAGGCAGTCAGTTTAAGAAAAGAAAGAGGTACTGCTTTGTGCATCATGACTGAACTACAAAACTCATTAGCCATAGGATATTATGCTGTCTACAAACATATATATTGTTAAGCTCACCCCACTTCTCTGAGCAGTGAGGTGCATAGGTGGAGGTTTAAATGCTCCAACAGGCAGTCCAAGCCCTCATACCAGATCTCTAGGGAGACAGACAAAATGCCTGAAGAGCCTAAACTCATCTCTCTGTGCCTTTCTCTGCCTCAGACTGCACTCTGTTCTGTTTACACTCTGAAACTGCAATCTGACACCTAATTGCGACATCCCCAGCCAAGAGCTGGAAGAGCAGTGAAAGGTAGAAAGCAGCATGACCTTTTACCAAATTGACTCTCATCTTCCAGAGAAGTGTGCAGATATTTTCTACCTGTAATTTCCTGGAAAAAAGAGGAGATACTTGTCCATATTGCCAAGGCTTTTTAAGGCAGTCCCCAGCAGCTAGCTCTGTTGTCTCATTAACCCTATCCAACTCCAACTGTCTGTCTTGGGAGGTAACTCAGCCAGATTTAGGACTTAGGGGGGTTTACTGCAACATGTGCCATGCAGAAACCTGGTTTTGAATGGAGAAGTAGTGGTAGGAAAGGAGTGCTTGTGAGAGCAAACACACATGGAGTTGGGGGATGCGTAGGTGGCAGGTATGGAAATGGCTAATCACTCCTCTGCCTGACACATCTCTCCAAATTCCATCCTGTTGAAGATATTTTTCTTAAACAAAGCAGAATCTGAAATTTATTTATGCACATCTATGTGTGGAGCCTCAGAACTGCATCAACTTCCTGCTGTCTCTGGGAGCTGTCCAAGGTCCTGGATCACACTAGCCTTACCAGCTCCTTATGGTGCATTACCTTTCTCCATGCTTCCTCCTTGTATCCACTGATTTTACCAGGCAGGTTAGGGTTTTCAATAGACAGGTTATGAAGAAGAGTCTGGGGGAAACCATCTGGGATTTGGAAGTATTATTTTTGAGTGCTTATGCAACACTGAGATGTTGGCCTTTAATTATAGAAGGCAGGGACACTGCATCCAGCCAGATGTATTCAAGATACAAGAAATTACTATGAAAATAATTCTTTGAGCTGCACATACTCCATGAGGTTTTTCTGTTTGAAGGGTGTCTGAGTGTCTTCTTCATCTCACATTTGCTGCCATGCAGATCAGGCCTAGCAGGAAAATTCATAAACTATATGAAGCCTTTCTGTGTTCATTGAGTGGACACATTCTGTTAAGCATTTGTGTGTATGTTTTCCATTGTCTTGTCTTGCAGGTTTATTGTCCTTGATGGTCCAAGGGTCGTAGAACAGGGTGGATCTCCCTCTTCAATGGTCAAACTCAAAAAGGAAAATACCACATAGTCTCCTCCCCAGCACCGTTGGAAACCTCTGTGACCCTAGCCTCACTGATGTCAGAGCTCCAACCTCAACAGAGGTGAAAAGCTGGCAGAGAAGAGTGGATCAGGGACACACCTGAAAAACCAGGGAAGAAAGTACACCAATGGTGGAGCTGGTATACTGAATTTTCCTCCCACCAGGATATATACCCATCCCAAGGCATTTTACTGCCTGAGATGAAGGACAAGACATTGCATATCCCATTCAGCTTGCAGGAAGCAACTGAACTGGCAACTGACTCTTCCTTCAGCACTAGTGGCATGGCAGCATCCTCCACTGCAACCAAGACTCCAGGCTACTACAATATGGCACCTCTGTTGACGCACCCACACCGCGTGGATCCTACCAACACTGTGCCTCATCTTCATTCAGGTAAGCAGCAGCTACATTGGTGTTGGGAAGGCAGCTCTACCACCACAGGGGCCATTACCGATGCCCATAATGTTCCTAGATCCTGAGGAAAGTTAGAGATGACACTTACAAAGACCCAAGTGAGCACTTGCAAAGGATGCTTACAAAAGCCCAGTGGTTTTTGAGGCAAACAAATGTGTTTTCACCCATGCTCCAAGGAGCTCAAGAAAATAATGTTTTCCCTCTCCCCATTTTGTCTCCACAGCAACCCTGTGAAGATAGCAATTTGATTGAGGATATGAACCTGGGTCTCCCAAATCCTAGTCCACTACACTGTACACGCCTGATTTTTTACAACTGATTTGGCAAGAACTAATTTGACAGAGAAATAAAACAGCAAATTTAGCTTTCAGAGTCATCTGGGGTTTTTTTTTTTTAATGCCCTCATTCTTAATTTCAGTATTCTTAATTAAATATTACCCTAATTATACTCTGCAGAATTATTTTATGCCCTCCTTGGCTTTTCCAGTCTTCAAATATTTGTCCACTAATATCATTATCCCCCGGCAAGCATCACAGATTCACTCATTCAGCCTTCTCTCTTAACGTTATTCTCACCAGGGTTCCTAATTATGTTTGCTTCCATGCCATGGACATCCTCCAGGTTGCTGTTATCTCTCAGGCATCTAGGGATGCCACCAAGGGTTGCCAGCTGCAGTTTCTGTCTTTACCTTTCACAGTGCTGTGGAATCAAGACAGAGGGAACTGTGGCTTCTTCCAGATGCTCTCCTACTCCTTTTGCTCCCCACCTGTTGTATTAAATAGTGCTGCAGATGCATAATGCAGTAGGCCAGGGAGAGGAGCAGGTGAGAAGGCCTGGGGCAGGGGAAATGGACAGGAGAAGCCATGGCTGCCTCAGCTCCCATTTTTTAGCAGAAGCTTAAGATTTAAAGGTTATATATATAGGTTATATATAAAAGCAAATCAATCAATCAATCAATCAATCAATCAATCAATCCTAGCTGCTACTGCAATCCTACAAGCACCCTCAAACCAGGCCATGGATGGAATCTTTACCCATGACGTGTACTGGAACTGGATCATGCTGTTGACCATCCTCCAGGTTTTGCACAGTTCAGTATCCCCTTATATCCCCAGTCAATGGGGATATAATGTTCTGCAAGAGAGCCTCTCCTTGGAGTTCTTGGAATATCAGTAGCCTGCTCTACAGCAACTCAGTGCAGGGCTTTCACTGTGACGGCCCCTGTTTTGTGGATCAGCATCCCTGTTGAGATATGACAGGGGCTTGCTATCTGTACTTTCCAGAAACAACTAAATATATATATTTGTTTCAACAAACTTTCCCAATAGGATGAAAAGGCCTCTGCCTTTGATGTTTATCTTGTGTTGTTTTTAGTTTAGTTGCTATTTTCTATTGTTCTAAGCCTATTTTAAATTGTTTTTATTGTATGCTTGCAAAGCCTATTTTAAATTGTTTTTATTGTATGCTTGCCTTGAAATCTATATGAAAGGTACCCCAACTAAAGAATCATGGCAAGAAAATTGATGGACTATGCAGAACTGGCAAAACTGACATATACGGTAAGCTACAGGACAAGGATAACTGTGACTTTAAAGATGAATGGGAACCCTTTACAAAGTATCTGAAGATGCAACAAAGTGAACTGGACTCCTTGGCTGGCTTTGAATAAACACTCACAAACTCTTTATTGATAATAATCAGCTAAATAGTTTGAGGATCTATACAACTTTGTAACATGCAGAAAACAGCATTCTCAGAAAAATCTAAGACTGGAACTGAGGGAAGCCGGGGTGGGTGGGGGTGGGTGGGTTTTGTGCGGGAGGGTGGGGGGAGGGAGGAAAAATGGGGGGGGCGAAATAAGGATGATATGTTTCTGGATAATATGTTTTGTTTTAATTTTGAATATATTTTTTTAAAAGAAAAGAAATCTATATGAAAGGTGAACCATAAAGTAACATAATGTAACAACAACACTGCAGCACATAACATAAGCCCTGAATATCCACATTATAGAATTAAAGAGTTGGAGGGGTCCCTGTGAGTCATCTATCTCAACCCCTGCCCAATCCACAACTACAGATAGCTGCCCAAATTCTGCTTGAAGCTCTCCATTGAGAAAGTATCCACCACCCCACTATCAAAGAATCACAGAATGGAAGAGTTAGAAGGGACCATGTAGATCATCTTGTCCCGTCCCCTGCAATGTAGGCATCTTTTTGCCCAACATGGAACCAAACATATAATTGGCTTCATTGTCAAACTACTATCAATATATTTCTCCTACTGTTGAACAAAAATCAATGCATGCCCATTAAATCTGATCCTGCCCTCTGATCTTTGCCCTGGAACTTCCAAACATTTTGGACTACAACTCCCATCAACCCTAGCCAGCACAGCTGTCCAAAAACATCTGGAGAACACAAGGTTTGGGAAGGCTGTTCCAGGTACACAAAATGTCCCATGAATAGCCATGGAACTGATGGCTGTCCAAAAACATCTGGAAGGCACAAGCTGGTGAAGGCTGGTCTACAGATAGAGGTCATAGAGTTAGGTCAATAGTTTTTAAAACATGCCTTAAGCCCTTTACCAAAAGTTGCTAGGCGGCTTATGACAATAATATATGCAATTAGAAAATCAATTAAAACAAGATACAGTGATAAAGCACAAAAAAGAAAAGAAAAAAAGGTGTGTGGTTTTAAATAAAAAAACTATTTAAAACAATTCCAAACATAAAAACAATACTAACATTTAACAACAATTCTATACATAAAAAGCAGTTAAAATTGTTTCCAATACAGATGCAGACTGGGATAATGGTTGAAGTCTAGGGATTCTTCCATGCATAAACTGATAGTTGGATTGTTTCCTTTAAAATGTAGAGTTTTTAAAGGGGCAAACAGGCGTACCCCTACATTTACCAATAGCTGTCTTTAATGAGATGTCTCCAACCTATTCCAGTCTGTCTTCAATAATTATTCTGATTTGTAATGAATAGACATTTTTCAAGCATGACACTGACATTGCAATTTCAGAACAGCCCCATTCCAGTTTGATGAGCTCTTCTCCCAAGACACACAATCACAGCAATGATAGTGTCACAAGTGCCCTCGCCTGGCGCAAGGATATTTTGTTTTTGGGGGCACCCTTGTAATGAGAAACAAAATCATAGATTCCTAAGACAGATCCCTTTTACTGTCACCAAGTGAGCACCTGTCTTTTTTAAACTTGTGTATGTTATACAATAGTTTCTATCATCAAACCAAGCTTTCACAAGGAGTATGCACCTATTGCCCAAACTTTCTCATTTAGGCTGAGCCTCTATACCAATTTACTTGGGAGTAAATGTCATTGTTGTTGTTTTTTTAAAAAAATATTAGGAATTTAAACAAAACATATTATCTTAAAACATATCATCCTTAATTTCCCCCCCATTTTTCTCCCCCCTCCCTCCCATAAAACAACCCCCCCTTCCCACCCACCCTGACTTCCCTTAGTTACAATCTCCGGTTTCTCTATAAATGCTGTTCTCTGCATGTTACAAAATTGTATAAATCCTTGATTTGTCTAACTATGGTAGTTATTATCAATAAAACGTTTGTGAGTGTTTATTCAAAACCTGCCAAGGAGTCCAATTCACTTTGTTGCGTCTTTAAATATTTTGTACAAGGTTCCCATTCATCTTTAAAGTCACAGTTATCCTTGTCCCGTAGCTTATGTGTCAATTTTGCCAATTCTGCGTAGTCCATCAGTTTCTCTTGCCATAATTCTTTAGTCGGGATTTCCTCAGTCTTCCATCTTTGTGCTATTAAGACTCTCGTGGCCGTTGTCACATACATGAAGATGTTTTTCAACTTCTTTGGCAGGTCTTTTCCTACAATCCCTAACAGAAATGCTTCAGGTTTTTAAACAAATGCTAGATGGAACATTTTCTTCAATTCATTGTATATGATTTCCCAAAATTTTTAAATTTCATTACAGTCCCACCACATATGGTAAAATGTCCCCTCCTTTTCTTTACACTTCCAACACATATTTGAGCTTGTTTTATACATTTTTCCTAACTGCACTGGTGTCATATACCATCTATACATCATCTTCATATAATTCTCTTTCAACAAAGAACAATCTGTAAATTTTAAATCAGTTTTCCATAACCTTTCCCAATCTTCCATCATCATATTATGACCTATATCTTGTGCCCATTTGATCATGACTGATTTTACCTCTTCATCTTTCGTCTCCCATTCTAGCAGTATACTGTATGCGGCCTTCAGTAGTTTCACGGGAGTAAATGCCATTGAACTCAGTGGGGCTTCCCCCTGAGTAGACATGCAGGATTGCACTGTTAGAACCGATTGTTAATTTTTAGAGTAGGTTTGTTGATATCCACTGTGTGTTATGTTCTTTATTGGGTTATATCAAATGCCACACAAGCCGACTTCTGCTCATGCCATGGGACTTCCCCTTCCTCTCCTCCTCCCACAGAATCCCACAAATTAGCTCTCAAGGACCCCACAACCCTCTGTAGCAGATTTGGAGGTGCAGGGCTGTAGGGAGAGGAGAAATCCATTCCACAGACAGAGGTTGCTGAAGAAACCACAGTAATTGTTGTTACCTTGCTCCTAGGTGAGAGAGATGGGAGCAGCAAGGCTCAGGTTGGGTGGTGAAGGTTAACCTGCCTTCCAAATGAGAGGTGGAATGCTAGGGAGCTGCATTTGGGGATGAGAACATGAACGCAGCTCATGAATGCACATTTATTATTATTTATTGAATTTATGTCCCGCTTTTCTCCCAAGCTGGGATTCAAGGCAGCTAACTCCATTTAAAATTAACATTATAAAATGCAAAGTAATAAAAAACAAACTAGTCATAGAGATCCTTTAGCTGTGATTCCTGCATCGCAGGGAGCTGAACTAGATGACCCTTGGGGTCCCTTCCAACTCTTCTGGTTCTATGATTCTATGACAAACAGTAATTGAAATACATCAGAACACATTTAGAATAAGAAATCACAGTTTGCCCTGTCAGCAGCCCAGCGGTAAGCATTGTCTGTACCTTTGTTTTCAAAGGCCTGCCTGAGCAATACGCAGTTCACCTGTAAGCTGCCTTAAGTCCCTGTCAGGGTAAAAAGGCAAGATATAAATGAATGAATGCATCAGCTGCCTGTTCCTAGGGTTGGTTGTAAGCTGAGCTGCAGAAGGACACTGGAACTAAGGGGTGGCACCATATAATTAATGGAAAAGGTTTGCTTCACAGAATCATAGAATTGTATAGATGGAAGGGACCGTAAGGGTCATTTTGTCCAACCCCCTGCAATGCAGGAATCTTTTGCCCAATGTAGGGCTCAAACTCATGACCCCAGGATTAGGAGTCTTGTGCTCTACCAACTGAACTATGCATGTGTTATTGGTTATATCCTGGGCACAGAAGCCCTGGGAGGCAAACACCAAAATGCTTAAAGAAATACAGTTAAAAATGAAGTGGTTGAATGATTGGCATGGGTAGCATCAGAGAGGGAGCAGGGGGCCAAGCACCCCCATGAGGAGTGTGGCCCTGGAGACATTTTTGAGGGCCATACAGATATACAAATCAAAGTCTAAAATGTGCTGGAAATGGAAAGAAAAAGAGGGTACTTTTTATCATATGTGGTGGTCATGTAAGATGATAAAAGACTTCTGGGAAATGACATAATGAACTGAAAGAAATGTTGAAAATAACTTTCCCTAAGAAACCAGAAGCTTTTCTTTCAGGCATTATAGAACCAGAGATCCCAAAGGACCAGACAAAACTATTTATGTATGTAACCACAGCTGCACGGACTCTGTTAGCCCAGAAATGGAAATAAGTGTGGCAGACAAAATTGATGAACTATGCAGAGATGGCAAAGCTTACAGGAAGAATTAGAAATCAGGAAGAGGAGGTCTTTAATTAAGAATGGGGAATGTTTATAATTTATTTGAAAAGCGGTTGTAAACAATTACATACATTGGTAGGATTGACAGGAAACTTGTAAAATTTCGAACTATGGATTGACAAAGGATTTATAAAAATAGAGTTATGAAAGAGATGTGGAGGGGGAAATCATTACATTAAGATTCACAATGGGGGTGGAAGTCAAAAGGGATTATATGTTTATGTATTTAATTCATTTGTTAAAGAGGCCTAGGGGCTACCCTTTGCTCCTGAGTACAAGGTTCCCTGTTGTATTTGTCTGCAAATTCTCTCACACCTGACAAAAGAAACTATAGGAGTACAACATACCTTAACACCAGCTGATCAGTAAGTAGCATTGAATTGGCTTCCAGGGTTTAGTTGATTCTTATTACTAGGAGGATTGCTCCTTGTTGTGTTCACACCCCATCTTGAACCAACTGCATGCCTCCCCTTTGCACAGGGGCCTTTGGTGGTACAAACAGTAGAGAATCTGGTTCTAAGCTGGGTAGCACAGTGCCTTTATTGGGATGTCACAAATTAACATCCATATGAATTCCAGTCAATTTATTCATGGACTCATCTCATAGGCAATACCTACCTCAGTGTCTTGGTTCTTTCAGCTATTCCCATTTGGGCAGAAATTTCCAGCTCTCTCTGCATCTGCTGTCTTTGCTTGTAGAGACAGGTGTCTCGTGCTCTGCTGTTCTGATTTAGCATCTTAATGCCCTTTTAACTTATGAATAGGCACCCCTTGAAAAATCAACAACACATTAAACACTTGATACTTCTTTTTCTGCCCCCCTCCCTGAGAAATCCTTCTGTAGAACTGGGATGTGGCATAATACAGATAGCCAATGAAACCCTTTAAAGGTTTTGGGATATCCCCCAGGTTCCTTAAAATGTTAGTGGGGGCCAAAACTGACAAGAGTTATTAAGAGGAAGATGAAAGTGGGATAGGAGAGACAACATTGCCTATGCCATACACACTCATTTTCAACGCCTGTAGACAAAGAGGTTTGCAGGACTGGCCCTGGATGGCCCACTAGAGGCAAAACCAAAAATGCCACCTTTCCCTCCCCCCCTCCACCTCCTTCTTGACTGTGCACCTGTTGTTATGCACCCATCTCCTGTAGCAGGTGCATTCGCACACCACCACCTCCTCCTACGTGCAACAGCTCCATGCCCACTGCACACCCGCTGATGTGTGTCTGCCCTCTGCCTTCCAGTGGTGGCAGTGGGTGTGCAGACTGTGGGTGTGCAGTGGAGGAGGACCAGGCAGTCTTTCCAAGCTATCCAGAGCCTGCCATCCTGAGGCAATTGCCTCACCTTGCCTCTTGGGTGGACTGGCCCTGGAGGTGTGGCAGGTTTAGAAAGTGCTATGAAAACCTGCAACACCTGTATAATACAATGACAGTGGAATGAGTTAGCACACCACAGCAGACCATATGCCTTTATCGTATCACCTTGTTGATTTGTATGTTTCATTGTTTTATAAAATGTATAGTCCAACATTCAATATAAATATTTCAAGGATGGCTTACACTATGGAAGGAAACAGAGAGAATAACATCTGAAAACAGAGATAAACAATGGAGTTGTTGGCGTCTGCCTGCCTTGGGAGACAATGAAAGAGCAGACCCTCAATGGTTAAGTCAAACCACTGGAAAGCTGCAGCACCTGCTGCAGCTGTAGTGACTGAAACAGGGAAAGACATGTTTTATTGTAGGATGTGCGTCATGAGGGAGGAATTGAAGTTGGCTTTCAGCACTTCTGTTAGGATTCCTTCCTGTCCTGGGGCTTTACCACATGCCTGAGACTTGATGGCGTTCTTCAGCTTATCAAGACAGGAAGGGACATCCAGCTCTCCCAAGACCCACAGTCTGGACACTGTTGACTGCTGTGTCAGCGGCCATGTATTCCCATGAGTACAGTTCTTGATAGTGCTCTGCCCATCGCTTCATCTGCTTGCTGCAGTCTGTGGTTGTCTCCCAGAGCAGTTCTCAGCAGTGCAGTTTTCCTGACTATTGGCCCAAAGGCTTTTCTTCATGCCTTTGTACATTTTGCAAGTGTTGCCACTGTCAGCAGTAAGTTGAATGCTTTGACACAGCTTTAGCCAGTAGTGACTGGCACATTGGCTGACGATCTGCTGGGCTTCGCTCCTTGCCTGTCTCAGTGAAGCAAGCATCTTCTTGCAGGACACAAACTTGTACCCTTGCACTTTGCAGCAGTAACTGAATCAATGCCTGTCATCACATCAGGGGTGCCAACTATGGGGGGCTATGGGTGCCTGAGCACCCACAAAATTTTTGTTGTGGGGGCTCATCACCCACACTGCAGGGCCCCCATGCAACTTCCAAGGCCTTCTGAGACCTCAGAATCTGACTTCTGGTGCCGCCGGAAGTCAGGTTCCAAGGCTGGGGGGCGTCATACTTGACATCATGACATCACATCGTAACATGACACCATGATGTCATGCACGCTAGGCACCCATAACCAAGGGCCCAGGTTGGCTCCCGTGCTTCACATGTACTGGATAGACAAGTTCTCTAACTCACCAAGAGTTTGAGACCTATTGGCTACCCTCACCTGGTTTAGCCAGCCAATTGAAGCTATTCCTGGGGTGTGGCCACTATTGTCTTCTGATAGCTTCTAGAAGCCACAGGTGAGAGTTGAGTGCAGGGTGGGGGCAAAAGGTGGATGAAGCACCCCAGACTAAAGCAGAGTAAACAAATGAATAAATCAGTATGAATTTGTGATATTAAAACAAACTTGTCCAAGGGTGAAATACCTGTTGTTGTTGTTTTTTTAAAAAAACATTTGTTACCTGGTGCAGAAAATAAAACACCAAACTGAGCCTCTAGGGAAAAAGCATTGCACAAGTGAGCTGCTACAGCCAGGAAGCCATTTTTCCAATTGCTAAATGCTCATCCCTAACCTTGAAAGTGCCTGGAGGAGAGCCTATGAAGATTAGCTTAGCATGTGGGCAGGCTGATGTTTGAGAAGGCCAGGGCTGGAGAACTGAACTGAGTCAGTAGATTGGGGTTTGATCTCCCTGAGCCACTGTGAGTGAGTAATTTTCCTTTGTTTACACATTTTGAAATCAAACCATATGGGCAAAAGTGACCAGAGATATCAGCAAACCCTACTTTGGGCAGGTAGCAATGTCTTTACCTGCCCCACACATGACATCATATATAATGTCAGGTGTGAAGATCAGGTGGGTATGGCTTTAAACAAACAGCCTTGCAGGCCAAATTCAAATTAGGATCCCTGGTAGTCATGCATTTGTATGCCTCTACAGCTGTTTAAATAAAATAAAAAACCCACTTAGAAATGCAAACTTCAAAGGCAATGTCTTCCAACATGGCCCATGGGCTGGAAAGGTCACTCAGTCCTAGAGTAGACAGATAATAAGGGGGGAATGTTATGTAACTCTTATTCTCCCTTGAATCTTCCGCTAAAATTTGCTGCCTCTAATGCTGTTTCTCTTATTTAAAAAAATCAGAGCAAATGCACAGACAACTGTAGGTCACATGTAGTTTTGAGCTATAATAAAGGCATTGTTTCCATGACAAACATTAATTTCCTTTGTCCCTCAGTTGCCTTCCCTGAGGCAGATTTTTTGTAAATTTACAGAGCCCTATGAAAACCGCAAAACTGCTTCCTGGATATGATAGCACGATGAGCGTCCACTTCAGGCAATGATAACTTTTTCATTCTACCTTCAACTCATTGGGGGGAGGGGAGAGTCTCATGAACTCAAACCTAATAGTAATAATAGTAAGTATAATAACAATAATTTATTATTTATAGCCCGCCCATCTGGCAGGGTTTCCCCAGCCACTCTGGGCAGCTCCCAACAAAATATTAAACAGAATAAAACTTCAGACATTAAAAACTTCCCTAAACAGGGATGCCTTCAGATGTCTTCTAAAAGTCAAGACGCAAGACCCAGTTAGCATGGCCACTTATGTATACATCACCATAAAAGAGAATACAACTTTGCATATTCAAGTACAACTGCAAATTTTGGCAAGCCTACCCAGATGTTCAGAAAGTTTGTAGGAGTTTTAATTTGTTTTAGTCTATTTTATTGCAGTTTTAACCTTCTGTATGCTTTAAATTGTGGTTGTAAATTTTTTTTAGTGTTAATTTTATTGTTTTATCTTGCTTTGAGGTTTTTCTGCAAACAAGCAACATTGTAAATTTCATGAAATAAAAAATTAAATTAAATTTGCAGATACAGATTTGTGTGCCTCAAGGCATATGATAGCTCAGTTGGTACAGCATGAAACTCTTAATCTCAGGGTCTTGGGTCCAAGCCCCATGTTGGGCAAAAGATTCCAGCATTGCTGGGCGATGGACTTGATGACCCTTGGAGTCCCTTCCAACTCTACAATTCTTTGATTCTATGAGGTATAATTTAAACAGAAATACAATCCATAGCAGGGAAGACTTACTGGATCACCCAAGTACCTACTCAGTTTGCTCTTTTTTCTCCAAGTTCTTCATCTTTAAATCAGACTTGGACAGCCCTGCAAACAGAGGACTGTCTTCTGTAAAGTAGGACACACGGCTCCCTAAACCCATATCAGCTCATTTAAGCAAGATTTCCAGCTTTCCTTCCCCCACTCCACTCCCTGCCAGACTTGTGTCTGTTTAACAGCACAAAACTAGGGTTGTAATTAGCTCTCATCAGAAATTAAGGCAATATCCCTGCATCCATTTCCCATCCAGTGGACAAAATGCCTCAGTGTAATCTGCCATTGTTTTAGAGAGGCTCAGAGCACAACTGACATATTTTCCTGATTAGGCAAGAATGAAAATCTCATTGGGTTCCCAGCAAAATAGAATTCCTCTCCCACCAAACTGAGATAAAGATCTTGAAGCTTCAACTTCAGAAGATGCATAGTCTTTTTCAATCCCTCCTTCCTAGTCTCTAAGTGAAACAAGCCTACGATTTGCTCACCACGCTTTCTTAAAAGCATTAGCTAGTTATCTTTTGATTGATGAGATGGGCCACAATCCAGAGGGCTATGCAAGTAGTTCTGTCTTGCCCAAGGGTTTTTTGGAATTATATTTCTCAGACAGCAGCCTGCCCTCCCCACTCCAGTTCTTCATCATACAAACCACGTAGCAAGCAACATCTAAAATAATGGAAAATTTCAAAAGTCACTTGCAATTAGAGTTGCCAGGTCAGGAGCATCCCAGGACCTGAGATTTCGGGGCCTAAACCTGAGACCTAGAGGAGGCCCATAGCGATGTGATAGGGTGATCCCCAGTGAACATCACAGGGTGGGTCTTGGAGATGGAGGTTAATTGGAAGCAGACCTTGCCCTGCCAGTGTCTATGCTATTATCTGCAGCCAACTCCTGCCAGGCTGTAGCTCACAAGATGCCTTTCCTCCCAAAGAGCTCCAGCTGGTTTATGTTTTATTTCCACCTCTCCCATTTTACCCTCACACTGCAACCCAGTGAGGTAGGTTAGGCTGAGAGGCTGTGAATGGCCGAAGCTCATTCTGTGAGTTTCACAGCTGAGTAGATATTTGAAGCTGGGTCTCCCTAGTTCTAGGCAAACACTCACTTCACCACACTGGCTCTCAATTATGCATCACTTACAGTAGTCATTTCAGTAAGTGAATTAATGCTCAAGGTATTCATTCTTAAAATGAAACTAAATGGTATAGGATGTTCTTTCTTTATTATCCCTACAAAGGCAGTTGGGAACATAAATTGTTTCTTGTTAAATTTCCCTGAGTAATTTGCATTTAAGGATTAGCAGATAAGATCTCTCATTTTGACACCCCTTTAACGAGCGGATATTCAACTTTTTACTCCCAGCATTTTCTTTCCTTTCTTCTTTTTTATTATTATTAAAGATTTTCTTGCAGATGGTGTCATCTTACAGTAAAATAGCCTGATTTTACACACACACACACACACACACACACACACACACACACCTTTCAATCTGCTCCTGGGTGCATTTTTTGGGGGTGGGTTCTGTGGATTAGAATGGCTGTTATGAATTTGACAATGGTTCCTGAAATTCCCCCGTGGAGAGGGTTCACTGTCGAGGATATGATGGTCAAATGTTTCACATATTGCAATCAACCCATTTGTATTTCGTTTGAGAGAAATTCCAAAAGAAATCTGTCAGCTAAGAAAAGAAGTTGAAGTAGCCTGGAGCTTGTGGCACATGTTGAGCCAATTATGATGATCCACTCATATCCTTCAGTCTCTCTCTCCCCCCCCCCCCGCCCCACCATCCCCCCAAAAATCAATTTTCATTTTAGCTCAGGGGACTTCCCTCCCTCCACCCACCCACTCCCTCTTTTTGGTAATGTAGAGGAACATCTGTAAGTGTATTTCATATGCTTTGTCTCAGGAAATTTATTTGCCTTTTGCTTTATTCCCCCTCCCCCAAGAATATTGAACTCTGTACAGATTTTTTTAAAATTATTATTATTATTATTATTATTATTTATTGCAAGTATTATTTTTGTCTGTGGTGTATGCAGCTCAGTGGTTCATAGTTAACAGAATCTAAGGCTGCATCAAGACAGCACTTTATTCTGCTTTCCTAACATTTTGCTACCTGATTTTTTTATTTTATTTTATGAGATCTTTCACATGATGTAGAAGCCTCTTCTGGAAATCTAGAGGAATCAAGCAGAAGTTTAGCACTCATTTCTGTGTTGGTTTGTTCTGGGGGCAAAATCTGTTTGCAACCCATTTCATCAAGACAATCATGGGATGAAATTGGGGGTAATATGCTGGCATACAGTTTTCCCTCCCTGTTTTTATGGATGGATAATGGAGGGGGGGGGGCAAGAAGTGCATAAGCACATGGGGGAGGGACCTGTCCAAGGATGTCTGCTGTGTCACACTGCCACGAATGAAATGTACCCTGAAATGGCAGTATATCGATCAAAAAGCCACAGTTCCATAACATAACAGGTAATGTAGTCTAAAAGGAATGTTAGAAACTGGGACTGAAGCACTAGCTTTACAACCAGGAAAATGAAGACAATAATTCAGTACCTAACTATACTCTAAATCAGGGATGGCCAACTCCCAAGAGACTGCGATCTACTCAGGGAGTTAAAAACTGGCAGTGATCTACCTCCTTTCTGGGGGTTCAGATCAAAGTTGTTGAGTTTTTTCAGGGAGGAGGGAAAATGTTGAGCTTTTTTAAGGGGAGCCACAGTTGTTCAGCTTCTTTGGGAGGAGCCAATGATCTACCAGTGATCTACCGCAGACGTCCAGTGATCTACTGGTAGATCACGATCTACCTGTTGGACATGCCTGCTCTAAATCATCATGCTAACATAACACAAGAACATGAGAAGACCCTTCTGGATCTGGTGAATGGCCCGTCTAGTCCAGCAATCTTTTCTCAAAGTGGCCAACCAGACGCCTGTGGGAAACCAGTGAGCTAGACATGAGCACGAGAGCATGCTCCCCTCCCATGCTTTCCAGCAACTGGCATTTGGAAGCATTGCTGCCTCTGACTGTGGAGGTAGAGGATAACCATTATGGCTGTTTGCATGCATGTTCAGCTGAACTTCTGCAGCCTGAAAAGGAAAGGGATATTCCACTGAGCTGACGGAAGAGGCTGACAGTAGTGACAGCTACCAACTTGTATGGCTTTAAAAGAGGATTAGGCAAGTGAATGTAGGATAAGATTAGCATAGGCTCCAAACCACAATGGCTATGTTGTAGCTCCACAGTCAGAGCAGTTTGCAGTTGCAGGAAATTGTAAGTGTGTCGAATGCTGTTGTATTCTAGTCCTGCTTGTGGATTTCCCATAGGCAACTGGCTGGGCACTGGGAGAACAGGATGCTGGACTAGATGGGCCATTGGCCTGATCCACCAGCCTCCTATGCTCTTAAGTGTCTAGAAGCAAAGTCTGCTACATAGAAAATGCCACCGCTGACTGTTGTGGTTTGGGTTGTGAATGAAATTTGCATGCACAATCCAAACCTCCTAGTGGTAGCCCAGCTGGAACTCAGAACAAGGATGGTTGTAGGTTAGAGATGAGCAAGCTGTGTTCAAATGTTCTTGGACTCCACAGCTAACATGTGTGACAGCTAGCATGAAAAATGGCCAAGGGTAGGGAGCTACCCTTTGATGGTAGAAATTGAGGAGGAATTAAATAAACTCTTAATGAGGGCGAAAGAGGAGAGATTAAAATATGATCTGAAGCTCAGATCAAAACTAAAACCATGGCCACTGGTCCCATCACCTCCTGGCAAACAGAAGGGGAAGAAATGGAGGCAGTGAGAGATTTTACTTTCTTGGGCTCCATGATCACTGCAGATGGTAACAGCAGTCACAAAATTAAAAGACGCCTGCTTCTTGGGAGAAAAGCGATGACAAACGTAGACAGCATCTTAAAAAGCAGAGACATCACCTTGCTGACAAAGGTCCGTATAGTTAAAGCTATGGTTTTCCCAGTAGTGATGTATGGAAGTGAGAGCTGGACCATAAAGAAGGCTGATCGCTGAAGAATTGATGCTTTTGAATTATGGTGCTGGAGGAGACTCTTGAGAGTCTCATGGACTGCAAGAAGATCAAATCTATCCATTCTTAATGAAATCAGCCCTGAGTGCTCATTGGAAGGACAGATCATGAAGCTGAGGCTGATACTTTGGCCACCTCACGAGAAGACTCCCTGGAAAAGACCCTGATGTCGGGAAAGATTGAGGGCACCAGGAGAAGGTGACAACAGAGGACGAGATGGCTGGACAGTGTTCTCGAAGCTACTTACATGAGTTTGACCAAACTGCAGAAGGCAGTGGAAGACAGGAGTGCCTGGCATGCTTTGGTCCATGGGGTCATGAAGAGCTGGACACAACTAAACAACAAAACAACAACAAGAAGGGAGCTATAGTACAACAATGTATGGAGGACCACAGGTTTTTTATCCTTATCCTTGGGTATTAACTGAAAGCATAGTTGGAGAAACACCTGGTAGGACACAACCCCCCAAACCAGAAGTTCAGTGTGTTGTACCCACTTTTGCTCACCACTGTCATGTGTCTCTCAGGAGTTTGCCCAGAAAAAGGGGCTGAAAAAGATTTCCCACCCCTGTATTAAGTAAACTATACCACGAAATATCACAGAGATTGACAGCTAGGAGATAAAGCTTGCCCACATTCAGCAGGGATCATGGGAAAGTTCCATCCACATGTTCAAAATGAGCATTCTGAGGCACAACCCTATATATGCCTACTCAGAAATAAGTCCCATTGAGTTCAATCAGACCTATACGTCCAGGTGACTAACTATAAGATTGCAGTCTCAAAGTTTCAGGGACATCACACACGGGCTCTAATCCCATCAATTTTATTTGACTCCAGGTTTCTCTTCAGTGATTGTGATGTAAATTATGAGATGCTGAAGGTGAAAGTTGTAAATTATCAAGCACTGTCAACTTCAATATCCTCCACCTCATGCATACGTGATTTGGCACCAATCTGCTTGTCAGTCATCCTTGCAGAGTGTTAATATCCTATATTATCCAAATGTGGCCAGCCACTCTTAAACCTGATTTCTGAAATGCAGAAGGGCAATGGATTAAGTAGATTTATCAGACCGTCCATCTTAGTGTTGGAACCAAAGGATTGGATACAGACAGAAATTAGTTAAGCTTTATTCCTATTGAAATTAAAGTGGCAACTTAGTCATAATTAGCTTATGTCCCATTGGTTTCAATGGGAATAAAGGAGTGAGGAACCTGCAGCCCTCCAGGTGTTGTTGAAGTACAGCTCCCACCACCCCTCATCACTGCTTGTTGGAATTGATGGGAGTTATTATCTGGAGAGCCGCAGGTCCCCCATTGCTGTATTCAAGCACAACTATTAATCCAACCCATGGAATTTTAGAGTTGGAGGGGATTTGGGAGTTCATTTAGTCCGCATGACCCCTGCTCAGTGCCAGAATCTTGAAATTACAGTATCCCTGACAGTGGGTCATTTAACCTTCAAAGGAGGGCCCATCTTACAGTCTTACGGTTAGGAAGTGGATTCTAATATTTAGTTAAATATGTGTTGATTTAACAAGTTTCCATTACCAGCTAAAATTATTATTGTACTTATTCACTATAATTTGTACTGTGAAGATTCTGCAAAAACAAATAAAGACCGAGAACAGGGGTAGGCACCATGGGGTCCTCCAGGTTATGTTGAACCTTCCATCAACCCCAGCTAGATATGACCAATTGTCAAATATAATGGAATGTGTAATCCAACAACCTCTAGAAGGCATCATGTTAACTACTGTATTTTTCGCTCCATTGGATGCAGTTTTTCCCCTCCAAAAATTGAGGGGAAATGTGTGTGCGTCCTATGGAGCGAATGCAGGCTTATGCCATAGCCGCGCGCAACCCCGCTGGCAGGGAGAGGCTGCACGGGGCTATAGCTTCTTTAGCCCTGCGCAGCCTCTCCCATCAGGGAGGGATTGCGCGGGGCTAAAGAGGAAGCCAAAGCAGCCAGCGGAATCCATCTGGCAGGGAGAGGTTGTGCGCAGCCTGTACGCTGCTCTTTGGGGCTGGGAATTTTTTTATTATTATTATTGATTTCCCCGTCTAAAAACTAGGTGCACCCTATGGTCCGGTGCGCCCTATGGTGCGAAAAATACGGTATTTGTGATGTAGAAGGTTTGCAGTACATAATAAGAGCCCTGCTGGATCAAACCATTGGCCCATCTACTCTAGCTTTGTTGTAGATTACTCCCTCTTCACAATAAGATCCCAAGATAGTGATGGAGAAAAATACTGTTTTTCAACGTAATGTCCCAACTGTGGCTGAATTCACACTGCACTTTATTTAATTTTCCTGATGTTTCCCTAACTGTTATTTTCTGCATCATATATTAGCTTTCATATGACATAGAACCCATTTCTGGAAAACTTTGAGTTTAGCTCTTATTTTTTACTTCTGTGTTATTTGATCCCAGAAAAAAAAAATTCTGCGGCCCTCTCAACCACAAAAATGGCAGGAGCAATTTCCCTACCTTTTCCCACAAGTTCATGCCACAGCTACTCATGTAGCAAGTCTGAGGAAGCATACCAGCATGTACTGTGCTTCCTGCCCATTTCAAAGCTTGTGCCTTTTGGCGGCGGGGGGGGGGGGGGAGTGACGAGAAAGTGTGCCAGTGTTTCAGCTTTGTATACCTGAAGGAGCATCGCCACCTCCATCATTCATCTTGGACTCTTAGATCCAGTTCCAAGGGCCTTCTGAGGATTCCCTTATTGCGAGAAGTGAGGTTACAGAGAACCAGGCCCAGGGCCTTCTTGCTAGATGCACCTGCCCTGTGGAACACCCTCCCAGCAGATGTCAAGGCAATAAACACTATCTGACTTTTAGAAAGCATCTGAAGCCAACCCTGTTTAGAGAAGTTTGATATTTCACTGTGGTTTTATAATTTGTTGGATGCCGCCCAGAGTGGCTAGGGCAACAGTCAAATGAACATATAAATAATAAATTGTTGTTGTTGTTGTTGTTGTTGTTGTTAGTAGTAGTAGTAGTAGTTGTCGTAATGCCAAAAATGTAAAGCCTAGAAGAATGGCAGAATGCAGAGGGAGAGAGAGAACAAGCAAGAATGACATGTGTGAATGGGTTTTTATCCTACCACAGGTGTTAATTTTCTTATCAGGATGTGTGAGTTATCATCAACACCGTGAATGGGCACTGTAATTATTTCACTACTTGTGGTGGCCTATCGCTACAAGCAATAAATATTTATCATCTTGTTAAGTATTTTACATATATTTAAGCTTTAAAGAAGGGTAAGGGAACTTGAGTCCCTAGCCCTAATTTCTCCAGGGGGGTTCATCTTAATTTAATGGGTGGGGAAACCAATATAATGCAAGCAGGATAAGAATGAAGAGCAGCACAACCCAATCAATCAATACGAAGAGCCTTTTAGTTCAGAGAAGAGACAAGGGTAGACATTATTTTGTTGTTGTTGTTGTTGTTGTTTAGTCGTTTAGTCGTGTCCGACTCTTCGTGACCCCCTGGACCAGAGCACGCCAGGCACTCCTGTCTTCCACTGCCTCCCGCAGTTTGGTCAAACTCATGCTGGTAGCTTTGAGAACACTGTCCAACCATCTCGTCCTTTGTCGTTCCCTTCTCCTTGTGCCCCCCATCTTTCCCAACATCAGGGTCTTTTCCAGGGAGTCTTCTCTTCTCATGAGGTGGCCAAAGTATTGAAGCCTCAGCTTCAGGATCTGTCCTTCCAGGGAGCACTCAGGGCTGATTTCCTTAAGAATGGATAGGTTTGATCTTCTTGCAGTCCATGGGACTAGACATTATAAAGGTGTGGAAAAAAGGTGTGGAGAAAGTGAAAAGAGGAAACTTTTCGTCTCTTTGCCATAATTCGATACTCAGGAGTATTTGATGAAGCTGAATGTTAGAAGGTTCAGGGCAGACAAGATAGAAGAACTTTTTCATGCAGTGTGTAATTAAACCATCAAATTTACTCGCACAAGATGTTGTGATGGCCACCAACTTGGATGGCTTTAAAAGAGAATTAGACAAATTCAGGGAGAATGAGGCTATCAATGGCTACCAGACCTGATGGCTATGTGCTACCTCCACCGTCAGAGAAAATATGACTGAATACCAGTTTGCTGGGAATCATAAGTGAGGGCAAGTGCTGCTGAACTCATATCTTTCTTCTGGCCTTCCCATTTGCATCTGGATGGTGATTGTGAGAATAGAATGGACTCGATGGGCTTTTGGCCTGATCCAGCAGGGCTCATCTTACTTTCCTACATAAATCCCTTTACTGGCAATTCCTTGCGGAAAAAGAATGTAAAAAATAAAGAAATCACAATTTTGTGCTCATATTATTGTTTATTGCTCTGATATTGTCATGATACAAAAAAAATTATATTATTCAAAACAACGACAGGGGATTGTCCTCTTCAAGACAAATGAATATCCTACAGCTAATAGACTTGGAGAATCATAGAATCATAAAACTGGAGAGTTGGAAGGGACCCAGAGGGTCACCCAGTCCAACCTCCTGAAATGCAGAAATCTCAGCTAAAATAACCATGACAGATGGCCATCCAACCTTTGCTTGAAAACCTCCAAGGCCCACAGCTTCTCGAGGGAGACAGTTCCACTGTCAGAAAGTTATTCCTTATGTTTATTAATAGGCAGCAACAGCAAGAAAGAGGAAAAGCAACAGAGGCAAGGGGCTTGGGAGGTCACTAGGAGCCCCCTTCTTTGATATAGGAGCCTTTGCAGGTGCCTGATAATGCCAGCCATTGATGCGAGCCCTCAGAAAAAGGTTCCCTTGCACAGCAATGAGTGTTCTTGTACTCTCAGGACTTTGTTGACTTTTGTTCTTGTTAAATCTTGAAAGAGGGAACTGCATAGTGAAAACCCAACGAGTATGGTGTTTCTGGTCCTGAAAAATAATTATAATAATCATAACACCAATGATGATAATCAAAGTTAAAGTCCCCAGTTTGAGACTTTATATTCAATCTGCTACATAATGACCATGTTATAGGTGGTTATCTACAAAGAGGGGGTGGGGGTGGGAAGTGATTTGAAAAAAATAAAAATAAAAAAAAGCTTTGTATATTTTGTTTGGGAAAATGTTGCTGTAGCAACAAAACAATTTCTGAGATGATCCGCAGCAATGTGAAAGATACAGGTAAGGAAGAGTTACCTCAGACTTTAATAACATGGAGGCTTTCTTTGCAGTACCGAACAAAATGCATGATTTTATTTTTTCCCCATTTTATGATTCCCCCCCCCCCCAAATGTTTCCTTAAATCAGCTTTGTCAACAATGCTTGGTAGTTTTCCAATCTCTGGGGGGGGGGGGGAATTGTACTCATTTCAAGAGAAACAGAAGACATACAGTGTAATTAACAAACACACAGCCACAAGTGAAAATACACACTCCCCTTTGATTGATGGCTGGAGGTAGACTAAATTTGGGTGTTGACAATTCACAAATGACTCTGTTAAGACCTGTGCACAAAAAAATGTGAGTGATTGTAGTAAATGAACAGCCATTAATCACGAGCTACTGCCTGGCCTCCTATAGCAGCGTACGGCAGCTTTTAATGTATGTTTCCCTAATTGGAAGTTACGGTGGTGGTGCCGAATCCCTGATGAATAACAACTTCTGTTGTGCCAAGCTGCACAGTGGAAGCTTTCTTGCATTTTACTTTGGAAGATCAGCTGAAAAGTTGGAAAAATTTATGATCCCCACCATTTATCCTCCTAAGCTATAAAAATATGCCAGCAGAGAGCCCCGGAAAGGTTTAACGCATTGACAAAGCACTAATTTCATTCTTCATTATCCCCCCAAATCTACATTTAAAGCTGGGCCCTCTGAACTACGGAGGGCTGTTGTTTAATGCATATCTGTATGTAGATCCTTGACAGAATCCATTTTTCTTGCCTCTCTGGTGGCTCATATAGAAAGATTTATGCCCATTATGCATAAATTCTTTGTCTCATAATATTGCTCCAGCATAATCAGCAGAAAATCTGAGAAAAGGCACCCACTACAGCCACAAAATAATACCCAAGAAGCCTAGATCTAGGCCACCTTTGGTAGCTTTCTAGGCATGCATATATATATATATATATATATATATATATATATATATATATATATATATATGCTTTCGTAGATTTTCACGGGTACAGGAATGCAGGTTTTGGTGTCCTCGGGTGTCTTCCCGTGTAAAAGTTGGGGTGTCTAGGCGACGTTTCGACGAGGTCTCACTCGTCATCTTCAGGCTGGTGCTTTCGGCTTCTTGTTACTGGAACAGAGCAGGATCTCAGTGTTTGAGTTCCTATAAATACTGTTGAGGAGGTGTGGTGTATAGCCTCCAATGTTCTGGGCAGAGAGGAAGTTCCCAGGCTAGTGTGCCTTTTCTTCTTTTGTTCCTTAATTGCTTGAGGGATATCTTGAGTGATTTCTTGAGTGATATCCTGAGTACCACTTAGGTGGGTCATTAGGTGTGGATTAGTTGCTAAAGCCTTTGTGTCTTGACCTCTTGAACTTTGTGCAGAGTTTTTCTGAGAAGATGGCTGTACTGCACTTAGTTGTGCTCTGGCTTGGCTTCGTGTATAGGGGCGAGCTGTGGTTTTGTGGCCTGTGCCAGCCAGATCTGTGTAGGGATTGTTGGAAAAGAGAGGAAGTTTTTTCTTCTTTTTTGACGGCATTCTTGTGTTCTGCGATACGTGCATTTATTCGTCTGTTTGTTTGTCCAATGTACGTGGCTGGGCAGACTTTGCAGGGTATTTCTCTCTTTTCCAACACATGAAAGAAACAGGACACGAAATTAATTTTGCAGATTCCAAATTGCTCTCTAACATGGAACATCACCACAAGAGAATAATCATGGAAGCCATCGAGATAGAGAAACACCCTCACAACATGAACAAGCGTGACGACACATCCCGCTTGCCAGACATCTGGAAATTAGCCCTCCCCACAAAAACTGACACCAGATCCAGAGGCACACAGAACGCCATCACCAATCAACCACACCAAACCCAAACCCAGACCCTCTCCACAGATAAATTACAGATACCATCCAGTAGCCAAACCATGGTGGCACCTCCGGATGCTGCACCCCCCTGCAATCCCTACACAGATCTGGCTGGCACAGGCCACAAAACCACAGCTCGCCCCTATACACGAAGCCAAGCCAGAGCACAACTAAGTGCAGTACAGCCATCTTCTCAGAAAAACTCTGCACAAAGTTCAAGAGGTCAAGACACAAAGGCTTTAGCAACTAATCCACACCTAATGACCCACCTAAGTGGTACTCAGGATATCACTCAAGAAATCACTCAAGATATCCCTCAAGCAATTAAGGAACAAAAGAAGAAAAGGCACACTAGCCTGGGAACTTCCTCTCTGCCCAGAACATTGGAGGCTATACACCACACCTCCTCAACAGTATTTATAGGAACTCAAACACTGAGATCCTGCTCTGTTCCAGTAACAAGAAGCCGAAAGCACCAGCCTGAAGATGACGAGTGAGACCTCGTCGAAACGTCGCCTAGACACCCCAACTTTTACACGGGAAGACACCCGAGGACACCAAAACCTGCATATATATATATATATATATATATATATATATATATATATATAATCTCCCAATCCAGACCTTAGTCTCTGCAATGTCACCATCAGAGAACAACACGTAATGAAAACATAATGCTACTGTCTATTAACACCATATTTTTTATCACATTAAATTAGGATTTATGTATAGTTTACAGAAGCTATAGGTTTTAAATTTTAAACTCTTAATGATACACTATTCTTTTCCTAATGTAGCTCTCTTCCTCTCCCTTGAGACATTTTAGAACCACCTTCCACAACTTGGTTCCATCCAGATGTTGCTGAACTACAGCGCCCTTCACTCTGACCACTGGTCATGCTGACTGGGGCTGATTGGAGGTGGACTCAAGCACCATCTGGAAGGAATTAGGATGAGGAATCTGTTTTAGAATTAACCCAAGATTCAAGATGTACAAATTCTAAATGGGCATGGAACATTTGAACTAGACCAATCCAAAATGGATCCAAATTGGCCTCTGGCCCCTGTAGTTGTATTTCTTGGGAGCCATTTTCACTAAATATCACTTTGTACAGCTTTGCTGGAGGAAAGGAAGATGGACAATGAGAGACGCTATGGGGACTAAGACTCTGGACACAGTTTAAGATCCTCACTGTAGCATACCAGGATACTGGTAAGAACAGTTCACAGCAAGAACAGTTTGACAACAAAACCAATTGCCTAGAAGGGTGGACAAGCTCTCTGCCACTTGAGGTCTCAAGTTTTATAGTCATCCTTTGGGAATGCTCTCAGTCTCTATTTCTTCCATCACAGGCAGCTATGGGCAGCCTGCAGGATCCCTGTTATTTTGACTTCAACATTCAACTTCCTCTCTCTGGGGGACAAGGCTGGGGACCTGGAGGAAAGCGTCAGAGGGTGAACGTGAATTGCTTTCAGAGTCAATCTTGGAAGTCTCCACTGCTCCAGAAGCTCTGCCAGCCTGCGGTTGCACTGCCACCCTCCAACTTCAGTGCGGAAGCTGCAGTGGAACCTGTAGCTTCTCTGGTTGAAAAAACCAAAGCTGGTGAAATAGGCAAGGCCCTTTGAAACAAGAGGATTTCCCTTTTAACATGTGATGGGAAAAGTTGAGCCCTCCAGATATTGTAGGACGACAACTCTCCATCAATTCCACCCTACACGGTCAATTGCCAGTACAACAACACCTGGAGGACAACAGCTTCCCCATAACTGTTTTAGCACAAGAGGCTTTGAGAGATGAAGCTAACCATTCAGACTGAGCTGCTGCCCAGATTAAGCTCAGCCTGGGATTACCAGTTGCTAAAGCTATTTCTGAAACTTGCTACAGGTCCACGTGGAGTTGTGGAGTTTGAACTTTTGCTTTTGTTTGCTTTAACTTGGATCTGCTCTAATTGGCTGCGCTCTGCATGACCCTGCTTTGCATCACTTCAATAGACTTGCTATTACCCCCCCACCCCAGATTTGGAACATAACCGTTTGCTGGGATCATCACTTGGAGCAGAACAGCTCCCTTCCATGGAACGTGTAGAATTTATACTTCTGGTCCTGAATCAGAGACACTTGCAATTCATTAATAAACGGAAGCTACAATACCATGTTAGTTTTCACAGTTGTTGCTTAATTGGCCTCCACCCTGACCTCCCAATTAGCCAGAAGTCTTGCATAATTATTATTTTTTGACTGGGAAAATTAAGGCTGTAGAGAAAGGGTAGGTAATCAGATTTCTCAAATCCCTCATGTGACAAATTTAACAGGTGGGTGGGACTGCCCACCTGTCAGTCACTTGATGCCCCATTCATCATTTTTCAGAGGAGCTCCCAATTCTCCAGAGAGAGTTTTGTTTTGTTTTGTTTGGTGGGAGGGGGAGCTGTAGGTGGCTGCAAGGATAATATGGAAAACATTTCTTCCATGAATTTCTTCAAGCTAATTTACCTTAGGAACTAAGAGTTAAGCCGCAATCCCACATACACTTACCTGGAATAACCAATTCAACTGAGTAGTCATACTTCTGAGTAGACATGCATAGGATTGAACTTTTAGTTTGTAAAATGCCACAATATTATTATTATTTTGTGTTGTTGTTTTTAAATGGGGGCTGTTAATTTTTTTTAAGAACAATCCTGTCTATTATCTTGTTCAATATTAAGGCAAACTGTAATAAGAAAAACCCTATGGTACTCAAAGAACCATGCTAGTGAACAGGCTTAGTTTTGTGCTTGTGGAAAAGGGTCTTCTTCTTCTTCTTCCACTTCTTCTTCTTCTTTCTTTATAAAAAGGTCAGAAATTCTATAAGAAAAATTACATGGAAGATTAGCCTGCACTGTCACTTTCTTCAGATGCTTCTCATTTCTTGGTTATGGCTATATTTTGCAAATTTCCCTTCCAGAAATCACATTTCTTTCCAATCAGATTGGCTGCCCTGGGGTTATTGACCTTTTACTTTGCCCATCTGGGAAACAAATGAAGCAGGAAGGCTAGCAAAATGAGATACTAATCAGAGGTGCTGTTTGTTTTGGGGGGGTGCTCGACTTCCAACTTATATTTCTCCCTAGAGGCACAGTCAGCAATACAGTGGATAGTTCAACAATAAGGGAAACCAGCAGTTTGGCTAAATTCTCCCTCCCTCCCTCCCTCCCTCCCTCCTTCTCTCTCAATTCCTCTGTTTTGGTGTCATCTTGTTGGCAGGAAAAGCTGGTGCAAAAATCATAAAAGTGTAGAGTTGGAAGGGACCCTGAGGGCCACTTAGTCCAACCCCCTGCAATGCAAGCATTTCAACTACAGCATTCATGGCAGATGGCCATCCAACCTCTACTTAAAAACTCCTGATGAAGGAGAGTCCACAACCTCCTGAGGGTGACAGCTCTTACTATCAGAAGGTTCTTCCACATGGTAAAATGTTCCTTCTTGTAACCTGAAGCCATTGGTTCAGGCCCCACCCTGTGCAGCAGGGTAAAAACAAGCTTGCTCCCTCTTCCATTTGACAGCCCTTGGGATATTTGAAGATGGCTACCATAACTCCTCTCAGTCTCCTCTAATACAGGCTAAACATTATAGACCCTTACATGTCCTTCCACACAGTCCCCTCTCTGTTGGATGTCCCACCCCGGACATCCACCCACTCCTTCAGATCCCCCCCTTGCCTTGCTCACTTATCTTTGAGGAATGCAGGGCTCTATCACCTACCCTAGGGTGACCTCAGAAGAGGGTGGCCAGGATGATGGTTAGTCAGAAGACCAAGTCCTATGAGTACTGGATGTTGCTCTACTAGGGCAAACGAGACACTGTCCCACCAACCTCATTCTGCCCCCACCTGCTAGTCTTCTTACTTACAACCGGTCTTGTGTGAGGATCTGCCTGCCATTGGCTCAGGCGACATGTGCTGTTGGCCTCACTGTCTTCCACACCACCATTCTCAATGGGCACCAGGCACTACTAACTAGGAGGAATGGTTGAAAGAGCTGGCTTTGTTTAGTATGGACTGGGACAGACTTTAGGAATATGGTGCCCTGTGCAAGGACAAAAATTATTGCCCTAAATATTTATTTGACACCCTCCTGCCTCCCGCCTTCCATTTTGTGCATGCTTTCAAGTGCACTATGTCATAGTTGCGGCAACTAAATTGACCATCTGACTGGGGCTTAACTTTGAGTAGTACCCATATAAATATAGGTTGTTATTTTGCTCCCCATAGGCTCGGTGCTTTGTGTGGGGGAACTGCCAGTATTGCCCTGAATCTAGTGCTGAGTATGGAGACCATGATAGCAGCCCTCAAATGTCTGAAGAGCTGTCATCAAGAAGATGATCCCAAGAGTCCAGGGAATTGTAGTTTACTAATAACAGAGCTGCAATCCTCAGCACCTTAACAAACTATAATTCCCAGGAATCCTAGGTTGGTGGAATGCGCCTTAAATGTATGGTGTGTACACAGCAAAACTGCCTTTAGAGGTGGAGGGCTTTCCTTTGTCAGAGGTATCTAAACAGAGACTGTACAGCTATTGCTTAGGAAAACTGTAATTGCAGATTCTTCCATTGAGCAGATATTAAGACTAGATGACCCCATAAGTTCTCTTCCAGCTCTAAAACCCTGACCAGCAGGCTCTGCCTCTTGAGTTGCAGGCTTTGAGATCCTAGATCCCAATCCTGTCCATTCAGCTTCTCATCTAGCTGAATACATAAAAGCAGGAGTGGGCCTACCCATTAGGAAACTCATTAGGGTGGTATTTCAGGTAACAGATGCAGAAGGGGGGCAGGAAGTGATGGCAAGTTGTTGGAGGTACAGAGCTTCATTTACTACACACAGCTTGCCTTGCACCTCCTAAGCTGGCCCTCAGACAAGGATGCTGTCCTGTTGTCAGTGTTGAAATAGGAAATAACGAGTTGGCTCCATCGTGTCCTTTTTCTCAGGCAGCACAATCCCTTGGGTTGGCCCTGCATGTTAGATTCTGAATTGGGACATCTTAGTGGGCTGGGACCAGTCCTTCTGACTCAGTCACTCACTTCATTAACCTGTGCAATAGAGAACATCATGATTTGACTCACATGGGTATCTTTCTACTTTCACCTGAAAAGCTTTGAACATTCCAAAACAAGGTATTAAAAACTCCTTTGAAGGATGGGATGATGATAATAATAAGCCTTAATAGCACATACCATTAAAAACAGAAGATTGTAGCCAGTGAAGTAATAAGAGCCAGGGGAGGGGGAAATCAGACCAAAGTCATCCATATATCAAAGACACTTTAACCTGTCCTTAACTCACTGAGCTAGATAGTCCAGTTGTAGGAGGGGGGGGAGAGGGGTTTTCTGATTTTTGTTGTATTACAATTGTAATTGCTCTAGTTATCTCCCGCTTGGACTACTGCAACGCGCTCTACGTGGGGCTACCTTTGAAGGTGACCCGGAAACTGCAATTAATCCAGAATGCGGCTGCTAGACTGGTGACTGGGAGTGGCCGCCGGGACCACATAACACCGGTCCTGAGAGATCTGCATTGGCTCCCAGTACGTTTCCGAGCACAATTCAAAGTGTTGGTGCTGACCTTTAAAGCCCTAAACGGCCTCGGTCCAGTATATCTGAAGGAGCGTCTCCACCCCCATCGTTCAGCCCGGACACTGAGATCCAGCGCCGAGGGCCTTCTGGCGGTTCCCTCACTGCGAGAAGTAAGGTTACAGGGAACCAGGCAGAGGGCCTTCTCGGTAGTGGCTCCTGCCCTGTGGAACGCCCTCCCAGCAGATGTCAAAGCAATAAACAACTATTTTACTTTTAAAAGTCATCTGAAGGCAGCCCTCTTTAGGGAAGTTTTTAATGTTTGATGCTGTACTGTTTTTAATATTCAGTTGGAAGCCGCCCAGAGTGGCTGGGGAAACCCAGCCAGATGGGCGGGGTATAAATAATAAATTATTATTATTATTATTATTATAAAGTTCCAGGACTTTGTGTGTATATATTACAGTTAATGCTTGTACGAGTAAGAGGCCGCTGCTTGAAGTTTTATTCTGTTTTCAATGTTCTGTTGAAAGCCGCCCAGAGTGGCTGGGGAAACCCAGCCAGATGGGAGGGGTAGAAATAATAAATTATTATTATTATTATTGCAAGAATGTAGAAATTGGCAAGAAGATACCTATGTGGTGCTGTGTTTTTTTAAGGTCTGAAGGCTGATTCAATAAATTGATGATGGTTACAAAAATATATTTGAGCACACAGGAAGCATGATGTTAATTACTTGAACTTAAAAAACAAAAACTTGCTCGGTATTCCAATGTCATCACTTGGTTTGCTTGGATAAATAGTTGGAGAATCAGTGGGACAAATGGATGAGATTGGTAATCAAATCATGCTTCAACACTGGTGATGAAAAAGCATCTTAATGCCATACCTGAAGGCAGCAGACAAACTTAAGTGGCACAGACTATGGTTACAAGTTACCACCAGAGGTGGATTTAGGGGAGAGCAACTAGTTCGGTTGCACTGGGTGCAGAGCCTCAGGGGCACCACAGGGAGTGCCACAACTATGATGTACAGTTGATAAATACCTCGGGATAAATACGCTTCAGGTTGAGTGCTTTCGGGTTGTACTCAGCGGTTGTACGCGCTCCGGGTTTCACCACTCGCGCATGTGCAGACAGTCAAAATGACATCGCACACATGCGCAGAAGTGGCGAGACATGACCCGTGCACGCGCAGACGCGCTGTCACATCTTACGTTCTGTTCGGGATGCGAACGGGCTCCGGAACAGATCCCGTTCGCATCCCAAAGTACCACTGTAGAATAGATGGCGAGAGGCTGGGGGGGGGGGAGTAAAATTTTGGCATCACACAGGGTACCACTGAAATTATAGACCCTGGCACTGTTACTACCACCACCCAACATACACATAGTAACTGTCACCTGCAGTGTACCTTCATGACATATCTTTAGTCACCAGGCAAAAACATTTATCTTTTTTTTTAAAAAAAAATATTTTTTATTGCGTTTCTTTTCATAATTTTGTGCATTCCAAACAGTACAGAGTAAATCAAATACAAGAAACAATTTTTTGATTTTTTTTAACAAAAGAAAAAGAAAAAAAAACCATTGTACTTCCCCACACCTTCCAAATCTGCATTCTTTGTAATATCAATGTCAGCAATTTGTTACCTTATTTCAAACCTTGTAACAACTTTCAATTATTATGTATCCGTATTCAATATAGGCAAAAACATTTATCTTCTTCCAGGCCTTTGGGTAATTAAGCAATCTATGGTCCTTAAAACTGTGGTGTGTGTGTGTGTGTGTGTGTGTGTGTGTGTGTGTGTGTGTGTTACTGGTTTGTTTGCTATTATATTATGTAGTGTTGTGAGTTGGGGGGGGGGGTGGTTAGGCGGCATGCCTGAGTCCCTTCTTTATAAATGACTTGGATGAAGGAATTGAGGGGATGCTCATCAAATTTGCAGATGAAACCAAACTGGGAGGGGTAGTTAATGCTTCAGAAGACAGAAATGGGATTCAAAATGACCTTAACAGATTGAACTGGGCCCAAACTTACAAAATGAATTTCCATAGGGACAAATGTCAGGTTCTTTTAAAAAATCTAGGCAGAGGTGCAATCTCCTGGGTCTGATTTAGTGATTACACACACACACACACACACACACACACACAGAGAGAGAGAGAGAGAGAGAGAGAGAGAGAGAGAGAGAGTATAACAAAACAAAACATTGTGGAGAATGGAATTACAGGCTCTGTGTAGTTTTGCCATTGGCTAGTCCATTCCTAGGTTTTCCGGCAGGGAGGAAGTGCTGCAAAACCATTCAAAGGACATCTGTCAGCCAGACCTGCTTATTGCTGGCCTGCATTCTCCAAGGGCAGAGTGAACTGAAGCCCACATGTGCTGTGGGCTGGGAAAACAATCTGTACCCCTCCTTCACCTGAAGGAAAGGGTTAGATTCCTCTTTGCTTTATTTGAAAATGAGGATGATAGAGACAGACAACATGCCAGAGGAAAATATGGAAATAAGAAGCTGCTTTAAAATGACTCAGATCCATTGATGCATCTAGTTCAATACTGACTATACTATACCAACTGGCAGAAGCTCTCCAGGGTTTTCAGGTAGGAATGTTTCCCATCCTTACCTGGAGATGTTGGAGACTGAGCCTGGAACCACTTTTCATGCAAAACATGTGATCCAACACTGAGCTGTGGCTCTTCCTCCAAATACATGAAGCTGACTTACACTGAGCTAGAACTTTGGTCCATTTAGCATGGCATTGTCTACACCAGCAGCCTTCAACCAGTCCCAACCTGAGATCCACCTTAGACTCCCAACCAGGAACACGTGACCCACTTCTACATTTCCACTATTGTTTTATACTTAATACTGCGGGCATCTCACTGCATCAACTGGTTCCAAGGTAGATCTAGAAGAGGGCAATGGAAAAACAGACCTTCTTTGTAGTAACTTATAGTCTATGAAATGCTGTCTACAGGGAGGACAATCAGCATTGGCAAATCATTTCAGCACCAGGCAAAGACTTCTTTGTTTTTCTGGACACTTGGGCAGCACCAATGCCTGGAAGTTTTCATTCTATGTTTTTAATATGTGTCAGGGGCTCAGGAGCAGAGGCACAGGAGAGGGAGGAAATGGAGACCGAGGGGGAGGAATCTGAAGGAAATGTTAGCGATGACAGCCGTCCGAGGTCTCTGAGTCTCTCCAGCGACTCGGAGGATTCACAGAAAGGGGCTCCCATGGTCAGAGCAAGGGGGGTGCCTAGGGGGACACCCCAGGAAGAAGGGGCAAGAGGGGACTCAGAGAGCAGCAGTTGGAAATCAGGACCAGCTTCTCCACCAGAGCGCAGTAGGGGGGAGGAGTCCCAGGCATCGGGATCAGGCGGCGCACCGCCAGCGGGAGGACATGAGTCAGGATTGGCCACACCTCCATCGGAGAGCGAGGAAACGGTCAAAAGGAAGGTCGGAGACTGGGTGCGCGCGCCAAGTTCAAATGTACAAGAGGGCGGCGCAGTGGGCAGCCCGGATAGGGAGCCAGGTCCTAAAGCCCGCCGAAAGGAGGGAGGAGACTCAGGGGGGTCAGCGTCAGAAGAGTCCAGGACTGAAGGGACCCCGGGGGGTAGAAGGACCCAGAGGAGAAAGGAGAGACGGAAGAGGTGGAGTAAGGTTAGAGTCTTAAACTGGTGTACAGGGGGCGGAGACTCAGATGGAGCTTCGCCGGTCTAGCTCTAAGACGTAGAGCTGGGGCGCTCCGGTTTGGAAATGGAAACTGTACTTCAATAAAGACTTTTGTACATTACTGCCGGCTAGCGTTGGTCCTCTGTGAGCTGGGACCTGGAGCCAGCTCTGACAATATGTTTATATTTTTGCATTAGTCTATTTTATTCTAGTGATTGTAGATTGCTTTGGGAGGTTTTTTTTTTTTTTTTTTTTTTTTTTTTTTTTTTTTTTTGTGGGAAGCAATTCATACATACCATAAAATTAACCAAATCAAACCTAGTATGCTGTAAGCAGGGAACAATAGGAGCACTAGCTTAAACGAGATCACTTGCCATTCATTTCACCAACCTGCTTTTTGTTTTGCTTTGTTTTATTTTAGCACAGGGGTTGGGTGGAACTGCTGGCAGGAAAAATCTAATCCACAATATGGCAGAGAAGTAGCTCCCTAAAGCCATCCTTAGCGCAAGAGATTTGAACTCATTGGAACCCTATTATATGCCTGAGCAACTCCTGGAACAATAGGAAGCGATGTTGGATGCAGTATGACGGCAACCACAAATATGCAAGGCAGATGTTGGCCTTATTGCTGCACAGTAAAATCTCATAACTGACCTAACTACCAATTTCTGAGTGATTATGTGCTGGAAAGGGATGCAGGGGGAATGTAAACAATGCCTCTAAAAGCAGATTTGCTGACTCAGATTGCCTGCTTGGTAAACCTACTGAAAGCAAAACCAAAAGAGGGGGCATCCTGTGAAGGTAATGGGAAAGCAGAGCTGTAGGGCTTTTATGAATTAAATGATGGACTTGCAATCCTATGATGCATACCTACTATAAATTGTCTCCCTCAGCTTCCAACTCTGTACCTTGGTGGCTGCATCAGCACTGGCAAGTGGCCACGTTCAAGAAACTACGTTGTGACATATGAGGTGGGAGGGGGAAAGCAAAGTAACAGATGCATATGAAAATATAGAAGGAACATAGAATGTGAAGGCGTTTAAATTATGTATAGTTTCAGGATTTTTTTTTAATGGTTCAGCTGTGCATTGTGCTCTATTAGCATTTGTACACAGAGGCCAGAACAGATGGCAGTGTTCTTAGAGGAGTAACAACCATTAAAATTAACCTGTGATATTCAGAGGTAGTTGGTGCCAAAAAAGAAAGGTGGAGTGGGTTTTTGAGGGGGTGGGGGAGGGTGTCACAACAGAAAACTCTGTAAGTTAGTGTGACTGTTCTTAGCCCTCCAGATGTTGTTAGACTCCAACTTCTATCAGCCCCAGCCATGATAGACAATAGCCAGGGTTGATGGGAGTTGAAGTCTAGCAACATCTGGGGGCCCTCAGTGTAGGGAAATCTGCCTAATTCACTCTTTCTGAAACAATATGTGAGTCAAAACACAGCCTTTCTTCAAAATTTGCAGTTCTCCAAATTTTGCAGTGTAGTTCACAAGCAAAGTAATAACGTGATAAAATGCATATGCTAAGGTAAACAGTACATTAAATGTTTATATGAATGAAAATAATGTACCCAATGCATTATATTAAGGGAAATATCTTTTTGAAAAAGCGTATATTAGGCATGGTTGCATACAAAAATGTGCATATTAAGAGAAAATGTTGCTGAAAAGTTTTGAGGCTCCCCCCTCCCTTTTTTTTTGCAAACTGTTGTGGGAGTGTGGAGAAGAGAACTTCATACTGGAAAAATTGAAAAATTGAGAGAAACTGAAATAGTGTTTTATAGAAGGTGGTTGTCTTACTGATTATTTGAAATTGCTTCACTTAGGATTTGTTAATTATTCTATATGAATTATGTTGTAATTGTGATGTTCTATTATGTTGTCATTTATTGTTCGTAAGCCGCTTTGTAACTTGTGAGAAGGAAAAGCATCATAGAAATATAATAAATGATAATAAATGAAAACAAAAGCGAAATAAAATTGATGCATTGGCCCATCCCTATTCACAAGTGGGGAGAGTGCTATTGTGTTTAGTTCCTGCTTGTGGGTTTCCCATAGGCATCTGCTTTGAGAGCAGGATCCGGGACTAGACGAGCCTTTAATGTGAACCTGAAGCCCCCTGCTGTCTTTTCTGTATCTTTATACCAAACCTGGCCAGAACATCCCTTTAAATGCCAAATGTTCCTTTGACAGCTCTTCAAACTGAAGTCTGTAAAGTTGGACACACGGTCACACTTTTAGGCAAAATGAGGCAACCACCTCAGGCAGCTGAATTTGAGTGTCATAAAATGGCAGCATATTCTCAGTTATTCATTTTATCATTGGGTGGCGCTGTGGGTTAAACCACAGAGCCTAGGACTTGCCGATCAGAAGGTCGGCGGTTTGAATCCCAGCGACAGGGTGAGCTCCCGTTGCTTGGTCCCTGCTTCTGCCAACTTAGCAGTTCAAAAGCATGTCAAAGTGCAAGTAGATAAATAGGTACCACTCCAGTGGGAAGGTAAACGGCGTTTCCGTGCACTGCTCTGGTTCACCAGAAGTGGCTTAGTCATGCTGGCTCCCTCAGCCAATAAAGCGAGATGAGTGCCGCAACCCCAGAGTCGGTTACGACTGGACCTAATAGTCAGGGGTCCCTTTACCTGTAGCTTATTTTTACTGCCAGGAAAGAAGAGAGACACTTGTGGGGTTTTCTGCCTCAGGTGTCAAAATAACATGACCGCACTGTGATACTACACACTTGACTTGGGCAGCAAAACTGTGGCTCCCTGTTTGCACGATCTCTCCCCACTGTGGTCCACTGGGCATCTTCATTAGCATGCTTTCAGCACTGGCAAAAACCTGTCTCTCCTCCCAGACATTTGATAGATTATGGGTATTTGCTGGATGATTTCTTTTCCTGCCAAAGTCTCGCCTTTATGGTTTGTTGTAACATATGGCCCTCCCCACTTTGATTTTATGTTAACCCTTGTGTTTTTAAAGCTTTGGAAGTTGTTTAGATACTTTTTACATAGCAAGCGACTAAATATACAAATTATTTATTCATTTATTGCATTCATATCCTATCTTTCCCCCAAGGAGTCCAGATGTCATACATAGTTATTTTATGACATAAATAATATGAAATAAATAAATATATAAATAGTTATGCTCTTCATCACTTTATCCCCATAACAACCCTATGAGGTAGGTTAAGCTCAGAGTCACCCACAGAGTTTCGTGGCTGAGTGGAAGTTTGAACCCCGATCTCCTGGGATCCTTGACTAACACACTAACCGTTATACCACACTGACTCTCAGTAAGGGCCAGCCCATATAGACCTCAAATTGAAATTGAATTGAATTGAAATACTTTATTTACACTTGTACAACTTGTATACAGTGAGATTACATGAGCACCCCTCACTCAGCTCTCTTAGTTTTAATTCCCCTCGTTTACTGACGCACACCCACCAAACCCGAAAGTCAGTTGAATAATGAATAATCTAAGGAAAAGCTCATGGATTAAGGCCCTAAATATGCTTTGGAATCTTCCAGAACATGAAGGTTTTTTTTCCCCAACAGAAAAGATGATGTGAGAAAATTTCCCTAAGGGAAAATTTCTCTAAGGCGTTTATTCAAGAAAATGGGAATCCATAAACTCTGTCTTAGGTCCAAAGGTCAGTTGTCATTGATAGTTAAATTGGATCAAAGTCAGGGTAATGCATTGTGGCTCTAAAACATAAATCCCCTCCCCCCCCCCAATGTACTGTGAGTGTGGACAGTGTCAAATGAAACACACAATTAGTCTTGCTGCTAAATGTGAGCAGTTCAGACTGTAGCATCATGCCAAGCGTGATTAAGAGTGATACAGCACATAGTCATTGTCAACACCATTCAGCCAATGTAAACCTTAGTTAGAAATGTACTTGTCAGAGAAAAATGCTCCTTTGATTTCTATTACACTTTCCCAGTAATTGCTGTCATCAGTGGCAGGTTATTATTACAGTTGAATAGAGTTTCAGTAATTACTTTTGCAGAGATTCTAACAGCTTTTAGATTGAATGATATTCTGACAGTTTGAATACTCTTGACAACAATTACCTTTTTCCTGGTTAACACTGATTCAGGAAAATTAAAAATTAAATCCGTTCAGAGGAAATACTTACATATGACATGGGTAAGTGTGCTGATACAAAAATGTGTAAATTGCAGAATGTCTTGAAATAAAAAAAAATCACTTGCTCTTCCTTTTGCATATATTTGAAAATGATACTCAGGGGTGGGCCGAGTCATGGTGATACTGTAGAGCAGAACAAATATTATGATTCATAGAATCATAGAATTGTGGAGTTGCAAGGGACATCAGAGGTCATCTAGTCCAACCCCCTGCAATGCTGGAATCTCAGCTAAAGTATCCATGACAGATGGCCATCCAATCTCTGCTCAGAAACCTCCAGGGAAGGAAATCCCACCACCTTCCAAGGGAACTCATTCCATTATCAAACACCTCTTCCTTACTTTTTATGCTGTAGAGAGCATTTTGAATTTCTTAATGTGCTGCTAGCTAATTAGTTAGTTAGTTAGTTGATTAATGAGCATCAAAGAATCAAAGTTGAAATCTTATTTAAACCAAAAGGTATCAGTTTATAGTTTTGGGTAAGATTATTTTTGCCAAAGATAAAAAATACAAAGTTATCATCATAATTGTTATGTCTTGTATGTTAAAGCTGAGTGGAATTTGCTTATTTAGCATTCAGGCTAAAAAACTGAGCTGTGAATCAGAATGTTCTCTGTTTGAATGCCACTGCTTCTGTTAATTCACTATTTGGTCTTTGTCAAGTCACTGTTTCCCACTGTCACTTGCAATGGTTGAATATTATTGTGGTTACAATTAATTTATTAATTGCTTATATGTGTTTCTGGGAGGGGGTGGGCGGAGGGGCTTGTTGGTTTGTTTGTTTTTTCTTGTTTTGTTATGTATTTTGTGTTTTTCTCTTGTATTTTTATACCACGATTCTCCTTGAGATCTACAGATGTTCCCACACACACACTAGGTTTTCCTACTCATGTCAATGGAGAAGCAGATCTGCTCATGCCCTCAAGGAGCTACTCACACCATTGACATGAATGGGGTGTCACCTGCACCCGAAAGAGATTGGGGTGATTAATGGTGGATGCAGAACTGGGAGGTTGAGTTTCCCTTACTCTTGCACTCATTTCTTATATAAGGGCTGATTCTAGCCTGCAAAAATATCTAGACTGCCTAACTATTTGGAAGGATTTCTAAGCCCAGGTGACAAGGAACCCACCCTTTAAGCTCAGCTGTAGAAATATTAAGTGATAAGGAGCTTTGGATTTAGTTTCCCAAAGCCCAGATGACACTGTTCTTAACAAAACCTTCTGCCAGATTCACAGTACACAAAGAGGTAACTTAACAGTAATGCAGTCTAGCATGTGGGGAAGATTGAGTGTGTAATTTAAGATAATTGCCTTTTAAAAACCAATGAAGCCAAATTTAAAAGTATAAAAATATGTTATTTGGGGGGAAAGGGTTGAATAGGAAGAAAAATGAAAAGCAACAATTACATATAGATTTGGAAATAAAATTCAGTAAAGACAATGCAGCACTGTTAGCTGAATATTACCTGCTTCAGCTGAGTGTTGTGTTCCAGAGAATGTGCAGAGTTTCATGCCAAAAAGAAGTTCTTTGGATTCCTGATTTAGACAGTCCCAAGGAGATGAAGACTGAGGATGAAGCCTCACATACATATAGGAATCTGAGACCACTCAAAAGTCACCTATTTACAGAGAAGGATTGACATCTGATGGATGATAGATTCCTCGTCTCTGATGTAGGTGGTCAATCAGAAATTGCTGGTTCTGCATCCTTAATGTTTCCAAACTTGCAGGATCATTTTGTTAAATTTCACCAGGAAGAAGAAAAAAAATGTCTTGTCATTTTTCGGTGGGGTTCATCATTAGCACAAGTAACACAGTTTCTTTCTCTTTTTCCTAAGCAGCGACTGTTTTTGGCAGCCTACCTACCATTTTGCATCCCTTCCACAATTCTCAAGATCTAGCATCATTTTGTGAATAGGGGATAACATCCACCCACCACCACCCAAACCATCATAATTGTGGAGAATATCTTGAGGAAATTTTGCAGATGGGAGCTTTATCCAGGCCAGGGTAAGGAAATCAAAGGAAAATAACTGAGAAATTTTGGTTCAGCTCCAGTTTCAGCTAATGTGGACATTCATTTATATCTGAGCTTGTGGATTTGATCGCCTATTTATTGCCTTTTTAATGCAGATGGCTGTGCTCCCATTCTACTCTGGGATTGCTAGTTGTTGCACATGGCCAAGTTGCACAGGAGCATCTCTAGGTTTGGGGAACAGAAAGTAGTTTACAATGTCACTCTGTTCTGAAATAAGGTTGGCTTATGCTGATAGACAAATGCATTTAGATTCCAGCAAGGGAAAGAGTATGTGTGATAATTTAGACATACAAAAATGATCTCTAAATGAATGCTTATCGGGAAAGACCTAGCAGACTATAGGGTCAAATGCAGTAATAGCCTCTTCAAAGCTGTAATTTTGACTCATACAAAGTCATTTTCTAATGAGGAGGCTTGTCACTCTCTGGTTTTCAACAGTGGTGACCTCATTGTTCCCAATTCCTTGTTCTGTTTGTGTGTGTGTGGAAATCTACTTGTAAATATGGAAGACTGCCGGGTGACATTATTTATGAACTCTGACTTCTCCCGTTATTTGGTGTGGTGTCATTGCCTTGAGTTGGGATTAATTAGCATTAGAGATGAAACAAATATGGTGGGAGGATGGGGAAGCTGGAAATACCTGTGTGAATAATGGACACATTTCTGCTTTCCCTGGTCACAAAAATGATTTAAACAATGATCAGAAATAACACTGGAAGGAGGTGAGCACTTAGCTTTCTTGTTATCAGCAGCTTAATCTACAACAAGCTGAAGGTAGTTTGTATGCTTATTCCCCATGATCATCTTCAAGGTGGCTTCTGACAACAAATAAAACAATCAGCAATATCTACTAGGCATGATGGTGATGTTCTATCTCCACTGTCAGAGGTGTCACCCCTATGAATACTAGTTGCTGGGAATCACAAGTTGGGAGAGTGCTGTTGTGTTCAGGTCCTTCAATGCATGGAGTTAAGACGATAGAGTAAGCTGCCAAATTTAACTCGGTCACTCCTCCTCACCTTGAGAGGAAGGGCTAACAAACTCTTTGTTCTCTTACATTCATAATATGAACCATACTAGTAAGGAGGTCTAAGCTGGATCATCCAAGCTTAGACTGTGTAGTTTAAGTAAGACATCTTTTTTGTTTCCATACAAATAATTTAGAAACATTTACCACTTTGGGACTAACCTAAGCTTTGTTGCCTATCTTTTCTTGCTGCTGTATAGAAAAGCATATGAATCTGACCTTTGAAGTGTCTGTAAGTAAAACATTTTTAAACTTACCAAATGTGTGGTCTCTTTCTTGGCTAAAGGAAGTGGGGCACTTTGGAAGCAAATTAGAAGGGGATAATTTAAAGATCTAACAGCCTATATTTCCAGGCATTACTTCGCTGAATGATTTGTCATTTTAAATCTCTGCTGGGGCTCTCTTACGAAACAGTACTTGCCAGGGGAGCCAACTTGAATAAAATATAGTGGGAGCTAGGTAAGCCTCACCCCACATAATCAATTACAAGATGTGGCACACACACATCATTTGAATGGCAATGTTCATCAACCTGGGGTTGCCCCCTGCAAATATTTAATTGGGGTGCTGAAGGGACCTCAGCCCCCATAATCTGGCTCAGACCTGGATCTAGGCATCCAGGAAATTCTCATTTTTATTATAGCTTACCTAATCTATTTTTCCATTTAACCCATATACAGAAACCAACATTTTCTCCTTGTAGAGTTTTGTTTGTACACCTGCAAACCTTGGTGCTCACCCAAGTCTGCTAACCACTCCCCTGTTGTGTGTGAGTGTGTGGTGCTATTTTGGATCCATAAGCAACAACACTCATAGCCTATAGATCTTGGAACAGAGGGAGCTATGTATCAATACATAAACTTTGGGGGCATCGGTCCCTCTATGAAATGGTTGTTTTCTTTTGAGGTGGGGTGATGATTATGCTTTCATTTATCATATGGATTTTAAAGAATACTGTGAAATAGGATACAAGCCACTTCTATGCAATACATCCTATGGACTGATTCTGCAGAATCCCAAGAAAGCTGTGCTCAAGACGACTGCAGCCCTAGGTACACCTACATGAGTTAGTTCAATTAAACACAGCAGGACTTGATTCTTTATAAACATGCAGAGGAATGCACCGTAGGTCCCACTGAAAAAGTAAGTACAATTTAAGCATGCCGTGGAATACTTTCAAGTCTCCTTGATATTGAAGAACAAGAAACTGGCACTTCAACCTAAGCCAACAGGTACATTTCTAAACATAATAGTAAATAATGTCACCTCTGCCCAGAAAGCTTTTCTTCTCATATAATACTAAGACTGAATTCTAGGGCTGATGGGAGTTGGAGTCCAACAACTTTTGAAAGGCAACAGGTTTCTCATCCTTTCTCTGTCCTATTCCATATAGGGTCTCAAAACTCATTGACTGTTATTTGCTTGCTTGCTGCACAATGTTTAATTTTGCCCCAGGATGGGAAGGCACACTCCAAATAAAGCCTCCCCCCCCCCATAAATTCTGGCTTTACATAATTGTTGCACCTCATACTTTGTTTTATTTCAAGGTTTTAGTCTCTCCTTCAGACAAACCTAATTTTGACAATTAGAAAAGTCTGCTATCCTTAACTTACTTGCAATTCATTTCATTTTGGGCTAGATCCAAATCCCAAAGAAGCCAATAAAATGACATGGAGATTCCATAACGGAGGGTTATTAGTCTTTGATCCCATTAATCACTCATATTATTCAAAATAAAACAAGGAGACTAAGACTGGAAAGTGATTTTAATCTTATTTTCTTTATGGTTTGCAATATTTTGAAGTCTGTGCTTGTATATCTGCCTAGATCCATTACATCAGCAGACAGAAGGGTCTTTGAAGGAGAGGTGGTTCAAATCTGTTACTGCCATGTTATGTAAGTTTGAGGGCTTGCGGGATAAATTTGATACAGTTTGCATTTAAAGGTGAACATACCTAATCTGTAATTTCCAATACAATACACAAATGGAAAAATAGTGATCCTTTGACATTCACACTTCTCCAAATTTTGCAATGCAGTTCTCCAGCCAAGTAATATGCACAAAATTGCATGTGCTAGAGCAAAGTGTGCATCAAATGTGCATATTAGTGAAAATAGCACAGGAAAGTGTATTATTAAGGAAAATTGGTTTGCAAAAGTGTATGCATTAGGCAAAATCACACACAAACACATGCATTTATGACAAATTTGTAGTAAAATGCTGATGAATTTTCACAAGGGCTTCTTCTTTTTTAAAACAACTTTGCAAACAGATGTGGAAATGTTGAGAGTGGAAAAAGCAGATACAGTTCATTGTATTTTAGTGATTTGTTGGAAGCCGCCCAGAGTGGCTGGGGAAACCCAGTCAGATGGGCAGGGTATACATTTTTTAAAAAACAAAACAACCCCCCCCCCATTGACTCATCTATTCCCAAGTAAGGGCATATAGCCATGTATGGAACCTGATTTTCTTCAGATGAAACTAATGCCATGACAGTGGTGCAGATAGAGCTGGTTTAGTGTAGTGGCTTTGTTCTCCTAGAATGATGCAAATATAATAACTATTACTACTACTACTACTACTACTACTACTACTACTACTACTACTATTATCATTGTTGTTGTTGTTCACATGAGTTACAAGGCAATTTACAAACAAAGACTAATGACAACTAAAACAGTTTCTTAAAACATTACCCCAAATATAGGTTTAAAAACCATGCAAAATAAGCCAGTGTGGTGTAGTGGTGTAGTGGTTAAGAGAAGTAGACTCGTAATCTGGGGAATTGGGTTCGCATCTCCGTTCCCATGCAGCTGCTGGGTGACCTTGGGCTAGTCACACCTCTCTGACGTCTCTCAGCCCCACTCACCTCACAGAGTGTTTGTTGTGGGGGAGGAAGGGAAAGGAGATTGTTAGCCGCTTTGAGACTCCTTAAGAGGAGTGAAAGGCGGGATATAAAATCCAAACTCTTTTTCTTCTTCATCATCATCTATGACGGAGACCTTTTCTTGCAGCTGGAAAGGCTCATTGAAATGAAAATATATTTGGGTGTTTCCAGAAACATAACTCATCAGGGATGGTGTTCCAGAAAACAGGAGCCCTGCTCTGAAACACAGTGGAGTGGACATCTACTTAAACCACTTCTGTTTAGCCAAGCTTATCTGGACCTGTAGAAGTTAAGTGTGTTTTTAGCCGCAGTTCATTTTAATTCCTCTTTTGAATGTTATTAAATACTGCGCCTCTATTTAACTGGTTTTTAAACTTTAAGCATTTAACCATTCACCTCTCTTTTAAATCAGAACCAGTGAAGGCAGTGATGGTCCTCTGTGAGTGCCTGGAGGCAGTTGGAGGATGGATGGCGGCTAACAGATTGAGGTTGAATCCTGACAAGACAGAAGTCCTGTTTTGGGGAAACGGGGTGTGTGGGGGGGACTCCCTGGTCCTGAATGGGGCAACTCCCTGGTCCTGAATGGGAGTCATTTTGGATCCACAGCTGTCCATGGAGGCACAGGTCAATTCTGTGTCCAGGGCAGCTGTCTACCAGCTCCATCTGGTACGCAGGCAGAGACCCTACCTGCCTGTGGACTGTCTCACCAGAGTGGTGCCTGCTCTAGTTCTCTCCTGCTTGGACAACTCCAATGTGCTCTATGTGGGGCTACCTTTGAAGGTGACCTGGAAACTACAACTAATCCAGAATGCAGCAGCTAGACTCGTGACTGGGAGCAGCTGCCGAGACCACATAACACCATCTTGAAAGACCTACATTGGCTCCCAGTACATTTCCGAGCACAATTGTTGGTGCAATTGTTGGTGCACCAAAGTGTTGGTGCTGACCTTTAAAGCCCTAAACAACCTCGGCCCAGTATACCTGAAGGAGTGTCTCTACCCCCATTGTGCTTCCTGGACACTGAGGTCCAGCTCCGAGGGCCTTCTGGTGGTTCCCTCACTGTGAGGTTACGGGGAACCAAGCAGAGGGCCTTCTCGGTAGTGGCGCCCACCCTGTGGAATGCAAACCACGCAGAGATTAGTGGTATATAAATTCTGTTAAATAAATAAACATTTCAAGAACTTCAAGGCAAAACTTTCCTGCAGAACACAATGTCCTACTGGGTGTATGAAGAGAATAAGCAGTTTTCCAAGTAAGCTGATCCTTACATGATGCTTAGAAGGAATTTTCTTGGAGAATAATGGTGTGGAATGGAAGAACTTGGAGGCAGACTATAACAGGTGGAAGTTCAACTCAGAAACATGGACATTTAAAAGGAAAAAGAATGGAATGCAGCCAACCCCTGCTTCAAGCAATGTCTCCCTATCAGCATGTCTCATGTCTCACCACATCACCACCGGACCTTAGAACCTGAATCAATGGAGACAGAACCCTCACCAAACCCCACCAAAGTAATATATACAATTCTTGCTCTTTGGTATAATATACTGGTGTATATGGATGGATGAGGAGCTCATCCTGTCCCTGTACACTGCAACATACGTGTACATTTCTGGTAAGCATTTTGATAATTATTGAAAGGCATTTGGCCCATATTGCAAGCTGTTACTTTAGATTACAATGAAGAAAAGGGTGAAAGATTTGTACGATCTGAAGAGAAACCAGAGTATAGTTGTTTTAATTGTGTGTCTTTCAGTCCTTATGCTCTTACAGTTATTTTAACTGCGTGTTTTTTATTTGTTTTTTTCCTTAGCTCTTATCTGTTTAAATTTTCAGTCTTTATTCATCCATTATCAGTGTTTAATCTCATATTTTATTCCCATGTTTTATCCTATCCTTGTTTCTTTGTCCTTATTTCCTCTAACAATTATCTGTTTAAATCCTAACCGCTATTTCATCATATATTTTTCTTATGCTGGTCTGTGACCGTAATAAAGTTCATTCAATGAAGAAAAAGAGAGAGGGTGAAAAATTCTTTAGGATCACGTATGTCTAAGTAATCTATATTTTACTACATGTGAACACATTAAAAAAAACTTTTTTGCTTTTTAAATCATCAAAATGGCTCCCCTTTTTGGTCCATGCAAACAGCCTTTCACCCTGGAGGTTCTCTTTTAACACAGGGAGGGGGGGAAATAGCAGATGAACGTTGCCTTGCATAAGCAAAGCACATGCATTTAAATCACTTATATTTTACTTTTTTATGATGCGATTGTGAATTATGTTGTTTTGCATTTGTAATTAGGGGTTGAAGCAGATGGTAAAGGCTCAGCTTAGTGATGTACCGGAGTCAGCTATGCTTTCCATCAGGCCTTTTGGCTTTAGAAAAATGCTGAGGAAGGCAGCAAATTTGGGAAGTGGCCTGATATAAAGGTATTTATGGCATATTATAGGTTGTGGAGGGGTGTGTGTGGAGAAATGCCTGAGTTCCATGAAGGCTCTTGCAGGTGTGAAATTTTGGAGGGTGGTTTAGGAGGCACCAGTGTAACTAGATTTCTTGGGTTTACATTGCCACTTAGTTATTGGCCTTGCTATTGTGCCCTTGAGAGCAGCATGACACAAAGGCCTTGTTCAGATTATAATCCCAAATCGTTCTTGAAGCCAGTATTGGGAAACCTATAGTGCTGCGGATGGTGCAGGTGTTATTTGGGTCTCCAGGAGGGAGTCCAAACGATAGGTAGAGCCAGAATGAGTTACAGGTGCAGCCAACTGATTCTACTTTCAGTCCCTCTGAGTGTCTCTATTTTCCAGGGATAGTCCCAGATTTACAGAAGCCATCCTGGTTTCTGAACTGATCCCAGAATGTTCCGCTTTTCCTTAAGATGTCATTTTCTTCAGAGAAATGTTGGAGAGTACAGAGTTATGTGACACCCCAAGCCAAAGTGATAATTAACTATACAACCTTTAGAAGACATCTGAAGGCAACCCTCTACAGTCATACCTCGGGTTAAAGTTGCTTCAGGTTGAGCATTTTTGGGTTTCGCCGCTCGCGCATGCGCAGATGCTCAAAATAACATCACGCGCATGCGCAGAAGCGGCGATTCGCGACCAGCGCAGACGCAGGTTGCGTTCTCTTCAGGATGTGAACAGGGCTCCGGAATGGATCCCGTTCTCATCCAGAGGTACCACTGTATAGGGAAGTTTTTTAATGTTTCATTGTGTTTTTATATGTGTAGGAAGAGTGGCTAGGGCAACCCAGTCAGATGGCCCCTGCATCATCATCATCATCACCACCATCATCATCATAGAATAAATAGAATAGGTGCATCCTTTCCCCTTCAGAGTTCTGGAAGGGTCACAATTAGACTAAGGAGGAGGAGGAAGCGGAGGAAGCTGACATGAAGTGCCGCAACCAGTCTAGGAAATAAGTAGACAGGCAAGCAGGTGGGCACTGGCTGAGGTTGGTGAGGTGGTCCCCCACTTGCCCTAACAGGCCAGCTTCCACTGAAGGATAAAGAAGCACAGCAGAGCTCAGAAAGGCCTTCTAGCTCAAGCAAGGCACAACTGGAACAAGAAGCTCTTTATACTCCAGGGTGCACACTGTCAGACCAGGCCATGAGGGCTCTCCATTGAGAAACTGCAACTCGCACTTCAGTGGTGTGCCATACAGGGGAATGACCGTATTTTTCGCTCCATAAGACGCACTTTTTTCCTCCTAAAAAGTAAGGGGAAATGTCTGTGCGTCTTATGGAGCGAATGCGTGGTCCCTGGAACCGAATTGCCATGGGGCAAAAAGCAGATCGTGCTTTTTTTTTTTTTAGAAAGAGGAAAGGGGGTGTTGAAACAAAGCCACTGAGCAGCTGATTGGCAAGCGATTGGTGGGAGAGGGAATCTAGCAATAAAGGAGGCTGTCTGGGAGGGGGGGAGGTAAAGACAGCGAACTTGCAAGGAGAAGAGACAGGAATACTAAAACAAGCAATGAGGAGAGAAATTAGAAGAAAAGGAGGAGCAAAAAACTGGCCCAGCTAAGGAAAAGACACTAAGGCAAACAAGAGGGAAGGGGGTGTTGAAACAAAGCCACTGAGCAGCTGATCGGCATGCGAGGGGGGAGGTAAAAGCAAAAAGCACATGGATCCTCAGGATTTTTACATTGGGTCACCCCAAATTCACCATCACATAGCTTGTCCATGGCTACAGCAGGCACAAAAAAACACACGCATCCACTGTTTCATTCAGAATATTTTTTTCCTTGTTTTCCTCCTCTAAAAACTAGGTGCGTCTTATGGTCAGGTGCGTCTTATGGAGCAAAAAATATGGTAGATCCAGGATGCAGAAGCATCTCCTGACATCAGTAGATTAGGCCCTTCCTCTTTTTATTATTATTTTGCTATTATTTTATAATTATTGTTTTATGGTTTGTTTTTATTTTATATTTTGTTTATTTTATACAGTGGTACCTCAGGTTACATACACTTCAGCTTACAGACTCCGCTAACCCAGAAATAGTACCTCGAGTTAAGAACTTTGCTTCAAGATAAGAACAGAAATCGGGCTCCAGCGGTGCAGCGGCAGCAGGAGGCTCCATTAGCTAAAGTGGTGCTTCAGGTTAAGAACAGTTTCAGGTTAAAGACGGACCTCCAGAACAAATTAAGTACTTAACCCGAGGTACCACTGTATTATATTTTATATTTTATATTTTTGATATTTGATATTGATTTTTTGATATTTGATTTTTTGATTTTGATATTTGATTTTTTGATTTTTGATTTTTTGATTTTTTGGCCTCCAGCCAAGAGAGGACAAAGGGACTGTCTCTTTATGGGATATTTTCCAGGTGTATGTTACTTTTCTAAGCTAAGTCTGCCTTCTGGGATCCGATTGTGAATGTGAGTAAACGCACAGTCTTTTATAGTCTTTTATAGAAGACTGTGTCGTGTCTTATCTTTTATGAGGGAATAAAGGGAAAATACCAGGACAGTTATTATAGAGGCTTTAGCGAGCCTGAGCAAACGCATCTGCTATGAGTTTAAAAAGGGGAATGTTACTCTGCTAAATTGTGAACTTGTTAACACAAGTTGGAAAGGCTATAATCAAACAATGTATCCTCTCCTGTATCCCTGAACATTCCCACAAAATTAAATATCAAAAATTAATTTTTAAACCCCCCCACAAAAAACTAAAACTAAAACGAAACTTAAAAACTAGGTCCTTCCTCTTTAATAGACTCCACTTACATTGTGAAAGCTTAAAGCAGTATTGTAGCAATATATATGGTGCATGCACCCAATCCAGCTGTCAGTGGAGTACAGCACAGCTGCCTTTGTTTGTGTTTGTTGACTAACTCAACATTAACCAGGCTTTAGGAAGGCGTGTGAAGGGGAGGGACAGGCTGGTACTGCATACTATTATTCAAACAGAGAGATTCTTGTCGATATAGGCACTGTCAGATACTACAATTTGCATACCTGTGGCACCGTGCATTCAAAGGACTCATAATGCTTTGCAAACAGAATGCTTCTGTGCCACTTAAGAGGAATGCTCTGGGAGGAGGAACAGGAGAAAAGACCTCACTGTGTTCTCCCTGTAATGGTAAAGCAATATCTGGACTACAGCACTGTAGGTAGATGGCTCATGCGACTGGATGCGCGCGTGCGCACACACACACACACACACAAGATCAGGGGTGGGGAACCTCAGTCCTGGAGAGCCAAATGTGGTCTTCCAAGTCTCTTTATCTCTTTAAGGACTTTCCAGGGTTTTAGTCAGGAATCTCTCCCAATGCAATCAAAAGTGACATCTATAAACTTAAATGGCTTTAAAAGGTTAGACAAATTTATGGTTGTATCAGTTATTACTAGCCATGTTCTACCTCCACAGCTTCTGAAAACCAGTTGATGGAAACCGCAGGAGCAAAGAATACTGTTGCACTCAGGTCCTGGTTGTGGGCTTCCCACAGGCCCTTGGATGGCCCCTATGAAAAGAGGATGCTGGACGAGGTGGGCCTTTGACCTAGTCTAGCAGGCTCTTCTTGTGTTCTTATGAGATGCTGGTCATCGGATCTCGGGTCATTTGCAAGGGATGCACGTGCTCTCCCACTGAGCTACCATCCTTGCATGATTCCTTCCCTTCAAACATTCCTCTTCTTCCCTTCCCATTCCTCCTCCCCGCTTAAAAAAATTGTTGTGCTTTCCCTTTGCTACCTGACACAGAAACCTCCTGATTATACCAGACATGTTGCAATGCAGAGAACCATCATTGTATCCCTTTGACATTGATACTGATTGCAGCCTTTCATGTAACTGTCACAATATCAACTGCCTGTTTTCTTCAGCATGCCATCAGAGCTGACAAAACTTTGTCACTTTTTGCTATTTAAATGTTGCTAATTTTTGATGAGGTGCTATTAATAAACGGGTTGATGCAAAGCCACAAAGCTGCTGTTCCAGGGACCAGGCTAGCATTTATTTCAAAGAACCCCCTAGAAGACCATACAGGCCAACCACCCAGGCTCTTGGCCTAAAAAGCACAAATGCTTATTTACTTGGGCAAATTCCTCCCTTTACATTTCCCTGTTATATACATAGAATAATATAAACCTTTAGCCTATGGTAAGCTTTTTGGGGTGGCATATGGAATGCTCTCTTTTACTTGTAGTTCTGTCTTAAATTAATTATAAGGCTGAAAGTCAAGTGTTGTGTGTGTTTAAAAATGCCATGGAGAAATGTGTACTTTGAGCCTAAGGGAGCCATTATTCCCATCCTATTATCAGAATCAGAATAATCTTTATTTGCATCAGCCACTAGCCATAGCAATAAAATAAAATAAAATGCAGTGAAGATAGAGGTAAAAACTTAACTATTCTAAATACATTCTGGAGGTTTACATCAATAACCAAATAATAGATCTTATTCTAATTGCCCCTGCTAATTTATTATTTTTTTTGCAGTTTTTGTTGTCACCTAATTACCCATCCTATCATTATTGTTACAATGGGCAGTCCCCCCCCAAATAATTAGATTATTTAGAATCTGTTCTTTATTATTCACAAAACCCCAGAGCAAGGAACAACATATGTGCATGTTGTGCTACAATCTACTGTAAAGGATCATTCAGTCAAAAGTCAGGATATAAATTTTCCAAATGAATGAATGAAAACGCAACAAAACAATATTTCATTTGACTGCTGCTAACATGTATGTTATAAAGCTAAACATTAACAATGGAACTGCATCTGCCAAGAAGGGGGGGGGGGCTTTTCAGAGTACCACTATTGTGAATTCCATGAAAAGAAGGCCAAAATGCTTAGGAGGGAAGAACAGACGGCTATGGGACAAACACAAGCTTTCACTGCCTAAAGTGGTAGGTAACCAAACCTGCTCACAATTTCAGTTGTGTTCATTCACACTTAGTAGTTTTCGTAAGCTTTTGTCACCCATTTGATGGGGGCCACTGCAAACTACAGATCAAGCAAACAGTGGTGCATCCATGAACTGGGACAAGCTTTTGATCTGTATTCCAGAAAAGCTAGATCTTAAATCCCAAGGCAGTGGCAGTGAGGTCCAGAGTTGGGGTGGGGAGTGGGGAGAGAAATCACAACAATGTGAACCCAAAGCTGGCTGCATATTTGCAAATACATGATATTCAGGAGAAATGGATTTATGCTGACAGCATTGTTTGATCTAAATTTCAAAGGGAAAATTGAAACCATACTTGAGGTGCAAGGAGGTTCTGTAAACAAAATAATCCACACCATGTCATCTTCTTCCCAATTCCTCTTCCCTACCTCCCTCACTGTGTAAAATTAGGCTGTGGCACAATGAAGGAGATAAGCCTGCAAACAAATTCTTATAATTTTGTATGTTCATTGCAGGAGAGAAATTTAGAATCTCCACTCTCATGATCCTCCAAACCAGCCTGATCCTCAGTATAAAATAAATTATATCATACAGTAGAAGCAACTGGCGGCATCACGTCTTTAATTTTTGTTAAGAATTGTGTTGTTTTTGATCTTCTTTTGAGGCAGCGGAAATCAAAGCAGACAGGAGTTTAAGAATGGCTATTCATCATGACAGTTAAGAACTGAACCTCCTTATTAAGGAGCTGCATACTGCTGATGACCAGATGCCATGGAAGGGAGATAGCTACCTCTGTGGCTCCTTTGTGGTCATGTAAGTAGTTTATATGAAAATGTTCCAATGCCTGAAGCAACACGTGGCATTCTCCGCCCACCGAATTTTTCACCTACCATGTCACCTTCAAATATGTTTTTGGTTAACAGGTACTGTATTGAGAATATAAGAAGAGTCTTCTAGATGAGATCAGTGGTCCATGTAGCCCAGGATCCTCTTCTCATAGTGGCCAACTAGCTGCCTGAGGGATGCCCACAAGCAGGACCTGAGCTCTACCCCAGCAGCTGTTATTCAGAGGCAAATGTCCTCCAACAGTGTGTGGGATAATCAGCCTCATACAACCAACATGCTTGTCCAATTAATGCATGAAGGGGTTAATACCATAGAATAAGCTGCCCTGCCTGGCTTGGCTATGCCCACTTCCTTTACCTTGGGAGGAAATGGGTCATCAAGCCATCTCCAGACTACTTGAGAAGCTCAACATGTGAAGAGGTTTGAGCTGGTAGTTCCAGCTCAACTGTATGGCTCTCATCAGCCATTCTTTAGTTCCTGTACCAATTATTTAGGAACATTTGCCACTTCATAAGTAAGCCAAGTTTTACTGCTTGTTCTGCTTTCTGAAGCACATGAATTTGACCTTTGGAGCATTTGTAAGTACAGTCATGTTGTTGTTTGGTCATTTAGTTGTGTCCGACTCTTTGTGACCCCATGGACCAAAGCACGCCAGGCACTTCTGTCTTCCACTGCCTCCCGCAGTTTGGTCAAACTCATGCTGGTAGCTTCGAGCACACTGTCCAACCATCTCGTCCTCTGTTGTCCCCTTCTCCTTGTGCCCTCCATCTTTCCCAACATCAGGGTCTTTTCCAGGGAGTCTTCTCTTCTCATGAGGTAGCCAAAGTATTGGAGCCTCAGCTTCATGATCTGTCCTTCCAGTGAGCACTCAGGGCTGATTTCCTTAAGAATTGATAGGTTTTATCTTCTTGCAGTCCATGGGACTCTCAAGAGTCTCCTCCAGGACCATAATTCACAGTCATACCTTGGGTTAAAGACGCTTCAGGTTTGCATTTTCAGATTGTGTTCTGTGGTGACCTGGAAGTAACAGAGCGGGTTACTTCCAGGTTTCGCCACTCGCGCACGCACAGATGCTCAAAATGACGTCATGCGCATGCGCAGAAGCGGCAAATCGCAACCCATGCACACTCAGATCATAGAATCATAGAATCATAGAGTTGGAATAGACCACAAGGGCCATAGAGTCCAACCCCCTGCCAAGCAGGAAACACCATCAGAGCACTCCTGACATATGGTTGTCAAGCCTCTGCTTAAAGACCTCCAAAGAAGGAGACTCCACCACACTCCTTGGCAGCAAATTCCACTGTCGAACAGCTCTTACTGTCAGGAAGTTCTTCCTAATGTTTAGGTGGAATCTTCTTTCTTGTAGTTTGGATCCATTGCTCTGTGTCCGCTTCTCTGGAGCAGCAGAAAACAACCTTTCTCCCTCCTCTATATGACATCCTTTTATATATTTGAACATGGCTATCATATCACCCCTTAACCTCCTCTTCTCCAGGCTAAACATGCCCAGCTCCCTTAGCCGTTCCTCATAAGGCATCGTTTCCAGGCCTTTGACCATTTTGGTTGCCCTCCTCTGGACACGTTCCAGTTTGTCAGTGTCCTTCTTGAACTGTGGTGCCCAGAACTGGACACAGTACTCCAGGTGAGGTCTGAGCAGAGCAGAATACAGTGGCACTATTACTTCCCTTGATCTAGATGCTATACTCCTATTGATGCAGCCCAGAATTGCATTGGTTTTTTTAGCTGCCACGTCACACTGTTGGCTCATGTCAAGTTTGTGGTCAACCAAGACTCCTAGATCCTTTTCACATGTACTGCTCTCAAGCCAGGTGTCACCCATCTTGTATTTGTGCCTCTCATTTTTTTTGCCCAAGTGCAATACTTTACATTTCTCCCTGTTAAAGTTCATCTTGTTTGTTTTGGCCCAGTTCTCTAATCTGTCAAGGTCGTTTTGAAGTGTGATCCTGTCCTCTGGGGTGTTAGCCACCCCGCCCAGTTTGGTGTCATGTGCAAATTTGATCAGGATGCCCTTGAGTCCATCATCCAAGTCATTGATAAAGATGTTGAATAAGACCAGGCCCAAGACAGAACCCTGTGGCACCCCACTGCGGGTTGCGTTCTGCTCAGGATGTGTACGGGGCTCCAGAACGGATCTCGTTCACATCCAGAGGTACCATTGTAAAGCATTTTTAACTTACCAAAAGTGTGGTTTTTTTCCTATGCTGGGGAAAGAGGGAAACCTTGGAAATAAACTTTTTAAGAAGACATTTTGGAACTCATTTGGAGGGCCATATTGTAAAGGCCTAAGAGCCTATATTTTCATGTTTAGCTGCATGTTTTGTGATTTTAAATCTTTGCTGGGGTTCTCTCACCAAATAATACTTTCCCCAAATTTGAATCTTGACAAGAAATTTCCCTTTTTCTCACTTTTTTTTTTTGGGGGGGGGGTGTTAACAACTCAGTGGAGGTAGAACACAGCCACTGATAGCCTTATGCTCCATGAATATATTTAATCTCCTTTTACAGCCATCAAGGCTGATTGCCATTACCACACCACCACAAAGCAGGGCCTCTAGAAGTGATCATTACAAATAAGCAGACTCAGTGGATGGTGTAAGAACAAAAGAGCAGCCCTGCTAGAACACACCAAAGGCCCATCTAATGCAACATCATATTCTCACATTGGCCACTAGGAGGACTGGTTTAAAGCAGCACTCATCCACTTGGCAGATTCCAGTACTGTATTCCAGTATGTTGGAGACTGTACAGTATTCAGAAGCACACAGTCTCCAACAGCAGAGGGAGAACACAGCCATCAGAATCAGTAGCCATTGAACACCAAGCTGTTGAGGTGCCTTTTTAAAAGGAATGTTGGAATTTATATATTTACTTAGATGATTTACACACCATCCTTTGTACAGGCCACAGGCATGCTTGCAATAAAAACAAGTCAATAAGAATCCATAAAAGCCACAAAAATCACACAGTCCATTAAAAATGCACAAGAAAAAAAAAGATGAATGGAAATGACAGATAGCAGCAATCAGGTCTCTGGTCCTCCTCCAAATGCCTTCTGAAAAATAGGTATCTTGCCAACCACCCAAAAGAGGGTTGGGGAACCTTTGGCTTATTGGCCCAACTTGCCTCAAAAGAAGATCACAACCAGAGGTTCAAATTTGGCCCATTAGGCCACCCCCCAAAAAAACCATGCTCATCTGCCCCACACATGATGTCATATGGTGAAGACACAATTGTTAATGCACAATCAGGAACAATAAAGCATGCGCCTTTCTGTAAACTGGCAAGGGAAAGCAGACTGCAGCTGCCACATAGAATAGAAGCCTGTTGAATTGGGTGCATACTCAATGCCTGCAGAAGGGAGGCTCATGCTCTACTGTCTGGAACCTGCTGGGTTGGGCACAAGGCAGAGTCCTGATATCATCCCTTGTAGGAGCCACAAGGAGGGCCTCATCTGCTGACTTTAAAGCATTGGGAGGGTGGATATGGGAGAGCTGCAAACCATAAGACGCTGAAGCAGCAGCAGTGGATAATATCACTGCAAGACAGCTTCAGATCCAACTGCAACCCAGCTCAGATTATATTTGTTCTTGGTCACTTCTCCATACATAGAGGGGAACAAAAATAGCTCATTCCCTTCCTCGCTCTCCAGCTGTGCCCACTGCATCTAATGGGGGAACATTGGCAAAATGTTTAGATAGACATGCCTAAACTAGGGAGGACACTTGAGCATCATCGAAAAAACAAAACAAAAAAGGACACACATGCTAATTAACATGCATCAATACAAATTTAGAAATGCTTCCTATAATTTAAAAAAGCATTACTATAATTTTTCAAAAAGAATAGTTTAAAAAGTATAAGCCATAGTGGGGAAGACTGTGAGCAGATGGTCTGTGTGCCTGTCAAGGTGCTAACTGCTGAGTTGCAACTTCAAGGCCCTTTCTTACATTTTATAATCTTTAAAAATGGACTTTGACCAACCAGCTCTTCAAATACAGGACAACTTCAAAGACAGCAAGAATGGGGAATCCTGCTGTCAGTGGACCACAGCTTGAATAACCTCTGCCACAGTTTCCCCAACCCTGAAATAGAGGACTGCCCTTGGGAATGTAGAGGCCTGAACTGCATGGCTGATATCTGAGATACAAAATTTGGGAATTAACAATGTGAATCCAAAGACACAGTTCCACATGATTTGAGAATCCAAGCTGAGTGGTTAAGGTGCACAACAGCTGGCTTCTGTGCACATTTACTAGGCCTCATGGAGAATCTGCACATAATCTCCCAGTCAATATACATAATCTCCACCCAATATTGGGAAATGTACACATACTCACCGCAGTTTTTTACATTCTCTGACAGTTATTCATAACCCCCCACCACAAGCCTTGTGGGATGTGAATGTTGTTGTTTAGTCGTTTAGTCGTGTCCGACTCTTCGTGACCCCATGGACCAGAGCACGCCAGGCACTCCTGTCTTCCAATGCATCCAGCAGTTTGGTCAAACTCATTTTGGTAGCTTTGAGAACACTGTCCAACCATCTCCTCCTCTGTTGTCCCCTTCTCCTTGTGCCCTCCATCTTTCCCATCATCAGGGTCTTTTCCAGGCAGTCTTTTCTTCTCATGTGGGATGTGCATATCTCAATTAAATTTTACACATTCTCCTTACACAGTCTGCTGCCCTTTTTGCAATGCTTGTTCTCTGCACAAGTTTAACAAGTTGTCGCAAATACAACAGTTGAATATTGATATGCCAGCAGTACTTGGCTTATCATGCTGCCAGAAAAACTGACTTCTATCATGGAAACTCAAAATTCTCCAGTTTTGTTATGTGGAATTATTTTCCCATCAACCCCAGCAACAGAAGTAATGACATTGGACTCCTGTCTCATTATTGCAGAATTCGGAATGCTTGGAATTATATTTGGACTTTGGTCCCTACTCACCTAATTTAGTGATTATATGTTCCTTTCTATCTCTTTAATAGCTATGTGCTACTCACTCTGCCCCCCTCCCCCGTTCAGGCATTAAGGAAAACTTAGTTTTCTAGTTGTCTGTTCAGGAGAGACAGAGATATTTACAAGGTTTTGTACCTGCAAAACAAAGGAAACTAGATAAATGAAAATAATTAGAAAGAAAGAAGAAAGTGTTTTTTTAACATGAGATCTGCTGTATTCTAAATCATAAAAAGAAAGCACAACTGATGTTTCATCAGTGAAGGGGCCGATCTTTGCTTAAAATTGGAATTCTGAAATTCTCTTTCTGGTTGTATAAAGTCAGTCTCTCTCTCTCTCTCTCTCTCTCTCTCTCTCTCTGTGTGTGTGTGTGTGTCTGGAATTGCGTTATTCAACTAGCTGCAACAGCAATTAACTGGGATACTTGAGAGCAGAGAACCTGTCAATCTGATGAGTTATTCTTTTGAACCAGGGCAACAGCTCATGCATAAATGCTCTTGTAAACAATTATTATAGGGAAGCACAGTGACACAATTAATCTTTCCTTAGGTGTTATCTAGAGGTATTTCCCCCACCAATTATATGCCACTTGCCAGATAAATCAGTTTTTAAGATAAAGACATCAGCTGTTAGTATCATTAACAATGCCATTCAGCTGAACATGGCTGGGGAAAATCTAAAATTAGATTACATTTAAAACAAGAAACAAAAAAAACCACCCAATCCAACACAAAATATTCTAGGGAGAAGGTGAGACAACATGAATTGTGCTATGTTCAAGCATATCACAGTACATAAGTTGGTACCTTGAAAAGAAGTGAATCACTTGAGTTACAATTAGAGATGGAGGAAAATTTTGATTCAATTTGCATTTAAAAGAAACCTACCTAATTTGCACAATCTGAAACTATATGCAAACTGAAATATAGGTATCTTCCAAGGTTCACACTCTGAATTTTGCAAGCAGTTCTCCAGTCAAGTAATGCATACAAAAATGTACAAACTAGGTAAAGTGGACATAAGAATGCATATATTAGTGAACACTACATTATATTAGGGTAAATTGCTTTGCAAGAATGTGTATATTAGGCAAATGTGCATATAAAAATGTATATATTATGTGATATTAACACTAAACTTTGATGAATTTTCATGAATATATATGTTCACAAATGTGGCTCACTAAATAAAACAATATATCCAAGCTTATATAGCAATACAACTACATGATTTGATAATAAAGAAGTCATAGGAAGTTAACAAGAAGCAAACATTTATCTTAAAAGCAGTCTACAAAATCTTTTCTGAATGGACCATTTTACTTCACAGGTCAAAAGCTATTTTTTTCCCTCTACCAGGTTGCAAAATACATGAATTTATAGCTCAGTTTCATGCATTTGGAATAGGAATTATTTCCCTTAAAAAAAAAAAAAAGTAATAACCTAGGGATGGTTTGATTGCCATTCCTGTGCTTCAATTGAATCTCACGGCAATGGAGAAAACTCTTGATTGATGGGGAATAACTAGACCAGCCTTCCTGGTGTCCTGCAGCTATTCTGTTTTTTTTTTTTTTATAAATTTTTTATTGCGTTTCTTTCCATAATTTTATAGGTTACAAACAAATAACATAATTGCAAGAAACAAATTTTCCCTTTTTTTAACAACAAAAACAAACAAGAACAACTTGGACTTCCCCACCCCTTCCGATTCTGCGTTATTTAAATTAACAATGTCAGCATTTTGTTACCTTATTTCATGCCTTATTGTAACTTTCAAATGTTATGTACCCAAATTCGATATATTGTATCTCAGTTTCAATGCCTTTAAAATAAACATAACATGTTCGATTCAAATTGTCTCCTTTTCTCTTTTATCACTTATTTTACAATTTACTTAATCATGATTGCAAAAGCATAACTTTTCCTAATCATGCACTATCTTAAGATTCATACAGCTTATAGTATTTTTGCAAATAGTCTTTAAATTTTTTCCAGTCCTCCTCAATTGTTTCTTTATCCAGATCTCGGATTCTGCCGGTCAGTTCAGCTATCTCCATGTAGTCCATCAACTGCTTCTGCCATTCCTCCAGCGTGGGCAATTCTTGTGTCTTCCAGCTCTTAGCAATAAGTATTCTTGCTGCTGTGCTAGCGTACATAAACAAGGTTCTGTCTTTCTTTGGCAATTTCTGGTCCACCATGCCCAGCAGGAAGGCCTCTGGTTTCTTGGGAAAGGTATACCTGAATACCTTTTTCAATTCATTATAAATCATTTCCCAGAAGGTCTTCACTTTTGGGCAGGTCCACCAGAGATGGAAGAAAGTCCCCTCTGTTTCCTTACACTTCCAACATTTATTGTCAGACAGGTTATGTATCTTAGCTAACTTGACTGGGGTCATGTACCACCGGTATATCATTTTCATAATGTTTTCCTTCAAGGCACTGCATGCCGTGAATTTCATTCCGGTGTTCCATAACCTCTCCCAGTCTTCAAACATAATATTATGTCCAACATCCTGTGCCCATTTTATCATAGCAGATTTAACCAACTCGTCCTGTGTGTTCCACATAAGCAGCAAGTTATACATTCTAGATAAAATCTTGGTCTTTGGTTCTAACAATTCTGTCTCTAGTTTCGATTTCTCCTCCTGGAAACCAACTTTTTTATCCATTTTAAAAACCTCTTGCATTTGAGCATAATGTAACCAATCTCGCACCTTGTTTTTTAGTTTATCCTGGCTCTGCAACTTCCAACTGTCTCCAATTTTTTCAATTAATTCCCAATATTTCGGCCAGTAGGCCTCCATATTGGGTCTTTTTCGAGCCTTGGCCTCCACCGGTGACAGCCACCTCGGTGTTTTACTCTCTAATAAGTCTTTGTATTTCGTCCAGACTGCAAAAATTGCTTTTCTGACAATATGGCTTTTAAACAATTTGTGAACTTTAACCTTGTCATACCATAGGTATGCGTGCCAACCAAAAGCGTTATCAAAACCTTCCAGATCTAGGACATCAGTGTTTTCTAGCAAAAACCAATCTTTCAGCCAGCAGAAGGCTGCAGCTTCATAATACAACCTCATGTCCGGCAGGGCAAACCCCCCTCTTTCTTTTGAGTCTGTTAATATTTTATACTTTATTCGGGGCTTTTTGCCCTGCCAGACAAACCTAGATATATCCTTCTGCCATTTTCCAAAACATTCCACTCTGTCCACGATCTGTAGGGTTTGAAACAAAAATAACATTTTCGGCAACACATTCATTTTTATTGCTGCAATCCTTCCCAACAAGGAAAGTTTCAATCTTGACCAAATTTCTAAATCCTTCTTAACTTCCGACCAACATTTTTCATAGTTGTCCTTAAATAAATTCAAATTTTTGGAAGACAAATAGATCCCTAGGTATTTCACTTTTTTTACCACATTCAGTTCTGTTTCTCTCTGAAACCCCTCTGTTTCTGTAAGTGTCAAATTCTTGGTCAAAACCTTGGTTTTGTCCTGCAGCTATTCTGGACTACATTTCCCATCAGTCAGTTATGCTGGCTGGGGCTGATGGGAGTTGAAGTCCAAAATAATTGGAGAGCACCAAGTTAGAGAAGGCCATACAGTGGTGCCTCGCAAGACGAAATTAATTCGTTCTGCGAGTTTTTTCGACTTGCGATTTTTTCGTCTTGCGAAGCACGGTTTCGGAAAAGTTTTGGAAAAGCTTCAAAAATCACCAAAGTCTTCAAAAACCTCAAAAAAGGCTACCACACCGCGTGCTATGAGTTGCTCCTTGAAGTCAAGTCGCAACTGTATTAACGGTTTTAAGAAAAAGGAAAGGAAACAAACTTGCAAGACGTTTCCGTCTTGCGAAGCAAGCCCATAGGGAAAATCGTCTTGCGAAGCAACTCAAAAAACCAAAAACCCTTTCGTCTTGCGAGTTTTCCATCTTGTAAGGCATTCGTCTTGCGAGGTACCACTGTATTTTATGCTGAATTTCAGGATGCAGAAATTTCTTGCTAGAATTATACTATACCTCAAAACTTTAGAGAATATACTGTGTCAATATGGAGTTTTCTTCAGTATACAGTGGTACCTCGGGTTGCAGACAATTCAGGTTACAGACGCTTCATGTTACAGACCCCCTAACCCAGAAATAGTACCTCAGGTTAAGAACTTTGCTTCAGGATGAGAACAGAAATTGCGTGGCGGCGGTGCAGCAGCAGTGGGAGGCCCCATTAGCTAAAGTGGTGCTTCAGGTTAAGAACAGTTTCAGGTTAAGAACGGACCTCCGGAACGAATTAAGTTCTTAACCTGAGGTACCACTGTAATAGTGTCCCATGCCTTGACTTGCTTTCTCAATTCCCCTTAGCTAATCCACAGAGGATTCTTGACTTATTCTTAATGCTTGCTGAACTTTGACTGCACGTATTCTAGTAAACTTGCTACAGGGAAAGAGATAGCACTAGTATTGGTGTCAAAGATGTTTACAAAGGTGCTTAGGTATAACTTAAACTTCCTGGGTGAATTGTTTATGACAAGATTATATTGTCATTGTCCAGTAGATCATTTACAGCAAATGTACCAAACATCTCATTCTTTCTACATTATTGGCTTATTTCCAATACAAAGTGATGGATTGCCCCAAATTAAGATAACCAATGAGGTTTGTATCCCCCACAGCTGTGCTATAACTCACAAACCATACCTAGTAGCAATTACTGTAAGAGACACCACCTTTAATGATTCTTGCTCCCCCTCCCGTTTCGTATCTATTAATGTTGTATTATGTTGTAGGCTGTTTTTAGGAAAAACACAGTCACACATTTCATAGTTAAACAGAGACACCTAGTTCCACCTAAAGGGAAATATGAGTGAAATCATTTTTAAATTTCAAATTGCCTTGGAACAAGACTATGCCATCATTCCAAGGGGTGATTTGGAAGGGAGGAAAATGGGTGACCATCAGTGGCATCACCCCTCACTCCCACATGGCACTATGTCATGATGTAGTATCAATCCAGAATATTACTGAGAATTCAAAGAACAGAAATGAGGACCACAGCAAGGTGGAGTAAATTTTTCACCCTGCCCTCTTAAGTGACTCGCCCCAGCCCTGGTCTGGAACCCATTTTTTACTATCTGACGCCAAAAGAGGGTTGAAATGCTGAAATCTTTGAAATATCATTTCCCCCTTTAAGCAAGTTTTGCCTGTTTCCTCTTGATAATAAATTATTTTTGGTTTTAAATAAGAGTTCTGACTATAGATGAGGGTCACTATGCAGTCACTTTTTCTTCTTTGTTTACAAAAGACTCTGCCTATACTCCTTCACACAAAAGCTTGATGCGAGAGGAACTTAAACCCTTAGGTTGGTGCCTGGTTGACCTAGCTTAGTCCCCTTAAAGTCGCTCTTCCCCTTAGTCTTGTGGTTATCTTGGAGAGTTCCTGCTTTGCCCTAACAAAAAATTGTGTTGGTAAGTTAGTAAGAAAAATACTCTCTATTAGCAGATTGAAAAGTTGTACAGGGTTGGAGTGAATGCTTTATTCCTAGGCAAACTTATGCAGGAGTTTAAAAGCAGAGTGTAAGGTAACCCTTGGAGGGAGAAAATAAATATATAAATGGATATGCCTTATATTTCTTTCTTGCTCCCTGATTTCTCCAAAAGGGGGAAAACTCTAGGCTGGATCTTACTGAGGATGGAGGGAAAATTCAGATTAATATGCAATCTTACAAAATTCACACTTCCCGAAATAGGAGAACCGAAATGCAGCTATTTGAAATCTGCAGTTCTTTGAATGTTTGTTGTGCTTCTTCAGCCAAATAGTGCATATATTTTAGGGGGAGTGTGGCTAAGACTGCTTCGATAAGTGAAAACAGCATCTGGAAAGGAATTATGGGAAATTGTTTGGAAAATTTAATACTAGGAAAAACTACATATCAAAATGTGTATATTGGGAGAAATGTGCATCACTGCATGATGAATGCTGATGAATTTACACGAATAATTGTTTTTAAAATAAATGCTGCATCCTAATGGATTTTTGTGAGGGTTTTTTCAATTTAAGATTGGAACAATGAAAAATGGAGAGAAACAAGAATTGATGGGCTCTTCCTATTCTAGAATAGGATTGAACAACTATTCTCTTGCAGTTCCTCTAATCTTAAATTAAGGAGATCCTTATTCCGGCTTGTGTATTGGTTTGAAAACCGTGAATTAGGTCATTTCTCATTAAAATGCAGAACAAGATCAAATTTCTATCCTAGAGATAACTGGGACTGAAATGTGCTCTTCCCTGAACCACAGTCTAATTTCAGATTCACTTTCCTGAAAAGTAACTATATGTGGATATTAATACCAGGCTATTTTGCAGAGGTGATGTTAAGGATCATTGATACAATACTAAATATTAGTCATAGAGAAACTCAGTAAGCTGTATTTGAACATATCCCCAGAGTGTTAGGCTTCATAATAAGCTTCAGAACTGGCCTGTGCTGCTCCCTGGACCCGCAGAAATCATATTTAGATGATGCATTTCATAGTCACAAATTAATGTTCAATAATAGCAGCAGTAAAATGTGGGAAGAGCCTGGTGGCTTTTAGCAATCCCATAACTAAAAAGTTTGACAATTTCTTGGTTTCTGGATCATAGCCACAGTGCCTTGCCAGGTAGTGCAGTATCACTGCCATTTAGTTAAGGCACAGCTCCAAGCAATAATGGTGGAAATGTACATATGTTCTTAGATGAGGTCATCCCTGAAAAAACCATTCACCTGAGTATAACATGAACAATTACTCCTGTATATTGTCTCATGCAACATCTCCATCTACTAGAGATGGCCCCATTTTATTGCTGTTCTTTGCAGCTTTTGCAATATTTCTATCTAAAGCAGCTGGGTGTCCTCCCCCTTATCTGAATAACAATCACAGAGATAGTAAAGTAAGAATTTGATCAGACTCAATCTATGTTCAGAGTTATGTGCAACTCTTCCCATGGGATGTGTAATTAAAGAAAACAACTGAAGATAACAAAAGTGAATTTCAAACGATGATTGCTTTTCAATTGGCATATTGCTTCAGAAAGCATGAATTGGGACCCATCTGCACTACACCTTTAAAGCAGTACCATGCCACTTTGAGCTGTCATGACTTCCACAAAAGAATCTTGGGAATTGTATTTTGTTAAGCGTGCAGAGAGTTGTTATGAGACTCCTTGCTGTGTCATCGCTTGGTGTCATCACTTGGTGCTAGGACTGGGAATGGCTCCATATGCACACCCAACAGTTGCAAGGGATTTTTCATCATGAATCAACTCAGAAGGTTCTTCAAGGGAATATTCAGCATTGGATTCAGGGGACTCTGTCTTTAACCTGCAGGGTGTCTGGTTCAGGAGAAATAGAGAACAACTTTTGTTCTAGCTTGGTCTACAATCCGAATTAGAGAAAAACTTTCAAGGGACTGGCATCCAGTTCAGAAAAAGGATGTATGTTGTGAGCAAGCCAAACATTTGTGCCAAACCATATATTTCTGAACTTTGAAAACCTCAGGCACGCCCATGGATATATTTCATTTTTTTAAAAATCTAACTTGTCGCACAACTCCTTCACAGACTGAGCTGATTTCTGTCATTGCAGGAGCATATTTTCCAGCTTCTTCACTGAAATTGCTTCTGCAAGGCCACAGCTGTTTCTGAGAAGGGGTTGGATCACAGGGTAGATCCTGTCTGAGAATTAATCCTTGGGGGGTGAGCAGGGATGTGACTTTGCATTAATACATTTTGTCATTGCCACGCCGTTGCACTGTTACCAAAGGTGTTGCTGGCCATGATTCATGGCATTGCACACACTGCAGGATGCTTTGCACTTTCTCCCATCCAGCTTTTGCCAGGCGTGGCAGATTGCCAGAACAAGCTGTAAGAATCTAGTTTCTTGTAGGTTTCAGCTCTGCTTATTAAAATTATAAGTTTGGTCTAGGTAAGCAATGAGATGTACAACCCTCTCATTAAAATACACACAAACAAACTGTAGCTCTGAAGAGATCCTCCTTTACATTGCAAAAGCTTTTCAGTATCCAGTCTGCGTAACTATATCCCACTCCTCCGTTACACCTGCAGAATAATAAGCAGCTGGATGGCAAGCTATCAAGGGCAGCATCTCCTAAATGGGACCACATTTACCATGCACAATCTGCATCCTATCAGGGAACATGAAGGTCTCTAGACAGGAAATTCAGCATGAAGTTTTCGAGACAGGCTCCCTGTACAGTGTTCATGTTTGAGCAGTGTCACAGTGCTTACTGCAGGAGCAAACAAAGTGACCAGCATACCCAGATAGGTAGATCTGAGGGAGGAAAGGGAGCTGAGAGATGCAAATGAACTTGGGAGGGGAAATCATTTTCAAGAACAGTCTTGTAATTTGGATTTCCTTGCTGAGGATAACTTATTGATTTGAAACATTTATAAGCACACATAACCGGTGTGATTGGTGGCATTTTGTGATTTTTAATTGACTATATTTTGTGGTGGGCATTCTGGGATTTTGCTGTTTTACACTGTTTTGACCAATGTATTGTATATTTACTGTATTTTTCGCTCTATAAGACGCACCAGACCACAAGACGCACCTAGTTTTTGGAAGAGGAAAACAAGAAAAAAAATATTCTGAATTTCAGATGCCAGAACGACAAGAGGGATCGCTGTGCAGTGAAAGCAGCGATCCCTCTTGCTGTTCTGGCTTCTGGGATAGCTGCGCAGCCTGCATTCGCTCCATAAGACACACACACATTTTCCCTTACTTTTTAGGAGGGAAAAAGTGAGTCTTACAGAGCAAAAAATACGGTAATTTGTATGAATATTCTATTCACTGCTATGGGCAACATGGGACCCAAAAGTGGTTTGCCATGCCATGCTATACTGTTCAGTTGAAGTTCTCAGGGCAGCCTGCAAAACCAACAATAAAAATAAGATAATGCAGCTTCCAACATAATAAAAAAGCACAACTAAACATCAGGCATTAAAAGCCTCCTGATACAGGGCTGCCTTCCAAAGTCTTTAGAAAATTATGTAATTTATTTCAAGCACAGTGCCTAGCAACCCTTTCAGGAGATGCCCTTTTCCAAAAAATGGGGTGCCACAACTGACAAGGCCTTGTTATCAGTTACCACTCAACTTGTTCAATACCAGGACAGGTGCAGGATGGAAAAGGGAGTCATTCAAGTTCAATGATGGAAAACTGTTTGGTGCTTTCTAAGTCAAAATCACTGTATGTGTATATCACAGGTTCCCAATTGTATGCCTCACCAGCAGAGGGTGACAACTGGTAAAATGACCAAGAGTTGCTGTAATACTCATTTTGATGGAGTCCCACCACCCAAAGAAGAAGTGTGGTATCACTAAAATGATAACACAAGAGGACAGATTTGCTTCATTTGCATATGCAAATATTTTTTTGTAAGTGCAAATTTATGCATTATTTATTTATAACATTTCCAGCAGAAGGGCTACAGAAAAGGTCTTCATGGTGCTGCTACAATGAGGAGGTAGACTCGCTGAATGAGGGAGGGGCATGGAGAGTGGTTTGCTGAAGGGTTGGATTGCTCAATATTGGTTTGGCCCTGCACTGTGTAGAGTTATCTCTTCCCACTGCCATTTATGCCACAACATTAACAAGAATGAGGTCAAGCTAAGGACTCTAATGTACCAGCAGCCTAGTATATAGATGCTTGCTGGGCTCAAATCTTGTTTCAAAGGCTCCCCATACTATTCCACCTCACTGTCTTCTGACGGAAAATAGCTACATCCAAATGGAAAAGTGCATGTAGGTGAAATGGATCTGTAGAACATGGGGAATGACATCCACTGAGTTACATTTTTAGCAACACAGAAGAGGAATGATTGACAGAACAAAGCATATGGAAACGGAGAAGAATCTAACCCACATTTAGATCTAAGAAAAAAAATATTTGCCTGAAGGGAAAATATTAATTAGTTTGTCTACATGCAAGATAAAAGTCTGGAAGACATATCCATCAAAAGGCAACTGAATAAACAGCAAAATGGAAATTATTTGTAAATTGACAGTAAACTTGGCAAACATTGAGGGGGTAAACAACTTATTTGGCATGCAAAGCACTCAGAAATCATAGCCTCTGTCAGGAGGCATCTGTGCATATATTCACTTATTTGACAGAAATTAACATTTTGTGGGAATCTTTGTTGCATGCAAAAGATTTCCTCACCCTCCTTAAATATTTTAATTGCTGCTTTGCAATGCTCTATATAAACATGAAAAGGCATTTGAATCAACAAAGTCCAGGTCCAGATTATCAATGACGTAGTCTAACTCTGTACAGGAAATGAACACAAAACACATACTGAAAGGTACAATATTTACATGTAACAATGATATTGACTGTCTTAAGAAGCCTATGAGCTATTAGTTTTCATGCAGATATTATATAATAAATTCATTTCAGAGGGTATGATTCCTCCACTGCCATGTGTGGGGAGATGCTCCGCATAGGTCTGCATGCCTGGAGCCCACAGAGGAGACCAGTGGGTAGCGGCACCCTCCCTCTCTGTGATTCTCAGCAACTGGTATTCAGAGGCATATTGCCTCTGACAGTGTAGTGAGAACATGGCCATTGGGGGGCGGGGGGAATCATTGACAGTGTGACCTCAAGCACAATTACTCCGAAGCAAGTCCCACTGGAATGGGGTGTACACCCTAGGCCCCATCTGCACTATACATTTAAATTGGTATCAGACCACCTTTAAAGGTCATGGCTTCCACCAAAGAATCATGGGAACGGTAGCTTGTTAAGGGTTCTGAGAGCTGCTAAGAGACCCTAGTTCCCCTCACATAGCTGCAATTCCCCAAATGGCTTAACAGTCATTCCCTCTTCCCAGTTCCAAGGATTATTACTATCTATCTATTTATACTTCACATTTCTCCCTGACAGGGTGGCTTGCACATAAAAATAAGAACAGCTAAAAACATAGAGGGGGAAATCATTAGAAACATTGAAACTTTAATAGATTTAAATCTCTCTCTCTCCTGTCAAACACAGGCAGATAATTACAATAAAAACAGTATGGCACCAGCCCTTTCAATAAAAGCAGCCAATTCACAGGAGCCTGTTGGAATAAGAAGGTCTTATAAGAAGGATCACAAAGAGGGAGCCAGTCTATCTTCTCTAGGGAGGGAGTTCCCAAGTCCAGAAGCAGCCACTGAGAAGGCCCTCTCCCACAACCCCACCAAGGGTGCTCATGAGGTTGGTGGGATCCTCCTGAAGATCTCAGAACCTGGGCAGATTTGTATGAGTTATTATGATAGTTTAGATAGCTTGGACCTAAGCCATATACTTTGAATTGTGACTGGAACTATACCGGTAGCAAGTGGAACTGTTTTAACAGTATGCTCTGTATAACCAGAGCCACCTGGTTCTTGAGCACATATCAAAGGCAGCCCCATGTATGGCGCATTACAGTAATCTGAATGAGGTGTAACTAAGGTGTGGGTCATTGTGGCCAAATCAGACACCCCTGTTTAAAGTGGTATGGATTTAAATGTATAGTGCAGATGGGACTAGTCAGTCGCATTGCATGATAGGATGTCTGAGGACCCAAAGAGCTTTCGCATCAAACACAGCACAGATCAAAACCTGCATGGTTTTAATAGTGGAGCCAGCAAGACATCAACACCTATGATTATATGAAGATCCAATTCATTGCACGTTTCCCCTATATCCCACCTCCTTTACTTTTGTCACGGAATCTGAACATCTTGGGGCCTTTGTTAACAGTTTAAGCAAAGCAGAGCAGCTAAGTCTCCATGCTTTCCCGTTGTTGCAATTAGTATTACTAATTTTCATATTTGGAAATGCCAACCAGCGCTGATGAAAACATCGATGGCAGGAGGAGTTGATTCAAACATAATCCAAGAGCTCATGTGAACACAGATTAAAACTCAGTGCAAATAAAAGACCTGAACTTGGCCAGGTTGGTAAGGATTGTGTTCCTTTTAATTAAAAACAAACATCTTCACTCCCAAGCCCTCCCCATTTTCATTGTCTGGATACTTCTCCAAAGGCTTAGCTTTTTCATATTTAGAAGGTTTCCACCTTGATTTTTTAAAAACAATGTTATTTGAAATTGATTATCCAGAGCATTGGACTTCAGCTCGTCGATTGGGATCCACTACTGGGTCATCCTTGTAATGTCTTTATAAGTTAAAACCAGCAACTTGAATTGGCAAACCTCTCCTTTGGGGGAGCGTGCCCCAGTTAAGAGCAGACTGGACTCCAGTCACTGAGGAATGGAAACTTTAGGAGGTAACTGGGAGAAGCACCTTTGACAAATGTGAGGTCCAGTGAGGTACACCTGGCTCCATTATTTACATCCTCTTGGCACCAGGTAAAACGTACCTCCCTTCTCCCAGAGGTTTGATGGCTTATGATTATTTTGCTATTGATTTCAGCTGCAGAAGTTTCTGTTGCTATTTTATTGGATCTGTTTTATAGGATATTGTATGGCTTTTTATAGTTAACACATTGGTTTTTTTCTGTGCTTAAAAGGTAAAGGTAAAGGTACCCCTGCCCGTACGGGCCAGTCTTGACAGACTCTAGGGTTGTGCGCCCATCTCACTCAAGAGGCCGAGGGCCAGCGCTGTCCGGAGACACTTCCGGGTCACGTGGCCAGCGTGACAAAGCTGCATCTGGCGAGCCAGCGCAGCACACGGAAACGCTGTTTACCTTCCTGCCAGTAAGCGGTCCCTATTTATCTACTTGCACCCGGGGGTGCTTTCGAACTGCTAGGTTGGCAGGCGCTGGGACCAAGCAACGGGAGCGCACCCCGCTGTGGGGATTCGAACCGCCAACCTTTCGATCGGCAAGCCCTAGGCGCTGAGGCTTTTACCCACAGCGCCACCCGCATCCCTTATTTACAGCGCCACCCGCGTCCCTTATTTACCCACAGCGCCACCCGCGTCTGTGCTTATGTTATGCTTAATGCTTTTAATGTTTTGCAAGCTGCTAGGAGACTCCTTATGTGGCAAGCAACTAATGTATGTATGTATGTATGTATGTATGTATAATGTTTGGGATTCCTTTCCCTCTTTCTTGTCCACTATCTCAAAAGAATCTATTTTTCTTTAATATGCATCTATATCTGGCTGTAAATTAGTTATGGTTCGTGCTTTTTTTCTTAAAAAATGTTTAGGGGTACCCTCATTTTCACTCAAGAAAATCACCATTTTATAGTTCAAATCGGGAAAAATAAATACAGTAATTGAACAAAAGTACAAAGATTCACAAAATGTTTAGGGGTATGCATACCCCTGCGTCCCCCCAGAAAAAAAAGCACTGGTTATGGGGCTAAGTTCAAAGTGCTGGCTTTGCTGCATACTTATACAACTTGGGACCAGGATTCATGAACAGTATGAACAGCAGAGATTTAAAATCACCTAATATGCAGCAAAGTAAAGCATAGAAGTTTAGGCTGTTAGACCTTTAAAATATGCTCCTTAAAGTAGGTTCCAAAATGTCCCCTTAAAAAGTTTATTTCCAAAGTTTCCCTCAACATAGTAGGAGACCGCACGTTTACTAAGTTTGAAAATTGTTTACTTACAAAGTCTCCAAAGGTCAGATTCATGTGGTTCAGAATAGTTGCCCAGGCAATAAAACTGAGCTTAGTTACAAAGTGATTAAAGTTCCTAAATTACTGCTATAGGAACTCAAGAGTGGCAGTTGAGAGTCATGCAGTTGTGCTAGAGCAACCAGTTCAACTCTCTTCACATGCTGCGCTTCTCAAAGGAAGGGAAGTGACATAGATAAGCCTGGCAGGACAGCTTACTCTATGGTATTAACACTTTCATGCATTACACGCCAGCCATGCCATGCCCTGCCTGCTCTCCGCCCCCCGGTGCCGGAGCATGCAGCTTCACCACTGCTCCTGCTGATATCTTATCAGGATTCAATTCTGCACAATATATTGTGTCATGGGACCTACCCCTTGAATTACCACACATTAAATATTAGACAGGTGTAGGGTTGCCATATTTCGAGAAGGTGAAAATCTGGACACAAAAGTTGAGGTTTTAGAACTATTTTTTTCCAGAAACTGCCAAACTTGCCACTTCCAATATGGGACATTCCAGCTATTTCCACCTGGACGCTGTTCCCCATGGCTGTATTCCAGGTATGTCTGGGAAATTCTGGATGTATAGCAACCCTAGACAGGTGCCATCTTCATTCTCTTTTCAGGTCCTCCTGGAGACCTTCCTCTTTCAACAAACCTTTTAAGTAGAGATCTTTATCCTAGTATGCATCTGTGTTAGAATTGTTTTTAAGACTACTTTTTTATTGCTTTCTGCTTGCTGGCCTGTGCTCATTTGGGAGGAAGCATAGAATATAAATATATAAAAAATCTATGTATACACACACACACACACACACACACACACACATCTATGAAGTTTCATCTGTATTTGTTTGGAGGGGGAGAAATGTGAGTCAGACACCCACCTACTGTAATTTTCAAAGAGCAAACAACAGGGAAAGGGCAGTCCATTCTTATGCAAAACCAGCCAGCTGTTACACTGAGTCTGCCCCTGCCTTCTGATGCGAGGATCTGCATATAAGCCAGAGCAGTGAAATGATAAAAAAAAAAGGTTGACAATAACATGCAGATCAAAATCACTGACTGGAAAACTGTGGACTCATTGTCATCAAAAGAATTAGGTGGCAGAGCAAAACAAAGGAGACCTTACTGATAAAAGTTAGTGATGGTGTGATGGCTTTAAAAAAATAATAATAATGGAGCATATAAAGGAAGCTGAAATTAACCACCTCTCTAGAATGTTTGCTTTTAATCTTTCCCCCTTTTTGAAGCTCTTATTTTCCTAGTATGTTTCGCTAACTCTTTATCAAAGGTCATTTGTAATCATATTTAGGAGATAAATCTTTTTTTTTAATAAATTGAGTTTATTGTGTACATTTTAATCATCAAGGGCAGAGTGAACGGGATCAGAAAAGAAGCTTTTGAGAATTAGGCAACGTAGGCCAGCTATTATTGAAAAATAATTATGCAAAAGATCACATTTTCTTCTTTTGTTATCGGCTTTCAAACCACAAGATGTTAGGGTGATCAGAGCAACACCGTTTGATGCATTCTGCCTGTGGGGACAGGCTCATTCTATATATACTGAAGCTGGGGAAATGGCAAGTGCTGCCTTGCCCTGCCCTGCTGTCACCACTGGCACCATACTTGCTGCTGCCACTTCTCTGCCTGTCCTGCTGCCTCCACCACTAGCAGAGAAGCAGTGCAAGTTTTGGTCTAGATCTTGCAGCGTTCAGTGCTGATACCAGCATCACTTCTGCGCTGGTAGTGGGGCTGCCTTGGAGGCTTCTGTTGCCTGAGGCAGCAGCGTCTGTCTGGTGAATGGCTGAACTGGCTCTGCTGAAGCCCACCACATGGAGTGGTCCTGCAGCTGCAGATGAAGTGGAACTTATGTATGAGCTGAGGGGACTCAACCAACCCTGAGGATGTTTCAGGATGCAGAGGGGGAAGCCCATCATGCTTCAGTCAGTGGGCTGCTCCATGATGGGCAATGACAGTGGGAGTCACCTCAAGGGGTAGACCCCAGTGGTGTCTCCTGCTCTGGGCCCCCAATGGGGGCCAAGGGCTTCACCCACATGAAAATTGCAGATAGTTGGTGGAAGGAGCCTAAGCTCTCAGGTGGGACCTCAGTCTGCCCTCATTCCATCCCCACCTGTCTGCCTTGTTACTTACAACCAGATCCAAGGGTTTTGGTATAACCTGCCATCTTCCTATTCCTTAGTCTCAGTGTTTAGCACTAGTAAGGAGGATGAGGACAAATCTAGGATGAAGTGGCTCTGCCTTGAGAAAACTTGAATGTGTGATTACGCAGAAGAGGTTTCGTTTACACTCAATGTGCCGTCAGAGCGTGAAAACACTTCTCATTCACTGAGGGTTATGGTGAGTCTTTTCTTCCTACAAGAGAAGGCCCAGGACTCATCCAGGGCAACCACACTTATCAAGCATATTGTTTACCTGTCCCTCTTTAGATACAGAACCCCTCACAATTATGTCCTCTATTCATGGAGTTGATTTCAGTCAAGTTTGGTTCATGGATCTGGTATGTGGCAATGCCTTAATGTCTGTCACTTTTAAGGTCAATTGCTCTGAGTCATATGTTGAGCCTCGTTATACCTCCACCAGCTGCATCCTCCCTCTCAACTGGTTATTGACTGAAATAAACAAATATGCTCTCATACATCCATCCCCTATATGTCAGCAGGGGAGGTACCAGCATTTGGGGACCTCTGGCAATGACATTTAGGCTGTAAGGCATCCCCTCACTTATGTGCATTTAATTCATGTGTGACCACGTATATGTGGGAAACAAACAAACAAACAAACAGAATCATACGAGGAAATGGCAGGAGAGGGCTGGGGAGTCCTCGTGGACCTTCCCCAGACCTTGAAGATGATGTCAGTGAGGGCAGAGAAAGTCCCAAACAGAACTGAGGTGCAATGAGGCTTAGTTTAGGCTGCTCAGCCTCCCCACCTAACAGCTGACATGTGGGGTAGTGCAGCAACAACAGTCACTTCCCCACACATCCTCCAGCCTCATAATTATTTCTCTGGCCTCTGCACACTTCTCCTCTTCCAGCTGCTTTTCAACTGTAATAGATTCTCTGACTTCCTTTGAGCAAGTCTATCACAAACAATGGTCAACTTACTACCTCATTCACTTCCCAAAGCAGGAAGGGTCTGACAATTCTCCTGGCCCTGATGTGATTGCACCTGCTGTGGAAAAGATCCCGAGGCTGTGCTTGCGAGCATGTTCCTCATTCATTACATTGGAGACTGATTTTTAAAGGGGGGGGGGCTACTATCTAGAACAGCCTTTGCAAACCTGCTGCTCTCCAGATGCTGTTTGACTACAACTCCCATCTGCCCCAGTCAGCATGGTCAACGGTCAGGAATAATGGAAATTGTGGTTCAAATCATCTGCATGCTGATGGGAATTTCAATCCAACAACATCTGGGGGGCATCAGCTTGATATAGGTTAGTCTAGAGCATTGAAATCATTTAAGTGCAAAGGCCATCAGGTGAGCAAAATGTTACAGAGGTTCTTAGTTGTAAACCAAGGGACCAAACACGTGGAAGTCAATCTTTGCTTGTTTCAAGGGCTTGTATTTTTCCCGACATCGTATAAGGTATTTGCAGTCACACAAAGCGCTTCATTTACCTCTTTGAAGCTCATCTTTGAACACAGTAACACAAATTTTACGTTTCTCCTTATCCCATAGGCATATTTGTGATAGCTCCAGCCACAAATATTATGATTGTGGCCATTTTTGAACAGGAAAATAAATAAACAAATAATCTCAGACCCCAAGTCCAGGCCTTATTTTGGCCTTCTCCATCCATTGAAATAAGAAGAGCTTGCTTTTTTATTGTTTCTTTACACAATGTGTCTCACCCTCTGGTTGCATAAAGAAAGTCTTAAAGCCTTATTACATTAGAGAACAGACTGCTTTAAAACTAGGGATACCTATTAAGGCCTCTGTATGGGGATAAAAAGGTGGAAAGGCAAGCTATTTTCTTCTTCTTTTCATAAAGCCAGCCCAAAGAAAAAAAAATCTGCATGTTAATACTTCAGGAAAATAAACTTGTGTAAAAGATTTGCCTTCCCCCAAGTACAGTATAATTTAAATTTAAATCCCTTCCAAACCCAAAGCTTTGTGTTTATAATATGCGAACAGCGGGCAGTCGTGCCCTTGACTGGAGGGCATGTCATCCAGTTCCCCCCGTTCTTTGCAAAACCATCAGGCTGGCAGTAGTGACAGATGATCAGCTTAACATTAATTTCTTGCCTTTCATGCCTACAATCCAAATGGTGCATATTCTCCACAGGGAAGCATCAAGGTCTTTGCCTTTATTTCTCCTGCATACTTGCACTGACTTATAAATCAAGTGCAGATAAGAAGAGAGGGCAAATATCAATCTTTTCCCTCCCTCTCTATCCAGCCCACTACCTCCTTTGGGGCCAGCACCCACCTGAGGTCTGAGGGAAAGGCGTCTTGAAATCCTGATGCAGTTTACAGGCGAAGGAATAGTCTGTGGAGGCAGAATAAGGAGACAAAATTGGAGAGCTATCCCATCTTTTTAATAGATCAGAGTCTTTTGTTTAGCAAATGATTACACTGTGAGCTAATATAAATGTTTTCAATCTGCTTAAATGTGTATTTCTTTATTAATAGTTGCACATCACAGGACAGGGGATGAGACAGTGGTATTTTGCATATGGCTGCTAAAGCCAGTACCCCTTCTATTCCATGTATCACCCTCATTATTCTAGCCATTGCTGTTTTTACATTTTATGCAGTGAAATGAATCCAGGCTTTCAAAACAGATCAACATTGATCAGGCTGTACAAATTGCATGTTATTTTTGTCAACTGATAGAAATTTAAACATTGAGAGCTCTGTGTACTTTTGCATATATACTTACACACAGAGACACAAAGTCAACATTTTGCACCAGTGCAAACTCTTCTAGGCCAAGAAAGCTGGATTCTGTGATGGGCATCCATCCTGCAAACTAAGCACATTTCCATATATATCCTGCATACTTTGCTGTGGCTTGCATAAAAATACACAACTATCTCACCACTGCTCAGTCAGCGCCATTGCTACTGCCACCACCCATTCTTTTGAGATATCACAAGGCACTGAGTGCATATTTTCTAGCCTTTTTTCACAGCCTTAAGGGTTATAAAGCTTTTTTTTTATGCTTAGAATCCTGAATTTTGCATCCAGAAACCAGATTTGAAACTTGTATAACATCAGTATAGGATTGTAGCACAACACTACTCCTCCCCCCCCCCCCAGAATCAATGTGGCTTCTCAAACAAGCTTTGGCTTTGATTCCTAAGGGTCAGTTGTATATCCTGCCTAACAATTATAGTGTTGGTGCTTTTCTTTTTCTTTTTGGCTAAAATTATTCCAGCCTTTTAAAGGTGCTTTCCTAAAGAGCCTTTCTCAGCTGCTGTACATTGATTTGGCACTTACGCCACACATAAAACCTATGGTTTGGATGCCCAAACATTATTATGTGACAAGAAGAAGTGGAGGGGAAAATCTATATTATGATAGTTGTTGACAAATGGCTGTATTCTTTCCTGTGGAGAGTGGGGTTGCTAATGCTACTAAATGGCTAGAAAGATGAGCGTCTGGGGTAGCCTGGTGGCCATTTGTAGGTGACATGACTTGGGAGTTGGGGGGCTACTTCATTTTCTAGGGGGCCCCCATCCATAAATTACAGCTGACGACAAAAGTGGAAGCTAACAGTGGAAAATTAGGCCCAGAGGCAAAATAATTACATATACAGCCTTTAGCAGTGAGGGAGAAAGCCATCAATCAGCCCCCAATTATTCACTAGTTAATCAGCTCTGCCCTTCCTTTATTGAAGGGTTACAGTGTAATTAAGTTGGCAGCATCCTTTTAATTCATCAAACATACAACACATGGCAGTATTTGCCACAGTCAGGGGATAGCACCTTTGTGTCTCTGACCCCTAGCGATGCTGCAGGAAACGTGGAGAACTTCAGAGGTAAAAGGAGGATATTTATGCAGAGGCATGCTGCAGAATGAAGACTCTTTGGAGGCAGTCTGGAGTTGGGAAACTAGAAACAAATAGAGGGCATGGGATGGTGGAAATGGAACATGGAGAGTTTGATATGAAGAAGACTGCACTCTACAGAAATGCAGAAAAGACGTAGCTCATTGGCAGAACATCTGCTTTTCATGTAGAAGATCCCACGATAAATCCCTGGCATCTCCAGGTGGAGGTGAGAGAAATCCCTGCCTGAAAATCTTGAAGAGCTGCTGAGTCAGTGCAGGCAATATCGAGATTAGTTGGATCAGTCGTTTCCCATGTTCTTGTGTATGCACATTCGCCTAATAGTCACAATTCTGCAAAGCATCTTATCTAATGTAAAGCATTTCTGCATGTTACATATTACAGTATATAAGGCAGCTTCACATGACCCCTTAGAAAGGACTGTGGCTCAGTGGTAGGACATATGGCTCCCATGCAGAAGATCCTAGGCTCAATCTTCAGCATCTTCAGGAAAGATTGGGATAGAACCCTGCCTGAAGGGCAGCTGCTGCCAGTCAGTGTAGAGCCAAAAGGGCTAACAGCCTGACTCAGTATAAGGCAGCTTCTTATGTTTTGATAAAACTGATTCAAGGATGTGTGGATACTTAATACAGAAATATTCTTTCCAAAGATAATTTTAGTACCTGTGATGGAGGGTCTTGCTTGTTTAGCTCACAACAAACCCACCAAAGAGCTACTGGAACAGGTAAGTAGAAGAGTGCAGTCATTCTTATTATTATTGGCATGCTCCAAGTAGGCCTTGGAGGGCTAACTAAGCTGGTGTGGGGATGGGACACCAGGAACTGGCTGTTTTTTTGTTTGAGTTTATAACTTTAGTCTAACAAGGCTCCTTCCCTGGGCCTCAGACAAACTCTGCATGGGCCTGGGTGACCCCATCACTTCTGCCATTCTCCAGATCTGGATTAGTGGTATTATGAGGGGCCTAAGGCTAATTTCAGAAATTAATGATACAAATTATCTAAAATTCACAACTGTATTCAAAGCAAAAAGAAAATTGAGAAAACATGAATCATGCACCATGCAGATTCCTTTAAAAACACTTATTTTTCCTGGTTATGCCTGTAGCAATGTCATTCCTCCAAGGGTTCAAGGTGCCACAGATAGATGGATCAGCTCCACAACAAAAACTGCCCTGCAAGGCAAATAAGGCTAAGCCAGAGTGATGCCTAAAGTCACCCAATGAGTTTATTGGCTCAACTGGGAAACTGGGAGCATGAAAAAGAGAGGGCTAAGGCAGCCTTCACAATCCTTGTTCCCTCTAGGTGTTGTTGGACTACAGCTCACATCAGCCTCCAGCCAGCATACCTCAGTAGTCTAATAGTCTAGCCATGGCCTCCAACAAAACTATGTATCCAATACTATTTCCATCAAGGAATCTCTTAGCTAAGCGGACCAGAGTACCAGTTTCCTGCCATTTTCCCAAGACCCCAATCTCTACTTCATTCTGCCACCACCCTGTAGCTATTAAAACCATAATGGTCCCTGCCTCCAATACTACACATCTCTTGCAGGACTTCCTGGTCTCTTCTATATTGGTCCAAGTGGCCCATTGGGACCTGCCAGTGAAATTTCTGGACCAAATGCAGATGGGTTGAGACAAGTTTGCTTTCCATCCACCATCTATGACATTGAGCCCATTCGTAAGAGATATTCACCTGTGTGTTACTTGGCAAGTGGAGACAGAATTGTGTCAATTGTATTTTGCTAAAAACAAGTATTTTTATTTAAAACACCAACAAAACTATAAATATATACAAACCATATCAACAGACAGAAGAAGTAACCCCCTCCCAAACCCCCCTAAATATCACATTTACATAAAATTATGTTTCTGAACCTATGCACATCAAGAATAAAGTTTGATTTTGGCCTACTTCAAAGGGCTTTTGGGGAGTCCTCTATATTCTCCTGCTGAATTATGGTGGTATTTGGACATAGCACAGCAACACCAAAGAAATGCCTTATCAATTCTAACCTCCTTAATTTCCAAGAATCAAAGGAGAATGGCCTCTTGATTTGCAACCCATGTTGATGTTTAGAAGGAGGAGGCAGAAACGTGTTTCAGTGACTTATCTGTCCAGAAAGGACACTGATTTGCAAATGTTTTTAAATGCTAATTTATATGCAGAAATGCAAAGTTAGGGGGGAAATGACTATAATTTAAATCAGGGATGACATATCCCATTTTGCCACATAAGGCGAAACAGGAATGGTGTCACCAAAGCCCCCACCCCCAAAGCTTCCTTTACCTTGGTGTGATGTGCATGAGATGTCATGAGATTGTAGCAAGATCTTGTGGAGTGCATGGGATCTTGCAAGATCTCACTGAAAGCTGTTGCAGCAGCTGCCTCTCCACCAGCAGTGAAGGCAGTGGGGCGGCCACAGGGGTGTCCCCTCTGGGGCTTCTGCCACTGTCCCAGGAAGTTTCCTGAGCTTGCCTCATCGGTGGGACCTCTTGATTTAAATAGAATACAGTAATCTCAGCATGTAGCCAGGTGACCTGATTTGCCAGCTCAGCTTGCTGTTTAGATATGATAGGCAGCTTTGAGGGTCCTGCTCTCTCTTCTTATAGTTCTTTAATCAGAACTTGGACCAGGAATTGCTTCAGATATAGGACTGAGTTGTGTAGAGCAGAACATATGGCCACCAACTATGGGACCAGTTCCCCATATCTTCATCAGATCCCCACACTGGAGGTGATTTACTTGATGCCACAAACTTTTACTAGCAAATGTCAGTTTCTTAACAGATTAGCATATACTCAGCATCTCAGTTCTGACTGAGTAAACATTTGGCAAATGGATTGATTTATATAGATTGCCTATCTTTCTCTCCCACTCCCAACAATTCAGTGCATATATTTTTGAGGAAATACTTTATTTTCCAGTCTATATCAGTAATTTTATGCATTATGTTTGATTGCACAAGTTTAATTTCAGTTTTTTGGCTCAGGAAGTATGAGTCTCTCTGAAAGAAGAAAAAAGCTACCCCAAATTGTCTGCAGCTTGTCATAACTCAAGACAACACAATCATGGCATGATATGATTGTACACGATGAGATTTCCTTGATAACTATCAAGGGCCATTGGATTCCATCTGCTCGTGTTATGTTCTTGCATAGTCTTATCCAACACTTGGCGTTGATTATCTCAAGGCATGCATTAAAAAATTACTCGTGCATGGTATATATGTTGGCAAACATGATAAAGCAGGCAGCACTGAAACACTGATTCTTATTGTGATCCAGAGGGCCATGTGGCTTTGAAATTAATTGCTTCTTCTTTACCTACAGTAGCTGGTATAGCCTAGTGGTGGTATCAGTGGCAATGAGGGCCTTTTTCAGCTCTGGGTGGTTTGCCAGCTACAACTCCTCTTGGACAGAAATGACTTGGCCACTGTACTTCATGGGGTTTTCTCACTGAAATGGGCTTAGAATTGCAGCCTGGAGATCTGAGAATCCAAGGAGTTTCGACTGTGCAAAATTCTCCCATTCAGTCAATGTGTTTAGTATTCAGACTTTCTTGTATGCAGATCGTTTTTCATTTCTTACTCTGAGCCTGAAACAAGCAAGGAAGCAGCTGTTGGTTATTTTGTATGTTTATTTTCTCATTAGGTTTTTTTTTTTAAATGGGTAAGGGCTTTAAAAATCAGAAGTGACCTGGGCCTGTTCAGATCTCCAAGAAGCCATGGATATCCGGGGCATAGTGTGGATCTAGGGTCTACATTGTAGAAATGTGCTGCATTCAGTGTTGTGCTGCACCCTTATCAGATAAATTCCTGCTCTGCTGCAAATGGAATGGGACACAACCAACAGAATAGCAAAAGAAAACCTGGACAGAAGAGAATGAATGAGGTCTTCTTTCTCCTTCAGCATTGCTTATACATAATGAGAAGTATAATATAGACTGACTTTCATACAGCAAGTTTAAGCAACCCCAGTAACTTTAAACATACCCAAATGAAACCTACATAGTACATTTAATGCACAACATCAAAGGAAACAAGAACAAGCAGTAATGGGAACCTGAAAGCAAGGTGTTGATAATCAGCCAATTTATTGATACCAAGTTAATTGAAAGCACTGACTTCAAAACATTTTAGAATGCTAGAAAATCTTCTCATTCCCCCCCCCCCCCGAAACCAACACATTTCCTTTGCAATTTTAATTATTCCAGAATGTTTCAACACACATATTAGAGTGTCATTTAACCAAACATTATTGATGGAGATGAATGGGGAGTGGGGGAGTACTACAACAATTTCTGCTGCGACAAACTCAATATGGCACTTTCCTCTTTCCTTTTCCCCTTTGGATTTCTTATGCCTAGAGAACTCCCAGCCTCAAGTCCTTGATTTGCAGGATGGAACAGAAATTCAATTCACTTCAAGCTGAAAAGCAAACCTACCTAATTTGCACTTTCCAAAACAATACACAAACCGAAACACAGGCATCTTTCAAAATTCACACTTTTCTGCAGCACAATTCTCCAGCCAAGTAAGCTGTGCAAAAAAATGCGTACTGGGCTAAAGTGTGCATAAAATGCATATATAAGTGGAAATAGCATACCAAAAAGTAATATGGGAAATTGCATTAAAAATGTATACATTAGGAGAAATTCACACTAGCATGCTAATGGATTTTCAAACTTTGTTTAAAAGAATTGCAAAATGAGTTGGAAATGTGGAGAACTGAGCTCAAGATGGGGAAAATGAGGAAGTGAGAGAATTGAAATTTGCCGATTCTCCCATCCTGACTTGCAACCAACTATTTGAGTACATTTTCATATATGTACATATCTCAAAATTCCAGTAAAAGTGTCTTATGAGGATTGAGAAAATAAGAGGACTCAGTTTTTTAGTGTGGCAGCACCTATGCCCTCAAACTTCCTTTTTCTTAATATCTAGCAGGCACCTTCATGTTTTGTTTTTAAAATTTGTTTGGTGTAATTATACTTTTTAAAAAAGATTATGCCATTTTTATCTATATTTGATAGTATTATTATATTTACTGTTAAATGTTGTTGGATTCCAGGTGCAGCCACAAATTCCCCATCCCTGTTTTAAGGAGTCCCAAGGACAAAAGAAAAAAGAGGGTTTATTGTCAGCTATACCAGGTGGACTTTGCCATTCCATTGATTCTTCTATCTTTCAGAGAACCAAATCCTCCCCCTGCCCACCTCCAATATATGAATGACAACTTTTCCTATCATTGAATAAACCAGAAAAAAACATAGCTTGATGGTGAAGTGGCAATTGCATAGCTCAGCTTTCTCCTACCTGGTGTCCTCTTGGTATTTTGGACTACAACTCCCAATAGCCCCAGCCAATAGTCAGGGATGGTGGGAGTTGTAGTCCCAAACATCTGGATAGTGCTTGATTGGGGAATACTGGCATAGCTGAATTGCTCATGAGATCCTTCCAAACATCCTAGTGTCGTTGGATTCCCACCACCAGATGGCAATAATATCCAGCTCTTATTGGAAATAAACTGGTTGATCAAACCCACCCAAGGTTGTGTGTGTGTGTGTGTGTGTGTGCATTTACTAAACTTTTGCGCCTCCTCTTCTTCAGCTCAGCTGCGATCTCAATCTGACTTGTGTTAAAAATGATGAAGCAAACATGAAACAGTTTATTTATGAGATAAATAAAATAATAATAGAACAAGAATGCAGCAGCTAAAGACATAGCTACCCTTCTAAGCTTTGTATAAAGGTCTTTGTTCTATGTTGGAATGACAGCATCAAAATAGGTGCTAGAATGGACATGCACATGATTTCTCCCCATTGGGGAAGTAAATTTTCCAAACATACATACAAACATAACCAGCATTAGAGAACTGGTCTGTTTTTATCATCAGGTAAATTAAAAGACGCCTGCTTCTTGGGAGAAAAGCAATGGCAAACCTAGACAGCATCTTAAAAAGCAGAGACATCACCTTGCCAACAAAGGTCTGTATAGTTAAAGCCATGGTTTTCCCAGTAGAGACTCTTGAGAGTCCCATGGACTGCAAGAAGATCAAACCTCTCTATTCTTAAGGAAATCAGCCCCGAGTGCTCACTGGAAGGACAGATCCTGAAGCTGAGGCTCCAATACTTCGGGCACCTCATGAGAAGAGAAGACTCCCTGGAAAAGACCCTGATGTTGGGAAAGATGGAGGGCACAAGGAGAAGGGGACATCAGAGGACGAGATGGCTGGACAGTGTTCTCGAAGCTACCAGCATGAGTTTGACTAAACTGTGGGAGGCAGTGGAGGACAGAAGTGCCTGGCGTGCTCTGGTCCATGGGGTCATGAAGAGTCGGACACGACTAAACGACTAAACAGCAACAACAACAATGCCTGATGGTCATCTATAAATGTACCTGGCAGCTAGACAATGTCTTCCTGTGTACAGCTGAAACCCTCAGTTATTTTCTGAAGCTTCCATCACTCTTCCAGCCTGCTACATATATGCAGCCTGCACATATATGCAGCTTGAGCCTATGACAGAGGGACTCACAGCATTAACATCTCATGGGGGCTTGCTTCTCCCATAGCCACAGCCTTGGATTCCAGTAGAAATCAGGCATGGCTCTGTTTCCCAACTGCCCAGCCTGCAGCCTTGCTTCTAGGTTCTACCTCACATCTCAGCTCTGGCCTTCGTCTTTCTAACTACCAGTGAGTTGAGGGGGGGGGGCACCCCACCTGTGTGCCCTCTAGTGCCAAGCTACTTCCTTTGTTACCTTAACTACCCATACTTAGGCCATTACCTAACCAGCAAGCTAGCCTGGCTATTTCAAGAACTGAATTCCAGCTAGATCCAGGAATTAGAAGGGGGGTCAGACATACGTCCAACCCCCCTCCCCAACTCATGCTGCATATTACAAAAAGGATTCAAAACAACAAAACAAACAACCCTGCTCCAAAATCCATACAACACAATGCATATGTATCCACAAGTCAAATGACATACAATGGTACCTCGGTTCTCGAATCTAATCCATTTCGGAAGACTGTCTGACATCTGAAATGTTCAAAAACTGAAGCATTTACTTCAGGAAGCATTTACTTCCGGAAAACTTAAAATGGAAGCCACATTTCCTGTTCGACTTCCGAGGTGCATTCAAAAACCAAGCAGTTACTTCTAGGTTTTCAGTGTTTGAAAACCAAAATGTTTGACTTCCAAGATATTCGAAAACCGAGGTACCACTGTATGGGGAGAAACTATCCACAATTGTTCACTCAGGAGAAGAGGTGCAACTTTGTCAGTGACCACCTAAAGCTCTAAAGAGATTTGACACCTTTTGCTCAGAGTTGTTACTAAGTGTGATATCCAACTATGTTTTACTCAGAGTAGAGTCAGTGAAATTAAAGGAACTAAGTTAGCCATGCTCATTAAGTTCAGTACCCTGAGCAGGACTGACATTGGATGCAACCCTGGTTGATTAATGACTTGGAGCACAGACACTCTGCTTAGTAGTGCACTAAGCCATCCTGTAAGCAAACGGAGGAAGGGAATTAAACTCAGCATAAAAAAAGGTCCCCTGTACCATCCTCCCCAATGACAGTTGTTTTGTTGCTTCATTAAATGAGCGTTTTTTAAAAGGTAACCCCTTAACTTTTGTAGTTTAGTTTATTTGGTCTACAGAACATAAAAATACAGTGCAGAGAGGAAAATCAACATGACATGCATGTACACAGACCCTCCAAGTGTCCCTATTTTCCAGGGACACCCCTGATTTAGAGAAGCCGTCCCAGTTTCTGATTTGATCCCGGAATGTCCCACTTTCCCTTGGGATGTCTCTATTTTCATTGGAGAAATGTTTGAGAGGATGGAGATATCTGACCCCCTAGCAGTCTAAATGCAATCCGGTATAGGGAAGTGTTTAATTTTTAAAATGTTTTTATATATCTTGCAAGCCGCCCAGAGTGGCTGGGCGCAACCCATTAAGATGTGTGGGGTATAAATAGTAAAATTATCATTATGGAATGGGACAAGCCTATTTTCATCGGAGAAATGTTGGAAGGTATGCATACGGAGATTGCAGCTTTTAAAATAAGAGTACAACGAAATCCACAGTTAAATAATAGTTTTTAAATGCAGGCAATTTTGGCTCTTACTTCCCCCCCCTCTTTTCATAGTATTCAGGGAAAAGAGGAAAGAAACACCTTTCAATGTTAATTTTAACTGTTGTTCAGTGCACCAGACCATCTCAGTTGCACAGGATTGACAGAGAGAGAGAGAGAGAGCGCAAGAGCAAGAGAGAGAGATGAGTGATACAGGCAAATGGTTTCCCATTGCATGAGATATGTACAAGAATATAATCATACCCAAGGTCAAACATTGAGGGTGGGGGAGGTTGGGCATTTGGGGCACGAAAAGCAAGGCTGTCAGATATTGAAATCTCAGCAGGAGATTCAGCTCTATTAAAACTGAATACAGAATTACTTTCAGCCAGCGACTTTGTGTGCATGTATAACTAGCTGGTTCATTTGGGTGCCCCCTGTGTTATCCAGGAAAGGTAAGGCTGGAGCATTCTCAAATAGGGAAGCTGTACTGGGTTCATCATTTGCCTTTTGTGTGTCTGGGGCAATTGATATTGAAATATGTATGCAAGTAGAGGAATTCCAATAATTAATTTTATTTCCCCCCCTTTCCCTTTCCCTTTCCCTTTCCCTTTCCCTTTTCTTTTCAGAAGGTGTGGTGGAAGAATGAGAAAAGAATAATAGAATTGTAGAGCTGGAAGGGACCACAAGGGTCATCTAGCCCAACCCCCTGCAATGAATTTCTCAAATTCTCTTTTAAAGCCATCCAAATTAGTGGCTATCACTACATCTCGCAAGAGCAAATTCCATAGTTTAACTATGTCCTGGGTGGAGAAGTACTGTCTTCTCTTTGAATCTTCCAACATTTTCATAGTTCTAGGCCTATCAGAGAGGGAGGAAATGTTAAAATTAGTTGAAAAATTCTGACAGAAGCTTTTGCAAACTATGCATACAGGCCATTTCTAAAAATGTCTCTTGTCTTGCTTATTAGCCTTGGCCTCACAGCAGAGGTGTCCATGAAACACATCCTTACTGAACATGTGAGGGGACACCCCTCTGTGTGCTGGTGTGCATGCTGGCCATGTCCTTTAGTAACTGCACATGTAGCATTAATAAGCACTCACACTATATTGTGGGTGCCTTTTGCAGGATCGCATGCAGTGCTACAGTTCCCAGGGAACTTGCTAGTACAGTGGTGCCTCGCAAGACGAAATTAATTTGTTCCGCGAGTTTTGTCGTCTTGCGATTTTTTTCGTCTTGCGAAGCACGGTGTTGGGAAAGTTTTGGAAAAGCTTCAAAAATCACCAAAGTCTTTAAAAACCTCAAAAAAGGCTACCACACCGCGTTCTATGAGTTGCTCCTCGAAGTCAAGTCACAACTGTATTAACGGTGTTAAGAAAAAGGAAACAAACTTGCAAGACGTTTCCGCCTTGCGAAGCAAGCCCATAGGGAAAATCGTCTTGCGAAGCAGCTCAAAAAACAAAAAACCCTTTCGTCTTGCGAGTTTTTTGTCTTGCGAGGCATTCGTCTTGCGAGGTACCACTGTAGAAGGGAGCTGGTCTGCTTCTCAGTGTATTATTCAGAGGTTCACGCCCAGCCTCAGCTTTAAGTTTCGTTTCCTGGGAAGTGGGACCAGACCCATTATAAATAGGGAGAGGAGCCAGTATTAGCCAGGCAGACAGCTCTGGAGATTCACCCTCCCTACCCTCCCTTTGTTAATGCTTCTTGTTTACAGGTTAACTTTTTCTTCCTGTTTAGCAGGCGCTACTACGGTCTTTGATTGTTGTTGAAGGACCGGGAAGAAATTTTCCTGCATTGGCTGGCTTTGTCTTCCCCATAGTAATTTGCCACAACTTTGGCGGTTATGGCCTTGGGTGGAATCCTTTAGTCTTTTCTTCCCTATAATTGTGTGTGTGTGTGTGTGTGTGTGTGTGAGAGAGAGAGAGAGAGAGAGAGAGAGAGAGAGAGAGAGAGAAGTGGTGACTCATCCCCTCCCCTGCGGCGGCGATTCCAGGGTCCCCCCTTAAAGGGGTTGCATAAATGGGTGTCACTGGCTATACACTGAAAGGTTGTCAGTGAACTACCCTGCGTGCGGGGATATGGGCTCAACTGCCTGCCTACACTTACCCTGATATGCCCCAGTTCCCCAGCTGGGAGGGATACATGCCCAAGGCCTATGCCAAGGTCTTCCTACATTCAGAAGTTTAATAAAGTTGTGGCCTAATTTTAACTCCGTCAGAGTCTTTATTTCCTTTTCCACATTCCCTGAGGGCTGGGGCTGTCACGCCTGGTCACGCAATGCCGAGGACTATATATACACTCATGTAGCGTATATTTGCTCCTCTGCACCAGTGGGAATTCTTGAGTAGCCAGAGTTTCTGCTTCCACGGAGAAGCCCCTATGTGCATCCATCTGTTTGTATGTAGAGCTCCTTCACACTAAAACTGAAAGTGGGACTAGTGGCTGGTGGGTGGGAGGGACGTGTGCATGTACATATGGAGGCATACAGGGGATGTAGCTTGCAGGAGTCATTGTTCTACTTCCCCTTACATATTCATTGAGGCATTATTATGTGAATTAGGGATAGATAAATCTGGCAATGTTGGCTTTTCTCAGGTTCTCATTTTTATAATCTTGAATACAGTTATCCTGCATCTTCTGCAAACTTTTTTTTTTTAAGTCTTCATATAAATGTGTCAGCATTTTAGTGGGCATTTCTCCTGATACACACTTCTCCTTCCTTTTTGCTATCTTGCCTAATGCACACATTTTTGCATGCAATTTCCCATCATATGATGCATTTTTGCATGTTAAATTTGCTAACATGCATTTCTTAATGCACATTTGCCCTTATTATGTGCATTTTGTATCTGGCTAGAGAACTGTGATGCAAAATTCAGAGAAGTGCGAATTTAAATAGATAACTGTGTTCTGGTTTGCACATTGTTCTGGGAAGTGAAAATTAGGTAGGCTCACATTAGAATGCAAACGAAACCAAATTTCTTCCCCTTCCCTGGTCAACACACCTATTGTTGACATCAGATATAGGCTAGAGGGGAAGCATAATGCCTGCATGGGATCAGGACAGAAAGTGCCTAAAAGTAATATATGGAGGGGGTTCCAGTGTTTTTTGGTATAAGTCTTTTTTCATCTCTCTGTCCTCTTACACACATATGTACCTGCTTAAGTATCCATGCCATGCATCTGATAAAGATGGTGTTGGCATTTATGCCACAACAAAGCTGTTAATCAGGTGCCACAAGACTCTTTAGCATTTTCATTTCTTTACAGTTTATTTTGGGTTCAGAAAATACCTCTTTGCTGATTCTCAAGAGTTAATGATGGCATTTGTGATTCTTGCCAAACTGTCTATGCCCCCAAATGCTGGCTCTTCATGAAACAGTGTTTCTAAATGTTCAGAGCTTAGAACAGGGAGATGTAAAGGGCTGTTTGGCAATTGGTATAAAAATTCCCTGGCCCTAACTGTGTTTTGTAGCTACAGGGTTTCCACTGATGCCCGTATGCATTTCTCGCAGGCAAGAATCCAAACAACCTAATTCGAAAATAAAGATGGGTGTTTATTTCCTCCTTTTCAGTTTCTGGAGACTCATTCCTATGTAGTTCCATAATATGGAGAGTGGCTGAGGCTCATATGAGGCTTTAAGCAGTAGGTGGCCTAATTCGTATGCCAGAATAGGTAGGTTTTGCCAGATCTTTTTGCTAAATTAAAATGAATATTTAAAAGGTTGTTGTTTTAAAAACTATGCTTGTGAACAAATTCCTATGTTGCAGTGGTGAAAGACAATACAGGGAACAAGATCCATGCAAGTCATGAGCGATAACAGCCTGTGCAGTAGGGCAGAACTGGTAGCTGCAGGAGGAAAGGTGTGCAGAAGCCAGAGAAAGAAAACTGTGAATGGAGGGGTGTCCTGTTTTCCATCCTTAATACACCCTGGGAAATTCATCAAACCAAATCTGTTGTTGTCTGGAACTGGGTGTATGTGGCAAAGCTTCACGGCCTAGGACCCTCGTACCTACGGGACCGCCTCTCCTGGTATGCCCCACAGAGGACCTTAAGGTCCGTAAATAGCAACACCCTAGTGGTCCCGGGTCCTAAGGAAGTTAGATTAGCCTCAACCAGAGCCAGGGCCTTTTCAACACTGGCTCCAGCCTGGTGGAACGCTCTGTCTCATGAGACCAGGGCCCTGCAGGATCTGATTTCTTTCTGCAGGGCCTGTAAGACAGAGTTGTTCTGCCTGGCCTTTGGCTTGGAGTCAATTTGATTCCCTCCCCCTATTTCTTTTTTCCTTTCTCCTCCTGTGATGAGGCTGCATTTTAATGTTTTAATGTTGTATTTTAATCTTGTTTTTAAGTTGTATTCAATCAACTTGTTTTTATTATTGGTTGTTAGCCGCCCTGAGCCCGGCCTTGGCTAGGGAGGGCGGGGTATAAATACAATATTATTATTATTATTATTATTATTATTATTATTATTATTATTATTATAGCTGACTGAGGGCTCAGTTGGAGCAGCCTAAGGAAGTTCCATCCCCACGTAAGCTCTGGAGTGAGAGATGGGTAATGCTAGCATGTTCCAGGAACCCTCTTCCTTATGAGACTTTGTGTGTGAGCTGTGCGTTTGTATGGGTCCTGGATGAGAATCAGGGTGGATGAGTGAAGTCCATGATGAGAGCCAGCAGGCTGTGAGGTGCTGAGTGAAGAGTTGTGTCAGAAGAAGAAGGAATTTATGCCAGTATGCATTTGTTAGGAATTTGTTTTCATTGGCTTGTTGGTGTACTCATAGGCGCCGACTCCATGGGGCTTGAGGGGGCCCGAGCCCCCTCAAAAATTCGTTTGGGGGGGCTCCGCCCCCCCAATAATCTCCAGCACCCCTCCAGCAGAGCGCCATCGCCGCCCCTCCCCCAGCCCAAAATGCACAGGGAGGGGCGGGCTGCATGCCTCCTGCCCTCCCTCCCGAGCAAAAGCTCCACCCAATTTCCTTTGGAGCTGATTAATAGGCGCAGCACGCTCTCCCCTATTCGCTCACGAGGAGGCGGCGCCACTTTATTTGCATATTCATGAGCTTATTTATTATTCATGAGCTTTCCCGCCCCCCCCCCCCAATATTTTTTATAAGTCCGCGTCCCTGGGTGTACTTCTGTATTAATTGGTGTATTTCTGTCACATTTGTTGTTGTTGTTTTAAGTTTGCTGTACTTCGCATAAGGATAGTCTTATATATTAAGTGGTATAGAAATGGTAGAAAGAAAGAAAGAAAGAAAGAAAGAAAGAAAGAAAGAAAGAAGGAAGGAAGGAAGGAAGGAAGGAAGGAAGGAAGGAAGGCACGATAGGCTAGGTTTCAGCAAGTTTGAGGCCATATGGGTGCACCAGTGGAGTCAATGCAGCACTTCCACCAGTACATCTGTGCAGCCCCAACCATTCTGCTGTGATCATTAATAGAATCAAATAATTGTAGAGCTGGGACCACGATGGCCATCTAGTCCAACCCCCTGGAATGCAGGAATCTTTTGTTCAACATGAGGCTTCAACCTACAACCCTTAGATTAACAGTCTCATGCTCTACTGAGCTATCCCTTCGTCTATGATATGGTAACAGACCCACAAAAGCAGCAAACAAAGAATAAAAGACGAGCATTACAACATGCACTTTTTTTCAAATACAGCACAACACAAAGGATACAACATAGACATATTTAGAATGTTGTTGTTGTTGTTGTTGTTGTTGTTGTTGTTGTTGTTGTTGTTGTTGTTGTTGTTGTTGTTATGCCCTATACCCTGAGGTCTCAGGGCGGTTCACAGAACAAAAAAATACCAAAAACCCCCAAAACATAAAGATGCAAATTTCAATTAAAATGAGGGTATCATCTTACGAGACCTTCAATTGGAGAAGAGGAATTTAGCCACTAAGTCTGTTATTAATTTATTCATAATCCCTTGCAGACGATTGAAGTGCCTGGAGACAGACAGTCAGGTTTTGTATCCGCAGCAGTGACCAGAGGAGGAATGACTGCTGGGAGGAGCAGAGAGAAGAAAGGCAATGGTGCACCCATAGCTGCAAAACTGGATGCCATCATCTGCACCACCTGCAGTAAAACATTTCTCTCCCATATTGGTCTCTACAGCTACTTTAGGAGCTGTAACTTTCCAATGGTTTCACTTTATCCCTCAAGGTGCACTCTTCCATTTTCTCCTGAAACAATGTCCAGTGTCTTTATAGGATGTTTCCTCATAAGGGAACTAAGTACAGTGGTGCCCCGCAAGACGAATGCCTCACAAGACGAAAAACTCGCTAGACGAAAGGGTTTTCCGTTTTTTGAGTCGTTCCGCAAGACAAATTTCCCTATGGGCTTGCTTCGCAAGACGAAATGTCTTGCGAGTTCTTGCGAGTTTGTTTCCTTTTTCTTAAAGCCGCTAAGCCGTTAATAGCCGCTAAGCCGCTAAGCCGTTAATAGACGCTAAGCCGCTAATAGCCGCTAAGCCGCTAATAGCCGTGCTTCGCAAGACGAAAAAAACCGCAAGACGAAGAGACTCGCGGAACGGATTAATTTCGTCTTACGAGGCACCACTGTACAGTGGTACCTCGGGTTACATACATTTCAGGTTACATACGCTTCAGGTTACAGACTCCGCTAACCCAGAAATAGTACCTCGGGTTAAGAGCTTGCTTCAGGATGAGAACAGAAATCGTGCAGCAGCGGCACGGCGGCAGCAGCGGGAGGCCCCATTAGCTAAAGTGGTGCTTCAGGTTAAAAACAGTTTCAGGTTAAGAACGGACCTCCGGAACGAATTAAGTATGTAATCAGAGGTACCACTGTAGTCTATTAGGTTCCTCTCAATGAAGATTACATTCTAAGAAGACACAACCCAAAGTTTTGGCTACTTCATCTCCACAGGAACCCAGACCATTTGCATGTGGGACACCTTGGTAACCTTAACCTCACTGCTGCCCTTTCCTACCCCCATCATCCAGGTAAGATGCACTGACACCAAGGCCAGGAGGATAGCCATACATGTCAGCCCCACAACACAGTCCACTATTGGTCTTGGGCATTTTGAGTAGAGCTATGATGAAATGTTGATCTGCTAATCCTAAGTATGGGCAGAAAAATGGGTGAGTTGGACAGGACCCGACAGAGGTGTCTTAAATGACATGCGGTGTGGAAAATGTGGACAGAGAGGTGTGTTTTTCCTCCATGTCATAATTCAATGAAGCTGAAAGTTGGAAGGTTCAGGACAGACAAAAAGAAAGAACTTATTCACACAGTGAATTGTGTGGAATTTGCCCCACAAGGTGCTGTGATAGCCACCAAACTGAATGGCATTAAAATGGGATTAGACAAATTATTGGAGTAAATGGCTACCAATGCTGCTAAATCATGATGGTTATGTATTAACTCCAAGATCAGAGCCAGCATGCCTCTGACCACAGTCACTGTGGAACAACAAAGAAAGAGGGCTATTGTCCTTTTAGGAATTTCATCTGGATGGCCACAGTTTGTAGAACAAGATAGGTCTTTAATCCAGCAGGCTACTTATTTTTTCTTACGGATCATAGCTTCTTATTACAATACACAGTCAAATATATTTAAGGGTGCATTTGATCTATCTTCTCTAATAGCAGTGGCTTGCATCCTCTAAAATATTGGTATATCTGGATGCAAGGAAGGAAACAGTACCTATTGTGAAATCAGCTTGACTGTGCTGTGGTATCAAGAATTTGGGTGGGTGAATCTTACTGATTTCCAAAGAGTTCTGTCTTCCAAAGAACCTCCACCAGCCTTCACTGTGCCCTCCAGAGGTTTTGGACTACAATTCCTATCAGCCCTAGTCACAATAGCTGTGTTGGCTGGGCTGATGGGAGCTGTGGCCCAACAAATTTGGAGGGCATCATGTTGATGAAGTTGGTCATAATGGGATGTGTTTTATATATGAGCATTACTCTATTGCTCCTTTTAAATTATAGTATGGTTTCATCTGCTCCAGAACACCAGCCATGGAAAACAAGTATATTAGATCTGGATGAAGGACAACAATCACACTTTTTCTTACAACAAGCAATCAATAGAATTGACCCAAACTTCTATTGATGTTGTCTAGTGTTACATTCATTTGGTTAAAGCTTTGTTTTGTAATGGTCTCATGAGTATAAACAAATTTAAAAAATCTGAATCTACACAAATACAGAAAACATTGATATAACAACAGGGTCAGATTATTTTCAGCAATCTTTGGGAGTTTCATCCAAAATCAATGCTTAACAGAATCTCCTTTAACATTACAACCCAGAGAAGAACTTCTAGGGAAAATTGTGCTTGATTTGCAGTACTGCTGTGCATTACAATCTGGCTGGATCCATCTACCCAACGAGGTAATTTCAGTCTTTGTTTCGTTATTAGATGTTTTCTCTTCACTGTAGTGGCAGTGAAAACAGCCTAGAAGAAACACATAGGGTTGTATCCAACAAAGCTTTATTCGGAGTAATCCAGTTTAAAATATATGGACTTAAGTTAGATATGCTCATTGATTTCAGTAGGTCTACTCTGAGTAGGACTAGCATTGGGTACAATCCATAATGCACTACCAACATGATTGTTAGAATAAACTACTGTATTGCTGTTTGGGAGCATAGCTGTGACTTAGAGAATGCTCACATGCCTTACAAAGAATATCCATGGATTTTAGCTAATGATGAAGGATCATTATGATGAGCCCCTGAAGACTGGATTGAGTCACTGAAGCACTAGTTATCCCTAGGTCAGTATTTTCTTTTCCAGCTAAGTAGGAAAGTTTGGTGAGATTTCTGCTCCTCTTTTGATTTTGTTTGATGTCTTTCTTATTTGCAAACAGTACTTGATCTTGCCCTTCAAAGCAACAGATAAAGGAATAGGTAGAGTAATCACCTATGCAATGCCACCAAAGAAAAAAATGAGGACACAGATTTGCATAAACATTGCAATTGCTAATTTATTTGGACATTTAAAAATTATAATTATTATTTATTCAGTTTATATACCACCCTTTATCAGAAGATCCCAGAGTGGCGTACAATATTAAAAGCGTAATTTACAAAGCATAACAATAAAATAAAATAAATCACAGAAAAAAGGCCAGAAATTGTGTAAAGGCCAAAGGCCTGGGTAAAGAAAATGTTTTTTCCTAGTGCCTAAAGATATGTAATGATGGTGCCAGACAAGCCTCTCTGGCATGAACACTCCACAAAGAGGGAGCCACCACAGGAAAGGAGCTAGCATTTGAGACTGCCAAGAATCCAACATGCCAATCCCTGACATATTCGTGATGGCTGACCAGTTAGGCAAACATTAAAAGGAAAGGTGTTTGGCCAGGCCTTCTACAAAAGGAAAGGCATCCTCTGATACTTCAGTCGCAGATTCGACAAGCAGAGGAGCAGGGCTAATAACAGAAGAAATATTTTCCATGACTCGCTGTCCTTGATTAACAGCCGCCTTCGCCAGCCTCATTCCAGATACTGACTCATAGCAATCTGTTATGTATTTCTGCTTCAGCTTTGTAGTCACAGAAGGTTTTCGGGAGGCACCATGTAAGTGAGCTCAGGTAAGAACCATTTTTTAAAAAAATATTAATCCAGATTCCAGTCTTGCAGACCAATTAAGTAAAGGTAAAGGGACCCCTGACCATTAGGTCCAGTCGTGGCCGACTCTGGGGTTGCGGCGCTCATCTTGCTTTATTGGCCGAGGGAGCCGGCATACAGCTTCCAGGTCATGTGGCCAGCATGACTAAGCCGCTTCTGGCAAACCAGAGCAGCGCACGGAAACACCGTTTACCTTCCCGCCGGAGTGGTACCTATTTATCTACTTCCACCTTGACGTGCTTTCGAATTGCTAGGTTGGCAGGAGCTGGGACCGAGCAACGGGAGCTCACCCCATCGCGGGTATTCAAACTGCCGATCAGAAGTCCTAGGATCTGTGGTTTAACCCACAGCACCACCCGCGTCCCTTTTGCAGACCAATTAATCACAACTAAAATAGTTCAAAATATAAGTTCAGAGATGGTATGCTGGCCTCACCTACTAAATTAATGTGATTTAAATAGCGAGAATGGGAAGATTGTGACCAGGGGATCTGTGTGCTTGCTCAGTCTGGGCTAACAGTTGATGGAGAATGTCAAGACCCCTGCTCTCCTTTCTTAGGGATCTTTAAAATTAAACTAGACTTGCCCTAGACAGGCTATCAAATTGAGGATTCCTTCAAATAGAGTGATACCCTCTGTACAGTAGCACACCTAACCACCTTAAAAAAGAGCCAAATGCACCCATTCTAAACTTTCTACGCTGGTCGTTCCAGTGCTATATCCTCCAATGTCATACTGGGCCAACATCTTTTACAAACAGCTGGCATTTGAGGTTTTCACTTTATGTTTCTTCAGCTCTACAGGACCCTCACTTCTTATCACTTAAAACAAACAAACAAACAAACAAACAAACAAACACAAACAAACACTCTAGACTCTCCAGTAGAGTCTAGATCTCAATGTTGAGATTATTCACACACATTTGCTGGTGGCATTAAAAGCAGACATAAGAGAGCGATCAAGAGGCAGTCAAATTTGGCCAAAGCTAGATCAGGTTGGAACCACCAACTTTTATACACAAATCCATTTTTTAAATGAATTCTTCCTCCATCCCTTTTCTTCATATCTGGAAGTGTGGGGTTCTGTGCTGCCAGAAATGAATTGTTGTTTTTGGAGGGTGGCAGAATGTCACCCTGTTTGGCCAAATGCCTGAGTGCCTGTCAACTCTTCAGCCCCTTAACTTATTGCTGCTTTTCAGAGATCTGCAGTGAGGATGTAAAAAGACATCATTTTGCCCATAGTGTTTGGATTAGCCATAAATCTGCTAATCCAACACAATATCCAAGGGGCTAATGCTGAATCTATGGGGCCATAAATTCATGCCACTCTTTCATTATTCTGGACCCCAGGTGGGCATGAGCGTAATGAGATCTTGGAAGATGTTATATTCTTCTGTTCAGTTCAATCTCTCCTATCAAGTCCTGTTTTCGGTGACTGAAGTGTTAATGCTTTATATTAATATACTATCTGGGCCGTTAGGGGTGATTTCTTGTTCCTTTTCTCTATCCAGACGTATTCTATTATTATTGATAGCAGAAGTATATGGCAACCAAACACTTTTGTTGATACAAGGACTTATTGCTGGGCCATGCCTTTCTTGAAAAATAAAATTCCTCAATCCCTTTCTGTTTAGCTTTGTTTTCACAGCCAAGAGAAGTGAGGGAGGGAAAAAGAAGAATCAAGATGTTATTTCAGTAAAAGGAAGACAAAGTATGAGCTTTATCAGTGAGCTTAATAAATTCATCTTGGAACTAAGAAGGCTGGGTTTTTTCCCCCTTCTACTTTTTTTTAAACACAAATGGTTCTTTTGAACCTGGCAGTTTTAAGGAAGTGAAAGAGAACAAGCTTTTTTTTTATTTTAAAGTGTGCTTGTCTGAGATTCTTTACCATCTCTGGCTGAGCATACAGGTGGCCAGGCACAGAGGAACAGAGTTCCTGCCAATTTCTAAAGTTACACTTTTATCCACTAAACAAGCATCCTGATCCGGGTTACCTAACAGGGCACTCAATGGGAGCCTCAGAGCGCACATATTAAATATCACTTATTCCACAGCCTGGACTCTCCAGTTTGCTGATGCTTGATCTAATACCGTTTCACCCTTTTCCTGTGCTCCTCAGCTTTTGGAGTAATGGGCCTTCCCAAGAGATTTTGCTTAGAAAGAATCTTCTTGTCGAAGAGGTCGTCACACATGCTTCGTTTCCCCCCCTCCCTCTGGCCAAAGGCACATGTTCAGCACATTTTGCTTTTGTGAAATGGAATATGGTTTAAGTTTTGCTTCAATCAGGGGAAGGAAAAAAGCAAGAAAGGAAAGGTTTTGCTGAAAGAACTTTATGTCAAAGTGCAAAAGGTTTTATACACAATGAATAGATTCCCCCACGTCCTTTCAGGGGAAACCTAATGGGCCTAGTCATTTCGCTACAATAGCAAAGGCCTGTTAGACACGCCGAAGACTTTCTGCGACAGCGTTTGAAGTCCCTCTCATTTTATTTATTTTGGATGATAATGATCAATTGTAAGAGTCACACCAAGAAGGCCATACTTTGCCTCCAATGAGAAATTGACTATATATTTATAATATTCAGTGGACAGTGTCCAAAAGGATGGTTTTGCAATGGTAAACACAAGCGTGAGGGCTACTTACAATTTCCACAAAATCAGGGACAATCCTAGAATTATGAAAGCCACCCCAGCTTCTGATTTGATCCTGGAATATCCCTATTTTTACCACCAGTGCCACCATTGCCAAACTCGGGGAGGAGGATGAGCTGGCACTTGTCCTGAGTGACTGCAGAGGTGGCAATGGTGACTGCAAGGCAGCAACCTATTGCCTCTCCATGGCTTCTGCATGACCACTGCTGACAGCCTCCTCCCTTGAGCAGCTTGTAGCAGCTGTTGGAGAGTGGGCAGGAAGGAAGAGGGACCACCACCACCGAGGCCCAAGCTCATGTGACACACTGGCTCTGATGTACAGGCAGAGGGCAGGACCACCCTGGGAGGGAAGAAAGGAGGAGTGGAGCAGAGCACAAGGAGACTTGAACAACAACAACAACAACAACAACAACAACAACAACAACAACAACAACAACAACAACATGCTTTGTGCATCCACATCTAATCTTGCCCCTTTCTAAAATTTATTTATTGGTGTGTGTTTTTCTTAAGGGGTTTTCTCAGGATGGTGAAGGGCGTGTGTGCTGTGTCCCATTGGGGTGTTGGTGGTGGCACTCGCCCTTCTTCCGATAGGAAATGCTCTGCGGGGTGGAGACAAAAGTCAAGGAGGGTCAGTTCCATCAGTTCCAGGAAACTATTTTTGAGGAAACAAGGAAAGGGAGGAGAAGTCTCCTGCCTACCCACGGGACACTTTCAGTCTTCCCTCTTCTACTCTGCTTTGTAGGAGTTTGGGAACACCCAGATGTGATCATGCTGCTTTCATGTCTGGTAGTACCCCAATGCCCCCAAACTAGCCTTTATCTAGTCACAGGTCAGATAAATAATTCATCAAGTCAACCCTGCAAATAACAGCTCCCAAATTAGTCTCCTGAACATGATAAACTATACTCTTGAGTTATGTACTGTACTGCTACGAGAGATGATTTGCTTATGTATTCTTAAAATAAATTGCATTCTGACATGAATACAGCCTGATTCCTTTTCAGGGCCCTCCTTCACCCTGGCTCCTTGCTTTTCCATAAGTCCTAAACACTGTAATAAGGAAAGCAATGTTCCTGGGTCCGATAACTGGCACCATGAATGAAGTAAATTGAATAAAACTTCAGGCATTTCCACTACCAGGAGGCCAAGGCCTGTTGTAAGGTCTGTGCTTGACTGTGGGGCCTCTACCATTGCTTTCCAGAGTTAGAAAGCTGTACCAAGGAGCAGATTGTAGAGCATTTGATCCTGCAGCAGCTGCTGATCATCCTGCTAGAGGAAATGCAGGACTGGGTTCAAGAACATCACTCAAAGACCTGTGTTCAGGCAGTGACCTTGGACAGCATTTCCTACAGAAGCAGGAAGAAGGAGAGAGGTGGGGTCATCAGGTCTTTGCTTGGTGGGCCTTTTGTCCTTGAGGAAGCTGTAGGTTTCCCAGAAACTGAGGAAATGCTACTGGACACCAGGCAGATGATGCTCTGCAGGGAGGCCAAGGGAGAAGTTTATGAGAATGTCACCTCATTGGCAGGTGAGGAGATCCAGACCAAAAATGAGGGAGAGTTTCTAATACAGGGAAGTAGAAAGAGGCAATGAAGCCAGCTCCTCCCCCCCCCCCCACCTTGCAGCCAGCCCAGTTTGCCTGCCAGAAAGTTTTGGGTTGCAGTTCAGCGCAGAGCATGCCACAGAGAGAAGAATCCTTCAGCTGACTGGAACGTACGGGAAGAAAATGTAGCTGACTTGAATGCAGAGTAGAAAATTTTAGGAATATTGCTCCTTGTGGTCCAGGTGGGCCATGGGCAGAGCAGAAGTGGGGCAAAAAGCTGCTTCCTTTCCTGACTGTGGGCATTCCCAGCACTTGGGGAGAGGACGATAAAAGGGGCAGCTCGCTCCTTCATCCTCCTCCTCCTCCCTTTGAAGTTGGTTGAGGTGGAGGGAAAGAGTAGACCCTCACTGTGGTGAGGAGATTACAACCCACTACCACCACTTTTTGATTTGTGCTTTGGTGGGGGAAGTTGGGAGGGCGCAGAGGGAGCTTGTAAGGCCAAGAGTGGCTGTTTACAGGTCCTGGTAGGCATGGAGGGGCAGGATAGGCCATCAGGTCTGGAGGGGTGGGAGAAGGCCTGGATGGGTTGTTTAAGGGGTTGCCAAGGCAGGATATGGCCCCAGAGTGGACGTCTGAAGCTCTTGGGGGGGTGCAAACACTGCTACCTGCAGGCAGATGTCTCTCAGGTCAAACTAAGAGTTGCAGTGAAAACACACACATATGTGCTGGTTGGGAGAGCAGACCAGGCAAGAGCCAAGATCTCACAGCCAGGCTCTCCCACTTCTTGGTAGATCTGACACTAGGCAAAATTGCATACAGAAATGTGTATATTGGGGAAAACACACACTAAAATGCTGGTTTTTATGAGGACTTCTTTAAAAATGCATTTTCCCCAGTGGTTCTCCCCTCTCACTTACAGAATGCTCTCCTCAGGGAGGCATTCTCTTTATCTACTTTAAGATACCAGGCAAGGACTTCTATCTTTACCTGGCCTTTTGGCCCATAACTTGATGGGTGGCATTGCAACCTTTTTTATCTTTATAGCTGTGTTTTTAGATTCTTTTTAATTGCATGTTCTTAATTGGTTTTAATGTTAACTTACTTTGGGTCACTTTGTGATAAAAGTGACTAACAAATATAATAAACAAACAAACAAATGAATGATTGAATGAATGAATGAAATAGCAAACTGATGTTGAAATGTGGAGAACTGAAGATAGAAAAAAATGAAAAACAGAGAGAAATAGAAATTGACATACTCCCTCTTCCCTCTGTAGAGACTTAAGTACAAAGATGTCCACCTTTTCCACCTTGATTTTTTAATATACACATAACCATTGTGACCTCCATTCACCAGACAGTTTTTACAGTTCCTTTACCCTTTCCTTTTCTTTCTTGGATTAGTGCTTTCCAGCCAAAGATGGAAATCAGAACCACTTATCTATTGAAAGAAAAATTGCAATAATAGGAGAGAGAAAATACAATTCTATTAAAGTTCAAATGATGGTCTTTAGAGACTTTAGATCAATAGCAAAGACAGGCTACTGAGCTTAAGGACCTCATAATTCCATTAGTGTAGGGCACTTGCTTCTGATGCCTGCAGAAAAATTTGACTCAGGAATAATGTGCATAGCCATTTTGAGCAGAGAGAGAGAGTGTGTGAGAGAGAAACAGGAGTCCATAAGATGGTTGGATGGCTTATTGTACACCTCCTTCTGGCAACTGCTGCAGCCAAACTGGTGCCTCCCCAGTCACATACGGACACACTGTTAAGACTATATTCATGTAAGAAAATCTTACTCAGCTACAAGTGATCGCCAAAGAAGACTACATGAGCCAGTTGCCTGATCCAGCAGGCGTTTCCTGTTCTTATGTATCTGTAAATTGTGGCTATATAACACGCCCCCCTTCCAATTCTCCTATATTATCCTTATACAGTACATGAGTCTTGCTATTCCAGTGCTCAGTGGGATCCAACAGGCATTTTGGCATGCTAAGTATATCCAAAGTTTACTTGGCCAAATCTTGTTCCATAAGCCTGAAACCTGTTGCATCTTTGTTGTGAATGTTCATCTATTCCTGACTTCTCCCCTAAACAAAGCAAAAACATTACTATATACGTGGAGTTCCCTGTACGTGATGCTAAGGCTGATTTGACTTGAAATTTTGACAATCATTCTTTGAAAAGAGCTTGCTGTTCTATTTATGAACCAAATGACCATAGAGAATCATCTACCACTAACAAGATTTGGGGAAAGAAAGGAGAGGTCATCTTAATTGGGAGTACTGTTTCCTGGAAATGAAAAGTAAAATATTGAAGCTAAGATGACATTGACAAATTGCTACTATTTATTTAAATGGTGTAATGCAATCTACTAGTAGTTCTGCAGTCTGTGTGTTTGAAGCAGTTGACCCATCCAGCTAATATAAACAAATTAGCCTCCTGGGTATTAAGCTACAGCCTATCTGCAATTAAAAGTAATAACCTACTGTTATTTAATACTAGCAAAATGCCTGTTGTTATGTGTGTGTGTGTGTGTGTGTGTGTGTGTGCGCGCGTGTGTGTGTGTGTATTTGGGTGTAAGGCTTGCACAATGCAAAGATCTCTGGGGTCCTCTGTGCAGATACACATTGCAACTCACAATCTCTTAAGGTGGAGTGAAACTTCATCACATCTTTTGTCTCCAAGTTTAGTTTCCCTCATAAGCTGTTGGAGATGAGCAGGGAGCCAGAGTGAGGCACTGTACTTATGGCTAGGGCTGTGCACTGAATTCGACCCAAGACCCAGGAAAATTAGACCTATTTGGAGGAATTTGGTTGTTGGCCAAGTCAGGCTGAGACAGCCACATATTGCTGCAGGTCAGCTAGGATGGCCCAGGGCAATCTGAAACTGTTGGGAGTGGAGCATCAGGCAGAAAAGAGAGTCAGACATCAGGCAGGAAAACACTGCCAAGACCTTCCTGAATGCTGACTGTGTCTTCTTGGAATAAGTTAGGAGCTGCCTGACTCTGCTGCCTGCCTCATGCCCTGACCCTGAAGTAGCAGCTTGCAGGATTTATGCCTCTGTGCAATAGCTGTGCAGTGGAGACATGGATCCTGCATGGTAAGGTGCTCCTATGCAACAGGTTTCCCTGCTGAAAATCTGCTTGCACAGAATCAACTCTCAGAATTTATTGTGGGCAGGGAAGGGGATGCAGTTTTCCCCACACCATCCAGGTCATATGTTTAGGATTTTTATTTTTTAAAGGAAAACCTGCCCCAAACTAATTTGGTAGGGCAGGTTGGCCAAGTGTTGGTTGGCCCTGACAGGGGTCCCCGGGATCAAGACCATGGAGCCAGTCAGGGTTTTGGTGCACACACCCAGTTGAGGTTGCCATGGACAGTGTCTACACCACCACCACCACCACTTTGCCGCAACAGTTGTGGCAAAATCGCAGCAGTGCATGTGCTCTCCATGGCCACGTGAAACACAATGCCTCACTTAAGGAAGGACCCCTTTCTTACACTGAGGAATGGTGGGCCCAGAGAACCCTGCTGTAGTATCATTGGCTGTTTCTCTGCAACAGCGACAAGACTCAATGGGAAGGAGAAGTAGTAGTAGCAGCAGCTGCTGCTACAGCAGCTTGCACAGCTGTAGTGCACAGATGGCAGGATGGCTATTAGCTGCAGTAGTGTTGACAGCAGACCAGCCCATGGGCAACAGATGGGGGCACAATCCATTGCTGTTCTGGTCCTTTCTCATGCACTGCCTGAGGTGTGTTGCTTACTACAGCTTATTAAAGGGCTGCCCCTGGTTTTGTGACTTTTTGGTTGGTCCTAATAAAGGTTTTGCTCAACTGTTGGAGTTGGAGATTTTCTTAAGGACCCAATTAGCTGCCTTTGTTTTTTAATGATTAAATAGGCTCCCCTCACTCCACCACATTGCAACATGATGCTGCATGCATGCATGGGTTTCCTACCCAGAAGTGGCAGCCGGGTAGCAAATCTCTGCATGTGAACTAGCCTAAAGCAATCTGCGTAGCTTGAATTGACAAATAGCACAACATGAAACACATTTGAGGGGGTGGCGGAGAGACCGAACTCACATTAATGTGAGCAATAACATGGGAGGTGTTTTTAAATGAACTTTTAATTTAAACTTAGTAGGATGATAATGTTAATTAAATATCAATTGTTTGCATGGGACCACTTATTGAGTTTAATAAGTATGTATGAGATATTAATCTAATTGTCACGCAATTACCTCTTTCGGGGTGGGGAAGAGCAGCAGAGTGGAATCAAAAGCCTTAAAAAAAAAGCACTAGCAAGGTTGTGACATGAGCTAGCATTGTGATGCACTTTTGTGCTTTCTGCCTTCACCTCTAGCTATTCAGTAATCCAATTAGATATGGCAAGGTGAACTAAAAAGAAAGGATGCATGCCAGTAAAAAGTAGGGAGGAAAAGGACCATGCTGGATTAGCATAAGGCTAGCTATTCATTTATTATATGAATATCCCAGTGCTACTTCAAAGGGCTTGCAGCATCAAATATGGAGCCCAATACTTCTCAATGTATGTCCAATATTCAAAGTGCGAAGGTGAATTTTGAAGCTGGCGTGGATGAAGTGTCATATTGTTCAGCATTGTGCTTGGTATGGGCTTGAGCAAGAATTTAGCATAGGCCCTGAAGGAATGATGTGTGTTCACAGAACTTCCCAGTGGATTCTACCAACACCATGATTGAGTGATTCTGTGCAGGCACAGGCACTCTGATATATAGCTGCTGCTCCACCTACATATTCAATAGAAGGGGCAGGTCAAGAGATGTCCATTTGAAACTCTCTTCTAACCCTGAAAGCAAACTGGGAAGTCCATCCATCCATTAGCTTCCTGTGAACATCTCATCAAATATGTGTGCCAAACAATGTACTTACAAATAACACATGTTATACTGTGCTAGTTCAGATAGCAGGAGAGGAATAACAGTGCGAGTGCTTCCCACATCAGGAAAAAAATGGGTTTGTGCATAGATGGGGGAAAACACAACCCTGATTTGGTGCTTTAGATGGTGGGTTGCTTTGCCTCAGACCACTTCAAAGATCACGTTGCACAGCACTGTTGAAATGGATGGAACAGCTTTAATTGATTTGCCATTCCAAGTAGATTTACTGTTTTACTTTATTCTGGGCTACTTTTATTTACTTGGTTTTCTTCTTTTGTATACACACTTGGATAATGTCAAGGACTGGGCAGAGGAGGGGGAGGAATGGTGGATACTGCCCCTGAGCCTGAACCTGCCAGAGAAGAGGGAGACAGTATAGATGTACAACAGTGTTTTGCGGAAGGTCACAGCTCAGAGGCTGTGGAGGGGGAAAGCTGGGAAATATTGGAAGAGGAGCAGGAAGAAGAAGAAGAAGCACCAGGGGAGAGACAGCTGACAGATTCAGGGTCTTTAGAAAGCATTCCAGACACACACACCCCAGGACCCGGCGGGCATTGAAAGTAGGAGAACAGAAAGCTCAGAGGCAGAAAGTACAGATCAGCTAACGTAGGGATGGTGTATAATAGGAGAGACAGAGTGGGTGGGGTTTCACTTGGAGCAATGCCATTACTGCAAGAGAGGCACCTCTTCTAAACCTCTCTGTGTGAATAAAAGACTTGGTAATAACTCTTCTTGTTTATCTAATTCAGTGGGAGGCATTGGATTCCCTGAAGCCTGACAGATAAGGTGTTCCATGTGCCTCTCATCCTTAATCCTGGTCATTGACTGTAACAATAAAGATTTGATTTAATCTACAACTGAACATACATGAAATTGGCACAAGCCAAATTTAGACTTTTCTGTCCATCCCTAACAGAGCTTGGTGCCAACTATAAACCCCTTTTGTTTACAGCACCACCAACACTTTTCCTTACCAGGCAAAGGCAATCCCTGTGGTTGTCTGTGCCTCACTCTTTGTTTCAGGGCCGAGAAGCTCAGTGGAACCACTGTTCCCCAGCCTGCATCCTGTTCCCCAGCCCCTACTGCCACACTTCCTATTCTGACCTGAAAGGTCTATAGACACCCAACATGACTTTCATGACTACATGTCCAGCAGAGGAGGACTAAGATGCTTTCTTGAAACCCAACCTGGTGTGGGAGGACCTAGCCATGGTTTCCTGGGAACATCTGCCTTGCCCACCAACCTTGACACCAAGTGAGCTGGTTGGGGAGGTGTGTAGAGAGTAGAGTTTGACGAGGATATGGACACATTGGACAGGCACAATCTCTCAGTCACTGGTGGCTCTCAAGCTGCTTTTGGAACCGATTTGCAGAAACTCGATGGCTGCATTGACATGACACTTTATTTTGTTCCCCCCATATTTGCCTATGTACCTTAATTTTTCCATTATATTTGAGCTTTCACATGATGCAGAAGCCACTTCTGGAAATTTAGCACCACGTAGTTGCTGTAAGGTAATAAGAAGCGCTGCTGCCACCATCACCAAAGTCACTCAGCTGGTCACAAAGGGTGAAGACTGAGAACAACTGCTGATACAGTAAGCCTGCAACTTACATGTATTTAACTTGCGTTACATGTATTTAAAATAAAATAAAATAAAAGAGGGTAGAAAGGAGACAGGGTTCTGGAGGGAAATGACCTTGGCAATGCCACATACCACTGAACCCAGTGGGTTTTGATGACATAAAATTTTGGCTTTAGCTGAGGTTCCTAGAACGTAACCCCCATGTAAATTGTGGGCTTACTGTATATTGCTTTAATCCCCCCGCCCACCTCCAAGCACTGTTTGAAAAGTCCTGAATGGAATCTAAAGCTGCCAGTCATAAAACAATACCCCAGCTCTCCCTCCCACACCTGGTGTTTTCAGTGGATCCCATTGTATTTAGTGGGGCAGGCAGAACCCATCCTACTCTCTAAAGTTTCAAACTGAGTCCAAAGCTTTGGGGAAAGGCCACTTTGCTTTCAGTTGCTTTGACCAAGAACCGCTTCTCCTTGGAGAAGGCCTGAATACAGGCAATTCTAAGCGATGGCAGGGGTTACGTTCCGGGAATAGTGCATAAAGCCAAACTCAAGTACAATCAAAACACATTGGGTTCAATAGCTGTTTTTTCTCCTGGATACCTCTCCCCTTTCACTCCCTTTAAATAACTATCTACCTATAGCCAACTGCATACAGCTGAATGTGTGCAAGTTAAATGAGCATAAATGGTAAATTACTTGTAGATTCACAGTTCAGCTGAATATTTGGGGTACCACCCCTCCTTTGAATGAATCAAGGTTCTGATATGGTCCTGAGCCAAAGCAGGCAACATTCAAAGTGGACTGAGCCAAATCAGATATTTTTCAAAGTGTCAAACTGGGGTCCAAACTAAATGTTGTGGTTGATACAACCCCTGATTCATTCTCATTCTCTCTCTCTCTCTCTCTCTCTCTCTCTCTCTCTCTCTCTCTCTCTCATGATTAAGACACTGAACTGGTGGTTTGCATTAGTTCAGATATCTGTTGGCATCTCATTTCCTTCTGTCATATGCATACATATTTTGTTTTGGTGTTCTGTGAAGACCCCCCTTTCATCATGAGCTGAATCAGTACTCTTCCGTTATTGTTACACATATATAGCCTTATAATAGAAACAGTTACAGAGCCACAACCACAATAAATCATAGCAAATGCGCCTCTATAATTAATACTTTGAAATTTTAAAGAATGTCTAGGCGTTTATTAAGAGAGCTTTAGCTAGTTAGATATCAATTACCACACTTATAAATGTCTCTTAGCACTTTAAAGAATTATTTGATATTTAACTTGCCATGGGCAATCATGTTCATTAAGAGCCTCATACATAAAAAAGAAAATCTTTGGGCAATTCTGTGGGATTTACACATTAATGAAGTTAATTTTCTGTCTCTCTCTCACTAGGTTTTTTTTATGGGTGGTATGCTTAGACATGCATTCATCTTCTCCTTTTCTTCTTTTTACTCCTTACTGTACATCTCTTATTGTGAATTGCTACTACAGTGTAAACTTTGGAAAAGCAGGGATCAAAAGACTAGAAAAGCCTATTTCAGTTAACATATAGAGAGGGGGCAGGAATACATCACCTGGCCCAGCCTCCAACATCATACCCCTGAGCAGCTCCACCCCTCCGACCTGCATGCATTGGAAGAAGGTCAGAAATAAAATGTAGGAAGCTGTCACATTGGGTTCAGTATTGTCTAGAATGACCGGCGGCAGCACTCCAATGGCTAAACTCATGCTAGGGATCATGAGTCATCCGTTATAAATGAATAAAGCCTGCTATAGACAAATAGGTCCAGGGTTTTTTGTGTGCTAGTCATCTTCAAAGTTTGATATATATATATTTTACAGGCATCATCTATCTATATTTTTTATTTGCTAAGTTAGCAAAAATGGATGAAGTGTGTAGGTATGGCAGACTGTTCAGTGGGAGCCCTTCTAAAGTGATGAGTCCTGCTGAATTTTCCTGCAAGGGCAGCCTTTAAAACTATTTTGATCCTGAGAGTCACCTTATGTCCTGGAAATTACTGCCTGCCATCTATGGGTGCTGCCAGAGGCAATAGTGGGCCAAGTAGGACTCTTACCTTGGTACATCCCATCCAGTATAACATTGGCCAGCCAGATGCTTCTGAGAAGCCTACAATCAGTGCATGGAGACATCATTCCTCTTCCATTGCTGTTACCCAGCAAGTGGTGCTCAGGGGCATACTGTCTCTGAAACCTAGACACTGTGTGTACAGCCATCATGACTCCTAACCTCCGCTAGGTCTTTCCTCTGTGTGTTTGTTTAATCCTCTTTTAAAGCCATCAAAAATGGTGGCTGCCACCACATCTTGAAGTAGTCAATTCCATGGATTAATTATGTGCTATGTCTGTCCTGAATCTCTTCCACCCTGGGAACATAGGAAGCTGCCTTTTACTGAGCCAGGTCCATCTAGCTAAGTGTTGTCTTCACTGACTGGCAGTGGCTCTCCAGGATTTCTGCTAGTGGACATTCCCCGTCCTGTCAGGAGATGCTGGGGATTGAACCTGGGATCTTCTGCACAGACTGCAGATGCTCTGCCACTGAGCTACAGTTCACCTATTTACTGCCATGTGTCTCCAGGTTCTATTACTATGAGAAAGGGAGAAAAACACCTGTCTGTTGGCTTTCTCTATTCAATGCAAAATGTCATAAACCTGGATCATTTCGCCTCTTACTTGCCTTTTTTTCTGAACCAGAAAGTCCCAATCAACATAGACTTTCTTCAAAGGGGTGAAAGCTGATTTATACCAACATAACAAACCTTTAAATTGTTTTAAGATCTGATCTGATTACATCTTCATGGGGTTAATCGAAAGCTGAAGGCAGTTTAAAAGAAGGCAAGTGCCCCTTGTTAACTAGGGTCTCTTCAATCTTCTTCCTCTGTTTCACTTCAGAATGAATGGTTGTACATACGATCTGGCATGCAAAAAAGGGAAAAAAGGAAAGGGAAAAAAGAACAGAATTCAGGGCAAGTTCACAGTGAAATTAGAGGGAGCCAATATAATGAGCGCAGGCGAATATAACCAATCCCAAATTACCAATGTTTATCGATTCAGAATAGCAACCCTGAACCAATCAACCACTTTCGGCATCTCATTAGGTAAAGAAGCCTTAACAAATGATGTGTTAAACTTCTTTGAGATCATATCAGGGATTTACCTGGAGGTCTAACACATCAGTGCAAAGAGGTCCTAATGCTACCTCAAGCATGTCAGATTCACCATAAAGCACTCTTAGAGGGAAGAAACTGCAATAACGAGATTTTCACAGATAAAATCAGCAATCCTGTCTGGAAAATATATCAGAGAGAGGGAGAGAGGGAGAGTCCTATTGCAAAGAGAGCTGAGTTGAGTTTTTCAGAAGACATTTTTCTTTTGAGAACATGTCTGAGATTTTTCTTTTACTCACACCTGTAGAAAAAGGAAACCACATTGTAGAATTCCCCCCAAACATTCTCTACTGTTTTATGTGGACACCATTTCCCATCTCTTCTTTCTTCTTCTTCTTCTTCTTCTTCTTCTTCTTCTTCTTCTTCTTCTTCTTCTTCTTCGGCAATCACTTATAGCCGAGTAAGACTGTCTTCTATAAACACGGTTTTAACAATGAGTCCGTAAGTGACTGGAGGCCAATTCTGGATCCACACGTCCTTCCACAGTGGGGACATTGGTTCCCAGGTGGAGTTGATCACAGTGTGGATTTGCCAAGTGTGCCTTCCTCTTAGCATGTTTCTCCCTTGCGTTCTGAGTTCGAGTGTTTTCAAAGTCCATGATACCTTTGGTAAAGGCTGTTCTCCAACTGGAGCGGTCGCAGGCCAGTGTTTTCTAGTTGTCAGTGTTTATACTACATTTTTTTAGATCTGCCTTGAGACAGTCTTTAAACCTCTTTTGTTGACCACCAGCATTACGCTTTCCATTTTTAAGTTCGGAATAGAGTAGTTGCTTTGGAATACGATAATCAGGCATCCACACAACATGACCAGTCCAACGAAGTTGATGTTGAAGAATCATTGCTTCAACACTGGTGATCTTTGCTTCATCCTATACAATGATATTAGTTCGCCTGTCTTCCCAAGTGATGAGTAAGATTTTTTGGAGACACCGTTGATAGAATCTTTTGAGAAGTTGGAGATGGCGTTTGTAAGTTGTCCATGTTTCACAAGCCTTCACAAGTAAGGTTGGTAGTACAATAGCTTTGTAAACAAGCATTTTGGTTTCCCTGTGAATGTTCCGGTCCTCAAACACTCTGCACTTCAATTGGGAGAAAGCCACACTCACAGAGCTCAGGCAATGCTAGATTTCAGCATCAATGTTGACCCTTGAGGAAAGATAACTGCCTAGGTAGGAGAAGTGATCAACATTTTCCAACATTACACCTTGTCGTGGTGAGTGGGCTTGCACTTGTGAGTGAAGCTGTCGGGAATCTCGTACTCCCACAGGGTCACCCAAGGCAGTAAGGTCAAAGCGAAGGAGCTAGACAAAGAATGATCCAATAAGTCCTCAACAGCAGAACAGGCAGATGATAACAAGCAGTATGTTACAACAGCTGTGAAGGTGGATGAAGACTGCAGCAGATAGGATCTACTAGTTCGTCATGACTACTCATGCCATCAGAACAGAGCCCTACTGCGAAGACTGTGCATTGATCAGCGTGCACTGATCTACACACATAAAACAAATTCACGCACAGGCGTCTTCGAAAAGCCAACCAAAACCTCCAAAGTCCCATGGCGATCGGCAAATGGTAAGGGGGGCAGGATAGTGAAATCCGCAAGCCCCTAGTCATGAACCGGCACATGGGCGGTGGATACAGATTCAGTCATTCTGATTCAAGGAACGAGGCAGTTGAGCAGTTCGGCAGCTGTATCCATGACTGAGCAGCCCTATTAGGATCCACTCTGCTCATCCCCAAAAGGGGAGGGGCTAGAAAAGGTGCCTTAAACATAGTCTGCCTCTCTTTTTCCCTGATTGGATTACCGCACCCAGTGGGGTCACCACCTAGCAGTCGTAAAAGACAATTGAACTTTTTAACATGGAATATACGGACTTTGTCAGGTAACACAGACAGCGAGTGTCCTGAACGCAGAACTGCCATCATTGCAAGAGAGCTGCGAAGTTTTAACATTGATATTGCAGTGCTTCAAGAGGCTAGAAGAGCAGGCAAGGGACAATTGAAGGAAGAAAAAGGATTCTCTCACACAACAACTGGCAGCAAGGGACACCACTGGAAGCTAGGTGAGAAGTGCCACGCTGCCAGCTGCTATAGATGCAGAAGTGAGGGACCTAAGGTCCAGGGACTCAATGCTCCAGACCTCTCAGGCCCTTGGAACTCCCCACAGCTCACATCCCCCCCCCCCGGCACTGCTTAATACCCTGAATCTATCCAGCTGGCTGAAATGTGTCTTTGAACTTGAAATGTGCCTCTTTCTTGTCTCTCAGTGGAGAAGGCAGGGAGATGTGTGTGGATGTGCAGAAAGCAGCCTACTATACAAAGATAAAATTTACACCTGTTTCTCTGTCCACTTTTGCACATGGCCCTGCCCACCCCGGCATGTGAACCCTGGAAGGTTGCCTAGAAGGGAATGTGGCCCTTGGGCTGAAATAAGTTTCTAATTTAATGCCCTAATTTAATGATCATTGTACTAGGAAAGAGAGAGGTTTGCAGTAGTAGCAGAGAAAAGAAGAGTATCAATAATTAATCAGCTCTCCCAAACAGAAGAACTTGGAAGTGAGGACTACTGTGTTATTGAGTCTGACCTCCAAGTAAGTTGCCCCAATCCAAAATGTATTTTGTGTGAAATCAGTAGATCGTAACTGTATAACTGTGACCAAATTTATCTTGTTGATTTTGAGAGTTCTTAGGTGTGATGAACTTTGTCTGAATTGAGGCTACTGGGTTTAAGGTGTCGAGTGTTCATGTGTGTTGAATCTGGAAATACTGTCAGTCATTTTAAGTGCAAATATGATTATAGAAACCATTTTTAAATTTGCCATTGACAGGTTTACAGAGCAATCCCATGCAGGTTGGAATTAAGTGTCACTATGCTCAATACCTATCAATTCTGAAGGAAATCAGCCCTGATTGCTCACTGGAAGGACAGATCCTGAAGCTGAGGCTCCAATACTTTGGCCACCGCATGAGAAGAGAAGACTCCCTGGAAAAGACCTTGATGTTGGGAAGGATGGAGGGCACAAGGAGAAGGGGATGACAGAGGACAAGATGGTTGGACAGTGTTCTCGAAGCTACCAGCACGAGTTTGACCAAACTGCAGGAGGCAGTGGAAGACAGGAGTGCCTGGCGTGCTCTGGTCCATGGGGTCACGAAGAGTCGGACACGACTAAATGACTGAACAACAACAAATGCTCAATACTCCCAGGGAGCATACCATTGTAGCTCAAATCTAAAACAACTGTAATGTACTAGTTTCCTCTCCCTTTATCTGATTTCCAATATAAACTGTATATATTTTGCTGATGATGATCTTCAGGCCTGTGCATATTCCTGGGATCACATACCAAACAGCAGTGGTTGGCTGGTAAACCAATCTAAGCCAACACGTAGGAATGAGAGTCCATCTCACTTCTGCTGACATGTCTTTATTCATTTCGCCTGACTAGTTGACTCATAGTCGGAAGCCTGCCTCAGGCAATGCTTTGTATTTTAGACAGGATAGCAGGAGGGAGAGAAGAAGAAAGCAGGGAATATGTGGGTGACAAAGGGTGCCTCCAGACTGCCACTATTTTGCAGGAGGGATTCAAGTGCATACTAGAACGTTAGCTTTACACAATTAAAGTGGATTAAAGTGCTCTGTTGGCCTAGTGCAACAAATCCACTTTTCAAATCACAGGGAATTTGCAGTTAGGGAAGTGAGGTGTAAATGCACCCGTTTTGGCATTTGAAAAACTTTTAAGATGTTATATGCTCAATGCCCAGGAAATTGCTTTTTCTTGTTAAAAGCTACTGGAAATAAATAAAACAGACATGTGTTCTCTCTTGAAGACTTGACAATCTAAATTGGCTACTATTATCCTCCTTGGGAATTAATCATTATTCCAGGGTACTCTAAAACCAAAATGTGCTTGAAGCAAAGACTTATTGACACAGCAACTGTCCCCAGCTTTGTGCCCTGCAAATATTTTGGACCTCAACTCCCATCAGCTGATGGGAACTGTAGTCTGAAACATCTGGAGGGCACCAGGTTGGAGAAAGTTGGGGCATAGATTGCTGTCATATTAGTGCATCATCATAGGGCATCAGTTAGCTAGTGTTGCTTTTCTCTCTGTGCATGTCCTATTATTTTGCCTTCCTTGTTCCCAATACTTTATTTACTAAACATGATAATGGCCAGATTTGGGTAACCCTTTTCACTCATTTTATTTAATGCAGGTGTGGGAAGCCATATATTGCTGAACTACAACTCCCATCATCCCTTGTGAATGGCCATGCTTGCTGGAGCTGATTGAAATTGTAGTTCAAAACGTCTGGACAGCCAAAGGTTCCTCACACCTGATTTAATGTCTTGCCTTGTGCTCTATTGACAAGTTTTATGACAGTAATCCCTGCTGTGTAACCTTTATGTCTGTGTGGGTTTTAGACAGTAGAAAATTTGATTCATATTTTTTCTCCAATGTGATTCTTATAATGCCCCATGAAAAGCACTTATTTGTGCACAGATTGAATCTTATCTAGGAAAGGATTCAGGTTTTATACCAATTTCCAATTAGCATATATCACAACCTTTATTACTGGGGAGAAGGGAATATCCTAGATAATTTTGGGTTGCCACGATAACAATGCATAGCAATATGGCTGAAGAATATTTATAAACACTTTGGGTCAATAAAGGAATATGGGAATCGTTTTTGGTATGCATGTTATATTTGAGTAATGATCTACAGATATACTGTATATAGTATATACACACAATCAGACTGGCGGATTAAACCCATGTCAGAATTACTTCCCTTTTACCATTTCCACTCAGGCTTAGCCTGATGGGAATGGCAGTTTGTATGATGTGAATTTGGCTCACAGCTCATGGTTACCAACCTCTGTACAGTGGTACCTCAGGTTAAGTACTTAATTCTTTCTGGAAGTCTGTCCTTAACCTGAAACTGTTCTTAACCTGAAGCACCACTTTAGCTAATGGGGCCTCCCACTGCCGGCGCACAGCCGGAGCACGATTTCTGTTCTCATCCTGAAGCAAAATTCTTAACCTGAAGCATTATTTCTGGGTTAGCGGAGTCTGTAACCTGAAGCGTCTGTAACTTGAAGCGCATGTAACCCGAGGTACCACTGTGCTATACTGCTGATGAAAATGTCTTCTCTATCAAAAGATAACTTTTATGAATTGATGAAAATGAAGAGTAAAATAAACCACCTCCCTTTTCTACCGAAGTGTTATATTTTAGAAAAGAGAATAGAAAATGCAAACAGCCCTCCCTGGTCCGGCTCTGACTCGTGTTCTGTTTGAAGTGTCAGTTCTGGTTTTTATCACCATTTTATTACCATTGAGGGAGAGCACTCAGCAGTGTAGAGAGTCCTGCTTTACTCAATAACATTTCAGACGTGGCTTTCTCTGAGTAGAGAAATGAGGGGACAAGCAGAGGTGAATGATAAAGTGTGCTGAAAATCCAGGCTGACACATTGGTCCTGATCACATGAAACTGAGGTCAAAGGGAAAACTATAAAACACCTGCCCGAATCTGCCATTTAAAAGAAAAACAAAAAACAAGCAGCATTCTTTCTTTCTTCTCTTTCATTAAAAAAACAAATAAAACAAAACAAAACAGTGTTTCTTTCATTTTGGGGGAGAGGAGAGGGGAAAGATATCTGGTTTTCCACACACTGTGAAAACATCCTGATTGCTGGTTTGCAGACTCACAGTTTCAAGCTTTAGACAAAAGGATCATGTGGCATTCATTATCCTAGGTTGGTGGTGGCTGCATTTGAGGATCTTGTCATCCTGGCTGACTGGCTCAATAGCCTTAGAATGGCTTTTTAGAAGTATTTCTGCAAATGTCAATGAAGGTTGCCTCCCTCCCCACCTCAAGAACCCTCATGCCAAAATTTGGCAATGATGTATTGATAGGTGGCCAAACCTAGAAAACAAACGGACAAGGCATTTTCCAATATATATAGTAGACAGTTCCACTATAAATGTGTGTGGTGTAGATTAACTATCAGTTTTGCTTTCCCAGACAATTTTCTGCAGCGATTTGCAGTTTTTTTTGGGGGGGGGGCAGAATCCTCATAAAATCCTCACCAGCTTTTTAGCATAAATTTGTTTATTTATTGAACTTATATCTCGCCCTCCCACCCGAAGAACCCCAAATTTTGGATAACGTACACGTTTGCCCTAATATAACACACTTTTGTATGTTATTTCCACTGATTTTCCCCCCCCCCCCAGTACATATGTATTTTTATGGACACTCTATCCTAGTATATACATTTTTAATGCCTTATTTGGCTAGAGCTTTGCATGGCAAGATTTGGAAACATGTGCATGTCAAAGGATGGTTTTATTTCAGTTTGTCTATTGTTCAGAAAGTACAAATAATAATAATAATAATAATAATAATAATAATAATAATAATAATAATAATAATATATTTATTGTCATTACCCCCTCTCGGGGACAACGAAATTACTTGACTGCTCCATAAAAACACTAATTAAAACAATACAGTATAGTACAGCAAGGAAGATTAGATGACTTTCAAAGTCCAGGCTTCCCATTCAGGGCCGAGATCGCTCTGGAGAAGAAGCTGTTCTTAAGACGGCTCGTTCTTGTCTTCATCGTCCTGTATCTCCGTCCCGACGGCAGGAGCTCAAAGAGACAGTGACCAGGATGCGATGGATCTTTTACTATGTCCAGTGCCTTCCTATGGCACCTTGTGGCATAAATCTGCTCTAAGGTGGAGAGTGGGCAGCCAACAATGCTCTCTGCTGCCTTAACAACTCTGCACAACCCCCTCCTGTCCTGGGTAGTACAGCTTCCGTACCACACACATTGGTAGGCTCACCTTTAAATGCAAACTTAATTGATTTTCTCCCCTGACCTATTTCTGCCCTGTATAAGCCAGCTATTCATGTTCATATATGTTATTCCCTTGTGAGGATTTCAGTAAGGGGAAAGGAAGTGAAAAGCAGTTTTCTCGATGAAAACATCCATTCCCCCTTCTTTGGATAAACTTGCAAACCTTTAGGATGTTGGAACAAGATCCCTTTTCCTGTCTTGAGGGACTTTTGATGAAGGAAGTAGGTCCCTGTACCAGCTGGATCTATTCCTTTAGTTCACTCCACATGTCTCTTCTCAAAGAAAATACCTTTTTCATATCCAGATACAGTGGTACCTCGGGTTACAGACGCTTCAGGTTACAGACTCTGCTAACCCAGAAATAGTACCTCAGGTTAAGAACTTTGCTTCAGGATGAGAACAGAAATCATGTGGCAGTGGCGCGGCAGCAGCGGGAGGCCCCATTAGCTAAAGTGGTGCTTCAGGTTAAGAACAGTTTCAGGTTAAGAACGGACCTCCAGAACGAATTCAGTTCTTAATCCAAGGTTCCACTGCATTTGTTTGTCTGTTTTTGTCTCTGAAACTGATTCTTAGTTAATACCACTCAATGGGACCACCCACATAGGCATTTAATTCATATTTGCAACTTGACTCGTAAGAGAGGTGGCACACAGAAGGAGGGATAAGGAGAGAGAAGGAACACTGAAGGCTGCCTTATACTGAGTCTGACCATTTGCCTACATAGTTCAGTATTGTCAACACTGACTGGCAGTGACTTTTCAATGTTTCAGACAGGTAGGGGTAGTCTCTACCTGGAGATGCTAGGGACTGAACAGAGGACTTTTTGCATGCAAAGCAGATGCTCTACCACTGAACTATTATTCCTCAAAACATTAGATCTGGATTTGTTTACTTAATTTCTCAACAAAGTGCTGGCATATAAGCAGAACTAAGCAATTCCTCCTTTGCCCAGCTTTCCAAACTGTGTGTTGCGGCATGTTAGTGTGTTGGCTGCAGTGTGTAGGTGTGTAATGTGAATGCTCCCTGTTCTCCTCCCGGGGCTGGAAAGGGGTTAGTTTAACCTCTGGTTGGCTAATAAAACTGAATTACTGTGTTACAAAATGATGCATGTCTAAAAAGTGTGTCACCAACCTGAAAAGTTTAGAAGGCTCTGGTGTTGTGTATATGTTGTGTGCTGCTTATGTGCTGTGTCGTGTGTGTATAAGCCTTATATCAAGGTTGGATATGGACCCTCGGGATGTTGTTGGCCAAGCATCAGGGGCAATGGGAATTATATTCCAGCAACATCTAGCAGAACACAGGTTCCTCAATCTTCCTTACAAAGCGGAATGGTCCTCAATTCCCAACCAGGACTTTAGATCATATGGAGAACCTACATGCATATAGGTATAGCTACACAGGTGCTCTTTTGCAGACATCGGGCTGAACTTGGTGAATATTAAGGGAAGGATATGTGAACTATTGTTTCTGTGAACTTCATGATAACTACAGCAATACTCTAAACACAAGTCAAAAGGGCACTCTTAAAAATATAATAGTTCTACTACTACTGCTTCCTGTAGTTTACCTGTTTCTTCCCTTTTAGCCTAACAGAGAAGGAACAGGTAAGCTACAGGTAGCAATATTCTAACTCAGCCTAAGACCAGGGTGGTGGCTGTTTTCAGCCTTACCGCTGGCTGTGCTGGCTGTGGCTGATGAGATCTGGAGTCCCACAACATCTGGAGGGCCATAGGTCTTTGGGAAGCAGAACGGTGGCACAACCATTATCTACTTGAAAGTAGATTTTCCTTTCCTTTTCCATAATCAGAACTTCCTATGAAGACATATCTGCTTGATAGTTGTCTGGCAGCTTGATTATTACCTGAAAACACACACACACACACACACACACACACACACACACACACACAACGCCATACAAATTAGGCTAACACACTGTACTTGGAATAAAGATTACTCTCCAACAATTGACAGCATAACAATAAACTCATCAACGGTGCTGTGCTAATCAAACAATAAAGCACTTTTCATTAGATGACTACCTCTCCTTCAGTAATGCACTATTAAGTGGCTGTGTTTAATTAGAAAGGTAATTGATGAGACCTTGCTTTAATGAATATAGGTATGCATATGTCAATATCATTCTTCTTAACTTTGATGATTCATGCTCTCTTTTCCCATGCCCGCCTCTACTCAGCAAGATGGTTAACAATATATCACGAGCTTGACTGTCAACTTGCAATTTCTGGAGCAGTTATAATTGCCAATGTTAGCTGCATCCTTCCCAAAAACCTGTGCGACAGGCAGTTTTTACAGATGGAAGACTGAGACTGAGAATAGCTTGCCCAAGGTCACATAATGGCAAAAAATGGCAACCTTCAGCAACCTCACTCTCCTTATTCATAACCATACATAGAAAGCGCATGGCTCCCCCCTTGAATCCCAGGAGCTAGGGTGCAAGGAACCATAGCTTTGTAAGGGGTAAAGTACAGTTCCCAGGGTTTGGGAGGGGAGGCTATGTACTTTAAATATATGGTGTGGATGTGACCTAAAAAGCTGCAATCTTAACTGTGCCTACTCAGAAGTAAGTCATATTGAATTCAGTTGGGCCTCCTTCCAAGCAAGTGGGTTTAGGATTACAGCCTTAGAGTAACAAGAACTTGAACTGAGTATTGGTTGACTGGGTACCTTATAATGCCAGTTCAGACCATTTGTCTATCTAACCCAGTAGTGTCTAGATTCAGGTAGGTAGCCATGCTGGTGTGACGCAGTAAAGGTAAAGGGACCCCTGACCATTAGGTCCAGTCGTGGCCGACTCTGGGGTTGTGGCGCTCATCTTGCTTTACTGGCCGAGGGAGCCAGTGTACAGCTTCCGGGTCATGTGGCCAGCATGACTAAGCCACTTCTGGCGAACCAGAGCAACGCACGGAAATGCCGTTTACCTTCCCGCCGGAGCGGTACCTATTTATCTACTTGCACTTTGATGTGTTTTTGAACTGCTAGGTTGGCAGGAATATATATATATATATATATATATATATATATAGAGAGAGAGAGAGAGAGAGAGAGAGAGAGAGAGGTTGGCAGTAGAAATATATAAAAATAAAAAATAAAAAAGTTGTTCAGTAGCACTAAGTTTGTTCTTGGTATGAGCTTTCGTGAGCATGCACACTTCTTCAGATACGTGTCTGAAGAAGTGTGCATGCACACAAAAGCTCATACCAAGAACAAACTTAGTTGGTCTCTAAGGTGCTACCAGCAGTGTCTGTGAAAGACTGTGGTTCTCCGGGGTTACAGGAAAAATAGATCTTTCCCAGCAACTGGTCTTACCTGATTCTTTTAACTGGAGATACCAGTGACTGAACCTGGCACCTATTGCATGCAGTGCATGTGCTGTACTCCTGAGCTACATGCCTTTCCCAACAACTAGTGCACACAGTGTAACAAGGGTGGGTGCAGCGCTTTTTCCCTAGAAAAATAGGTGCCAGTACTCACCATGAAGTTGTTACAGTAAGTGCTATACTTTGCAACAACAACAAAAAGTACCAGTACTGCGTACCCTTGAGTACCCACTGGAAAAAAGCACTGGGTGGGTGAGCTACTTAAACCTTCTGCAGGATCCTCATTTCCCTCTCTTAGGGCTACGAGGTCTGTTGGGATTCAGATCCTGAGACTTGAGAGTAGAGCGGGATAGGTGCTCTACAAAAACAGTGGTTAGAGCTTGGAGGAATGAATGGAGATTAGAGGAGATTGGTACATCAGGGGAAATGTGTCTGTGTCTGTTAACATAGACCCAGAGGATTCAGCTTGGAGCTAGGGGTGGTGTCTTAGGGGACAATGGGTAGAGCCTGGTGGAATAGGGTTGAACTTTATGGAATTTAGTGAGTCAGGCAAAAAGGTTGACTTTCAGGGTTGGGTGTGATGATCTTAGCGTTTCCTTTTTCCATCACCCTGCAATTTTATTCTGCACCCAAAAGATCTCTTGAAGGATGCTAGAATTCTGAATCAATTAAAGCCACATCTGCACCATACATTTAAAGTGCTTGCATACTACTTTAACATTTGTGGCTTTCCCAAAAGGGATTGTAGGTGTTTAAGGGTGCTGATAGTTTTTAGGAGAACCCCATTCTTCTCACAGAACTACAATCTCCTGAGTTTCCTGGCAAGAGAGATTGATTGTCATCAAACTACTCTGAGCACTATAGCTCTGTGAAGGGAACAGGGGTCTTCTAACAACTCTCAGCATGCTTAACAAACTATAATAGTGCTTCAAACAGGACATGGATGGTGGCCTGAGCCTGATTTTAACATTTCAAACCATTAGAAGATACACTATTGATGCAAACAGCTTCTGGATCAGTATTACTCAGAACGTTCTGTGCCCAGTTACTGTGAGAGCCAAAGGTCTGCAACGTGTAGACGTTTTTGGTCAAAACAGAGTGGTCACATTAAGTCTATTTAAATCAATGAGCTGGAGCATGCCCAGCTGAACACTGGATTGTGGCCAATCTCCACAACCTGAAGGCATTTCTCTCTGTAGCTTTGGGACCCCTTCTCATTTGCTCTGCTAGCAGAGAGATAAAATATTTATACAATGAGTAAAACTAATCTGACAATTAATGAAAACCACAATGTCTGCGGTTTAATTTCTGCTTTTTTATTATTAATTGGCGTCCTTTCCCAGATAGATAGATAGATAGATAGATAGATAGATAGATAGATAGATAGATAGTCAGACAGACAGGTAGATGAAAAGGAAAATATATAAAAGGAAAATAAAAAGGGGAAATAAATAAGTAAAAATAAGATAAGGGCTGGAAAGAGCTAACAAAGGTTCCATTAAATTAGGGAGTAACAAACAAACACAACCAATTTATGCATCAGAGTCATTAAATGTGAATCCTCACCCCCACTTTCCACACAGATAGTACTTAGGTCTGATACAATTGATCCTTGGGGAGCAGTTGCCTTAATTATGAAATGAAACACCTCTGCTAATGTAGCCTCAGAACCTTGTTAGTTTATACCCCAGGCATGTGGCTAAGGATGAGCTCGAAATGCAAAGGCAGACATTGTTGGTCTCTGATGCAGAGTGGCATTCCTTTATGAACCACTCGCCCTCCTCCTTGCCCTTGGAGTAAGGATAAAATGCAAGACCTCTTCAGTCCAATTCAGCACACAAATAATAATGAAGAGCTTATTGGTGGGCAACTAGTATCTGTACTGGAAAGCCTTTTTGAGCTGATGACCTGCCCTTGTGTTGGTGGGACTCACTCCTTTGGCATGATGAGCCTTGCAGGAAAAATTAAAAGAAGATGTAAACAGCAAATGCAGACATTTTGCAACATAGCTAAAAATAAATGGCACTACTGGCAATTATGCAAGTTTTACTGGATACATTAAAAAGACATTAAATGCACAGCTGTTTTAAGTGTCTTTTAAGCTGATAAATTAACTGTCTAATAAATTGTAAGATTTGTCAGCTAATAATGCTATTTTATCTGCTTTAACATATGCCTTCCTAGTTCATGAAGCATTATTGTAAGTGCCAAAAGGAGATAATGTGCATTTTACAGTGTTATGTCTTAAGTGGAATGGATCATTGGCCATGAAGAAGTGTGTTAATAAATCTCCCAGGCTTTGTTAATTGCACTCAATGAAGTGTCACTGTTAAAACACAAAAGATGTGATAGAGAAAGCTGAACATAATGTCTTTCAGTTTTACAATTAACAGTTCACTAGGCAAATCGACCAAAAAGACCATAATTTGTTGAAGCCTTATTAACTTACATTTTCCTAGTCAAGGTCATAATTGTGAATGGCTTAAAGCTATCTTTTTTATGCTCATCAAGAAGAAGTAACCTTGCTGGAGAGAATGAACTCCTCAGTCTCTCACTGGTGCTTATCGCTTGCCCAGCAGGTAGCAGACAAATAAAGCTGAACTCTGTCACATAACAGCCTCTCCAAGTTATCCGCCATCCAGAAAATGTACCTGAGATGTCTGAAGAGCTTTTCCTGGATGTAACGGGCACACAGCACCATCCCAGCTGTGGCTGCTGCTTCTTTAATGCTTTGCATTCCATGGCATGCCCTCTGTGCTCTAGGACCTTGGAACACTAAGGGAGATGGGCAGTGAGGGGGTGTGCATGTTTTAACATCACCCAATTTCCACATCACTGTTTTAAATATTTATTTTTAATTGCACACACACACACACACACACACACACACACACACACACACATTGAAAATAGAGACTGGTAGATCAGGCCAATAGCCCAGAAACTGCCCATCTAGTTCTGCATCCAGATCTCACAGAAGGCCCTAGGGAAGCCCTAAGCAAAACCTGAGTACAACAGCACTTTCACCCACCTGTGATCTATAGCCACTCGCATTCAGAGGCATACTGCCTCCGACAGCAGGGGCAGAACACAGCCATTGGGCTGGTTGCCATTGATAGTCTTATACTCCATGTCTAGTCATATTTTAAAGCCATCCAAATTGGTGGCCATCTCTGCCTTCTGTAGAAGCAAATTTCTAAAGGATGGTCCTCGTCCCACTCCGAGCATAGTTGCAAAACTTGCATATGCTAATTTAAAAGTTGGTGGTGGAGAAAATATTTACCAATATTTCACTATATTTAATGTGCACATGGTAGGTTCATTAGTGGACAATGAATCCATACAAAAATTGACCTTGCACGTGCTTCTTATATGTACGTGCTTCTTTTTTTCTTCTTTTTTAAAGGATGCTGCCTTTTTTAAAAAAAACAACAAAACAAAACAAGAAATCCATTTGAAATAAAAAGGTAGCGTAAACCCTGTGGATTTGTGTTTAGTCCTTGTGGCTGGCTCCTTGTGTTGATCACAACCAGTAAAAAGGAACTTTTATTAAAAAAAACAGAACAAGAAAATGTCAAGCTTTTAATGTAGCTATTTAGCATGCAAAACACACTAATAAAATCTGATGTAGCAATTCTTTATTATTTCATGGGGGAAATGGGGGCAAGAATAGCAACGTTCTCCATACCAATGTCACATTTAATTGACTTCAGAGGGAGAGCAACCAGAGGCGGTTTGACGAGTGTATTTTCAAAATGAAATCAAAGGTGCCTCTTCTCTCCTTTCTGTAGCTGCAAAGTTCCTGCCTGCAGTTGGATGTCATTAACCAAAGCACCTCCAAAGGAAAGAATTACTGGCTGCTGGGGTCGGTTAATCAGTATCAAATTTACTGGCCCTCATCAGTTTTACTTTAATTAAAAATAAATAAACCTTCCAGTAACTAAATTTGCTAGAAATCATAATAAAGACACATAATCTTGCTGATCCAACATCAAGTGTTCAAACCATTAACAGAGCTCTCACTCTTTCTCCAGCCACAGCACACCACTTGAATGCATTATCCAACATCGCCTCTGCTGTTTCTCATCAGCCTTTATTATAATGGACAAGTAGCGCTAGCATCAGGGTTTTTCTTCTTTCTTTTTTTAGTCCATTCAGATTTGGGGGAAAGAAAAATGCAGTATTACAGATGAATTGCCAGCCCTCCAGTAGGGAGAGTGTTTGACTAACATAGCATGTAGGGAAGGAATATCAAGGTGCAGCAGCTCACAAAGCTATTCATTTGGCTTTGAGCAAAGGCAGTGCCACACAAATATACACACCCTTGCTCAAGTCCTGAGTTCCACATATGCTCCAGTGTGTACAGGGGGAGCCACCTGCTGAGTGGCAATGCCGTGCATTGGAACACATACCCTTGCTGAACTTGGCAAGAGTGAGGGACATTCTGCAGGGCCATGGCACTTGTCTTCTCTCCTTCAGGGACAGGAAAGACGTGCAGTGATGCTGCATACCAGAATGCCTCTTTCTTGCTGAAACTCAAAGAGAGGGTAGCATTCCGCCACTGGCAGAAGCTGTTGGGTGAGTAGGGAGCCACCTCTTGCACTTCTGCCATCTGAGGAGGCTGCTTCAACTAACCTAACGGGTGGGCTGGCTCTGAGTGAGTACATGGAGCTCCTGCACAACAGTTAAACTAGAATTCAGCACAAATTCAAAATCTAGCAAAAGTTTTAAAACTGGACCTTGGCTTAGACCAGTGTTTCCCAACCTTGTGCCTCCAGCTGTTTTTGGCCTACAATTCCCATCATCCCTTGCCACTGGTCTTGCTAGTCAGGGATGATGGGAGTTGTAGGCCAAAAACATCTGGAGGCACAAGGTTGGGAAACACTGGCTTAGACTATCTAAAATGTTTGCAATATGACAGCCAAATTGTTTAAGGGCTCAGTGGTAAAGCACAAGCTTTGCATGCAAATGGTTCCAAGTTCCACCCCCAGTTTCTCCAGGTAGGGCTGGCAGGAGGAACCTGCCTGAAACTCCAGAGAGCCTCTGCCCATCATTGTAGACAATACTGAGCTAGATGGACCATTGATTTGACTTGGTATGGTAGCTTCCTATGTTCAAGCTCATAGCCAAGCCCAAGTAGGTCAAACTGAAAGGACTGTGTATTCTTTCCCTGTTAATTCCAACCACAATTTTCTCCCCACTTTCCTTTCTGATTCCACTGTGACAAATTTTAGATTGTAAGCTCCTTAGGAAAGGGACCTGTCCTCTTGACTTTCGGGACTAGTTTAAAACGATAAATGTGAAGCCTCGTGAATGAATTTTTGGGACTTGATATAACTTGCTAAATTCAATGGGAATGACCACATTCGCTTCTCACGTCACTCTCCTCTCGCTTATACTCCTGTGCACACTTCATTCCCCTAATTCACACCTCCTATCTGTCCTTCACACACCCTGCTCTTCTTGAGCAGTAGAAGCTCACACAAAATAACTACTGGAATGAACATGGTTCATCTGTTGCAGCAGCAACTAAAGCATCTTTTAAAATGTCTGCATGAAAACTGATATGCATTTCCATGTACATTTCTCCTAATGTACATATTTTTATACACATTTTTTTTTGCCCTGAATAAGGATTTTGCAAGCAATTTCCCACTCCTAGAAATTCAGAGGAAGTGCAAATTTCAAAGTGAATTGTGTTCCAGTTCATGCATTGCTTCAGAAAATGAGAATTTGGGAAGTTTGCATTATTATGTGAACTATGCAAATTTCTCCCCCATCTCTAACTACCACCCAGTTTCCTCAGAAATGTTCCCAAATGATGTAACATCCAAGGTATTCTGCAGGAAAATAAGTGCTCAGCACCTGCTGATGCTCTCAGAGACAGGAAGGGTCCCCACCTGCCTCAGATAGTATTACTGAGGACCGAATGTGTTCAGTTGGGAATCCCATAGTCCTCTACATATGTTTTGGAACATAATTAATATGGGCATCTTCATTTTCACTTTACCTTCATTTTTGTTTAATTGTCTATAAAACAGAGATCCTTTTTGTCTAGTTATGTGTGAAATTTGGCAATGTCCTGGGGGGAGTAATAGAATGTATGCTAATGTCATTCCATTTTGATGGAAAACTTCAATGCTACAAGCAGCAGAATGCTGGCTAGGACTTCCATGAAAATAATGGAAAAACAAAAACAAAGGTGAAGCAAAATGAGGTGACCAAAATGACACACACACCCCCAGACACTCCCCTAACAAAGTGGAGTGCCCACCAAAATTTCACCTAAAGCAAATTTAAAAGTGCCTCATCAAAAGAAACATCTGAAGACAATTAAGAAAATTTTTGTAAGACCACAGTAAGGTGGTACCTCAGTTTTTGAATGTCTCAGAACTTGGAACTCAAATGCCGTAAATGCTTCAGTTTTCGAACATACCTTGGAAGTTGAACGTGCCATGTGGCTTCCGTATTGAGTTTTCCGTATTGAGGCTTCCGTATTGGGTTTTCGATTTTGGAATGTTTTGGAACTTGAACGGATTACATTCAAAAACAAAGGTACCACTGTATTTGATAGAAGAATTCTTCAAACCATTATGAACAATTTTCTTGGCAAAAGGAAGGAGGGAAGATTCTAAGTTTACCTTAACAGGCAACTTTTAAACCCACCAGTGATGGATGAACTAACCCCATCCTAATCTGCAATCTGTTTGCCAAGATGGGCAATGGCACATGACAAAGCACATGGTTAGTCCAGGAAAGGTAGGAAAAGACTCCTGCCTTCAACTCTTAAGAGCTGCTGCCAGTCAGTGTCAACAGTGCTCAGCTAGATAATTAAATTGTCTGACTTGGTATAGAGCAGCTTCCTCTGTTACTTTGCTGATGCTTAGGCTTTTCAACTTCTAGGTTTTTTTAAGCAGCAGCAGCAACAACAACAACAACAGTGCGATGAGCAGAAAAGTGTTGTTTGTGATTTTAACCAGCAGATGGTGTTTAGCTAAAATATGAGAGAGAGAGAGAGAGAGAGAGAGAGAGAGAGAGAGAGAGAGAGAGAGAGAGATATATTCATTATATATCCAGTTCTTCATGAAACAGGGTATTCCTCAAGCTGGAATAACCATCATGAGCAAAGCAGACAGATTTGAAAATTCAGCACCAGAATGAGAAAGTGAATGGTTGGAATGGCCAGCATCACAGGTAACAAAATACGGCACTGAAGAAAAAAGTAGTCACAAAGAGAATCCTCTTCGGTGTGTGTGGGAATGGGGGGTTTGAACTGTTAGCTATTAATTTCTTTTGTAATTGGGGCAAAATAATAGTGTCATTTAAAAAGAAACCCCCAGTTCCCCTTTACCTATGCACACCACCTTGAGCATCATGGATGATAGGTCAATGCAAGAAAATAAATATCAATGCAAGAAAATAAACATCTCAGAAACACAGAAAGCTGCCTTATACTGAATCAGACTGTAGCTCAGTGGACTGTATACATTTGGCAATGGTTCTCTGGGATTTCAGACATGGGACATTCCCAGTCCTACTTGGAGATGCCATTGTGGATTGAGCATGGGACTTTCTGCATGCAAAGCACATGCTCTTTCAGGAAGCTGTGATACTTCTCTATCTGGCCAGGTCTGGTAATTGAGCCCACAGGGCAAAATGGGCCAGGATTTCCAGGATCATGGAGAGCTCTGACAAAGGTCAAAAGCAAACAGTCATTTTATACCCCTTCTCTCAGATCATGTCTCCCAGGTTCTGTCCTTTATGGAGAGCATAGGCCACATCCAAACCATAACTTTAAAGCACTATACCTCTTTAATAGCCATGGCTTCCCCCAAAGAATCCTGGGAAGTGTAGTTGGTTAAAAGGTGCTGAGAGTTGTTAGGAAATCCCTGTTCCCATCAAAGAACTACAATTCCCAGAGCTCCTTGGGAAGAGGGTTTGATTGTTAAACCACCCTGGTGTCCCTTAACAGATCTCGGCACCATTAACAGAGTACAGTCCACATGATTCTTTGAGGGGAGCCATGGCTGTTAAAGTGCTTTAAATATATGGTGCAGATACTGCTTCTTAGAAGGTCCTGGAGACAGGAACCCATCCTGGCCCCCTGCTTAATGCACTCCTTGTGCTACTGGACCAATGAGATACTCTAGGAGGCATTGCCTCCTCAAGCTAAGGGGAAGGCACCTGTGAGCATCCTGGCTCTACAGGTCTTGTTGTTAATGGGAGCTTGTTCTGCCAGTTTGTGTTCATCAGCTTCCAGTTCAGTAGTTTCCTGATCTCCAGCAACAGGGGTCAGAGTCCTGAACCTGTTCTGACTCCATAGCTGGTTACTCTGCAGCCTCTGACTTGTGTCTTTATCACTGCTGAGCTCAGGAGTCATGACATACACCTTTACTAGAATTACTGCACCAAGCCTATCTTATTTATGCTCTCATTCATCCCTCCCACCCCACCCCCATCCCCATGAAGCCTCTAAAGGAAAATATATTTTTGCTTAGTGGTGGGATGAACTTTTGGAATTCCAGAAGTTCATCCATTTGAGAAGGCGGTGGAAAAAGAGGTGGACAAAATTGTCTACCGTCCTTCACATTTCAGGGAGTATGAGCAACTTTTGAGTGTGGGCTACAAAAGTCACCCCTGCTCTCCCAGTCCCTTGTTGTGCTTGCAACCAGCCTGTTGAGATCTCAAGCCTGCTTTGCAAGGATACTGTATTGTGACATACCTTTATGACAGAGCATTTTAGGGATTGAAATGTGCTTGCCCACAGCAGCTGGGAATTGGAAGGAGTGCTGTTTTTTTGTGTGACTGCTACCATGAACTTTCCTAGCCTCCAAATGGAACTATGAAAGCAATAAGACAACTTCTCCTCCTCCTCCTCCTCCTCCTCCTCCTCCTCCTCCTCCTCTTCTTCTTCTTCTACTGTAGTATTAATTTAGCTATCCTCCTCCATAAATAGTGTTGATTTTGAGGCAGACTTCTTGTAGCCAGTTTCTTTTTGAGGAACAAAGCACAAAATACATATAGCACTTCAACAAATATGTTTATATCCATAGATATCCAGGAAGAAGAGTTCCACGGAAAAGTACTCAATGTGTTTATCATCGTTTTAACAAAACTGAACTGGAATTTTTTATGTGAATTGGTTCCAGATGGTAACTCACCATGTTTTCAAGAAGGCTCCAGTGGGAGTCCAGTGATGATCTGGACCTTGATTCAGAGATACATGAATGTATTCACCCCTTGCATTAATCATAGAATTATGGAGTTGTAGAGTTGGAAGGGACCCTAAGGGTCATCCAGCCCAACCCCCTGCAATGCAAGAATCTAAACTAAAGCATCATTCCACGGTCAAAAATTTACTATCAGAATATTTATCCTGATGTTGAATCAAAAGGTCATTTCTTGTTACTTGAATCCATAGGTTCGGGTCCTATCCCCCAGAACAGGAGAAATCAAGCTTGCTCCATCTTACATGTGACAGCCCTTTGGATATTTGAAGATGGCTAACATATCTCCTCTCAGTCTTCTCTTATCAGGCTAAACATACCCAACTCCCACAACCATTCCATTAGAGTTGAGAACCTTTTAGATTTCCTCTCCACCTCCACCTAAGTAAAATGTTATTTGCCACACTTTTTAGAAAGATACAGGCAAATCAGAAAGCTGCTTTCCATGACTGTACATGATTTCCATTTCCTGCTTCACACCACGACTGTTTTTGCTTTGCTGGGAAGTGTATTTAAACACTGCTAATGCCTCTTGCTTGTCTGGATGCAGAATAGAGAGCATGGGTAAAAACTAGCCCACTGTACAAAGGTGAAATTTATACTACGGTAATTGCTCCATCCACTTTTGCCTCTGGCACCACCCACCATTGCATGTGGCCCTCAGAATGTTGCCCAGAAGGAAGTGTGGCCCTTGGGCTGAAAGGGCTTCTCTGTTCATGTTATAAGTTGCAACATGAGTTCTAGTTGGCACTCTAAGTCAGCAGAATGAGCATTCTCAGACATTTCACAGAATTTTCTGCTACCTGCTGAAGTTTCAGGAGTACAGGGGTACCAAATGAAGGAAATAATTTGGTGTGGAATATGTTCCACAAGGATTGAAAGCCTGAAATCCAATGGCTTAATTTATGCAAAGTGGATTATTTATATATTTTTAAAAGTACGGAAGTGGCCACTGAGGTGCAGATGGGTGTTATTTCTTTTTAATCAAGAGTTGTTCAAAAGTGAGCTTTTCCCTGTAGTTTCACTTCCCTTTTGAGGTCTATTGGGGTTGGCTTCTTTCTTTGCTTTGATATGCAAATTGGCATATTGCTTTCCTGCAGGGGACACTGGACACCTTCCAAGCAACACAGTGTAGATGTCCTGTCAGGATGGAAGCCTAAAACAGCCTTTGGATCACAGTCAAAGCCACGTTTGTGTTTTGGTTTAAAAATAAAATACCTTTGTTAATGGATCTAATTTCCAGTATAAATGTTTATACAGTTACTTTGCTAGTCATCTTGGTTAGCCAGTCACTGGAGAACAACACTTTAGCTGTTCCTGAGGTGATCAGTGCATTACTAAGTGTATCATCTGTTTATGCTGCTTCTGGCAGATTTCATAATCTGGCCAGTTCTTTAAATAACATTTACCTTTGGAAGCACAGAGGATATCAGATACTTTCACCTGGCCAAAATCAGCCCAGGATTTGTCCTGATGTAGCACCACTCCAAGGTCATGTTTATTCATCAAGCCATGGCAAAGGCACATCAGGATGGTATTCTTCTTTCACTGACTGCTCTGAAAAAAATCTGCAACAGCCATCTATCCCATCCCACCCCACCATCAATGGTTGAAGCTTGTGATATTGTTGCAGAAACTCAAAAGCCTCTCTTCAAAGCTCCACAGGACTCCAGTGCACACACAGAGCACTGGAAAAAGCAGGGGCATCCTAATTGTCTTAGCATTAGCAGCAACCTTCATATATGCAATAAAGTCTTCGAATGAAGTTGTCTTATGGGTGAACTGGGAAGGCTCTAATCACGTGTGAATGTTGTCATCCCAAGAGTACTTGTTCAGATCTACGCATGGATCTCTCTTGTGTTCAAGGGCTAATTTGTGGAAGTTGACCTGCTCTCTCCATTTAAATGAATGGGGCAAACTATGTTCAAATGTTCTATATTAATATGGCAGCATATTTGTCCTTGTGAACCAGAGTCTTTGTATTATTGTTGTTGAGATCAAGGGGAGGTCAGCATACAGAATGACTAAGGCAGTTTCCATGCCAAAAGTGAGCCTAAACACCAATTGAACCAACTGAAGATCTTAAACAGATCTTCATAGGCATCACATATGCTGGTGATTTAGAAATTCTGGATCAGGATGAAACAGGATATTTTATTTATTTATTTGCAGGTATGGGCAAATTGGTTTCGTACATAGCATGTCCTTGTTGCATTCACAACAAGAAGTTTCCAAAATAGGTATAATTTCATTTTACAGATGAGTCACTGAGGCTGAACAGTACAAGCTGGAAAGGGAGGGCTATAAATCCCATAGTAGATAGACAGACATGACAGACAAACAGATAATGATGTGTCCTCTGCTACCCATAGAATTCATTATTGCTGTATGATTTCTGCTTAGATCAAAATCTAGCACACTGCTGATTAGATCCAGTGGAGAAAGCTAAGATGTAATGAGTTCTGTAAAAAAACAGACACACACACAAAAAAAACCATTATGGAGCTTTTGGCAAAGTATATTATCCACATTGATTGCTAGGCTTGGAGTACCAGTGCAACTTTAATGGCATTTCTTGGGAAGAGCCCATGTAATCCACTTTCACTGACTGGACTGGCTACCGAGGCAAGTTTCAAGGCTGCGTAATTAGAAGGAAGGAAATTAAACCACGGGCAAGCAAAATCACGACACAGTTCTCTAAAAGGCAGGTCATGCCATATTGACTTGAAAGTAATCCAGCTGATTTCCAGGTATAACTTAGGTCACATTTCTCAGATGTATTAACAGTGATTTAAAGGTATGTTGTGGGTGTGGCCTTTACTGGGTTAGACACTAGCCTTACTGATAGCAATATTCCAAGATTTCTGATTGAAATTGCTCCACTCTCCCACATAATACCATTTCAATTAGATCCACCAGTGAATCCAACTGCTCTCAAAACATGTGCTTGCAAAAATGTTCATATATGACAATATTGCATACAAAATGCATATATTAAGAGAAACGCATGTTAAGATGCTGATGGATTTTCATGAGGAATTTAAAAACAACCCTTTTATTAGTTTTCAAATATGCAACTATAAAAATTCTCATGGGGTGTGGGGAGAGAAACTGGAGAAATTGGGGGGGGGGGGTGTAAAGATAAGCTGGTTAAACGGGGTGTGGAACATACCTAAAGACCCTAGGGATAGAAGTGGAAATGTGGAGAAAGGAACTTAAGAAAAATGGGAGGGGGAGTTAAAAATAGGGGGGAGGATTAGAAATTAAATTTAATTAAAAAATAGAAAAAAATAGAAATTAGAAATTGAGAGAAAGCAGAAGTAACTGATTTGTTCCTCTTTATCCCTTGTTGTGGGAAAGAAAATCCTAAATCTGTAGTTTAAAACCTGTTCTCACAAAGTTGACATTCTTGCAGATGGAAAAAACCACCACCCACTCTGAACTTCACTTGTCTCATCTTCCTCTAGATGTCCCTTTTTGTGTGTGTGTGTGTGTGTGTGTGTGTGTGTGTGTGTGTGTTGTCCTGCCTGTTCATCTTTGTGGTATAATGTAGTAGCTATAAAAGGAGATTAAATAGTGCCATAAAGTTTTATTAATGCCTTACATCATTGATACCTTGCCCATATTGATAGTTGCACTTCCATTACTGCTACTTAGTCATTTAATTAGCTATTCATACAGTATGTTGTAAACGAGTGTATTAGTGTTAAGTGTCTGTATTAAAGCTCACATTATGTAAAAACCTTTACCAATATCATAATTGGAGCAGAGTTATCCATTTTAAGTGACTTGAATTAGATTATTATAGATTATGTTTTAAAACACACACACACTACAGTACTTTAAAGGACATTGAAGATCACAGAGTATTAAGAGTGGGACTTCATTACAATAAAATGGGCACAGGGAACAATGGTGTGTTTTATGCCTATCAATTACATTTTTCTTTTAATAAGAACAATAACATTTTTATCGAGCAATATAGTGATACTTAAGACTGGAAAGATAGATTTAAAATAGCGTGTGAAATTAAGAAACAAGTGCCTGGTTAACTATCAAAACCTGCCACCAAATAGTTGACTGGTTAATTCAAAATAATGTGAAACTCAGGTCACATCCACACCTTACATTAAAAGGCAAATTTAAAGCATGTGACTTCCCCCCAAGATTTCCGAGAACCATTACTTAGCCCTCATAAAATTACAATTCCCTTACCTTTAACAAACTACAGTTACCAGGATTATTTGAGGGAAGGCATGTGCTTTAAAGTGGGACGCGGGTGGCGCTGTGGGTTAAACCACAGAGCCTAGGACTTGCAGTTCGAATCCCCGCAACAGGGTGAACTCCCATTGCTCAGTCCCAGCTCTTGCCCACCTAGCAGTTCGAAAGCACGTCAAAGTGCAAGTAGATAAATAGGTACCACTCCAGCGGGGAGGTAAATGGAGGTTCCGTGTGCTGCTCTGGTTTTGCCAGAAGTGGCTTAGTCATGCTGGCCACATGACCCGGAAGCTGTACGCCGGCTCCCTCGGCCAATAAAGCAAGATGAGCGCCGCAACCCCAGAGTCGGTCACGACTGGACCTAATGGTCAGGGGTCCCTTTACCTTTATGTGCTTTAAATGTACTTTAAATGTGTTTTAAATGTGTGGATGTGACCTCTGATCTGCCACCCTACTACCCAAAGATGTGCTCTCCCACATGCCCAGCATGTTTGCACTCCTGTTGCAGTGACATCCACATTGGCTTGGTCATAACCACAGACCAGAGGATGGCAGGATCTCCAAGGAAGGCATTTATAGGGCATCAGGCATCAGACCTGGTGGTAGACCAAATGTGTGTTATAAAGATGTCTGCAAATGCATACACTCCAACATGTCCAGGCCAAAAAGCGTGGCATGCATCTTCTGGGCTGTGCTCCTTGCCTGTGGCCCTGAAAAAAGTGCTTTTTTCAGGGCAAGATTGCAACGTGCGTTTGTGCAAGATCATGCGAGATCACAGTGTCCAAAATTGCTGCCATGCCCTTGCACAAAACCCCTGAGATGTCCTGGTTTGCCTAGGACAATTGCTGGGAATGCAAATGTGACATGAAGGCTGGCAAAATTAACCCTGCTGAGGAGGAATCCCTTGTAAATTACTGCAGCACCTAGTCAGGCTGTGTATCCACAGCAGTGACCAGAGGAGAAATGACTGCTAGGGGGAGCATAGAGAGAAGAAATGCCATGGTACACCTGCATCAGCACAACCGGATGCCATCATCCGTTGCAACTGCAACAAAACATGTCTCTGCAATATTGGTTTCTACAGCGACAACAGGTGCTGCAACTCTCCAAATGTTTTACTGCACCCCTGAAGGTGCATTCTTCCACGGTCTCCTGAGACAGGTGGGTGCCAGCTTTAGTTGCCCCTTTAGGGTCAGAATGGTACAGTGGCAATAGAAACTATACAATCTATATCAGGGGTGGGGAAACTTTTCAGATGGAGTCCACATGCCTGTAATGGGTGGGGCTAACATAGGCAGGGGACACGGGTGGCGCTGTGGGTAAAACCTCAGCGCCTAGGACTTGCCGATCGCATGGTCGGCAGTTCAAATCCCCGCGGCGGGGTGCGCTCCCGTCATTCGGTCCCAGCGCCTGCCAACCTAGCAGTTTGAAAGCACCCCTGGGTGCAAGTAGATAAATAGGGTCCGCTTACTGGCAGGAAGGTAAACGGCGTTTCCGTGTGCTGCGCTGGCTCGCCAGATGCAGCTTGTCACGCTGGCCACGTGACCCGGAAGTGTCTGTGGACAGCGCTGGCTCCCGGCCTCTAGAGTGAGATGAGCGCACAACCCTAGAGTCTGTCAAGACTGGCCCGTACGGGCAGGGGTACCTTTACCTTTAAACATAGGCAGAGAAGAGGCAAATGTGGGTGGAACAACAGGCAAAACTCTTCCCTTTCTACTGTAGGGTACGTTCCAGCCCAGGCAAAAGCTAACCGTTTCTACAGACACACTCACACATCTCCATTCTCCATCCTCCATCCAGCTAAGCAAAAGATTTTATCACATTTCTGCCAGGCAAAAGCATGAACACAATGAGAGCACAGAGCAGGTCAAGAGGTCAGGAGGGTCATAATTAGCCATTGACCTTCAGGTTCCCCACCTAGCAATCTTATGCGTATATATATATATATATATATATATATATAATGTTTTTATTTATTTTCATACTTGACTCCCTCCTTTGCCTGCCCATACTTTCCCCATCAATGGTTCACAAACGTTCCTGCCCCCAGAACCCTTTTATAGTTTTGGCACAGTCCTACATTTCCCTTGGCTTTTCTTTAGCCAATATTGGGTTTCTCCACACTTATCTTTCCTCTGTGCTTTCTAGGCATGGTCTGTGCTTTAAAGCTCTGTGTCTGAACACCCTTTCTTGTTTTGCCCTGGAGCCTGCTCTTTAAAGCTCATTCATAGCAAATGGCAATCTACAGGAAACTCAAATTGCCATTTGTTCAGATTCAGCTTTAAAGAGGGGTTTTTCGTGGGGAAAGCTCTGAAGCAAAGAAAAGGGTGCTTGGACACAGAGCTTTAAAGCGTGGACCTGTGCCTGAACAAGCAGGGCAAAAGGTATGTGTGGATAAGCTCCCTGTGACTTCACACCTCCAGATTTCTTTAGCTTCCTGGTTTTTCATATTTTGTCTCACTTCCCTTTGCCGCTCAGTGCCTTGAACCAGCCTCCTTAAAATTTCATTTTTTTCCTCCTCCCAGTTTCTCCTCATTTTGGTGAGAGGTTTCATCAGAGTACCCTTTCTGAATAGAAATGTCTTGCATCAGTTCTCTGTACTCCTTTGTCCTTTTCCTTAAGTATTAATTCTTCACTTTTCCTTCAGGTTCCACTTTATTGATCCATTGCCTACTCTCTCTTCATCCTTTGGGATACCTGTTCTTTTGTTTCCCTAATATCCAGGCCTCTTACCAGCTGTGTATGGAATTTTAATCTCCATCAAACTGACAATTCCATCTTCCCTCACTGGGGTTGGACCACCAAATGCTTAGCTCCTGAACATTCTGTGCCATCATGCAAGCTCAGCCAACCAGAGGCCCCACTGCAATGAGTGCAATGCAATATAGATGGGAAGCAACACTGTGCTGAAATGCACTTCATGGTGGGAATGGAAACAAGAGCAATACTGTTACTCCTAAATGTATTTATTTGTTTGAGTATTGGTATCAGTTGAGTTTGCTATTGTGAAAGGTATACAAAAGGTTAAATAGAATATAAATACAATTAGTATACAAGCAATTATGTTTAGTAGAATAAGATCTCAATATAATATAATATAATATAATATAATATAATATAATATAATATAATATAATAATATAATATAATATAATATAATATAATATAATATAATATAATAATATAATAAATACCATGAATAGAATATTAATATTTCAATAAATATTTTCAAGCGCTTTATTTTACTGTTTCTTTTCAAAAAGAAAATGATGGTCTTTCCCTGCCCCTCAGTTTGTTTGAATTTGTTCTCTCTGATCTGTCCTCCCCGACTTCAACCTTCCTCAGCAGAAAATATGAATTCACTGAAACTTGCACTTTATTATTCCAAGAAGAAACAAACAAACACCATTTCTTGCCTTCCCTCTCTTGCTTTCACCGGATTTGTTAATTTCATCATATATGCCTGTAAAGTAATCCTCCTTTCTGGATCATTGTAAAATGGCTTTTTAACCCAGAGTCCTGGGTACAGCATCCATTGAGGAAGATTTCCATAATTAGTTTCACCTTGCCACCTGTGTCTAATGCAAGACAGTGTCAAGGTCACCATGACTGTGCAAAAATTAACTGAGGGCTCAGCCACACCTTTCCCCCCATGCCTTCTAGGCAGAGGTCCACACTTTAATGCGCTATGTCTGAGCACATTTTTTTGGCCTGTGGCTTTCTCTGTGAAAACCCACTCTTTACCCCTAAATTGGAACAAACAGGGCTTAAAGCTTTAATCAGACATAACGCTTTTAAAGCATAGACCTGTGCCTAGAAACACAGCAGTGGAGGAGGCCCCCAGTTGGTGAGGCCTAGCAGAGCTCAGCATAAGCACATCCTAACCCCCTCCAGACTGGGGGTTAGGGTTACTCTGCCCCCGAGTCTTGTGGCACCTTAATGATTAACTTTTTTTTTAAATAACAGCAGAAGCTGTATGGCAGCCCTAACTTTGCATCTGTTGAACTGAATTGCTGCTTTCTATACTTCTTGCATTTCATTTCCCTCTGACTCCACTGCTTACAACCATGTTTATAAATACCCGCAGTTGAGGATTACACTGCATGCAAGTGGATCTTCTTAGCTCATGAAAACTTATGCCAATTTGTTAGCCTTTAAAGTGCCACAACATGCCTTGTTGTTTTAAACTTCCATTTTTAAAAAATATTCTGTTGATCATTTTGATTGTTGCAGTAGCCATACTCAGGAAAGCTATTGACTCACTTTATTTATTTATTTAAAAGCATTTCTGAAGCACTTTATATCTTTAAAATCTCTAAGCAGCATATAAAATGCAATATAAAAACAACAAAACAGAAAAATAAAAACAGTGATACAGCATTTTTAAAAAATTAAAAAATAATAACAAGAAGAACAGTAAAACAGTTTAATAAAAGCAAATAAAAACAGGAATTTAGTAATAACAAAGTCCAATGTTTTAGGTCATGGAAAGCCTGGGCAAGTAGACAAGTCTTTACAAGACAGTTGAAGTGACTGATGGGTGATGTTCCATGTATGAAAGAAGGAAGAGCATCACAAAGTGCAGGTGCAATGTCAGGAGTTGGTCCTGTCATTTTCAGGTCACTTCCCTATGATATTCTTCAGCATGTGGTTCTGTGAGTAAAATTTCTCCAATGATCTTACAGGTCTTTAGAGGGGTAGGTGGTGTTTCAGGTAACCTGGTACAGATATGTGCAGAGCTTTATATCTTAGCAACAAGATCTTGAACATGGCTTGTTAGCTGATATACTACTTTAGCTGCATCCCAAAACTTGCAAAGGCTCAGCAGAACCTTTTGTCTGAAGGTTCGCACCATGTCATAAACTGCCCTTGATACATTCCCATGCTTCAGAAGTGGCTCTGCTGTTAATGTCCCTTTGAGCCTTTCCAGGAATATTTTCTAGAATCCTTGATCTGTATCTCTCTTGCTGTTTGCTATTGCTCATGTTCTTATCACTAGCTCCTTCAAAAGAAAGCTGGAACTCTGCCAAGCATCAGATGTGAGACCACAGTCTGGCTAGACCTCTTCCTTTGTTTTCGAGACAGGGGGCAGCCAATGTAGTGCCCTCAAAATGTCATTTGACTTCAGCTCCCATGAGACCCACCCAGCATGGCCAATGGCCAGAGATGATGGGAGTTGTAGTACATTAACTTCTGAAATGAGTCACATTGACTACACCTGCCCTACATGGTAGAAAGCAATTTTTGGACCAAATTCTATACCGTTGATTTTATCTTAGTTTGAAACGAAGAGCAGCATCCACCAGGAGTTTTGCTTGAATTTCTTACTGTGCTAAAATTGCTGGACCTGGTTGTTTAAGGAAAAATGCTCTATCACAAATTATGCTTGACTCAGATGGTTGCTACTAGTGCTAGGAAAACTCACATTGCTTGAGTTTGGAATCGGCTCATTATTTAGAAGCATTCTTGGTGAGCATTTGATGACAGATAATCCCATAGGAAATGCAAGCTTTTGACAGAAGAAAGGTTCCCCATCATGCTGAACATATTTACCTGGGAGTAAGCTCCACTGAATTCAATGGAACTTATAGTACAGCTCGGAATACCAATAGTTGGGAATTGCAAGTGGAGAGAGTGCAGCTGTGTTCAGGTTCCTGGCTTCCAAAGGGCATTTCCTGCTCATTGGAAGAACAGGATGCTGGACTAGATAGGCATTTTTAGCAAGGCTCTTCTTACTTCTGAGTAGCCGTCAACAGAATTGCAATGTAGTGGTCTTTTCTGTTTCCTCCATTTCTGTTTCACTCCATGTGGACCATTTAAAAGTCACCCCCACCCCTCAAAATCAGGTTGCATGCCCACAGGCAAGCTGCATGCCTGATCAAGATCTATATTCCTAGCATTGTTTACGGAATCACTTGCTGGTCATAAATTTTATGGAAGGCTAATCAAATGCAAAGCACAGGAGTGGTAGCACTCAGAGAAATGGACGCCACAGGGCAAATAGAAACTGCAACAGCATGCTTGTTGTTTTGGTCACTGATATACCAGTAGGATTCACGGATCTCATTAAAATCCAGCCTACAGTTCCGAGGCAAGAAGCCTCACTAAGGATTTCAGACCCTTAAAGCTAAATATAGAAAAATAATGTGTTTCCTTTCGCCTTTTAAACAAACAAACAAGCAGAAAGAGGCTATGGTAGGGTAGGGTACAATATAGGTCGAGGTTATCCTAATTTTTTTAAAAAAAGAAGTTTATTAATCCCACCAAGTATATATATAAAAAAGTTTGGGGGGAGGGTTATTTTAGGAGGGAATACAAACAGAATTTACATAGTAATTCAAGAGGACTATCAACACCAACAATAGCATTGTGAAAACCATATTGTGTGTTCTCCAAAACAAAATTAAAGATTACATTTCCCCTCCCCCCCAAAAAAAATATCTATAGACATCTATTTTGACCTCACTTAATGTAACACAACTCGTGATACCCCTCACCACCATCAAAACAGATTTTTAGTATATTTATTGTTCTATCCATATATTCAAAATAAATAAAATCTATTTGAAAAATCAACAAACAGAATTTTAGGGTGCTAGTTCTGACAATTATTTATCAATCAACAGTTACATCTTTTTTTGCGGTCTGCTAAACATTCCCCCACCCGCACACGGCTGCCTATAAATATTGGATTAATTCCAGATCCCCCATGGCTAGGGTTCAGTGGCAGAATACATGCTTTGCATGCAAAAGGTCTCAGGTTTAACCCCCAGCATCTCCAGGCAGGGCTGGGAAAGACTCTTGCCTGGATAACTGGAGAGCTACTGCTAGTCAGGAAAGGGACGCGGGTGGCGCTGTGGGTTAAACCACAGAGCCTAGGACTTGCTGATCAGAAGGTCAGCAGTTCGAATCCCCGCAACGGGGCGAGCTCCCGTTGCTCTGTCCCTTCTCCTGCCAACCTAGCAGTTCGAAAGCACGTCAAAGTGCAAGTAGATAAATAGGTACCGCTCCAGTGGGAAAGTAAATGGCATTTCCGTGCGCTGCTCTGGTTCGCCAGAAGCAACTTCATCATGCTGGCCACATGACCCAGAAGCTGTACGCCGGCTCCCTCGCCAATAAAGTGAGATGAGCGCCGCAACCCCCCCCCCCCCCGAGTTGTCCGCGACTGGACCTAACGGTCAGGGGTCCCTTTACCTTTACTGCTAGTCAGTACACACCAACCTTCCCCAACCTGGTCCCCTTCACATATTTTGGATGCAGCATGGCCAATGGTGAGGCTCTTCACCCCTGCTATAGTCTCATGTGCAGAGCAACAGAGTATTCCGGCCTTTCAGTCCAATTAGCCCAACTCTCCCTGCCCAGGAGGACAGAAGTTGTTCAAATTCTATTCCCCCTGCCTCTTTCACACATCTTAGGGGTACAGCTGGATTTCCCAGCAATAAATGTAAATGTCTGGAATGTCAAGAAACTGCCCATATGAGCCCACAGTTACGAACATAAATGGACTTGTCTGTTCTGTAGAATTTTGGACACACAAGTAGCAGTCTGGTAATGTGTACACAGACTGGCAGCAACTCTCCAGGGTTTTAGATAGGAATCTTTTTCAGGTCTACCTGGAGATGCCAGGGATTGAACCAGGGACCTTCTACACGCAAAGCAGGTGGACTCTATCACTGAGCCTATATGGGAGTGGCCCTCACCAGTATGACCTCAGGGCAAATTCTGGACTCCAGGTGTCACCATTCTAGACCTTCCCTGGTCGATCAAGGACCCAGAGTTCTGGAACTCATGGGGAGAAGTGACTCGGTTAAAAATTCAAGATGCCTTGTCAACAACTCGACCATACGCCCTTGTTTAACAATTCAAACTAAGGGAAACACAATACAAACACAATACTGCTGAACTTCTTGTCTTTCCAATGCTACATTTTTGAATGCCCCGAGGAGGGATGCCATATCAGTTTCATGATAGATTGTCTTTGCTGTGGCCACAAGGTGAAAGGAGCAGTGTTGTTTGGTATGCTTCCAAGCCTCCTCTTTTTCCCTGTCTTGGCATGCTTTCTGTCTATACCATGCAAATCTCTTTCCCCTACCTAACCTTTACAACATCGCCTTGCTTTTAATGTACTCTTTGTGGCTGTCTCTTTCATCCTTGCTATTAACTGACTCTTCCTTTCCCTGCCCCTGTATTTCATCACATTGCTTCATTTTTCATATGCTTTCTGATGTATCCTAGCTCTCTTGATGTACTTTTCGCCCATTCCAGCCAATGAACAATAGAAAGCCGCTTCAGACATTATTGGGAGTCATTTTGGACTCATAGCTGTCCATGGAGGCGCAGGTCAATTCTGTGCCCAGGGCAGCTGTCTACCAGCTCCATCTGGTATGCAAGCTGAGACCCTATCTGCCCACGGACTGTCTTGCTAGAGTGGTGCATGCTCTGGTTATCTCCCACTTGGGCTAATGCGCTCTATTTGGGGCTACCTTTGAAGGTGACCCGGAAACTGCAACTAATCCAGAATGCAGCAGCTAGACTGGTGACTGGGAGCTGCCACCGAGACCAGTCTTGAAAGACCTACATTGGCTCCCAGTACGTTTCCGAGCACAATTCAAAGTGTTGGTGCTGACCTTTAAAGCTCCAAACAGCCTCAGCCCAGTATACCTGAAGGAGTGTCTCTGCCACCATTGTTCTGCCCGGACACTGAGGTCCAGGGCCGAGGACCTTCTGGCAGCTCCCTCACTGGGAGAAGTGAGATTACAGGGAACCAGGCAGAGGGCCTTCTCAGTGGCACCCGCCTGTGGAACACCCTACTGCCAGATGTCAAGGAAATAAACAACTTCCCTGTTTAGGGAAGTTTCTAATGCTTGAAGTTTTTTCCTGTTTTTAATGTTCTGTTGAAAGCTGCCCAGAGTGGCTGGGGAAACCCAGCCACATGGGCAGGATAGAAATAATATATTATTATTATTATTATTATTATTATTATTATTATTATTATTATTATTATTAGAAATGTAAGTAGAAATAATAATGGAATAATGTAACAGCAATGTAACTGACATTATACTTAGTTATGTAAATGCCACAAACAGGGAGCCACCACAGAAAAGACCTGTTTTCATGTTGTCACCCACCAAACCTCTTGAAAGTGTGTGGGGGTGGAGAGTGCAATTATCAGTGGCTTGAATCAAGGTTATGGCTTTTCATTATTCAACATGTGTTAATTAACTTACCAAACACCAGATTGTTTGTGTTGCCAGCAGTGCTGCCTTGTTAAATGGTCACTCCTACTATTTTGCTCTCAGATAAATTCCACTGCCTGTTCTTTGATTTTCCTGTGAACTCTTCTACATTCATACCACCACCACTCTATGTATTTGTCTTTGCCAGTTCAAGATTACCCTTCATGAAGTGCCCTGTGGTCATTAACAGTTTTTGCCATCATGCTGCAAAAGTTGGGTTACTGCAGTGCTTGATGTGGAACCTCCCTTGGGCTTAACCCTCAAGATGCAGCTAGTGCAGAATCCAGCCACTAGATTAACCAGGGCACCCCATTGACACCATATAACTGCTGATGGAACCGCACTGCTGATGCAACTGCACTGGCTGTCAACATGCTGCCAGGCTCAGTTTAAGGTTTGCCTTCTAGCATTTAAAGCCCTAAACAGCTGGGAACAGGATATCTACGGGACTACCTCATCCTCTATTGTATATCCCTGCCCAGAATTTATGCTCCTCATATGGGGCACTGCAAAGACAGTCATATGCCCTGGAGGTGTGCTTGTCCTGTACTAAAAACCAAGCTTTTAGAGTTGCAACTCCAGCTCTCTGAAATTAATTACCAGTTGTAATCAGACAGGCACCCACTGTGATTATGTTTAGACACCTACTGAAAACATTTTTAAAAAGAAGAAGGCGGCTTTCCTTGAGGTGCAACCCACTAATTTATGGAAGGTCAGTTCTACAGCCGATGAAATAGTTTTGTGACAATAACTCACCAATACTACAATTACTCTGCTCAAAATTAGGGTGCCCAGTTGTTGGGAGTTGCGGGCAGGCAGAGCACAAATTCTGCTTGCCAGGGGTGGAGGAAGGGGGTGCAGTGGGGGTGGGCCACCCCGGGTGTCACCCTGGGTGTGTGTGTGAGAGAGACGAAATGTCAGGGGGCACGCACCACAGGGCCTGCAGCGCACCCAAGTCACTTGTCTCTCCTGGGAGAGACACAGTGGCTTGGGCGTGCACAGGCTCTCCGCTGCCCAAACGGTCTGCCTGCTGCCTCCCCGCCCTCCCAGCTGTAGGGCGGCTGAGTGGGAGGAGGCAGGCAGACTCTGGAGGCCCCGCGGTGCACCCTGCCCCTATGGGTGGCCTGCGCAGCCCCTGGGCGTGCTGCCCCAGGCGCCCTAGCTGCTTCATCCACCACTGCTGCTTGCTGACTTCCTATCAGCATCTAGTTGGTCACTGTGATAAAAAGATGCTGGATTAGATGGACCTTTGGTTTGATCCAGAAGAGCTCATATTATGTTTTTATGTTCAGAATGGGATGAGTCCAAAGGGGGTGGGAAGAGAGAAAAGAGAAACATCCAAACTTCAGTGCTGTCTTTGGTAAAATAAATATAAAAATAAGGATTGCAATTTTCTAATGGATTTTTCTAAGATAGTGAATTACATTGCCAGGTAAAGTGTTTTCCCCTACTTTCCCAATGTTATTATGAGTTTTAAGCGCATCTGAGGCTAAATGGAATGCGGGAAGTAACAAGTATCTAAATTCATTGGTAGCTCTTTTGTTTGCTTATCAAGTGAATCGGTTGTTAACAGTCAGGCCTTTTATATGCTTAAGTCCACTTGCTAATAGACTTCGCATTCTTATCGTGATGTTTCCTTGAACTCGAACTAGGTGTAGAAATGTAAAGATTGGGACGTGGAGAAATGACTAAATTACAGAGCAGCGTGCTGCAACCGGTACAGAGAAATTCTGATATTTTTTCGTGGGGGGGAAAAAAATATTGCCAATTATGGGAGCTGTCAATTCAACAATGGGCTTATTCACTCTGGTGTTTGATTAATGTGAAATTATTCAGTTGGCTACCTTGTAGTTGGCCTATTTTTGTGTCCAATTAGTATGCTAATAATGGTAATTATGTTCTATACTGCATGTCTCATCACCTAGAGGGTTTTTAAAATGATAAAATAATGAGAATAAACAAGCTGATGCTGACATTCACTGGGCGATTCTAATTACTTACTGAGAGCACGCTGGGGAATCAACACTCAACCAAAGAAAATGATTCTTGCTTACTTTGTTAAAACTCCTCTTTTCAAAAGAGCATTAATAGTTTGCCACTGTTTCTTTTTTTTTTTCCTTTATTGCAAGGGACCACAGTGCTTCCCTCCCCCCTCCCCCACCCCTCCGTTGCTTTGTTTATGTACGGCATGGGTGTAGACATATATAATCCAGTCATATTTGGCTTTTCTAATAACTGTTTGCTGGCAGTGTCAGCAAAACAAATTGTCATAATTGCCAAATTATGCACCTTTGTAATGGCTACCATTTGTTTCCTCCTTCTCCCTGATAAACACACCGTCACCTGTGACGTTTACAGTACCTGGTGCATTTTCAGCTTAGGCAAGCAGATAATTGGCACTCATTTTGCCCCACCAGGGCTCGACACTATGGTACCTCGTCATGGCAAGGGATGTGAGATTAGTTTCAGAGAAAAGGAGGCAAGGGAAAAGAAAGGGTGAGCATTGAAATTCTGTGCCTACTTCATCCAAATGCTGTAGCCTGAAAAGAACTAGATTACTGGGCTACTTCTTTCAGATGGAAGTGGGTGAGACAACAGGTTTCAAAATGTGCTCCTGGATGTTCGAAATGAAATTGCTAAAAAGAAAATGCGGGGAGCAGCTGTACATTTTGAGAGCCTATTTAATAATTCAGTAAGTATCATTCACTTTATTCATTAATCTATCAAGATAGGAACATAGGAATTGCCTTGTACTGACCATATAGTGCAGTTTTGCCTCTAAACTGACTGGTAGCAGCTGTCCAGAGAGTTTCAGACAAAGAGCTTTCCCTGGCTTACTTAGAGAGGCTGAGGACTGAACCTGAGACCTCCTGCAACCAAAACAGATGCACTTCTAAGCAGTTTACATAAAGCATTCAAAAGGAAATGCAGATAAAATCAACAGGCTTTTGAAACAAGTAGATGTAACAAAGTGATCGAAATATTGATAAACTTGACAGTTTAAAAATATGCTTTATAAAAATCAATAAAACAGTGTTTGAAGCAAGTAAGGAAAGTTAGAGGGTTTCTTGATTTTATATTGGAGGTACTGGCCCCATTATATGTATGTATTGCTGCTGTTCTATTGTCCCTATTCTGTTGTATTTCTAAGTGTAATGTAGTAATTTTGTGGGCCCATGTGCAGTGAAGCCATGAGGGGTGGGTGTTGAACACACAGTTAAGACATACTGTAAAATAAGCACAAGCCACCAGTGCTGGGATCAAATAAGGCTACAACTTTGTTAATTGCAGGTGCATGCAAGTTTTAACATATGCATGCACCTGCAATTAACAAAGTTGCTGGTGTCGATCAACCAGCAAGCAGACTGGTTGACTACTGTGTGTGTGTGTGTGTGTGTGTGTGTGTAGCTACACTTTTCCCACTTTTCCTCCAAGCAACTCAAAGTGATGTGCATGCTTCTCCCCTCCTCCATTTTTTATCCTCACAATAGCCCTGTGAGGTAGATCAGGCTGAGAAGTAGTGACTGGCCTAAGGCCATCCAGAGTGCTTCATGGCTGAGTGGGGATTCCTGGCCTCCCAGATCCTAGTTTGATGCTCTAACTGTGACACCACACTAGTTGGACACAACCCACGATGGGCATGCCTTGTTTTCCATGTCACTGAAAACTTTTGCCCTCAAAGACACTTTCCTTAGGAAGAAACAGGATTGCATAAGGTACAATAACAACCCCTTGGTGCATTGAAACACCTCTGTTCTCAATGGTCACATTTCATTAATGTGTAGATAAACACGAAAGAGAACTTAAGGCCTCCTCCTCCACCTGGAGATGCTTAGTCACGTCTCCAAAGATCAGCTCCAGTCGCGGCATCCTCTACCAGCCTCTAGCCCAGAAAATAATAAGATGTTAATTCATTTCAAGCTACAAGCCAACTTGGGATGTTTCCTAGTGCACGAGTAATGTAAACATTGGGGCATTCGGTTCTCTCTCTGGGTTACGGCTTTTAAAATGTAATTAAATCATGTTAAAAGATACATTTACAAAATAGCGGTCCAAGCAGACGTGCCTGATCTGCCAGCATTTCTCCTGCTGCTGCTCGTTTTCCAAAATGTGATGCAAATAACTAGTTATTTGCTGCATCATTTACGTTTTATTTTAATGAGAAACATTTGGGGAGGGATACCAGCCATGCAGGTAGGTTCAGGTGACTCTCTGTTGATTAATATTGATTCCTTCATTCAGCACTGTGCAGCAGTGCTGTGGAACCTCTGACTCCTGGGCATAATTAAGCCTGCCAGCTGTCCTCGTTTGGCTCATAAGGCCATTCTGACCAAGCCACACCCTCTTGCCCTATCACCAACACTCTATATGACATCAGTTGTTGGGCATGAAAAGGCACGGTTGCACCCACAAAGCCCTCTGCAAAGTCCAGGATTTGCCTAGGACAATGCATGGAGCTTTGAAGCCCCAACAATCAGCTGACCATCAGTGCTTCAAAGCACTCTGCATGATGTGCTTGTGCCCACAAGGTTTAATTCCAAACCTTGCATATGAAAATGGGTCACCTGCCATTGCTGTGACATCAGAGTATTGACAGGTGTGTGGCCCTTCTGATCTATCATACTCGGTCCACAGAGGGTGGGAGATAAGGATCACCGTCATCTTGTTGTATCCAGTGTAGTGCTAAGTTAAAGTCACTTAGCAGTATATATTTTTCCGCTGGCAACGTGTATTGCACCAGAGGAACATTGTTCTGCAAGAGAATACATAACCAGGTTGCTGGTAGATTTGCTACACAACACATAGTACATAGTACACCAGTGCAACTGTTGTGTTAGGTTCCTCTGTTGTGCAACATTTAAACTCAACCATCCACTAGTGCAAGAGCCTTTGCACTAGCAGACAGAGAATGTTTACAAGAAGTCTTAGTATTGATGTTTTTGTCTCAGGTATGGTTTTATTGCTGTTGGCTATTTTATGGGATCTTTGTATTCTAAACTTTGGGCTGCTTTATGACTTTCCTGCGGAAAACTACAAATAAATTTCATAAAATTTAAAAATTAAAAATGTGATAGTCTACTTTCCCTAATTATTGTATAAACAAGTAACAAAAGGCTAGGCCCATCAAGACACCTTGTGGGGCCTTCTGGGGTCTCAAACAGTACACACGAGATTCTTAATCTTGGGGTCATGGTTTTGAGTGCCACATTGGGCAAAAGACTCCTGCATTCCTCTATGTTTTCCTCTGTCTATGGCCTTATCTGCACTATAGATTCTCCCCGCCTCTCAAAAAAAGAATATTGGGAACCGTAGTGTGTTAAAAGTGCCGAGACGTCTTAGAAGGCCTCTATTCCCCTTACAGAGCTCCAGTTCTCAGAGTATCCTGGGATTAACTGTCAAACCATTCTGAGAATTGTAGTTGTGTGATGGGAATAAGGAGCCTCCCACCAACTCTCATCACCCATAAAAACTACAGCTCCCAGGTTTCTTGGGGGGGGGGAGCCATGACTGTTTAAAGTGGTATGATACTGCTTTAAATGCAAAGTGCAGATGGGGCCTGAATTATGTGCTTGGGAATTAAAATGCTGCATCACCTTCTCCCCCTTCCCGCTTTACCTCCCATCCATGGCAATTAATTAGCTAGTTATAAACAACTGTCATTTGTCTGCTGGATGTGTCAAGTGCTTTCCTGCTACCCACAGCTACTGCTATACTCTGCCAGTGCCAAGAAGTTCCAGACCCATCCTTGGCTGAGAATTTCATTTGCAGGGGGAAAGCTATGGGAGGTCCCTGCAGCATGCTCTTGCCAAAGTAATTGAGCGTGCGGTGGGAGGACCAGATCCTCAGGAACCTAAATGTGTGCATGTTACTGAAAATAGAAAATAAAACATTTCAACCGTCCGTGCACTTTCGTTAATTGTTCTCTTGATAAATGAAGATCATTTAGGGAGAATTCCCTACTATGCCCAGGAATAATTATTTTCTGCTTTCACAAAATGGCACATCGAAATGTACAAATCCCTGATTTCATTTTCCTTCCTTTTAATGCAAGGGGGGGGGGGGGGAGAGGGCATGCTGAGTGTGTCATAGATCTATTAAAATATTAGAAATGCCCCACAGCTTTATAGCCACAGCCATCACTTTCCCCTTCTGGGTGCCTTTTAGCACATTCTTACAGTGCCATCATTCAGAACTTGCCAGCATGAAAAAAGGAACATTGGTGATGGTGGGGAGGAAGATGAGGAAGAGACAACCACTTTGCCAAGAGGAATGCCAGAAAACCTCGATATTATAATGGCTATGATCATGCAGTTCTCTACAAGCTCATTAAAACAGGAGGGTTTGGATTTAAGCTGATTAACAGCCAGCTGACATAAGCATTCATGTTGCTAGATCAGTAAGTGAGGATTTGCATGTGACAAACAGTTATGCCAGGTGAAAAACCACAGAGAGAGCCTTCACACCACCTTAAACACATTCCTTTACAATGCAGCCATTTTACAGATGGGACCAAATGATAAAAGAAAGAGCCCTCTTCATTGGTTACTGAAGTGAAGAGGGAAAAGGAATACAAAAGGGCTGTAAGGCCACCTTTTCAATCCCACCTCCTGTGCCATCTATCATTTTAAAAAATATTATTGTGATTGTTGATGTTCAATGTGCATCAGTGAATTGGGGTGATTTGGGTCTGGATCTTATGTTCCCAAACAGGATTGCATTAACAAGGTGTCTCAAAGCAGATCACGGACCCACTAAGCTTCTGAGTCACTTTGTTCTTGGTTTTCCCAAAAAGTTGGAAGCACAAGTTTCCTGCCTCTACCCCCCCCCCCCGCCCCCGAGAAGCAAAACCAAGCTGACTGGGGAAATCCTCAGAACTCAAGAGGGGACAGGGTGAAGAAGGGATGATAGGGGAATCTTTTGTTTTGATGGGCAGGGTTATCATTAAATTGCAGTAAATTATTTTCTGAATAGGGACGCGGGTGGCGCTGTGGGTAAAAGCCTCAGCGCCTAGGGCTTGCCGATCGTCAGGTCGGCGGTTCGAATCCCCGCGGCGGGGTGCGCTCCCGTTGCTTGGTCCCAGCGCCTGCCAACCTAGCAGTTCGAAAGCACCCCCGGGTGCAAGTAGATAAATAAGGACCGCTTACTGGTGGGAAGGTAAACGGCGTTCCGTGTGCTGCGCTGGCTCGCCAGATGCAGCTTTGTCATGCTGGCCACGTGACCTGGAAGTGTCTCCGGACAGCACTGGCCCTCGGCCTCTTGAGTGAGATGGGCGCACAACCCTAGAGTCTGTCAAGACTGGCCCGTACGGGCAGGGGTACCTTTACCTTTACCTTTATTTTCTGAAACCACTCCAATCACAGTGCTTTGGGGGGAGGGTATTGAAGTAAATCAGGTGGTTGCACGCCATCAAAAGGAATAGGCATGTAGTTTGTGGGTACCCCAAGGTGCACCTTTGTCACTAGAGGCCCAAGTGACCTCTGTGATTAGAAGTGCCTTTTACCAGTTTTGTCTGGTTAGCCAGCTTTGGCCATATCTTAACCACGGTAGTCTATGCATTGGTAACCTCGACTGGATTACACAAGAGATCCAATCTGAGTTGAATTATAATTTAGGGACAACATTACTAAGTAGAAATCCAGGGGTCTAGTAGATAGCTGGACGAGACAAGGCAAAGGAGTCCCATTCAGAAGTAGAGAGCTAAGTGACTTTGGGATATATCCAGTCTCATATAGCCAGCATACTTTACTCTAATTCAGTGTTTCCCAACCTTGTGCCTCCAGCTGTTTTTGGACTACAATTCCCATCATCCCTTGCCACTGGTCTTGCTAGTCAGGGATGATGGGAGTTGTAGTTCAAAAACAGCTGGAGGCACAAGGTTGGGAAACACTGCTCTAATTAATGCATGAAGGGGTTAAAATCATAGAGTAAGCTGTTCTGCCAGGCTTAGCAAGTTCACATCCCCTCAACTTGGGAGCAAGCGTTTCCAAACTCTTTGTTCTCCCTTATTTTCCACCATGTAAGCCTACCAGAAGGGAAGTCTGGGTTGGTTGAGAATTCTTCCAGGCCAGGTCGTCCCCTTGAGGTGGGCCAGAGGAGCTGCTTCTCACTCTACCAGCACCTTTAGCTCTGGAATCAGCTAGCTCTGTCTGCTAACAGTTATTTGGAGGTCTGGGTCCTTGTCAGATGATTTGTTGCCCTGGGTAGGAGTAGAACCCAGCATTAATATGTGCATCCAGACTACATGGAAAAGACCATGCCATGAGCTTTTGTAACCCAGCTGTAACAAATGCCATGCACATTGCACAGGGATAAATGTGGCATTGCACAACTTAGGAAATCCTGGCAACATAAATCTCTTTGCCCAATTGCACTTGGCTTTGTATAGTTCAAATAGCTTCACTCCCCGCTCCCCTGCCTTCTTCTGGAGCCAAACGGTTAAGAAGGGTCAGCTATATGATATGCCCGAGGGAAAGGAAAGCGAAAGGAAGTACTGGTGGCTTGTTCTAGATAATAAATAGCAGTATTATATAGTGTGTCAGGGGATCAAAACATTAGAATAGGATATACAAACATCAATGGGAGTCTTCACGAGATGTGAAATGAAAGAAAGAGGAGAAAAATGAAAATAGGAAAGGGGGGAGGGAGAGAGAGAAAGAGAAAATGAATGAATGAATCATGGCGCTGCACCAAACATAGGGTCAGGTGTGTAAACTTCCCAATTTTTGGTGGTGTGGGGCTCAGGATTAGGCCAAACCTAGGAAAAAGTGGGGGTGGGACATAGTGGCCACTCATTATGTCCTACCTTTTAATTTCCTTTTTATCTGCAAATGTACAGAGAAAGACCACTTACCTGTTTCCAGGCAGCGGCAGAAGTTGTGGCTCAGCGTGGCTGCCAGAGGGCCGAGTAGAGGCAAATCATTTGCCCGCATGGCTGACTGACATCACAACAGGCCTCAGCTGGACAGAGGGGCTGGTGGGATCGTCCACCAAAACTTAAATTCAAAACAGGCAAATCATGGCCCGAGTGGGCAGGGGAGTTTTCAGCAATGTACCTAACAGAGCCAGTCTTCACGCAGGTCTGCTGCCAGGGCATAAAAGCTGACTGTTGTTCAACATCTTTATAAATGACTTGAATGAAGGAATTGGGGGGATGCTCATCCAAATTGCAGATGACACCAAACTGGGAGGGGTAGCTAATGCCTCAGAAGACAGAATCAGGATCCATTTCCTGGGCCTGGTGGCGAGTAATGCATACCCTCCAACATTCCTCAGATGAAAATAGAGACATTCTATTCTACAGCAGTATCACTGCTTGAGGATTTCTTCCTGGTCAAATACTAAAGTTATTAGAGGAAACACGAAATTGCAGTATTTTAAGCACAGAAATCTTTGAATTTATGTATATCAATAAATGCAACTAAATAAGTGTGTGTGTGGAGACTATGCAATGTCATCAGGCATTTATGAGTATTTAGGCAGAACCATTATTGTTGCAGTTGTGCAAGTGTATGATATGGGGTATTCCAATGTTCATTTTAAGGTATTTAGATTTTTGAGTTCGGGGTTACATAAACTCCATTTTTAAAACAAAAGGGAGAAGTTTATGTACACTTATGTTATGCACACGCACATGAAAGCCTATACCAATAAGAAACTTAGTTGGTCTCTAAGGTGCTACTGGATGGAATTTTTTTATTTTGTTTCAACTACGGCAGACCAACACGGCTACCTACCTGTAACTAGAACTATGGAAGGCACCACATTGAGCTGCATGAAATGGAAGTCCATCAACTTCTCCCTTTTTAGTCTTTCAAACTTCTGAACAAATTGGGTTAAACCATAGAGCCTAGGACTTGCCAATCAGAAGGTTGGTGGTTCGAATCCCTGTGACGGGGTGAGCTCCCGTTCCTCGGTCCCTGCTCCTGCCAACCTAGGAGTTCGAAAGCACGTCAAAGTGCAAGTAGATAAATAGGTACCACTCCGGTGGGAAGATAAAAGACGTTTCCGTGCGCTGCTCTGGTTCGCCAGCAGCGACTTAGTCATGCTGGCCACATGACCCGGAAGCTATACGCCGGCTCCCTCGGCCAATAAAGTGAGATGAGCGCCGCAACCCCAGAGTCGGTCACGACTGGACCTAATGATCAGGGGTCCCTTTACCTTTACCTTTAAGTAACTGCAGCATCTTGATATGGGGTGAATCTTGGATGGATCAGCTGCACATACACCCCCCTCAGGGATCTCCTCCCCCCAGCTGCCCTGAGACTCCCCTTCACCCAAATACACACAATGGGGAGACTCACCAGGTTTCACAAGGGGCCACTAATTCAGCTCATATGAGAGATCTGAATTTTGCAATGCAGTTCTCCAACTAAGAAATGTGTATAGATATGGAGATATTTGAGGAAAGTGTGTATCAAAATCATATATGAGGGGGCATACAAAATTGCACTATAGTAGGTGCAAGAGCTTGCAAAGATGTCTAAGACAGAAGAAATGAGTATTAATTTGCTGAAGAATTTTCATGAGGAATTAAAAAAGATGTGGAGATGTGGAGATGTGGAGATAAGGTGAATTAGACTCGGGGGGGGGGGGACACACCACAATTTGAGAGAAATCAAAATTGACAGATTCATTAATCTTTTATTGAGGCCACAATGGGGAAAAAAATAGAAACTGACCATAACAGGCCATTGGACCACCTGACCCAACATCGTCTCTCTGGACTGGTGACAACAGCTTTTCAGGGTCTCAGTCAAAGTGGGAACTTCCCCAACCCTGTTATCTTTTTTTTTTAAATATTTTTTATTGCGTTTCTTTTCATAATTTTGTGCATTCCAAACAGTACAGAATAAATCAAATACAAGAAACAATTTTTGATTTTTTTTAACAAAAGAAAAAGAAAAAAAACCATTGTACTTCCCCACACCTTCCAAATCTGCATTCTTTGTACTATCAATGTCAGCAATTTGTTACCTTATTTCAAACCTTGTTACAACTTTCAATTATTATGTATCCGTATTCAATATATTGTATCTCAAATTTGATACCTTTAAAATAAACATAATATGTTTGGTTCACTTTGTCCTCTTTTCTCTTTTATCACTTATTTTGCCATTTGCTTAATCATATTTGCTAAAGCATAACATTTCCAAAAACATGCACTATCTTAGGGTTCATACAACTTATAATATTTTTGCAAGTAGTCTTTAAATTTTTTCCAGTCCGCCTCAACCGATTCCTCATCCAAATCTCGGATTCTGCCGGTCATTTCAGCTAACTCCATGTAGTCCATCAACTGCGTCTGCCATTCCTCCAACGTGGGTAGATCTTGTGTCTTCCAATTCTTTGCGATGAGTATTCTTGCTGCTGTGCTGGCATACATAAACAACGTTCTGTCTTTCTTTGACACTTTCTGGTCCACCATGCCCAGCAGGAAGGCCTCTGGTTTCTTAGGGAAGGTATACCTAAATACCTTTTTCAATTCATTATAAATCATTTCCCAGAAAGCCTTCACTTTTGGGCAGGTCCACCAGAGGTGAAAGAATGTCCCTTCTGCCTCCTTACATTTCCAACATTTATTATCAGACAGGTGATATATCTTAGCTAGCTTGACTGGGGTCATGTACCACCGGTATATCATTTTCATAATATTTTCTTTCAGGGCACTACATGCCGTGAATTTTATTCCGGTGTTCCATAACCTTTCCCAGTCTTCAAACATAATGTTATGTCCAACATCCTGTGCCCATTTTATCATGGCAGATTTAACTGTCTCATCCTGTGTATTCCATTTAAGCAGCAAGTTATACATTCTCGATAATATCTTAGTTTTTGGTTCTAGCAGTTCTGTCTCCAAATTCGATTTTTCCACTTGGAAACCAACTTTTTTATCCATTTTGAAAACCTCTTGAATTTGAGCATAATGTAACCAGTCTCGCACCTTATTTTTTAGTTTGTCCTGGCTCTGCAGCTTCCAATTGTCTCCAATTTTTTCAATTATTTCCCAATATTTCGGCCAATGGGCCTCCATATTGGGCCTTTTTCGGGCCTTGGCCTCCATCGGTGATAGCCACCTCGGGGTTTTACTCTCTAATAAGTCTTTATATTTCATCCAGACTGCAAAAATTGCTTTTCTGACAATATGGTTTTTGAACAATTTGTGAACTTTAACCTTGTCATACCATAAATATGCATGCCAACCAAAAGCATTATCAAAACCTTCCAGATCTAGGACATCAGTGTTTTCTAACAAGAGCCAATCCTTCAGCCAGCAGAAGGCTGCAGCTTCATAATATAACCTCAAGTCCGGCAGGGCAAACCCTCCTCTTTCTTTCGAGTCAGTTAGTATTTTAAACTTTATTCGGGGCTTTTTGCCCTGCCAGACAAACCTAGATATTTCCTTCTGCCATTTCCCAAAACATTCCACTCTGTCCACGATCTGTAGGGTTTGAAACAAAAATAACATTTTCGGCAATACATTCATCTTTATAGCTGCAATTCTACCTAACAAGGAAAGTTTCAGTCTTGACCAAATTTCTAGATCCTTTTTAATTTCCAACCAACATTTTTCATAGTTATCTCTAAATAAATTCAAGTTTTTGGAAGACAAGTAAATCCCTAGGTATTTCACTTTATTAACCACATTTAATTCTGTTTCTCTCTGGAACCCCTCTGTTTCTGTAGATGTCAAATTTTTGGTCAGAACTTTAGTCTTTTGTTTATTCAACTTAAATCCCGCCACCCGACCAAACTCTGCTATAAGTTCTAGAACTCTTTTTGTACTGGGTTCTGGCTCCTGTAATGTCAAAACTAAGTCATCTGCAAAAGCTTTCAATTTATATTGTTTCACTCCGACCTCTATCCCTTGTACCAACCGGTCCTCCCTAATCATGTTCAATAGCACCTCCAGGACTGATATAAATAAAAGAGGGGATAGAGGGCACCCTTGTCGTGTCCCTTTTTCAATTTTAAATTCCTCCGTCACCACATTGTTCACTATCAATTTGGCTTTTTGCTCTGAATAAATTGCTTCTATTCCATTTTCGAACCCCCGTCCCACTCCCATCCCTTCCAAGTTTTTCTTCATAAACATCCAAGATATATTGTCAAATGCTTTCTCCGCATCGATAAAGATTAACACCGCCCTTGTATTCCTGTTGGTTTGCAAGAGCTCTAAAATGTCAATGATGTTTCTGGTGTTTTCATATAAATGTCTACCAGGGAGAAAGCCTGCTTGGTCCTTGTGAATTACTTCATTTAGGACCTTTTTAAGTCTACTTGCCAAAATGTCTGCAAATATTTTGTAATCCACATTCAGGAGTGAGATGGGACGGTAGTTCTTTAGCTGGGTCTTTTCAGATTCTGACTTAGGTATCAATGTGATGAAGGCTTCTTTCCACGTTTCTGGTGCCCTCTTCCCATCCATGATCTGGTTGCATACCTCCATCAAAGGTTGTATCAAATAGTCCTTCAGAGTCTTATAGTATTTGGAGGTAAGCCCATCCGGGCCTGGAGATTTGCCTAGTTGCATACTCTGAATGGCACCTTCAATTTCCTGTGAAGTTATTTTAGAATTCAAGATTACTCTTTTGTCTTGAGTAATTTTTGGTAATCCATTTGTCTTTAAGAATTGATCTATCTCAAATTGTTTCTGAGGCCCCTGTGCATACAGTTCTTTAAAATATCTGTGGAAGCACTTCCTGATTTCTTCTGGTTTCTGAACCATTCTTCCTTCAATCTCTAGATTTGTAACTGTATTTAACTTTTGCCTTTTTTTCAGCTGCCAAGCTAGCAGCTTTCCACATTTATTTGCTGATTCAAACGATCTTTGCTTCATCTGTTTAATTTTCCATTCAATTTCTTGATTTATTAATTTAGAATATTGTGCTTGATGGAATTTGATTTCTCTCAGCACCTCCTTTGACTTTGGGTTGGTTCTCAATTTTTTCTCTCCCTGATGTATCTTCTCCAATATTTTCTCCTTCATTCCATTCCAGAGCTTTTTCTTGATTGAATTTTGTTGTATGAGAAACCCTCTCATGACCGCTTTGCTAGCGTCCCAGATCGTTCTTTTTTCTACTGTAGTGTTCAAATTTATCTCAAAGTAGTCCTTTAACGTTTTTTGGGCCTTTTTCACGATCTCTTGATCTCTTAAAAGGGTGTCATTCATCCTCCATCTGAAGGAACCGGTTTGAGTAAGTCTGAATTCTAGTTTCAAGGCGTTGTGGTCGGAGCATGTTTTTGGGCAGATTTCCACCTTTCTGGTCTTGGGTGCCAGCCCTCTAGACGTCCAAATTTGGTCGATCCGTGTCCAAGACAGGTGGGCCTCAGAGAAGAAAGTTCCTTCTTTACCTAGGGGGTTCTTTGTCCTCCATATGTCAATCAAATCCAAGTTGTCAATCAGTTCAAAAAAGGTTTTAGGCAGTCTTCCATCTAATGTTAGGTTTTGATTTTGAGACTTATCCATATGTGTAGACACCACCCCATTCATGTCTCCCATCATTATGATGTTGTTATAGTCCAAATAGTCCAGCATAGTCTCATGCAGCTTCTTAAAAAATTCTGATTTCCCGTCATTTGGCGCATATATTCCCAATATCAAAATTTTTTCTCCTTGTGTCTGAATTTCAATCGCCAAAATTCTTCCTTGCTCATCTTTAAATACAAATTTTGGTGCCAGGCTCTCCTTGGCATATATCACCGCACCTCTTTTCTTAACCTTGTCAGATGAGATAAATTCTTGGCCTAGTCTTTTATTGACTAGAACTTTCCTGTGGAGCCTGGTCACATGGGTTTCTTGTAAGCAAATAATGTCCAATTGTTCTTTCTTCAATATGTGAAATATTTTCCTTCTTTTTTCCGGGGAGTTTCCGCCGTTTATATTCCAACTAAGTAGCTGCAGGGACATCCTGTACTATTTTGTTGCACCTAGAGTGGTGTTTCTTCTTTGTCCTCTGGTTCCGAGGGTGTAGGGCCTGGTCCGCCTCCAGGCGGTATCCCAGATTGTGGTAGAGGCCAATGTGCTGCTGCTTCTTTTTGGAGATCTTCTCCGTGGTCGTGCAGGAACTTTTGTAAGTCCTCTGGTGTTCTTATTTTTACCTTCTTCTGCTTGTAAGTAAAAGATATTCCTTGTGGGAACTCCCACCTATAACGAATTGTGTTGAGTCTCAGCAATCTTGCCAATTCTGAATAGGTGGTTCTCAAGTCCAATAACTGTTTTGGTATGTCTCTGTAAATTTGCACCCTTTTGTCCTGTATCTCCAATGAATTTGCAAAATGTAGGCCTAATATTTTGTCTCCCTCTTCCCTTGATCTCAAAATTATCAAACAGTCTCTGGATCTGTCCTTCCTTACCAATCTTCCCAGTCGAAAAGCTGAAACTATTTTAAAATCGCTTTCTTCCTTTATGTTCCAGAATTTTGAAAATTCTGTTGTCAAGAATCCAATCAAATCTTCTTGTTCAATTTCTGGAATTGCTCTCAATCTGAGGTTCTTCTCACGATTTTTCAATTCCACCAAAGAAAGATAGGCTTGCTGTTCGCCAATTTGTTTGTGCAAAGGCCTGACTTCTCCTTTAACTTCCTCGACCTCTTTTTTAGCTGCCGTTGCAATTTGGATAGCTTCCCCAGCTAAATTACGATTTTCTGCTGTAGCTCCTTGCAATTTTTCAATTGCTTGTGTGTGCTGGGAAACCTGATCAGTCAATTTCTGGATTGAGGATGTAGCTTGGTCAATTTTTAGTGATTGGTTGTCAGCCTTTTGATTTAAAGCTGCCAATTGCTCCAAAATTTGTTTCAAAACTCCCTCAGATCCTCCTGCTGCCATATCTTCCTCTGCAGGGTTTTTAGGCTTTTCGACTTCTGCCTTTTGTACGCCCAGCACAGCTGGGACCGAAGATCTGCGTCCCTGAGTCAAAGTTGTTTGTACAAGCTGTGCCTGCTTTTTTTCCTTTTCCTTCTCTTTGGCTTCCTTAGCTTTAGCTGCTCTTGTCTTTCCTGAACCACTCATCAGTCAATGTTCAAGGTCAAATTTTTATTGTCCCATGGGAAAGACAGGTCCAGTTCAAAAACAATCCAGTAAGAGAGAGTAAACATAAAAAGCAGTTCCCAGGCCTTTATATTCCCAAAGCCCTCTAGGGGGAGTGCCACCAAAGTTCAGAAAGAAGAAGGGACTTTTCTGCCATTAAAGTCCCTGTTATGTTAAGAACACACAATAGTCCCAAAAAGAATAATAGAAAAAAGTCCTGCAGAGTGCTTTTAACTTTTAACAAAGTTTCAGAAAGGTGCCTGCCACTTGTATCCACTCCAACTTGTTTAAGCTCAAAAGTATCACTTTCATCTCTTAAAAGTTTGTAACAGTTCCGCAGTTAAAACAGTTTCCCCTCCGGCAGCCCCGCAATTTAGAAATTAACTTTCAATAGCCCTTAACCGAGGGGGGTCTCTCCAATTTTCTTTTGAAAGTTTACTCACAAGTAAGTCAGTCTTTTCTCTTCAGCAATCACTTCTGAAAGTGCATGAAAGGCTTTCTTTAACGCTTCCCTTTTCAGCTGCTTTCCGCTTGACAGATCCTTTGCTTTGATCTTGTAAGCAGTACCGGGAGGCGGACTTCCTTTTTATCGTCTCCCGGTTTCAGCCAATTTAAAAACAATTTGTTCCCCGAATTTAATGTCCTTACTCACGGGTTTGTTGTCTCAGCCAGATCTTTTAAGGAAGAAAGGTCGACGCTCATCTGTGACAGCCGCGCGGCTTCGCTTCCGCAGAAAGAGCGATGAACTCACAGCACCGCTACCCCTCCTTCACTCCGGAGCCCCTTACGGGGTCCCTTCCGCGATTTCGGGGTCGCTCCAGGTGCCCGCCGAGTCCCACGGCCACGGGCTCACTCTACCCGTGGTTTTTCTTAGTGGGTCGTCGCTATGCCGTAGCGAAACGACCCTTTCCTGCGGAGCCCCTCTTCAAAGATCGAAGAGGACCACCATCACCGTTTCGCGCCGCCTCCGGAAGTGCCAACCCTGTTATCTTTTCATCTGCAGATTCTGGGGGCTATATATGGAGCTTTCAAACCTGCAGTCACAAGTTTGAAGTAAGGGAGATCTGCACCTGAAACCACTTCCCATACAGAGAGTTGTGTGTGCAGTTGACATTACTGTAGATGCACGTCGTCAACACAGTGCTCACCCCCACCCTAAACATTGAACTTGATATATTGTTCATATATTGTTGCCTATAACTAAAGCTGGAACATACTCGTAGTGTATGAGTGACTCTTGCAATGAGATGTTGCAGTTTGGAGTGCTCCTGTGATTCTAGCCACTGCATTCCATTTCCCTCCTCCTCCAGTTTTCCAGGGTGTCCTCCCAATAACTAGGCAGAATTCCATAGCCACTGTGCATGCTCAGTTCTCAGTGGTGAATGAATGAATGTTTAATATTACGGCCAAACAGCCAACATAATTCTCATTGGTGTGTTTTTGGACATCTCTCCATTTAGGAGTTTTCTAAATAAATCAGACTTATACAAATCTTAGGGTTCCTCCGATCTTACTATATACCCCCTTGTGTGTGTTTAGGGATAGGTGAATCTGTCAGTTTCATTTTTTTTCTCCGTTTCTCATTTTTCCAGTCTTAAATCCTTTTCCCCACATTTCTGCAGCAATTCATAATTTTGGTGTGCTTTTAAAATATCCATATGAAAATTAATCAGCATTTGAGTGTGAATTTCTTCAAAACAAAAAACCCATTACATGTTATATGCAGTTTAATATACACATTTGCAAACAATTTCCCTGATATAACTTTTTTGTATGCCATTTTCACTAATATATGCAGTTTTATGCACATTTCCCACAACAGATGCATTTTGTACCCATTGTTTGGTTGGAGAACTGCATTGCAAAATTCGGAGGAGTGTAAAATTCTAAGTATAGTTTTGCTTCAGTTTACAAATCGGTTTGAATTAGGAAGTTGCTCATGAAAATGCCAGCAGATTTTAATTCCTCCTGCATCTCTATGTGTAGGTGATAAGGCCTGGTTACAGAAGGAACGACACAGCCTGAATATCAGCAATAGATGGAATGCTAATATTTCTTTTCTTTGATGTGCAGGGTCATCACTTACAGCAGACACAAGTTAAGCCACTTTTGTTGTCAGCTATCATGATTCCAAAATGGGAAAAGAAATCTCTTAAACAGTTCGAAACTGCCATGTCGTCGAGTTCCTAATTGGGATTAATGTTCAACTGAGGAGGAGGAGGGGTGGGGGTGGGGTAACAACACAAGTAGATGGGATTTCAGCAGAGCAAAATTTGGAAAGGAAAAATAAAGCAGGAAGTGCAAGGTGAAATTGAAGAGGACAAAGCAATGAAGGGAAAGGACACTGAGGGGAAATAGAATGTGTTCAAAGACAAATTAATGCGTGCCCAAGGGTTATACATGCCATCTAGCAATAATTGCCCAAGCACTGCTTTTCAGGGACAGCATGAAGGAACAGAGAAGTGTAAAAGTAATCAAGGGTGAGAAAGAGGCAGGCATGAGTTATAAAGCATCAGATGCAAAACAGTGTTGGACTGATTGCATAATGAAGTTTAAGGGAGCATGAAAGGGGATAAGAATAGCAAAGGCATAGAATGGAGAGAACTTTCACAAGACAATAAAATGAAGTACCGGATTTCTTCTCTCCCACCGAATCACCCTTGTTTCCCCTTAGACAAGCACCCAGTCAAGCGGATTGTAGAATTCTGATACGTATAGAAGAAAGAATACATTGGTGCTCTATTAGATGCTCAGGAGTGGGGTTATGCTATAGATCAATGGTGAATCTTGGGCTCATTTGGAAATGCAATGGGTGTGGTGACACCAAAAACATGGTAAATCGTCGTCGTTGTCATTGTTGCATTATGTTTCCTTTCCCCTTTTCTTTTCTTTTCTTTTCTTTTCTTTTGGAACTTTTCTGGGACCAGCCAGTCAGAAAATCTGCATTTTACTCAAAGTTCATTGAGGAATGCATAATTCCTAGCCAATTCTTAGCCAGAACAGCTCAATATGCCTGGTCCTGGTCCAAACAGGAGAGGCTCCTAAGCCTTTGTTACTGTTCTATTGAAGTGAAATAGTGCTCTAAAAGAACCACCAGATTTACTAAAATCAACATTCCCACATTAAATTCACAGCACATTGATTCATCTAGGAAATAAATGAGGGTTTTGAAGAGACTGAAGTTTTGTGAGGGATGAAAAAACCCTCATGCAATATATTAAGGGCTAGAAATTTGATAACAGTTTTTTAAAAACAAAGAAAAATGGGAGGATGATTCTGAGTTCTGTTAATTCAACATTTGTATGTCACAACTGTAAAATCACAGAAAAGCTGAGAATTTTGCAGACTGATAACAATAATTGTAGGATGCTTTCGAAGAGGCTTCTACTGTAGATTATTATTATTATTTTTGTAGCCACTAGAGGGACAAATCTGTTATTCCGATTTCCTGCATTCTATCCTGCTTTTTCTCAGCAGATTTGTGATTATAAGAAGACTTGGAGTCGATTTTGTTTGGGATGGCTTCTAATTACAACAATAGTGACTGCGGAATAATTTTAAATCAGTGTGGAACTTTAGCACTTTAAAAGGCATTTCATTTGTCCTGGAGTTTATTGGGCTGTTAGCATTAGAAATGCTTTCCAGTTCAAGACCATGGAATGTGGTGGATTGGAAATCAGAACTCTAGACCTGCCAATATATAAGTGGGGGAAAGTATATGAAACTTCTTTGGCAAAAAACCTGAAAAAAATCTTCATATAAATATGGAGTAAAGATTTTATTAGCCCATCTCCATGTAAATGCCCAAATCCAGTGATACCTTGCAAAATTTCCCCCTTTCCAAGTCTCCATTCACTTCAGATGGAACACAACCCTGTAGCTTCCCTGCATCTGGAATCTTTATATGAAGTGCTATATAAAGAGATAAGCCATGGCCCTGTCTAGCCTAGTAAAGCCTACTCCAGCCTTCCCAACACAATGGCCACCAGATGGTTCCCTTCAACCCTGACCATTGGCCATGTTGGCTGCGGTCGATGGATGGACACTCAGTTGGCAAAGGATGGTTTATTGCCAATAGTCCTCCAAGATCTCAGGGTCGTTGATTCAGGCCTCACATTGGGCAAATGATTCCTGCATTGCAGGGGTCTGGACTAGATGCCCCTTGTGGTCCATTCCAACTCTTCAATTCTATGATTCTGTCTTCTAAATGAGACAATAAAGTATATTCCTCCCTGATAAATGGAGGTTGTGGATAACTTCCCTCCTTTTGCTAAAAATAATAAGGTGCAGGCAGTTGAGGGTCACCCCATCTTTGTTATTTACATTTACGCCCCACCTTTCCTCAAAGGAGCTCAAAGTGATATGCGTGGTTGTTCTCCTCATTTTATCCTCATCACAACCCTTTGAGGTAGGTTAAGCTAAAAGACAGTGACTGGCTCAAGGTCACCCAGTGATTTGCAGGGCTATGTGGGGATTTGGACCTTGGTCTCTGAGGCCCTAGTCTGGCACTCTGACCACTACACCACAGTGGTTCAATCTTGACATACCATTGGGGTTAAGAAATTCCCACTCTCCACCCCCCTTGCATTGCTTGATCAGCTAAAACCCACATTAAATATTTGCTGCAGAGTGGTTTGTTTTTACTTTTTATTTTAAAATTGTTACTCATGCCTTTAGAAACTGCAATTTTCTCTGTGGCAACCACTGTGCTTTTAAAGCAATGTTTTCGTACAAGAAAGCATTAAAGAAACATTCCTGTTGTGAATATAACAGCACCTCCACCAGGGTAATATTTCATTGTAAAAGGGTTTCTACTTCCCGTCAGCCTGGCGAAGTTATATGGGGGATACAGTAAACATGCCATTCACAAGCATCTCTTTTAATTGCAAAGTTTCAAACAAGATGCACTTCACATAAACCTGAGTTACAGGTTGGGCTGCGTTTTAAAGCATGAAACGTGAAGTGAGATCATAACATCTAAATTATTCCGTCTTCCCTTCCTTTCATTCCAGCACTGCAATATCAGCTTGGCAAGCTCTAGACTGGGGTGGGGAACCTTAGACCTGGGTTCTGAATGCGGCCCTCCAAGCCTCTCCAACTGGCCCTTGGAATTCTCCCCAAGCCAAGCCACATCTCTTCTCTGTAAGGCTTCACACCCTCCCTGGTCTTACTTCACCCCCCCCCCAATGTATTTTTGCCTGGTTAAAATGTGTCCTTAAACTCTGATACCTCTTCCTTGTTTGGATAGAGAGGTGTGCATGCACACACATACAGAACTAACCAACTGTACAAAATTAAAGCTTCCATCTATTGTTCTGACTTTATTTATTCTTTTTGCCTCTGGAAACATGCAAACCATTTTCCATTTCTAATCTAGAACCAAAGCTTTCACTGTCCTCTGTTGCATGCCTCTCTTCCTTCTGCCATCCTCAAGTGCTTTTGCCTGGCGGGAATATGTCCTTGAACTGCGATAAAGCCTCATGTTTGTCTGGATAGAGAGGCAGCATGCACTGCGACAGAAGCAAGGTCAGGGTCAGATCACTAACTGCAGTTCTGTTTCACACATTACTCAGGAGCAAACCCAGATGTACACCAAGCATATATTCAACAAAGGTTGGGAGTAGCAACCCCTGGAAAACATAGCTGTAAGAGGCATGAATTTGTTAAGCCACATGCCTGCCCACTGTGTGTGACGTGGCCCTCATAAATCCCAGATAACCAAATTAAAAGGCGGGGTTCTAATTGCTGCAAAGTTTCTGTACAACATATTGATGTTTTGTGGTAATGAAAGGTCAGGGTCGAATCATCTTAACATCACCCCATATCCCTCAACTGTCCCGATCCCGTGGGGTGGGGCTGTGCCCTCATGTGAGAACACAGCCCTGGAAGCTAGACGCCCCAATTTTCTTCTGCAACATGTGGGAGGGTATGTCATCCCCTGGGCTCTACTCAGTTTAGGTCCATAACACCCCTGATTTCACTGACTAAAGATCCAGTTCCAGAGAACTTTCCCCCCATCTTTTGTCCTGGGTCCTCATTGTACCACCCAGAAGTGGCTCTCTGGAACCCAGTGTGGATATGGAGTCCCCACTCCCCCAGGTGCAGGCAGAGTAAATGACCCACTCCACATAGAGGAGCATTGGAATGCTTACTGAGTGTGGCATGCTATGATGCATCTTTCAGCACAAATTGTGTTTCATGCACTGAAAAACCCATGTGCATGGCAAGCTATGGGAAACACCCCAGGTGCATGGCATTTTGAGATGAATGGGAATTTCGCAGTACAGCAGTACTCTTCTTACAACTAGTATGCTGCTGAGTACCAGTTGCTGGGAATCACAAGCAGGGAAAGAGAACTCAGGTCCTGTTCCCTAGAGACATCTTGTAGGACACTGTGGGAACTGGATGCTGGACTGGGTGGGTTGCTGGCCTGATCAGGTAGGATTCTTCTTATGTCCTTATTTTCTATCAATATTTCCTAGAAAGGTGTGCCTTATCTGTCTGTTCCTTTGCATATATATATATATATATATATATATATATATATATGCAGGTTTTGGTGTCCTCTGGTGTCTTCCCGTGTAAAAGTTGGGGTGTCTAGGCGACGTTTCGACGAGGTCTCACTCGTCATCTTCAGGCTGGTGCTTTCGGCTTCTTGTTACTGGAACAGAGCAGGATCTCAGTGTTTGAGTTCCTATAAATACTGTTGAGGAGGTGTGGTGTATAGCCTCCAATGTTCTGGGCCGAGAGGAAGTTCCCAGGCTAGTGTGCCTTTTCTTCTTTTGTTCTTTAATTGCTTGAGGGATATCTTGAGTGATTTCTTGAGTGATATCTTGAGTACCAATTAGGTGGGTCATTAGGTGTGGATTAGTTGTTAAAGCCTTTGTGTCTTGACCTCTTGAACTTTGTGAAGAGTTTTTCTGAGAAGATGGCTGTACTGCATTTAGTTGTGCTCTGGCTTGGCTTCGTGTATAGGGGCGAGCTGTGGTTTTGTGGCCTGTGCCAGCCAGATCTGTGTAGGGATTGCAGGGGGGTGCAGCATCCGGAGGTGCCACCATGGTTTGGCTACTGGATGGTGTCTGTAATTTATCTGTGGAGAGGGTCTGGGTTTGGGTCTGGTGTGGTTGATTGGTGATGGCGTTCTGTGTGCCTCTGGATCTGGTGTCAGTTTTTGTGGGGAGGGCTAATTTCCAGATGTCTGGCAAGCGGGATGTGTCGTCACGCTTGTTCATGTACCTTCACGCTTGTTCATCTACACAGATCTGGCTGGCACAGGCCACAAAACCACAGCTCGCCCCTATACACGAAGCCAAGCCAGAGCACAACTAAATGCAGTACAGCCATCTTCTCAGAAAAACTCTTCACAAAGTTCAAGAGGTCAAGACACAAAGGCTTTAACAACTAATCCACACCTAATGACCCACCTAATTGGTACTCAAGATATCACTCAAGAAATCACTCAAGATATCCCTCAAGCAATTAAAGAACAAAAGAAGAAAAGGCACACTAGCCTGGGAACTTCCTCTCGGCCCAGAACATTGGAGGCTATACACCACACCTCCTCAACAGTATTTATAGGAACTCAAACACTGAGATCCTGCTCTGTTCCAGTAACAAGAAGCCGAAAGCACCAGCCTGAAGATGACGAGTGAGACCTCGTCGAAACGTCGCCTAGACACCCCAACTTTTACACGGGAAGACACCCGAGGACACCAAAACCTGCATTCCTATACCCGTGAAAATCTACGAAAGCAAATATATATATATATATATATAAAATCTGATTTATTTAAACATTGCTTATTTGGCCTCCACCAAAATATTACATGGCTTAGCATCAGATGCAAATCAGGGCCTCTGTAAAATGATTGTGCTGCAGGAGTACCATGGGTCATTAACAACAGATTTGCAAGGTTAATTTTCAATTATGTATTTCTTATTAATTTCCTGGTTATCTTACTATTATTAAATTTAAAGGGGAAGAGACTTCCAATCTGTCTGGCTTCTGCAGCATTATTGCTGATAATTATTTCTGTTTTCCAATTTGTGTTACTCCTGTGACTTGCAAAAATTTGTTATTAACGAGCAAATAATTATGGCTGCATGTACTGGAGCATTATTTTGCTAATGCTGTGTCAGCTTTCACACTGGGGCTCCCCTGTTTTTACAGCTCAGGCACAAAATCTGCACTTCTCATAGGGCCTTCTGTCATACAATCAGTCTATAGGACCAATTTCCTTGTTTTGTCTATTTTTCAAACAGGCACCATTTGGCTGCTTCTAAATTACTGAATATATCTATATCTACCTGTATCTATATTGCTGCAAGAAGTTCACAGCATTTTCATTGTTTCTTTCTCCTGTGGTGACAGCAACATGATATCTTTGCTTTGCTTTGTTTGAATTCTATTGTGCAAAGGGTGGTTGCAGGACATCTCAGGTGAGGGGAATTGTTTTAATATGCTGCACTCATAAAGCAGGACATATTAAACAGACAATGTGGATGCACATATGAAACTAATCTCCACTACCTGCTGCTAGCTCATCTTCAATGAAGCAATGGACCCTTCTCAAGGGACTACGTAGCAGAACAATGTGCTGCTCACCAGATGTTGGTAGATTACAACTCCCACCATCCCTGGTTACTGGTCATGCTGAGTGGGGCAGATGAAAGCTGGAGTCCAACAACGTCTGAAGGGCTATAGGTTAGCCAATCTTGGTTTTAGGGGAGCCCTAGCCACATCTACTATCCTGAATCTTCATCAGGGGGATTAAAAGCCACATGGTGTGTGCTGGAAAGTTGGCTGAGTCTGGATTTGTTGACAGAAGACTTGGCTAACATTGTATAACCTCCAACACGCTGAGGCAAAAATCGGGAGCTGTCTTCTGGGGCTGTGTTTCTGTGCAAGTCACATGACCTGTGAGAGATCATGACCCCCAAAAGTGCTTTTCCAGGGCTATGCCCTTGCATGATATCATGGCACCAAAAGAAAGCATGTTTTGGGGTACCACATGAGGTTGCAGCCCTGAATAATGCTGTTTCAGGGCAAGATTGTGGCATGAGATCGTGCGAGACCACAGTGCCCAAAATGGCTGTTGTGCTTGCACTCGAAAAAATGGGATGTCCTGGTTTTATCGGGACAGTTGAGGGGTATGACATGGAGCTCTCCACGTGTTATTGGACCACAATTCCCATTATCCCTGCTACTCTTTAAGTAAAACATTGTAGCTCAACCCCCTGTGATCCTGAGCAGAAAAATATGCTATCAGTATCACTGCCTTAGCTGTGTTTTCAGATTAGTTTTAAGAAGTAGTGTCTTGATGTAGTTCAAGGGTGCTGCTCCATTCTGGCCCCAAGGCAAATTGCTCTAATCCTTTGGTTAATAAAAAGGTAAAGGTAAAGGACCCCTGGACAGTTAAGTCCAGTCAAAGGCGACTATGGGGTTGCGGCGCTCATCTTGCTTTCAGGCCAAGGGAGCTGGCGTTTGTCCACAGACAGTTTTCCGGGTCATGTGGCCAGCATGACTAACTGCTTCTGGTGCAACAGAACAGTGTGACTGAAGCCAGAGCGCGCAGAAATGTCATTTACCTTCCTGCCACAGCGGTACCTATTTATCTGCTTGCACTGGTATGCTTTTGAACTGCTAGGTTGGCAGAAGCTGGGTCAGAGCAATGGGAGCTCACCTCATCATGTGGATTCGAACTGCCAACCTTCTGATCAGCAGGTCCAAGAAACTCAGTGGTTTAGACCACAGGATAACAGCATGGGGTGGGGAAACTTTTTAGCCCAAAGCCTACATTCAGTGGCGTAGCGTGGGGGGTGCAGGGGGGGCCGGCCGCACCGGGCGCAACATCTGGGGTTAGGGCAAATCCATGGGTTAGGGGGCGCAAATCCACGGGTTAGGGGGCGCAAATTACTTGCCTTGCCCCGGGTGCTGACAACCCACGCTACGCCACTGCCTACATTCCTTTTAGGTTAAGGGGCCACATGCTGGTGGCAGGTGGGGCTAGAGGCAAAAGTGTCTGGAACAGCTAATATTAATTCTACCTTCATACAGTAGTTGGTTTCTAACCCCCACCCAGACCCCTGGTCTTTCATACAGACAAGCAAGAGGCATTACCAACCAGAGTCCAAGGACACATCCCAGCTGAGCAAAAACATGCCAGGCCCTTGGGGGGTATGGCTGAGGAGAGTTTCAAAGCCCAGATAGATAGCCACATTCATCCTTTAGGTCTGAGTTTCCTGACCCCTGGGGTAGCAGGTGGCACTGAAGAATCAGTTCCTTCACATATTATTTTGAATGCTTTTAAAAACAAAAACAAATGAAACCTCGGGGATTTTGGAGCATTCAAATAGAATGCTCCAAGGGCCTGATTCCTTCCTCAGGGTGAGCAGAAAGCTGCTTTCTCCATCTCTCATTTTGGCCTCAGAAGGTCTCCCCACTGCAGTCCTTCTGTTTCCCTTTCCAGGACGGATGTCAGCACAGCACGATTCGTAAAAATAAAACAAGGCATGTCTGGAGTGCCACATTCAAGACCTCTTAATATGACATCCGCTTTTTATCCTATTATTAGTATTCGTACCCACTGCAGCTGTAAACCTCTGCCTGCCACATGAATACTGATATCTTTATTTCTACAAAACACACAGGCACACAGCTGAGCCTTGCAAGGCCTAATAAACACGAAGGACTTTATTTTCTAATAAAAGCCTTGCTCTAAATGTCACTGCATCCTTTCTTATCTCAGGAAAGGGGTGGGGGTGGTGAATTGTCTATCTTTTAGGTTAATATCCCCCAGCCCCCACTCACCAAATAGTATATGTAACTTGCTCCCACAGTTTGGATTACTTTGGTACATATAATGAAAGAAATGTATATACCCCCATCTTTCCTTGTTGCGGAGGACCTTGCACTGAGACATTAGCTGTGGCACTGTTAGATTTATTGTGACTGCAATGGTGTGCCGCGGGTCTCATTATTCTTCCCTGGCAACACTTTTTTTTTAAGGCCATGTAAACAAATTTACATTTTCTGAGCATCTGAATGAAAACGAAAACCAGCACTATGACCCAGGAAGAGAGATTTTATGCAAATTTTAATTAAAATGCAAATCCCATTCCCCATACTAAAATAAAAGAACATCATCTCCAAATGGTTCGTAGCGTGTTTCCTTTACAAAAAATAAAAATAAAAATGGGAATTTTGTTTTCCCCTGGGACTCATTGCTGAAAATATAATGCACAGAATGATGCCGTGTAACCTTGTAAGCACAGTAAATAATCACATCTATAACTCTCAGCGGGTTATATGTGTGTGTTGATGGAATCTGAGAGAAAGTTTACCCAAGCTGCAGTTTTCTTTCCTCAGTGTTATCAAGGATATATTGACACTAGGCATCTCTTCTCCTCCTCTCTCGCCAGTAGTTACCTCATGGTTGTAGCTGGGTTGTGGTTTTGTTTTGTTTTTTACTTTTGGAAAAAGTACACTTTCTTACATGTGTATCCTATGCCCTCCCTAAATCTGCTCTGGGATGTTGCGGGGGGGAGGGGAACCAAGAACAGACTTTGGGAGCACATGGGGAAAGGATAAGAGAGAAGATCCATTGCAAAGCCAAATGTCATTGCACTGATGGCATTGAATACTACTGCCCCAGGTGCCCTGTCTGCTGCCCACATGCTGTTAGTGGACAAAGGCTCTGCTTTCCATTCTGTTCCTTTATCTTCAAATGGTAGATGCCTTCTAACAGAGGACTCTCCTCTGGTGGCCCTTCAGAAAGAGAGGACTGTCACAAATTTAAAACAAGTCCAGTTCTAGTGGACTATTGTTTAAAGGGCGGCACCTCCAGTGTTTTGCTTTTGAGGCCTGTTCAGGCAACCCTAACCCAGACATGCAATTTTAACGCAACTTTATTATGTACATTTACTTCAAAACTACTGATATTTATTATCATTTGATAAGTGTTATGTCAATTTGTTTTTAGAATTTGTTTTAATTGGCATTTTTAAATGAACTTTTTCTCTTTTTTTGTATTGCTTTATGCTTAGAAGTTTCTGCAGACTTTGGCCCAAGGTCCCAGGGCAGGTTGCAACATTAAAAACAGTTTAAGACAACTTACAACCACAGAAATGAGGTGGGTTCTAAAAGTAAATGTCTCAAATGTCAAAAGGCAGAGTAAAGAGGTGCATCTTCAAAATTCACTGAAAGCTGCATAATGAGGGTGACTTTTTAATGCTAAGTCAACTCTGTGGGACGGCAGTTCCACCATTTAGGGACTGCTGCTGAAAATGTCTTCTCCTGGGCCACCCCAACCCCAACCTTCTGAGACTGACAGTACAACCAAGAGGGCCTCCTCTGCTAATCTTAGCACCCGAGGGTGGTCTGTGGGGAAGCAGGCATTCTTTCAGGTATTTGGGGCCTGAGTTGTTTAGGGCTTCGAACACTAACATGAGCACTTTGATTGGGCCCAGATACAAATTGGCAACCAGCACAGCTGGCTCTCTTCTCAAAGTGGCCAGCCAGATGTTCATGTTCATGAAAGCAGGGCTTGAACACAACAGCGCTCTCTACTCCTGCAGTTCCAAGCAACTGTAGAGGTGCTAATTTCAATTTGGAATGAGGCAGCCTTAATTTGTGAATAGTCCTCATTTTCAGTGAATGAATGTCTGAAAACGAAAGGAAAGGAAACAGGAAGGCATCACACGATTTCTGCCTTTGGGACGTGCATTGGCTCTTTCACTCTCCCATCCCTTTCTTCACTCCCTCCTGGGCATACATCTAGGCAGAAGCTTTAACAGATGCTGACAGGTTGACAGAGCCTGGTAAATGTACTTGGTTCACTGACATTCAATTCCGAGCAGAGATGGCAGTCCGCTTGGCAGCTCTAAACAACGCAAACATTTGGACTCTGTGCAGAAAAGTTTTAAGTGCGGTCATGTTTGCAGACCAGGCCAAAAATGAAATAAAATAGATATTGGATTTCAGCCATATGAGAATTTCATTGTCTTCCTAAATTAGGTGGGGAAATAAGACTACGCTGACAAGCAATGAAGAAGCTCTAGAATGGAAACAAACTCATGGAAGACATTGCCTTGTTTGCTTCAGGCTCCTAAAACTTGTGACCCATGAAGCCAAATGCATAGGCCAGGATGTAAGGAACTGGATCCAGCCAGTGGGCATAATTGTTACCTCTTGTATCTCCCATGAGCAAAATCTGAGAGATAGGTGTGGTCACCTACCTGTCAGTCACCTGTTATCACAATGATGGTAGGTAACCCACTTTTGCCCACATGGTTTAAAGGGAAAAGGCACAGCCAACAATGTGTGATGATCAACTGATTATAGGGTAATCTCAAGCTCTGTGCAAAGAGCTCTGCAAGTGGCAACAATCAGCTGTTGGCACTTGCAACAGGGCTTTGCAAGACCTCACAGTTAATCAGTGGACCCTAGCACTCTGCACACTCCTCTACAAGACCTGCTCAGCAGATGTCACTGGTTTCTGGCTGACTATTCTCTTGTTAGGTTGATGGCTAGTTAACAACCCAGAATGAAAGTCAACAGGAGCCAGGAATCTCTTTTTTGTGTTTGAATGGGCAGTTGTGTGTGTGTGTGTGTGTGTGTGTGTGTGTGTGTGTGAGAGAGAGAGAGAGAGAGAGAGAGAGAGAGATCTGAATTGGCTGAAGGCACATTGAGGGGACCCTACAAGGTAATTTGTAGTGAGGATGGACAAATCTGTCACTTGGTTTCTCTCTGTTTCTATTTTTCCCCAGTCTTAACTTCAGTTCACATTTACACATTAGTTTATGAGGGTAGAGGGGAAATTCTCATGAAAATTCATTTTAGTGTGAATTTCTCCCATTACACACATTTTTTTTTATGCCATTTAGAGTACTGTGCACATTTTTTCAAGGCACTTTCCTCAGTATAATGCATTGTTGTATGCTACTTACATGAATATATGCAGTTTCGTGCTCACTTTTGCTTACTATAGACATTATTGTACAAATTACAAATTATTGGTTGGAGAACTGCATTGTAAAATTCAGAGCAGCATTGATTTTGAAGGATAGCTGTGTTTCTATTTCCATGTTGTTTGGGGTAGTGCAAATTAGGTACATTAAGACACTTTAAAGGATACTGAACCCCGTTGGCTCCAAATATACTTCCCATCCCCTAAGCCTCACAGCCATGCTGTGTGTGTGTGTTGCTGTGTGTGTGTTTATTGGGGTACCTGGAATTTAATTTAATTGGAGTTGGGGTACCTGGAATTTACTTTGCAAAACCCCAATGTGATCGCTAACCACACTATTAATCACACCTGGCTTGGCCCCAGCCATACCTGCTTCAGAAGCCAATGCAATACAGGAAATTTGAGAGTCAATGAAGTCAGCTTACAGAAGACAAGAGGAGAATCTTTAGTAACATGCTGAGGGTCATGCAGGAGGACTGTGAACTCCAGAATGAACCCTTGGCTTGCTTGTTGCCTATCCCCATGATGTTACATGTGAAAGAGCAATGCCCATCTGTTTTAGTAATACAGAGACAGTCCTCATCACCTGGATATGTTGCACAGTCTCTTCTTAAACTTGGAAAAATCAATTTGCCACAGAGCCCTTCTTCCAGAAAGCATGCCCTTTCTGAATTAAAATTCACCAACAGTCGTTTCTCAGGTAAAACTGTCACTGACATCATTAAGAATGATTTCTGATGAGGAGCGATATAGGTGCATTGCTGTGCATAAGAACAAAATGCCCTGGTTTTTGTGTGTATGTCTTCCATGATATTCATTTCCTCCTTTGGAGGGAAGGAAAGTGTGTGTGTGTTTACTTGTGTGAGTAGGCAGGCAGGCAGGCAAACAGATACAATACTTGCTTTTATAACTGTGACAAGCAGGCATTTATTTATGTCAACATTCATATCAATTTAGAATTCCATGCATTCTTAACCTTGATGAACAGCAACAGGAGGCATAATCTGTGTACCTGTGTGCACAAATAGTGGAGTTGTATGTCTGTACAGTTAATCACATGTAGTATTCAAGAACTATACAGTCCATGTACCCAGGTACACAATAGTTGAGCTATACAAATCAAGCAGCTATACACAAACACTAGCATATGTGTAGAAGCAGCTTGTAGATGCATTCAGTGTAATTCAATCTAACAACAACATCAGTTGGGGGTGGGTGATGGACAAACAGGGTGTCAGGTTTGGGCCATGGGTGGCTGTAAGAAATGAGGGAGGAGCCAATGAAGAAAAGCCGTAGAGCAAGCCAAAGCGAAGGGCTAACCAGGAGGCAAAGACAATGAGCACTCCAGAAGAAAGGGCTGAAGGAAAATCTGGAAGACAAGATCAGAGAATAAGCCAAGAGTCAGGGCAAAGAGCAAGAAGATAAATAAAAAAGCACACCAGTGCTCATGAAAACCATGTTGCTGAAGCAAGCCTGGAAAAAGGAAACCCTTTATATTCTTTCTGTTCATAAGGAGCCACTGATCAGCCTGGGTGGGCCACTGTAGGAAGCTGCCCCATGGCAAGTCCGACCATTGCTCCACCTAGGTCAATACTGTTTACACTGACTGTCAGCAGTTCTCCAGGATTTTAGGCAGAGGATATTTCCAGTCCTTCCTGGAAATGCCAGGGATGGAACCTAGGAGCTTCTGAATGGAAAACAGACACTCAGACACTGAGCTTTGGCTGTTCCCCTAAGGTGGAGTGAGTCTTGAAAATTATTCACTAAGAAGGTTGCCATCTGCATTTCTGTGGTTCATCACACAATGGAAGCAGGACTAGCCAGCTTGGGAGGGTAGTGCCACTGCTGCTTAGTTAGATGTTGGTGTGGGGTGTGGGTGTGTAGGGTGGTGGTGAGGTTGAGGTTGTGTGGGCATACCAGCAATTGTGCCAGATTGTCTTGGGCAGTGTACTCACTCAACTTCAGTTTCACCACTGCCCTCCCCTGCACCACTCAGGTAAGCAACAGGGACACCACTGTTGAGAGGGCAACTCTGTGGTTCTGCCCTTCCATGTGAACCGCTCCTGCAACACAGTCACACATGGAAACAAGCATCTATTGGCATGGACTGCAATTCAAGATTCTGACAAAATTTAACTTTGAAAGCCCTAATCTCCTGTATGAATCTTAGAACCTCAGGTTGTGCAGTGGATCACTATGCCTGGCTATTAACCAGAAGGTTGGTGGTTCAAGCCCCACCAGGAGTAGCTGTGAACAGGATTCCTGTACAGCGGTACCTCAGGTTAAGTATTTAATTCGTTCGGGAGGTCTGTTCTTAACCTGAAACTGTTCTTAACCTGAAGCACCACTTTAGCTAATGGGGCCTCCTGCTGCTGCTGTACCTCTGGAGCCCGATTTCTGTTCTTATCCTGAAGCAAAGTTCTTAACCTGAAGCACCATTTCTGGGTTAGCGGAGCGTGTAACCTGAAGCGTATGTAACCTGAAGCGTATGTAAGCTGAGGTAGCACTGTATTGCAAAGGGTTGGACTAGATGACCCTCTGGGTGGGGTTGCCGTATTTCAAAAAGCCTGGACACAAAAGTTATTTTTGAGCCATCTTTAAGGAAATTCTCCAAAAAAATCAACACTTCTGACAAGGGTTGCCATACATCTGGCTATTTCTGATGGACGAATCTCAGGTGTGTCCGGGGAGACCTGGACATATGACAGCCCTACATCTGGGTCCCTTCCTGCTAACAATTCTGGGATTCATTTTTGAGATCTACTATTGAGAGCATCTTGTGACTGCCTTCTGCGGCACGCTTTGTTGCAACGTGTGACAGGGGTTTTCCATCACAAAAACATGTATGTGAAACTACTTGCCCTGAAAGGTTAGACCAAGGATGTGGAACCTTTTTTAATCAGAAGGTCACATTCCTTTTGAGATCCACATGCCATGGTAGGTGGGGACATAGGCAAAAGTGGGCAAAACAACATGTGCAAATTTTACCTTTGCAAAGTAGGCTATTTTTTTCACCCATGCTGCATCTGCATTATGCATTTAAAGTACTATGATCCCACTTTAAATAGACTTGGCTTCCCCCAAAGAATTCTGGGAGATGTAGTGTGTTACAGGTACTGAGAGTTGTTAGGAGACCCATATTTCCCTCACAGAGCTACAACTTCCAGAGGGATCGACTGTTAACCTACACTTAGAACTGTAGCTCTGTCAGGGGAATAGGAGTTTCCTAACAATTCACAGCAACCTGTACATAACAAAGTTCCCAGGATTCTTTGGGAGAAGCTATAACTGTTTAAAATGGTATTACAGTAATACCTCCGCGAATGTCCGCCTTGTCTAGCGTCCATTCCAGCGAACATCCGTGGCAAACCCGGAAGTACCGGAACGGGTTGATTCCGGGTTTGCCGCTCATGCATGCACAGAAGCGATAAATCGTGCTTCACGCATGCGCAGAAGTGCAAACTGCTCCGCGCACGTGCGCAGATGCAGCACTTTGCCCTGTGTCCTTTTCGGCTAGCGGCTGGGGCTCTGGAACTGATCCCGGCTGCAAAACAAGACACGACTGTATACTGCTTTAGATGTATAGTGCAGATGGAACCTAAGTGTTTATATGAAGACTTTTGATTAAAATTAAATTTAAACATTAACTGGTGTTTTTCAATACTGTTCAATACAAATCTGTGGGGGGTTTTTTAAAGTAAAAAAAAACAAACAAGAAAAATGAGGATACTTCCTTCTCATTCCAAATATTGAAAGTCTCACTAATGTTTTAAAATAATCTCTTTCTGAACAATGGAAGCAAGAATGTTTCCACTGGAAGATTATAATTCAGGAAATGTTCACCTTTGCCTACAAAGTAAACCAAGTCAGTGTCCTATTTTTAAAGTGATTGGGGGGAGCCTCAAATTTAATTTGGCATTTCACCTTTGTAATTAAGAGCCATCTGTCTTTATTTCTTTATCGTAGCTCTGCCTCTTTGCCTGGATTCTTGTCGGGAGATGAATGGAATTTATGGAATAAGTTCAATATACTGAAGAGAAAGCTACCACATTATAAATGAACATTCATAGCAGTTATGAATGAAGTGGCCAAATGGTCACCAACATTAGTACTTCATAACAAAATTTAGGACAGAAATGTAAGGGCACCTTATAAATTTATTTATTTTATTTACATTATTTATAACCCACTCTTCACAACCTCAGAGTAAGAAATAACATTGAAACAATACAATAAAGCAATGTTTCAATTAAATACAAACTAATGTGAAACCAATACTATACTAGCAGCATAACTACATCAGCTCAACAATGGGTACCACTTTCATCAAAAGCATTGATGAATAGTGACAGGTTCACCAGGTGCTGAAAATCCCAGCAATATTGGTGCAACATACACTTGAGAAAATAGAGCAGTTCAAAGCTGGGGGCCCCCACTATTGAGATATCTAAAAGTTAAGGATCAGAGATGGGGGGTGTTGGTGGTGAACAGCATCAAGTCAGCAATCAAATTTCATTCATTGGTGTCCAGTTATACACAAGCAGGTACTCTACAATATTAGACCATAATAAGTGGCCAGTCTCAGTTATGTGGAGTGCTTAAACAGGTGCATATTGTTATGTACTGAAGTTCTCACCCTGGGCCAGCAGGGGGATACTGTAGATAGTTATGCAAATAAGGGATCGAAAGTGACATTCAGTGATTGGATAGTTACAGAAAGTGGTTACAGTTGCGTTGTAGTGGAGCTCTATATAAGCAGGCTGGCTGAACCCTTCAGTTCAGTTCTGTCCTGGTCTGTGAATAAACAAGAGGTGTTTGAAGAATCGCTGTGTCATCTGATATGTTCACCCACAACTTAACACATATTCCACTCAACACCTGGGATAGTCAAGCCTATCAATTCTGATTTTTCTCTGTTACACATTTTCTCAGTCTTATTTTCAGTTCACCACATTTCTTCAACAGTCTGCTTAAAAGAAAAAAGAGTCCCCATCAGCATATCTGTGTATATTTATCCTAATATGCATACTTCTGTATGCAATTTTGCCTGATACACATATTTCCCCAAACAAATTCTCCTAATAATGCATATTTGTATATTATATGCATTTTAATGCACCCTTTCCCATAATACATATCTATTTTTGCACCTTTTATATTTGATTGGAGAACTAAATTGCAAAATCCATGGAAATGAAAAGTTCAAAGGATGACTGAACTTCAGAACACATATTGTTGCAGAAAAGTTAAGTTTGCATTAACATGCTAGCCAAACCATATTTCTCCTTCATCCCTACTCAATTCATGAGATGGTCAGTGCAGTGACATTAGTACTGGAGGTGGGGGGGGCTGCTCCAGCCCCCCATTGCATGATTATCTGGACATGAATGCATATATGACTATACCAAGCTTCTACTTTACATGGTGTTTTACCACTGGGTCAAAAGCATGAGTGCAGAAGGGAAATGGCATACAGTTCCCTTACCTTTCTTTATTGTCTCCTCTGTGCTGAATGACAGACTACAAGCCTTCTGGGCAAAGTTTGATGGTGCTATATAAAATAAGAACAGCAGAAACAACAACAAAGGATGAGAAGAATTTTGGTGCACTATATTCAGAGACTGTCCTCCAGAGAGGGCACTACAGTAGTCTGGTCCAGTAATAACTGGTTCATGTATGACTACAGCTTTCTGGATCCAACCTCAAGATACTACAGCTCAATATGTCAGGCCCACATAATTTGTGAAACTCCCCCTCCCCATGAGGCAACAGAAGCTTGTGCCCACACCTAGTAATTGACAACTGAACAATCCTGATTTTGCAGTTCCAGCCTTGCAAAGAAACAAAAAAACTATAGGCTGTGCTTCAGTGAACTCTCTCTACTGATTTTCTTTCTGTGTCTTTTGTGTTTGCTTGTACTAGTGTGGCTTCTAGCAGGTGGGGTAGGGTGGTTGAGTGTGTGTTCGCATTTGGCAAATTGTGCTGTTTTCTTCCCATCTGCTTTCAACTTTTCGTTGTTGGGCATGCTCTTCCCCCTTAAAAAAAGCAATGGTAAGACCTTAAAAAAACAACAAGGGGTGGTATTAACGGAGGGTGGGTATAGATGGCAAGTTGCTTGCATATGAGTTGGTTCATGCTGACACTAAACCTCATGAACTCTGTGATTTGTAGAATTCAACTTAATGAAGCTTTTCAATAAACTGGATCTAAAGGTTCCCTATCCCCAAGAGCAGGAATCTTTCACCTATAGAAGGAGATGTATTTTCAGAGGAGGGGAACCTTTGGGTCTATTCCCTCATCTCTTCGAAGCCAGTGGCAGCAGTGATTCTCCAAACATAAAAGCAATGGCAAAATTCCCTCTGATGGCCATTTAGCACATTTTTAAATCCTCACATCTATAAGCAAGTTGGTATCCTTGCCTCTCTGAGCCGAATAATATAACTTAATTTCAGCTTTCTGATCATAACAATTCAAAGGGAATGTTATGCAATTTATTCATCTTTGCTTGCAGGAATTCATCAAACAATCGCAGCTTAATGCCCCAGTTTCCCTCCCTATTTGCACAGATGAAGAATTATACCAGCTCCAGCTCAGCAAGGGATAGCAGCATTAAAGACACTGCATGGGGAATTTTTCCACTCATATTGCTAAAATCCTTCTCAAAGCCTCTATTGCTATTGAGGTAGCAAACACCAGCCTCTCCACCGCAGGGGCTCCCAGTCCCGTGGCATTAACCAGGAGAGATAGGAAGCAAAGAAATTGTAAATCTCTAATGAGCCATGCAACCAACCTGAACTGGGCTTGTTCCCTTCGCCTTTCTAACCCTGCCAATATAATCCTGCTAACCTCTTCCCCTTTTGCTGGGTTTAGACTGAGGCTGGCCCAAAATTTGCCTCAAATCTTCCCACAAAATATTTCCAGTCCCTGAAGAAAATGGGGGACTGATTTTCTGCTACTCATGTCTCATGCTTTTCTCATTTTAAGTCTTTTTAGAGCAGAGGCCTGGAGACAAATCCTGCAATCTGCTTTTCTTACTGTGCAATACATAAGACACCAAGAGTACTTTATAAAACATTCTTGGCTGACCCTTTCTTGGGCAGGTTGTTGGTTAATGGTCTAAGATGGTTGATGTTTCAGTACTGGGAGCATATGACTGATGGTTGGGGATCTCTGTATTTTTGAAAGAGGTGATACCCCTCCAGCTGAGGAGAAAGTACACCTGTGTTTGAGAGGGAGTAAGAAGGTGCTCGTGCAGAAAGAGGGCTTATAATTGGAGTGCATCTGTCTGGGGGAACAAAACCCACCCTACTATTAGACAAAGTGAGGCAATGGTTTTGGTTGTCAAGAAATGCAGCAAATTCTTTACTTCCTTTAATTTATTGTAGTGTATGTTCTTCCCTGCTAGAGATGAAGAAGAAGAACACTTCTGGGATCTTCTGTCTCAGCTGGCCTTGGGTACCATGTTCCTTGTCTTATTGTGGGTGGGGGTTGCCACCACAAACAGCAAAATATATTGGGCCAGCTTTGCTGGTTGTGTGTGTCGTGCCTGCTAAGGGTTTCTCTTGCCCAGTGTATGTGGCACTGCCATGGTGGAAGGATCTGTCAAATTTGGTTCTCTCTGTTTCTTGTTTTTCTGGTCTGAAATACAGTCTTCCAGATTTGCATTAAAAAAAAAAATCCTCATGAAATTTCTTCAATATTTTATTGTGGATTTCTTCTATTTTTAAAAAACATTTTTGCCTGCAGTCTGACTAATGTGCATGATTTTGCAAGCAATTTCTTTTAATATAATGCATTTTTGTATGCTGTTTTCACTGATGTATGCATTTCCTCTGCACATTTCTGCCTAGTATGTGCATTTTAGTAAACATGCACCTCCCCTTCCACTCTACAATTTCCTCCCTCTGTTTTGTTTTCTGTACTGTAGAAATTTAAACTGTAAGTTCCTGTTTGTGTGTGTTGTGTTTTCTTTCTATGTGTGATAATGTTATGCTACAAAGCACACTGGATATTACTTGCATTATATAACAGTACTGTCAGGTGCTTTGGGGCTCCCACAAAATTCTGTACACCCAATCTACACAAATAAATGCCAGCTAAGGAATTTCTCTGTTGCCTGTGTCTTTCACAGCTGGCAGGCTCATGGGCTTCCTGTACTTCCACCCACTGGAGGAAGAAGAGGGGGGGGGACGCACCGCCCCCGGCAGCGCGATCCCGGTGGGTGCTATCGTGGCTGCCCCCCCCCCTGTGCTGGGCGCCACACCCCCACAGGTGGCATGTCACGACCCCAGGACACGGGCCAGCTTTGCCCCTGCCTGCTCTCCACTACCCCCCGGTGCCGGAGCATGAAGCTCCACCACTGCTTCCGCCTGCCCACCAGTTTATTCATTTTTCTGCTGCTGCATTGCTAAAGCGACTGTATTGCTTTCTTCCAGCTGCCCTGGTTGTCATCAATAATTTCCCTGCATCATCCAGCGTTGGACTATGACAATCCTCCATCTTAAGTGACATCATTTCTGACTCTGGCAGCCTTCTGTTCATAAACCTTCTTGAGATGTATGATGACTCAGTAGGAAATTACTGGCTTTTTGACATTGCCTGGCCAATTTCTCTGGCTCTGGCTCTCCTGAAAATTTCAGCTCCCCACTCCCGATTTATGCTGTGAAACGTTTTGGAAGCACTTTATTTCTCCAGCAGCATGATTTGATGGTCAACTTACTAAGGCAAAGACTGCTGTGCTGGAGTAATGAAGCAACTCAGGAAAATGCAACCCCAATGTGCAACACTTTATATATATTCTTCATACATACATACATACATATGCACATACATAATTGTATTTCTACGCTACCTTTCCACAGTTCGAACCATGCTCAAGATAGTTAACAACATGAAAAAATACATAACTACAACATAGGAACAGTAGTAATAATAAATAAAACATTAAAAGGCACAACAAAACTGAACAATCTAAAATAAAGATACAAAAACCAACAACAGCAACAACCTCCTTCCCAACAAAACTACCCAAACAATACCCTAGCCCAAGATTCTGTTAAGCAGCTTCACCCAGGCCAGGTGGGGAAAAACCTACAAGGCAGGAAGCAGGTCTTCCAGGACATACAGCCCTCTTCTCTTGACTGTGATTTAACTGTTTCAATAGAATTGTAGAGTTGCAAGGTATCCCAGGGGTCAAGGTATCCCAGGGTAATAAATCTAATTAATAATAATATGGATAGAGAAGGTTGGGTTGAGTTGAATAGGGCAGTCACATCATTGATCTCTTTTCTATCCTGGTCAACAAGATCAGCCCTCCTGCTCCCCTTTGCATGAATGCAAAACTGCAATAACAAAAATGGGAGCTTTGCCTTGAGGACTAATGAACTGCAGTAGCCATGCGTGTGTCCATAAACTGAGGAGTGCCCAAAGTACATATTTCTTTGTTTTTCTAGCAGGGGAGGGGCGTTTGGTTTGATAGAGTTCCAATATCAGGGTGAAGATCTATGAGTCTTACCATCAGTGGTGTTTGCTTTCTCACTTTCCAGCCTTGCAAAACAACAACAATATGCCCTTTATTATATTATGCAAAGATGGTTTGCGCTACAAATGTTGCAACCTAATTGGGACGCAAAACTTGTTAAAATCTAACCACAGACCAGCTTCACAGAGCAACTCAGAACAAGAGAGCATTGAACTGATTCACTGTTGTTAACCTCTGCCCTTCATGGGAGCTAAAAACTGTTCATGTCAAGCATTTAAGCTGGAGAACCTCAAGACCTTCCCAAAGAAAGAAGGATGATAATTTAGAGCATCAAGGACTATCTAAACCAAAATCTCCATTCAAGGTGGTCAAAGTTGGCATTTACTGGCAGGTATCAATCAGCAACTGGTAAGTGACCAGAAATTCTTCACATGGAATTTTTTTCTGTAGGAGAAAGGGAGGAAAAACAGCTGGAAAGTAATCATAACAAGAGCCTTGCAGAGCTTAGAGGAATATGAAGTATAAAGAGATGATTATTTCCTGTGGATATTGATGATGAATTGAAGGGGCTCTGGAGCAAATAAGAAAAATGACCACCCTCAGAGATGTCTGAACTTGCCTTGTTTCAAGGTTAAAGGGGGTGGTGGAAGAAACATCCTTCCTGGAACACCTGAGGCCTCAGCATAAGGAGAGTACTAAATATCTGGGTCACAAGTAATCAGAAGTTAGAACTTCCTCTTGGCCCCTTTTCATTTAATTAATCCTTCCTCCAGTTGGACAACGTGGCGACAATGTTAGTTATTACAGGGGACATTTTACAGAGGAAATTAATTCATGTCAAAGAAATTGCATGATGTGCTAAGTAGCAAGATAAATAAGCAAACTCTGTCTCCCTTCCTTTAAAAAAAGAAAAGAAAAAAGACCCTGCTTGGGTTGCCTTACTGAAAGGCTACCCACAGGGAGTCTTGCTTCTGTAAACCAGTTACTGTAGTAGATCTAATCAGAGTTTGTGTTGAAGTTGTCAATCTTTTCTTCATATAGTACTCTGAGTGAATGGCTTCCACAAACCATGAAAGGTTTGGCGATTAAAAGGGAGGGTGTGTGTACAACACTGGATGCCCCAAGAGGGTCTGCTGCCTGTGAGTGATCCCATGAGGAACAGTGATTTTACCCACTTTTATTTGTTTGTGGAAGATTATGCAATGCAAAAATCCTGCATTTATTCAGCAATTCAAGCTACAGTGAAACAGGTTGGGGGGAGGGAGGAAGATTGCCTGTCAACCACTATCCAGAATTTTGCATCAGCCTTTCCATGCTGGACAATGTGCTGCCAATGCAGAGCAGCCCATGGCCACGTCCACACCATACATTTAAAGCACTACGATACCATTTTAACAGTTGTAGCTTGCCCCCTCAAAGAATCCTGGGAACTATAGTCTGGTAAGATGCTGAAAGATGGTAGAAGATACACCCACCCAAGCTATAATTCTCAGAGTGGTTTCACAATCAATCCTGTTGGACTGTGGGAATTATAATTCTATGAGGGGAATAGGGGTTGTCTAGCAGCTTTCAGCACCCTTAACAAACTACACTTCCCTTGATTGTTTGGGGGAAAGCCATGATTGTTCAAAGTGGAATGATAGTGCTTTGAATGTATAGTGTAGGTGTTGTTGGTTTGTGGCATCCATCTGTATCAAGAAACTATGGAGTATGCCTCTGCCCTCCAGGGATGAAGTCAAATCGCTGTGTTAGCAGCACCAAAGTGACTTCCATGGGCTGCCCAGATGACAAGACTCCACTCTTGGCCTCACTGATGTGGTCCAAAGGAAATCAGAGCAATGTATTTGGCACAAGCTTGGCTGAAGGAAGTAGGTGTACATCCAGACATCTTAGGGACTCCACTCCAGATTTGTGTAGGGTTTACTCCATAGCCTTTTATTCTCCCAAAGATATCCCACAAGGCAGCAGAGGTTTAGGATCAGAATTTTCTTTCTCCTAGATGGGCTACCTTTCCAGGTTGATGAGCCCCATCTGCCCCTCACTTCCCTCTACAGCATGTGCAGAACCTGCCTTCTTGACTGTTGGACCCACTGTTGGTCTCGTCTGCTCAATCTTCCAGAGCCTGTCTCTGCATGCAGGGGAAGTTCCTATCTCACTAAGGGTTTGAGACCCATCGGCTACCCTCATCTGGTTTAGGCAGTCAGTCGAAGCAGTTCCTGGATTGTGGCCACTGTTGCATGCTTCTGGGAGCCACAGGCAGTGCCGGATTACCAAATAGGCAGAGTAGGCACCGGCCTATGGGCTCCACACCTTTAAGGGCCCCATGACAACAGATCAAAATAATATTGATTTGATCTAGAAAGAAAATTACAATCAAGCTTTCTTAGTTCAATGTTATCCCACTAGAGTGTGCACACATGAAACCTCCAGATACGAAGCTTTTTGTGGGTAAGTGTGTCACGCGTTCCCGCTGATTCCAGATCCTAGTAGAATATTCACAAGTAGCCCAGTAGAAGCTTTGAGATAATTTGTGAGGGCCCCCCCGAGATTTCCACTGCCTAGGGTCCTCCACAGGGTTTAATCCGGCACTGGCTCCAGTTGAGAGCTGAGTGCAGGATGGGAACCAAAGGTGGACAAATTACCGAAGAAGGAGCATGACGTGTCCCCCACCAGAGGTACTACCCCCTCCTGCAACACCCCGTACACCCTTGTGTGGATGTGGCTCCTGGCATTAAGAGAAATGGAGCATGTACACATCACTGCTTTGTGGAGAATTAGATGCTGGAAGGAAGGAAAAGGAATTTGCTTCATCAGTGATCACAGGTCCCTGGGAATTTTCCCACAAACATAGGCAGCACCACCAGCTTTCTACCTAACACATCATGCACAGGTATGACCACCCCAGGACATGGTTTGAGGGCACACAGGAATCTTTCTAAGGATGAGGAAGTCTGGGTAGGAGACCACGTGGGAGCCACACACCCTCCTTATGCAAACTGATTATGGAAGAAAACCTCTCTCTCTCTCTATCTATCTCTCTATCTCTCTCTCTCTCTCCACACACACACACACCATGAAGAAAATTAATAAAATGCAACTGTACAGAATGGGGAAACTTTGTGGGGGCTGCCTGGATGAAGGCTAGAGAGGGGTCATTGAGAGCATGTAGAAACTAACCTTCTATGCTTAGATAAAACTCAGATTGTCTGCTCCTCCACTTTTGTCTCTGGCTCCACCCACTAATGGTATGTGGCCCTTGGAAGGTTACCCAAAATGGAATGTGGCCTTTAGCCTGGAAAAAAGGTGTTTCCCACATCTGGGCTGCTGCCCCGATAACCAAAGGATTGCAACAATACACCTTGGGGCCAGGCAGCTCCTTCCTTGAACGTGAGGGTGCCCCTACACGCCCCTTTGTACCCTGACTGAAAACATGGTCAGGGAAATGACGGCAGCAGAATGTAACATACAATGATATTAATCTCTCTGTCCACTTTTGTTTCAAGCCCTGTGGTACATGGAAGGTAACCTAAGAAGTGAATGTTGCCCTTGGAATGAATAAAAATTTCCTTGTTCCTGCCATATAGATAAGAGAAAATAACCACAAGGGCTACTGTTTCATATGTGTTCCTACTGTTTGGTATAGGTTTATATCTTTATGTGTATTTTTGTCTGTCTGTCTGTCTATCTATCTATCTATCTATCATCTATCTATCATCTATCTATCTATCTATCATCTATCTATCTATCTATCTATCTATCTATCTATCTATCTATCTATCTATCATCTATCTATCATCTATCTATCTATCTGAATTTAGTATCTGAATTTTCTTTCCTCCACAGAACTTGTTAACTATGCAAACCAAAGTGTAGACCAAAGGAACTAGGCTTCCCATATACAAGGGATTTCAATTTTTTAATTTGATTTTTGTCTGTGATCCTAAGCTCCAAATCTGATAGCACTAACCCCCAAGTAAATACATTAAGCTCAAGCTCTTTCTCTATCAAGCCTTACACACATACAGAAAAAGAGAGGGGAGGGGAAGAGAAAGGCAATGAAAGCAGGACTTATCTGCGGATGTTCCTAGATGCAATCAGCCCACCTTTTTAATGCCCTTGCAATTCCAACCTAGGCATTCGTTCAGAGAAGACAAACCAACTTATTTGGCAGCATAATCCACCTCATGAATTTATGCCTCGCCTCTCCCCAGATTCGAGAGCCTGGAAACACACAATCTTCCCTGCTGCGTTTTTAAGTCTACATCCTCCCAGATACAAGATAAGGGCTTAATAGCTCCAATTCAGAGCTGTTTTCATATTCAGGCATAAGTTATGGATACGGCAACAGATCAGCACTTCTTGGCCATTTTTCATTGGCTCTGGTTCACTGCTTTAAACAGTCTGAGTCAAGGCCATGTTTTAACGCCATAGACGGTCTATTCAAATACCAGTATGACCACATTTTAAAAGCCACCCTGTACCACTTCATTGCCGCAGATGTCCTTTACATCTGGCTGGGGCCATTTCTCTGCATGTCAACAGTAATTCATTTTAACAGCTGTCTCTTTTGACAAGCTTAGTGTCAGACTCTAAAATGACAGGGTGACAGTTTTCCTTTTTCTTGAAACAGAGCATAGTGCAAATTAACTGTTCGGATGCAGGATCCCTGAATGCTTTGTGGAGGGGGGAGCGCAGTGCTCAGAACACATTGAATAGATTTGAGGAACCGTTTGCATTGGAGAGCTAAAGATGCTTAAAAAAAGAGGGGGAGGACTCAAGAGGGCTTAACAAACTAGGGTACTTCTCATGCGATTCCTATCGGTACTTGAAACTGCGGAGCCCAGAGCACCTTAAATGCAGATGAAAGAGGCGTTGAAAATAAACAGTAGGAATTTGCAAACTAGTGCAATGGATAGATTTGCTGTCTTATGCAAATAGACAAGATAATGTCCTGTCTAGTGATTGAGCACAGTTAAAATGCTTGGTAATATATATCAGCTGATGGTTTCATAGGCATCAACCTACAAACAAACTGTGCGCACACCATTGCATGTAACTGTTTTCTCTCTTTCTCGTGCACACACATGCACACAAAGAAACTATTGAGTGTAGTAATTGCATCATTTCCATTTAATGATGTACAATCCAGCATGGGTGACTGTTTTAGATCCACAATTATATCAAGCCCCTCCTTCTCTGGCTTCCATTTTGGTGTATGTTGAGCTAATATATTTTAGGGGAGCAACTAGACATTTAACGATGACACAAGCTTTCAAGTCAGTTTTGTTTTTCGCATCCGTCTGCCTCAAGAGACAATTGAAGAGTGCACCTTTGGAGGTGAAGTCAAACTGTGCCTGCTGGATGAGACATGTTTTGTTGCAGCTGGGGCAGATGAAGGCATCCGATTGTGCTGTGGCAGATTCCTCCAAAATGAATTACACTTATTTTTTAAAAAAAATGCATTAAATTCACTTGTACTAATACTGAAACTGGAATGTGAAGGAGGTAGGAGAAGGTAGGTCTCATAAAATTAAATTTAAATTTAAAAATAGGATAAAACACTGTAAATGTTTGGAATAACTAATTAGAAAAATGTGCACTTAACTATGGGAGAAGTTCTTACAAAAAACAAAACAAAACAAAACTATTGTTGATTTGCCCAAATATAATGGAAGATTGGTATGTTATTTTCACCAACACATTCATCATTGCTACATTTCCCCATAATCTATGTGATTTTTTTGGTTTGAGTACGGCATTGCAAAATTCAGAGGAGTGTGAATTTTGAAGGATAGATGTGTTTCAGCTGCATATTGTGTTAAGAAATGTGAAAATTACATTTATCCCACATCCCTTCAATCTACCCACCACAGATAGCACAACTTGGCTGTACAGCCTCTGTTTTGCATGAAGAACATCCCAGGTTCCATCTGGGGCATCTCCAGGTAGGATTGAGAAAAAACCCTGCCTAAAATCCTGAAGAACTGCTGCCAGTTAGTGTAGAGAACACTGAGCTAAATGGACCAATGTTGTGACTAAACAGCTCCCTATGTTTTTCTTTTCTTTGGGGGGTAGCTTTTCAGTCAGACAGGTGTGATTTTATCTTGATGCACTGGGCCTCTGCACACAAGGTGCAGGCAGACTTCTGCTTAAGTCACAGCTAGTGAAGTGAAACCCAGCTTCCTCTAAACTAGAGATATTCTTGCCTGATCTGCCAGTGGGACTCATGCTGTGTACACATACTGTGCTCTATAAATAGTAATGTCTTCTCTCCACGGAAAAGGCTATTGGAAGGGAAAATAATCCTGTATAGATGCCAAGCAAGAGAAAACTGGTCCCATTCTCCACTCTGCAGGGAAGCTGGAGCACTGAAAACTCATGAAAAGTAGAAGGGATCGCGTGGGGAGAAACTCCTTCATGCTTCATGTACCCCAGCTATATCTCAATCGGTGCAGTGCCTGCTTGTTTCTATTTGTCTATTAAATATGCATACAGGCAAAGCAGAGGGGAAGGGTCATAACTCAGTGGGAGAGCATAAGCTTTGCATGTCGAAGGCCCCAGGTCCAATCCCTACCATCTCCAGGTAGGTCTCAAAACGCCCATTGTCTAAAACCCTGGAGAGCTCCTGGCAGCCAATGTGTTGTTGTTGTTGTTGTTGTTGTTGTTGTTTTATTTCTTTACCACCCTTCATCTATACAGTGGTACCTCGGGTTACAGACGTTTCAGGTTACAGATGCTTCAGGTTACAAACTCCGCTAACCCAGAAATAGTACCTTGGGTTAAGAACTTTGCTTCAGGATGAGAACAGAAATTGTGCAGTGGCGGCGCGGCAGCAGCAGGAGAACCCATTTGCTAAAGTGGTACCTCAGATTAAGAACAGTTTCAGGTTAAGAACAGACCTCCAGAATGAATTAAGTTCTTAACCCGAGGTACCACTGTAACACAGAAATAAAAATCACTCTTTAATAAATAAAACATAGCATAATTCACTAAGGGACTATGCACCGTGACACAGAACATTTAAGAATCAAACACCTCGACAAACAGGAATGTTTTAAACTGGTTTTAAGGCCACCAGCAGGTATCCCCTAGGAGTGAATTCCAAAGCTGGACCACTGCCACTGAGAATGCCCTTTCCCATGACATCCTCCTCCTGGCTTCCATATAAACAGGGCACTTCCCACAGATTGTAATGCCCAAGTTAGCTGGTAGCAAGGAAGGTGCTTCTTGTGGTTCTTGGGTTTATATATATAGCTTCTCCTGAACATTGGAATTGTAACGTTAAGGCAGCATTGGCCACAAAAGTGAGAACTGCCAACAGGGATGGAGGAGAAATTCAATTTCATTTACGTTTTAATGGGAAACTGCCTGATTTGCACTACTCAAACAGGCAAACCCAACACAACTAACCTTCAAAATCCACACCTTCTCAAACTCTTATGATGCAGTTCTACAATCAAACCATGTGAAGAAAAAGGCATATGCTAAAGTGTGCATAAGATTGCAAGTATTCGTGAAAATAACATTAAAATGTATTAAGTAAGATTGCTTGCAAAAAATAGTGCATATTAGTAAAAGAAAGGGGGTATATTAGTCAAAGATGCATACAAAATTGGTTTACTAGGAGAAATGTGCACTAAAAGGCTGATGAATTTTCATGTGTGTGTAGAGATAGAGATAGAGATGAGAGAGAGAGAGAGAGAGAGAGAGAGAGAGAGAGAGAGAGAGAGAGAGAGATGAGACCCTAAATTATTGTAGAAATGTGGAAAACTGAAATTAAGATTAGGAAAATGAGTAGTGGAGAGCAACAGATTCATCCACCCCTACTAGTGAAGATTAAGTGTTTGTATGGGACGCAGGTGGTGCTGTGGGTTAAACCACAGAGCCTGGGACTTGCCGATCAGAAGGTCAGCGGTTCGAATCCCCGCAACGGGGTGAGCTCCCATTGCTCGGTCCCTGCTCCTGCCAACCTAGCAGTTTGAAAGCACAAAGTGCAAGTAGATAAATAGGTACTGCTCCAGCAGGAAGGTAAATTGTGTTTCTGTGCGCTGTCTCTGGGGTTCACCAGAAGCAGCTTAGTCATGCTGGCCACATGACCCAGAAGCTGTTTGCAGACAAATGCTGGCTCCCTCAGCCAATAAAACAAGATGAGCACCGCAACCCCAGAGTTGGTCACGACTGGACCTAATGGTCAGGGGTCCTTTTACTTTACCTTTTACTATTTCTTTTAGCTATTGATGGTCTTAGGAGCCCTAGGCCAAATGCTCTAGACTGGTCCCTAGAGCACCTGCCACATGAATCCATCTCCATTTGTTATGACACCACTGTGCTGGCAGTGCAATGGTCATGCACAATGTACAATGCCGTGGAAGGGAGCAACCAAAGCACTTGCAAAAATGTGCATGAAATCATCTGTTGCCTATATCACCAGGCAAAGTAGAGTGCAATAGTGTCGAAGGGACCCTGGCTCCATTTGCTAAGATGGAAGCTCTGCTCTGAGTGTTCCACCATGAAGCTTTCAGAAAAAAGGTCTTTTCTACGGGGATGTCCCTTCCCATTTGCCAAATTAGTGTTTAGGCATCAGGTTAAAAACCACTGGGTGGCAGGGGCTTTTGGTGGTTGTGTATCTTACTTTATTATTTATTTCCTAAATTTTTACACCACTAGATTGTGGAAAACCTCAAAGCAATTCCAGAGAGTGTCTACTCTAAGCCTAAAGTTAAAGAACTATAAGAAAGGATAGCCAGGAGCCTTGAAGTTACCAACTGGACAACAGACTGCTGTATTGTTTTTAACACTTGATTGGGAGCTGCCCAGAGTGGCTGGGAGAACTCAGCCAGATGGGCGGGGTGGGGTATAAATAAATAAATTATTATTATTATTATTATTATTACACATAGGTCACCTTGTCACAGTCTTCCTCACAATGGTGACATGTATCCCATTTCTATCTTATTATTTCTTAATGTATGAGCTGTATCAAACTATGTCCTACACTCAGAGTAGACTCACTGAAAATTAATGAACCTAAGTTGGTTATACACAGAATGGACTTGGCTACAACCATGAATGTGCAACATGCAAATTATATGTGAATATCTGCCTTTCATCTTTTTGTTGTCGTTTTTGGTGATGCATTTCCACTTTGGGGTGACTATAAGTGTCACCCTGTACATTTTGCTCAAACATTCAATGACATTTGATTAATTGAATTAAGCTGGCTTGCTTTTACACTTGTACTTCCTATGTTATGTCTTTGCATTGCTTTTTTAGGAGTTCTTATTTTCAGTGTTGATAGCTTATGTTACAGTTATGGTAATGTTCCTAGGTGGTGAGTTGTAAGCCACCTTGGGGATCATATGATTGAGATGTGAGGCAAAAACATGATAAACAAACCATATTAATAAAATTGCAGAGGCATGATAAGAGACAAGATAGGGAATAGGAGGGACAAAGATAACCAGTTTCTTTGTCCTGTTCTAAAGGTGTATCCACAATAAGATAATAGTGTGAGTAAAATGCAAGACTTAATAATATTAATAATGATATTAATAATAATATTGTATTTATACCCCACTAACAACAAATTTAAAACACTTAATTGTAATACAACATAGCAGCAGCATAAAATGCAGTATAAAAGCATGAATAACAATAAAATTCAAAGTTCAAAAATCAGTTATGGGGAATCCATCCAATAAGCATTAGATAGTCACCAGGCCTAGCTGGCTGAATTAGTCCTACTTGGGCCAGCATATTGGCTTATATTAAAATAGCCAAAATTATTATCTACCTCTTCTAAGTGTTTTCATCTCTGCCCAAAACTACTCCTAATTTTGGTGATTTTTGCCACATGTAATTGTTCTCAGCCGCATCTTCATCATCAACCAAATTGGGTGGGCTGTGTCAATCCACATCATTTTATTTGCTAATGTCCAGTGGTGTCACCATGCCAGGCACAGTGACATTGTAACATTGTCCTTATTTGGGTGGGATCACTGTGTTGGAATTTGGTGTGGTCGCTGCAGTGGAGTGGAGAACTGAGTGGCCTCATAAGGCTACCAGTTGAAAGCATAAAGAAACCCAGGGCTCATTATTCCACCTGGCAAACCAAGTGATTCTGCGTATAAGAGTATAAAGAGTCCTAACATTGGACATGCTAAGAAAGACTGACTGGAGGTGAAGGAAGGAAGGAAAGCCATATACATGGCAACATGTAATAATCACAATAATTTTATTATTTATACCCCACCCATCTTACTGACTTGCCCCAGCCACTCTGGACAGCTTCCAACAAATATAAAAGCATCATAAAACACTAAACATTAAAAGCTTCCCTATACAAGGCTGCCTTCAGATGTCTTCTAAAAGTTGTATAGTTGCAAGAAGTGAGGTTACAGGGAACCAGGCAGAGCGCCTTCTTGGTAGTGGCACCCACCCTGTGGAACACCTTCCCATCAGATGTTAAGGAGATGAGTAATTATATAACATTTAGGAAACATCTGAAGGCAGCCCTGTATAGGGAAGCTTTTTAAGGTTTAATGTTTTACTATGTTTTTATATATGCTGGAGTCCACCCAGAGTGGCTGGGGCAACCAGTGAGTGAGATAAATAATAATAATAATAATAATAATAATAATAATAATAATAATAACCCCCACTGGCTCAGATAATTTATTGGAAGCGTTGTCACTTATTGGAAAAAATAGCTGTCAAAGAGAAATCAGCACTCCTGAATGGGATTAAAACTAGCTATTTTGGCAGAGCCAGTTAAAAAAACTACCTTCATGCTACACATTTTCATCTTTTAAAGCAGCCTCCTCCAACCTCATGCCCTTGATATTTTGGACTAGTAAGCAACCCCAGTCAGCACTGCAAAAGGTCATGGGTTACGGCCTTTTTAGTCTAAAACATGGGTAGGCAAACTAAGACCCGGGTGGCTGGATCTGGCCCAATCGCCTTCTTAATCCGGCCCACGGACAGTCTGGGAATCAGCGTGTTTTTACATGAGTAGAATGTGTCCTTTTATTTAAAATGCATCTCTGGGTTATTTGTGGGGCATAGGAATTCGTTATTTTTTTTATTTCCCCCCCAAAATATAGTCTGGCCTCCCACAAGGTCATGGGACGCGGGTGGTGCTGTGGGTTAAACCACAGAGCCTAGGACTTGCCGATCAGAAGGTCAGCGGTTCGAATCCCCGCGACAGGGTGAGCTCCCATTGCTTGGTCCCTGCTCCTGCCAACCTAGCAGTTCGAAAGCACGTCAAAGTGCGAGTAGATAAATAGATACCACTCCAGTGGGAAGGTAAACGGCGTTTCCGTGCGCATCTCTGGTTCGCCAGAAGCGGCTTAGTCATGCTGGCCACATGACCTGGAAGCTGTTTGTGGACAAACGCCGGCTCCCTCGGCCAGTAAAGTGAGATGAGCGTCGTAACCCCAGAGACAGCCACAACTGGACCTAATGGTCAGGGGTCCCTTTACCTTTACCCACAAGGCCTGTGGGAGAGTCGACCGACCCCCTGCTGAAAAAGTTGGTCTGAATCTTCTAGAGGGTGACAGATTGGAGAAGACTGCTTTAAAGAAACTGTTGAGTAACATTGTGTCCCTTGGCTGCTCCTTCAGTCTCTCTGAATTCATCACATAATTGATCCTACCCAATCATGGATCTCGTGCGTTGGGATTTCTCTTTGACAACTACTGGCATTTATGTATATGATGTCTACAGTCCTTCCCCAACTTTCTTTAAAACTGCTCGTTCAACTTTCATGTGTTTTAACTCTCAGGTCAAATCAGCTCCATCAATGTCAGGTTGATAAATGAATTAATTTAATTTTTTTATCACTGGAAAACTCTCTGCCTTGTGTATTTTTCACTATCAGATTTTTCCTGCAAGATAATAGGTCCCTTATTATTTTTTATGTTATCTGCTGTAATAAATATAGATTGAGTTCCCCCCATACAAAGCACAAATGTTGCCATTCCTTCACTGTGTTTGGTTTGCAGATCTCAGCTGAAGAGGAAGCATGGCACTGATTGATTATACTGCTTTTATATTTATTATTAACACAAGCAAGGATATAGTCTAAGCTGTACAACTTTGTTCCAACTGAAGAACTGAGTTGGGCAAAGCAAATTGTTCAAGCAACTGTGCGGAATGCACCACTAAAAAGAAATTCAGCAGCTTCATTAAGTTGCTTTCTGTATTTGCCTGAATTGTACCAGCAATGATATGGAAACCATAAAGAACGAGTCAAGAGAGATACTCAGACGTTTCTATCGATGTCATTGAAACTCATGTTTCCTGATTTGAAAATGTGTGCCAGTCTTCATATATAAACCATAGACCTGAATCATTCTGAGGTCCAATGATCCTGCAATATAGCTTGAAGCAGGCACATCCAGAGCTTGTCTGATATCCAGGGTTGGAGTCTTGTTAGAATAAAGTTATAAAGGTAAAGGTAAAGGGACCCCTGAACATTAGGTCCAGTCGCAGACGACTCTGGGGTTGTGGCGCTCATCTCGCTTTATTAGCTGAGGAAGCCAGCGTACAGCTTCTGGGTCATGTGGCCAGCAAGACTAAGCTGCTTCTGGCGAACCAGAGCAGCACACGGAAGTGCCGTTTACCTTCCCGCCAGAGCGGTACCTATTTATCTACTTGCACTTTGACGTGCTTTCGAACTGCTAGGTTGGCAGGAGCAGGGACCGAGCAACGGGAGCTCACCCCGTCGCGGGGATTTGAACCACTGACCTTCTGATCGGCAAGCCCTAGGCTCAGTGGTTTATACCACAGCACCACCTGTGTCCCTCGAATAAAGTTATAAGCTCAAACAAAAAAGCAGCAGGTCCCTGGCACCCTGCACCCCCTCCCCTGCCAGCTTAGCCATCAAGGGCAAGTGTATTGGGCTGCTTTCCCCCTCCTCATGGGCCTGGCTTGAAGTCGTCCTGAATTCTGTAGAGAAGGTGGGACTGCCCAGTCCAAATCTAAGGCAAAGAACTGTAGGAAAGGAGATCAGGGACCACCAGCAGTTAATACACATGGGTTATCTGATCACTATGGTGAGATGTACTGTGGCTTAAGAACACAGGAAGAACCTTATGCATCTGCCCAATCACCCATTTAGACCAGCATCCAGTTCTCACAGTGGCCAACCAGATGCCCATGAGATGCCCACATGCAGGGTCTGAGCACAGGAGCATTCTCTCCTTCTGCAGTTTCCAGCAACCGAATCTTTCTGTTCTTTGGGCATCATACTTACTAAGAAGGGAGGGTCTATTTTGTTGTATATGTGCTGTTGATTAAGCTGTAAGAAGAAAAGCAATGCTTTTTTTTTCAAAAATAAGAAAGCTTATCAAATGAATAAATAGCATTATTATTTAAATTGTTGCTGTTGGGTTGGGACATTAATATATTTAATATCAGTGGGTCTATTCTGAGCAGAACAATGAGTGCATACAACCCATAGTAATTTACATCTATATTATTATTATTATTATTATTATTATTATTATTATTATTATTATACCGCCTTATACCTGGGGGTCTCAGGGCAGTTCACAAAATAAAATCAAGATACAAAACCACAAAATACCTAATAAAAGTTAAAACAACAACCCAATAGCCCCCCTGACAAAAAATCCCCACATTTTAAAAGGGCATAGGATGTAAATCGGATCAATCAAAGGCCTGATTAAAAAGGAAAGTTTTTGCCTGGTGCCTAAAGATATATAATGAAGGTGCCAGGCAAACTTCCCTGGGGAGAACATTACCCAAACAGGGAGCCACTGCAGAAAAGGCCCGTCCTCGTGTTGCCACCCTCCGAACCTCTTGAGGAGACACATGATGAAGGGCCTCAGAAGATGATCTCAGGCTCCAGGTAGGTTCATATGGAAAGAGGTGGTCCTTGAGGTATTGCAGCCCTGAGCAATATATGTGACATATGTGAATATGTCATCATAATATGCAAATAGTTGTCCTCTTTTGGCTTCCTTTTTTGTTCTATTTCTTCGAGACTGACCCTCTGTCTTCCTCTCTACTGCTTTCTGTCACCTGCAGCAGCCTACTATTCTGTTCCCTGGAGTGGTTTGTCTTGTTGCCTCCCGCTCTCAGAATCATGGCACTGATGTCAGCTACCATTCTGGACTGCAAGCTCCATTCTTGCTCGGCCTTCCCTCCCTCCAGTTACATTGTGCATGCTGTGCCTGAAGAAGGGCCTAGGTTCAGTCCCTGACGAAAATAAATAGTTAAAAACAAATGAAAAACAAATGGGACTAATGAAACTGATTTGAGGAGAAGTCTCATTTTCACCACAGCTTAGTTGGTGGTCTATAGGACTCAAGGGCCAGACCTGAAGCTTGGCTCACCAAGAGTCCGTTCACTTGCTTAGCAGAAATGAGTCAATAATTGGAACAAGTGTCGTGCCACAGAAAGAAAGAAAGAAAGAAAGAAAGAAAGAAAGAAAGAAAGAAAGAAAGAAAGAAAGAACCAAGAAAAACAAAATTTGGAGGCACTCTGATTTTTATTGCTGCAACTGTATTGTATGTAGTGGGGGTAGCTTAACCTTTCCTCTGTGCTCTTTTGCTGATCTTTGTCACCCCACCTCACAAAAAAGCGGCCTGTTACATAGACGCAGGATATAGGAACCTGCTTTCCCCCCTCTTCCTATGGGGCAATCATGGAAGTAGGGAGTGGGGAGAGGAGGAGCAAAGAGGGGGTGTAGATCAGGAATATGCCAAGGATGTAAAGGGTCAAAACTGCTCTGATCAAAACTGATCCCTTCCCAAATCCCCACCAATGCTTTAAATTTAGAGCAAAAAGTAGAGATCTAATAGCAACAGAGCTTCCACATCATGTCTGCTTTGGCTCAATCAAAATAGCCACAGCAGTCGTGTTCAGTTTCTGATAGTATATTTAATAACATGCTACAAACCATGTTGGTGACAAAAACAAACTCCAGGAAACCTCACATGAGCAAGACTCACGGTATGTATGTATGTATGTATGTATGTATGTATGTATGTATTACATTAGCTCCTAGCAACAAGATAATACAATCGTTGTCATACATATAGTCACACACAATTTGATTTCCTGATCCGCGTATTAAATATTTACTTCTAATTATAAACTTATGGAGGAGCCAAACAAAACCTAATTTGCATTATTAATGATGCAAGAAATGCAAGATGGGGGACCTCTGGAGATTTGTAATAAAGAGGAAAATATTTTTGAGACTTACTCCATGTACGTATTTATTTTTATTTTAAAAGTGGAGTTAAAACTATCAAACTTATTTAATTAACCGAGATTTTGCTTATGAATTAGTTGTTTCTGTACCACTAAGAGGGGGGCGGTTGATGTCCGCCGGGGGGGGGGGCACGGAGGAGACTCCACATCTGAAATGAAGTAGAGACTACAAAGAGTCCATTTTCGGCTTCAGAGTCTCAAGGGGAAAATCAAAGACTTTCTTTCTTTCAGCGGTTTGGGAGGGGTGGGGGGATGATATTTTGAGATGTTGACAGCTGCCAAACTGCAAAAACAGTGAAGAAGTACCAAAATGAAATCTTTTTATCTTTGTGGATTTCTTTCAATATTTAAGCTCAGCTTTCTCCCCATCCCCCAATATACAATTGGTGATTTCTGCCATGTTAAGAATCTTTCTTTCTTTCTTTCTTTCTTTCTTTCTTTCTTTCTTTCTTTCTTTCCGTTACAAAGAGCAAATGACTTTTATCTTGTGTTGCCAAACAGAAACACATACCTTCTCCGACGACCTTGTTGCCTTTCTAACCAAACCAAGAAGTCAAACAGCACATGGGGTGTGGGAGCAACCATGCAAAAATAAGAATGTTCAACGTTTTTAATGTATTTATTTATGTTTAAATGTCCTTCCTTCTTTCAATATCCCACCCTCGAAAGAGTCTTCTGAGTGAAGATGGAGGAGGGAAGAGAAATCCATTTCAGTTCTTATTTTAATGCAAACCCAACTAATTCACACACCCTCAAACTGCATATATAAGCTGGAGCACAGCTACCCTTTGAAATTCACAATTTCGTTGGATTTCGTGATGCATGATTCCAACTCACCCAAAACACGTGCTGAAATTTGGGGAGACTGTTCACAAAAACTGTGTACACAGACCTGTACAGTTGTGGGCACACAAAAATGTGCACGAAACTGATGTTGAATTTTGGTCAGGACTTGTTTTTAAAAAAGCGTGATCCAACATGGAAATGTGGTCAGCTGACTGAAGACTGGAAGAATGAGGAATTGACAGTGGTGAAGAACCTTTTTGCATGTGAATGGTCCCAGGTTCAATCCCTGGTATCTCCAGGTAGGGCTAGGGAAGGATCCCTATCTGAGACCCTGGAGAGCCTCTGCCAGTCATTGTAGACATTTCTGAGTTCTTGGGTCAATGAACTGACTTAATAAAATACAACTTACTGTGTTATTCATATGCTTCTTACATAGATCAGACCTTTTATAAGGCATAAGATGAAATTGTATGGGGAAAAGCATGGGGGAAATGAAGAATTTTAACAAGAAGGATTTTGACATGCAAAAGTTGTCCTTTTAAACGCTGATTAAACAACGAGGTTTGATTTTGTTCTCTGATTTGGCTTTACTTGTTGCTTCTTTCCCCAGAAACACTTCATTGCAATCTCTTTTAACAGCCAAGAGTGATCATCATCCCTACTTTTTTTTATATATACCTCCAGCGTGTGCTTATATTTCATTTTTGCTCGCTAAGTGTATTTACAGCTAAAGATGAAAAGCGGAAGCATTAAAAGAGGGGGAGAAATGTGCCATGAAACATCTTCACTGTTCCCAGCAAAGTCAGCTCATGTTATTCTGTAGAATTATGGTTTTGTTGAAACTAAGATACTGGTGTTCAGATGATTTATCAATTGTCATTTGTGACTAAGCAACCCTTCCTTTTAAAAGGCAAAGCATTACTTGCTTAGTTACTCACCAGAGTGGAAATCATCTTAAAAGCGTGACTGATCTTCAGAAAGCTCTTTTGCTTTCTATTCTGTTCTGCTTTGTTTTAAAGAAAACCCTTAATGTAAGAACACATAAATCAAGCTGCTGGATCATGCCTGTGGACCATGCAGTCCAGCATCATGTTCTTACAGTGGCCTAGGGGGAAGTAGCCAGAAGGAGCTGAGTGCAACAGACCCCTCCCAACCCCTGCAGTTTCCAGCAAGTCCGCTCACCTTTTCTGGTGGGCAGCGTTGTGGCCGGGTATCCAGGACTCGATAGGGATCCAGCGTGAGGTGGAGAATTGACGCCTCCCCACGTGTCGTCCCAGTCACTGCACCAGTGCTAGGTGAGGCCACGCCCAGTGTGGTCCCACTAGCCAATCAGCACTGGTAGTGGGCGTGGCCACAGGAGATTTAACTGTGGCACGGCAGGGGGGCATTCAGAAACATACTGCCTCTGACAAAGGAGGTAATCCTTGTGTCGATTAGTAAAAGTGAAAATTCAGAATAGAGGCACATGAAGCAGAGCTCACCTAGTTTGGAAAGCCCCACCCAACAAAAATGGGGATGGTAATTGCAGGTGTTCACTTAGTTATCCCTTCTTTGGAAGAGAAATAAATCCAGTGAATATAATAGGTATTCACTGTTGTTGTTACTATTGAAATGAATGCAGTGGAATGATGTAATGGCAACATATTCTATTAAAATTACATAATTAACTGTGTAAGTTATAATTTTGCCACAGCGGACAGTGAGATAAATAACATAGTTTTTGTGTGGCAGAATGGAAATGGCGCTGCATGCAACGAATGAAGAGCAGAACAGAAAATGGTGCCTCCTTACTTTGCTGTAGATAAGATGGTGAAGGTAGTAAACAATAATGGGCTGTATTCAATGCTAGTATCCACTGAAATTAATGAACATGACTCACTTAGGACCGTTAGCTTCAATGGGTCTATTCTGAGTAAAACTTAGTTGGCTACAATCCAATCAGTTCCACTTCCAAAATAAGACCAGGTAATTAGGAAATTCAAAACTCAGAAGAAATTCAGATGGAAAGGATTTTTGGAAGCACCTCACCTATCTAGGGAAGAAAATATTCCACCTGCCAGTCCAGTCAAGACATACCCATATATTTGAAACTGAGATTAAGAGCATTTTCCTAACAAGTATGGCTGTGTGTTGAATTCATAGAACATACAAAAAGAATGGTTGAGGGAGGCTAACTGATTATTTATTCATTTCATTCAATGTTTTATACTCCTCCCTCCCCATATCAGAGCACCTAAACACAACAGTCGCTTACAAACACAACATATAAACAGCAATATAAAGCAAAATGAAATGAAATCATACATCTATTATAAAAACAGCAATACTAAACAAACATCATCAGATTCCAAAGGCCTGGACTAATAAATATATATTTGATCTGTTGTCTAAATATAGCTAATGTGGAGGGTTGTCATATCTCATAGGGACCCGGATCTGCCTTCCACGCTTACCATTTATAGTGGAATAGTTGCTGGGTTTTAAAAGATTTTTTGGCACGTTGCCACTTGACATTGGCCTCATCCAGCTAATATTCCAGAATTATGTGTTCAAACCTGCTTTTTCTTACGCCTGAAAAAAATCCGTCTTTTATGAATGATTTGGAATGGATCCTCAATATTTTCAGTTGTGTGGCATGTATACAAGCACCATCTTGGTTTTTGTGGAGGGGTGTGTGTTGAGGGGCCATGGTTTGGGAGATGTCTGTTTTTCAACTTCTTCCCTCTGATGAGTGTGAAAGCCACTTCTGAACTGGCGAGGAGGTGGGGTTGCGGGCCCACACCCTCCCCACAGCGGCGAGCGTTTGCTCGATTGGCGGTTAGGCATTGGTAGGGGTATTGTTATGCAAATGAGGGGGGAGGAAGTGCCATCACCTTCCCCCAAAGCAAAGGGTGACCCCGGGGGAGATCCTAGTTGATGTACATCAGCAGGACTCCCCCTACTGGTGGTTAACCCTCACCGGTCTTCATGCAATCGGGCTGAAGCCGGTTAGCTGATAGGACCAATGCCTAAGCCAATATCGCTCAATTCCTGCAATCAATAAAGTTGTGGCCATTTTCCGCCCATTAACCTTATATACCGTGTCCTGTGTCTTTATTTCTCATGGGGGGAGGGGGACTTGCCATGCAACTATCAGTTTGCAAACTCCGTTCAGAGGCAAGATATGGCAGGTAGCGATGATGGCACTGAGTCAAAGTACTGCTCTTTATGTTGTTTAGTCGTGTCCGACTCTTCGTGACCCCATGGACCAGAGCACGCCAGGCACTTCTGTCTTCCACTGCCTCCAACAGTTTGGTCAAACTCATGTTGGTAGCTTCGAGAACACTGCCCAACCATCTCACCCTCTGTCGTCACCTTCTTCTTGTGCCCTCCATCTTTCCCAACATCAGGGTCTTTTCCAGGGAGTCTTCTCTTCTCATGAGGTGGCCAAAGTATTGGAGTCTCAGCTTCAGGATCTGTCCTTCCAGTGAGCATTCAGGGCTGATTTCCTTAAGAATGGATGCGTTTGATCTTCTTGCAGTCCATGGGACTCTCAAGAGTCTTTATAGTATAGTACTGCTCTTTATAGTAATCATTAACTGCAGATAAAATTTCACCACAGTAACTAAGTTCACTATAGCTCAGGAAGACACATAGTCTGCTGCGATAGCTCAGCTGGTAGAGCATGAGGCTCTTAATCTCAGAGTAGTGGGTTCGAGCCCCACGTTGGGCAAAAGATTCCTGCATTACAGGCGGTAGGACTTGATGACCCTTATGGTCCATTCAAATTCTACAGTTCTATGATTCCCTTCTAATCCCCTATACTCACACAGTATTCTGGAATGCAAGGCATTAAATACTGCTCCCTCCCCAAAGCTGTGAAAGGGCTGTCCCTGTGTGCATGCTCATAAGTCCAACATTTACTGGCTGGAGCTACATGAGGGTACATTATGGGTGTGACTACAGCCACAGAACCTTTCTCAATTTGGGGACAACCCACCATTAGTGCAGAAATCACATTTCTAATCACAGCAACATGTGAATAAAACTGCAGGCAATCAGCTACAAATTCAATGTTAAAAGCATCAGATCAAACAGCAACTATTCCAATATAAGGGTGAAAAAGACCTGAGTTGGATCACTGATCCATTTAGCTCAGTATTATCTAACTTACTGGTAACTGCTCTCCAGGATTTTAGTTAGGGTTCTTTCCCAGCCTATCTAGAGATTGCTGGGGATTGAACCTGTGACCTTCTGCATGGAAAGCAAGTCCTCTACAAATGACCTACGGTCCTTCTGTAGAAAGGGATTTGGTAAATGGGACACTGCCTGTGTGAATTCCATGTCTCATGTCACCATCTTGTGTCATTGTGCAGCCTTAAAACCAGATGTGACAGGGCAACCAGAAGCAACCAGGAGTGACAACATATGAGCAGATGCATCTGGAGCTTTTCCTTAGATTGAAGAAAGAATGGATAATGCTCAGTGGAACTACACTCAGAACCAGAACATTATTTATTAAATAGGGAGCTGGATTGCTCCTTATCAAGATTAGGAAAACGGAACTGAAATGGAGCAGGATGGAATTTCTACACTGTGCTTTGCAAATGCAAAGCCTTATGTATTTATTTTTGTAATTACTCTGGCTAGGATTTTTCCTTTTCTTCCTGTTTTCTAAATCTATTCACAATCCTGTCAGACATTTGGTATTTTATGTGGCTTTCCTCACTTCACATTTTTCTCCCTGTGTTAGGTTTCCATTCAAAGACCAAATGCTTCACTCCCCCCCCCCCTCCCGCTGCTGTTAACACTTTTAGGATCAAACAAGCACTAATGTGTTTTCTCAAAAAATAATCATTAAGTGAACCCAGTATTTGGCTTCAAGTGACAGCTGAGTATTTGTGTTTCATTAATAAGTAATTTGCAATTAATTTACTAAGCCATTTCCAGCATTGTGATGTTTCCACCCCTTTAAAGTAGTAGAAATATTACTCGATTTTTGACATAGCTTCAGTGGAAGTTCCTAGAAGTATTCTTCCAGTTTGGTTTATGATGAGGGTTGCCCTGTTATACCATGAGAATTGACTTCTTTGCAGTATTGCTAAGAATTAAACCCACCCATTGAGCAGACAATTTTTACTTAGCAGAATTACCTGAGGCTTGTGAATGTTACGTAGACAGGACATCCTTGAATTATTTACAAAATGGTTAGATATAACAAATCTCCATCTAGCACATGTTTATTTAAATTATGCACTAACCTAAATTACATCTTAACCCATGCTGCTTCAGCTCTTGGTTTCAAATCTCAATGACCTGGTTGTAACAAGAGTCAAGCACTTTAAAATTTGTAGTCTTAAGCACACTTTTTTGGGGGTAAGTCATGCCGAACTCACAAGAACTTTCTTCCAAAAAGCATGCTTATTTGGCTAAATAACTAATCAAATTAGTGTTGGTTGTGCTGCAGTTATTTAGCACTGATAGGTAGGTATCAACAGCTGTCTGTATACTGTTATGAGTTTGTGGGTACTAGACACCCCTAAATTCTTGCATCTAGTAGGAGTTAGAATTTAATCAATGCTTGGAGTATTAAGCCAGTGTGCATTAAACCAGACCCATGTGTTTTAAGTTGTGTGCTAGACACGATTAATATTTTAATTAAGCCAAGTGTTAAAAGCTAATTAAGCCTGACTAACACCCTTGTGAGGGTGATGTGCCATTAAGAAGAACAAAAGACCAAGGGCCTAAGATGGCAAATGGATGGGGCTCCTCCCTCCCTTAACAGATACAATCAGAGAGATTGGTTGTGTAATGTGACCTAGAGAGAAAGAGGCAGAGCATGATGCTGGATCTCTGATTGGATCCTATCCTAGGCTGCACCTATGGAAGAAATAAGACCCCCTTGGTGTGTTGATGCAGTGAGCCCCTCCATCGCAGGCTTAGGTTGTGTATATGTGTAAACAAACCATATACCATAAAGACAAACCATATACCATAAAGACATCACAAAAGGAAACATAGACCCTGGGTAAGATTGCCTGGAACCCTTGGAATCTTGTGTCACTCAGAGATTGGTGTGGCATGCAACAATACTGTTTAACAATAATCAGCTGTTTAACTCCAATTAGCTTTAGAGTTTAACTCTAATTAGCTTTATTGGGCAACTAGTGATGTTCAGCTGACAGGTATTGGCAGGTTAAAAAGCCTTTACCATCAGTAATCAATTTAAGATCATTGGTATTATTGCCCTGTTCAGTAATAAACTTGCTCAGTTTTAAAATTCAGCTTATTTGAGCTGATAGTCCTGGCCACCGCATTCTATAGTCTAAAGGAGTGACAGAAGTGTTCAGTTATGCACCATTCTGAGGCAACTTTCCAAACACCTGCATATATTTTTTGTTCACATCCCTTCCCTTACATCTGTACTGTATCATCAGTTTTATCATATTGGTTAGCTCAGTCCCCTCTACAGTCAATAGCAAACCACTATATTTGTGCTAATTCAAACCTACATATAAAGCTTGGGTCCTTCATCAGAGTGTCACATTTCCCAAGAAAGGAAAGAGTTCTTGTTGCTTCATCCTTGAACTTCCATTGGGAAAACACATTTGCCATAAATGAATCAAGGGATTTTAGGAGGAACTTTGAGTCTGGCATGCGAACAACTCTCTTGTGCCAATTAGGAGAAAATTAAATACCAAGACGTAGGCATTTAGAAATATTATATGTGCAATAAAATGGAAGAAGAGCCCCTTTCATATGCAATTATTGCTGTGAAGCAGTGATTATTTAGTTGAATTAAGAGTTAGGCTTTAAAGAATGATCCGTAGTACATGTGTAAACCAGGAAGGCAGTAGTGGACTTGTTTGCATTTATTCCTAGCATTCTGTTGCAGCAGCTATGGAAATTAGGGACAGACAGAAAATAACTGAAACAAGGAGGAAGGGGGGGGGAGAGAGAAAGAGAGAGAAATTGAGTTCAACTGCTAAATATAGCCAGTTTCAACTGTGATATTTATACAAGAAAAGATAAACAGAGCAATGCCACAGATAATTCTATATGACTTGCACAGCAAATCAAAACACCGCATCACCTTTTTTTTCTGAACATCCTCCTGAGTCCCCTAGAATTAGTAACATACTCTGAAGTCCTATATTGTGGCAAGAACAGAACAAAAAAGAGATGCCAGCTGCGAAGTCAAAACATTACTAGATTAAATGTAACTCGCCCCCCATCTACCCGCAAAAGAACACATTATTTTACCTCATCAATATTTCTCTCTTGAATACTAAAAGTGGATTAAAAAAAGATACCATGCAGCTACGTGTATCATTTATTTATTGACTGATTTATTTAGGAGCAGCACAGGGGTTTTATTTTCCAAATCTGTAGAGTGGATAATTTAGAAAAAATAAAAAATAAAAGCAGCAAAACACGTAATGAAAGCCAGATATCTAAAGAAAAATATTATTATTACTTTAAAAAAAAAAAAAAGCCCTATGCAAGCCTCTCCACAACTTACCCTTTTGAACTTGTGGGATGATCAAACAGCAATGTTCCAATCTAATGAATTTCTTACAGAGATGCTGGCTTCAGCGACAACTACTTTGGCCCAGAAAAGGAAGACAATACAGGATTTAAACCTCTTGTCGTATGCCATTTGGTGGAATTCCATTTCTTAGCTTCTTCCCCTACCAAATTGCAAATTTTGGCTTTCATTATTTGTCCTGCTGCTTTTGTTTTTCTACATTATCTCCTCTCTATTTGAAAAATATGACATAGTCATAGATTGCCCTTCACCATACAGGCCCAGGGCAGATTACATACTAGGAATGGATGGATCCATCAATTTTGATTTCTCTAAGTCACTTATTTTTCCAATCTTAAGGTCAATTCTCCACATTCCCATGTCAGTTCCTGAATTTTTTTTATTCTAAAAAAGTCCTCATTAAACTTCATCATTTTAGTGCTCGTTTCTCCTGATATACTATTCTTAGTAAGCATTCTCCCTAATATAATGCACTTTTGCACGTTATTATCACAGTTATATGCATTCTTGGGCACACTTTCTCCTCTTTTTCCAGGACACGTCCTCTTTTTCGTGAGTAGAGTCATCATAGTGATCCATAGTTAAAAGCAGAAGTCGGCAAATGTGTCCTCTTCTTTGCTCTTCAAAGTATGCCAACCCTATATGTACACATTTTTGAGCACACTGTTTTGATAGAGAACTGCACTGCAAAATTGGGAAAAGTGGGAATTTCAAAGGAGAGCTGTGGTTTGATTCTCATATTGGTTCGAGAAGTGTGAACTTAACTGACTTGGCCCCATCTGCCCTATACATTTAAAGCAGTATCAGACCACTTATGATGGCTTACCGCAAGGAACCCTGGGAGCTTTCATTGGTTAAGGGTTCTAAGATTCATTAGAAGGCCCCCACATTCCCCTCACAGAGCTAACAATGCCCAAAGCAGTTTAATAACCAGTCCCTCTTCCCAGGGAACTCTGAGAATTGTGGCTCTATGGTGGGAATACCTGTCTCCTAACAATTATCACAACTGTTGACAAACTACACTTTCCAGGGTTATTTGGGGGAAGTCATAACTGGGGACTTCCTACCCCCATTCCCACATATACAACCATTATTCTGGCTCTTACTGTAGCACAACAGCCATTCCACTGGTTGTTTTTCCAGAGAACCTATCTTTTTTTCAGCCATGACCCTCATGCTTGAACACCAGGATGAGTCACAAAGGGCCAGCCCAATTTATGTAATGGTCATTGTATGGATTCAAAAAGATAAGAAATGCGAAGTGCTCTGTATCCTGAGCAGTACAATCAAAATTAGGAACAAGTGGGACCTGCAACAAAATGCCCTACTCCAGAGTACTCCATTCCCCATTCCCCTCAATTTCCACTTTTGTTCCCCCAAGAGTCAGTCAGCATTCTGTGGCTAATCAAGTGAGTGTCCTGTTGCCTGTTTAAAGGTGTTCCTCCCCCTTTTTGTTTGTTCGTGGGTGGGTGGGGTTTTTTTTTGTATTTTGTATTTCTGCAAGCCTTCAGACTATTGATACCTTGCTTTCATGTGTGTTTGTGGTGTGTTTTGTTCTTGGCTAGGCGCTGTAGGTTAAACCACAGAGCCTAGGACTTGCCGATCAGAAGGTCGGCGGTTTGAATCCCTGCAATGGTGTGAGCTCCCATTGCTCGGTCCCTGCTCCTGCCAACCTAGCAGTTCGAAAGCATGCCAGTGCAAGTAGATAAATAGGTACCGTTCTGGTGGGAAGGTAAACGGTGTTTCCGTGCGCTGCTCTGGTTCACCAGAAATGGCTTAGTCATGCTGGCCACATGACCCGGAAGCTGTACGCTGGCTCCCTCGGCCAATAAAGCGAGATGAGCACCGCAACCCCAGAGTCGGCCACGACTGGACCTAATGGTCAGGGGTCCCTTTACCTTTACCTAAGCATCAGCACTCAGGCCTGAACATCAGAAACAGAAGAGATGATGGTACTCATGAATGAAGAGTTTCTATGCTATGAGAATGCAGGTGTCGCAAAAGCAGAAAAGAAAAAGGAAGTCTAAGAAGACATTGCTGACTTGAAATGGAGTTCTTGTACAGCGTTCAAGAAATATACCCAATAACCTGCTGCTTTGGGTTGCTGCAAAACTGCCAAGATTGCCTCCTAAGTCCCACCCAAAAAGCAGCAGCCATTATAGTGAACATCTTTACGAAATCTGCAGCTTTAGCTCACCTAAGGGAATAGTGCTGGCTTCTTCTCCTCCCTCTATTCCCCCCCCCCTCATGTGATGGGTGTATTCATCTTCAAAGCACCTTACATATAAGTGGGGAGCCTCAGAAGCAGATCAGGAACAATTCAAAGACTTTTGCATGGCACAGGAGGGGGTCCCCCTTCAAAGTCACCCACTTGCATCTTACCAGAAAAAGAGCACAATTCAAAAACCCCAAAGGTCATCACACCACACTGGAGTGTGCGGTCTGATTTTCAGGTGACTCCAACTAAAAATAATGGATAGACTGGTGGCCAAGACCTCTAGGCTATGTTCTTCCTCTTGCTCACACAGACAGTCTCTCTCTCACACACACATACACAGAGATCTATACTTGGTAGAAGAAAAGCTATTAAAACTGGAGGCACAATGGCCCTGAGGCAATGTTCCTTCACAGTTGCACTGCCACCTTAGAGCATCTTTTCACCACAAAGACCAGGAAGCTGGAGTGCCATCATCCCAGAAAGCTGAAATCGCTTCTTTTTGAGTGTACCAGGATGCAGAATTCACTCATTCCTTTACATATTTGTATAACGTTTTTCTACAAAAATGTGCCGAAAGCAGTTCACAACTAGGATTCAGCAAAACTGTTAATTTTGGTTTCTTTCACTTTCCATCTTTCCAATCTTAAGTTCAGTTTTCCATATTTATACTTCAGTTTATGATTATTTTTTACTTCTTTGTGAATATTCACCAGCATTTAGTGCAAGTATCTCCTTGCTTTTATGTGATTCCCCCTATTATGCACATCTTTGCAAAGCAATTTCTCCTAGTATGTCATTTTTATTAATATATGCATTGTATATAAACATTTTTGTAAAGATTACTTGGCTGGCTACCTGCATTGCAAAATTCAGAAAAGCAAAAATGTTGAAATTTTAGCTTGTGCATTGTTTCAGAAAGCGTGGATTAGATAGAACTGAACTGAAATTCTCCCCCATCCCTACTTACGAAAAATAAAATGAACAACAAATATAATAACCCCCCCAATACATATTTGGAACAATTATAGATAATAACAATGTCATTATATAAAAGCAAAAAGAGAACAACAAATCCATGTAACATATAAGGTGATACAAATAAACTAATCTAATTTAACAGCTTGAAACTAAAAAGGATAGTGAATAATGCTTAGCACTGTTTCTGCAAATACAGTGATTAGTACTACCTCAAGAAATGCCTTCTCTCTCCTTTATGGAACTGTCCTAGATCTTAGATGGGCTTCAGAGGACCTGCCCATAGTCCCATCATAGTTACTGATTGTTTGATGTGCAGCTGAGTGCAAGAGAGCATACCTTGCATAGAAAGGTCCCGGGTTCAATCCCCAGCACCTCCAATTAGAGCTGGGAAAGATTCCTGCCTGAAACTATGGAGAGCTACTGGCACTCAGTGTAGGCAATACTATACCTATGCATTAGCACATGCATATTTCATTAAAAAAGCAAAAACCTGTGTTCTTTTTTTATCCCACTCTTTTTTGTGTGTGGCGGGGTGTTCAGGTGAGCCACAATTGCATGTCACACTGGTACATTTGCCAGAGTTTCTTGAAAAATCAAAACAATAATGTTTTATATATTTATTCCATGGATCAGTAGAGGGAAACCTTTGGCCCTTCAGATGTTGCTGAACTACAGCTCCCATGAGCCTTAGCAAGCATGGCCAAAGGCAAGAGATGATGGGAGTTGTAATTCAGGAACATCTGGGGGGAGCAAAGGTTCCCCACTCTTCCTATAGTTTCCTTCCACCTTGTGGTGTCAAGTTGAATCGAAGCCTCCCATATTTCTGATGAACTCCCCTTTCCTTCCAGTCTGTCTGTGGCCACAAAAGTGGGATTTATTAAGCAGGTTGTTAGACATCTATAGCTTTGGGCCACATGTTGTACAATCCCGGTGTAGGGACAGAGTCAGCAGTATAACAGCAACAGCAGACCACCAGCAAAACTCTAAGGCTAGCTTCCTAATTTTGTTGGTAATTGCAATGCATGTTGCATATTAGAGCTGAGCAATGGATTAAGCCAAATCCTGAAACAAATCAGGCTGATTTGAGGGGATCTGAGCTTCAGCCAAGTCGGGCGGTAGCAATCTGGGGTTGTCAGGGCAGGGAGTTAGATGAGAAGGCTGAAGGCAGGAATCTGCCTTGACAGTGTGTTTCCCCTGGGGAATGTGCTGAAGAAACAGACTCCAGCAGGATTGAATCTCCCACTCACCAACCAGTTGCTGGAGTGGGGAAGAAGCTACAGCATCTCCTTCCCATTTCCAACAGTATCCTTAATTGGTTTAAATAATAATAATATAAGAATTATCCAACACCACACCAGAGACCACCTCCACCAGCATAATCAGGATGGTGGCTGGGCAGTGGGATGGACAGTATAAGAAGTTCCCTGTTCTGTCTTTGCCTCCCAGAATGAGGCAAGGCACCCTGAAGATCATGTAGCCATTGGACATACAGGGGTCAAACCTGCAAGTTTGGCATTATAAGCACCATGCTCTAACCAACTGAGCTATCCAGGTATGGATAAATTCTCATTTAATCAAGATCTACAATTTCTGCAGAGAGAAAAATAAGTAAAAATAGTAGTAAAAATATTAAATATTGTAAATATGGATTGAATGGGGAGGGGGCAGAATACAGAACAGGATTTTGATACAGGTGACATTGTGTGGACACTGTATGAAATAGACATGCTTGAGCAGCACTGAGTCCACAATCATCTGCCATCTAGAAGTGCCCAGAGAGATACCGGCTGGAGTCAGACCGTCATTTTTTAAGATAAGGCCTTTTGGTTGAGCGAAACTTCCCTTCCTATAGTGTGCACATTTATTTCTTTTGTCTCACTGTCATCTCCAGTCAAATAGCTTTGCAGGCTTGGGGAACAGCACAAAAAGGTCTTGACAACCAGGTGAAAGCAGGGTGACAGTTGTACACATTCAAAGACAGTGATCCTTCTTCCAAAGGTGTGGTGTTTGAAATGAGCTGAGATGCATTTAAAAGGGGATTAGACAAATTCGTGGACAAAAAGACTATCAGTGGCTAGTCAATAGTCATGCTGCTATATGCAACCTCCAGGTTCAGAGGCTACATGCCTTTTGAGTCTCAGTTGCTAGGATCCAACAGAGGGAAAGAGCTGTTGCCTTCAAGCTCTGATTGTGGGTCTCTGAGGGAGCAGTTGGTTGACCACTTGGAGGAACAGGATGCTGGACTAAATGGACTATTGTAGCAGTAGGGAACCTTTTTAATCCTAAGGGCCGCATCTAGTCATGCTGGTCACATGACCTGGAAAAACTGTCTGCGGACAAACGTCAGCCAGTAAAGAGAGATGAGCACCGCAACCCCAGAGTCGTTCACGACTGGACTTAACTGTCAGGGGTCCTTTACCTTGACCTTTTTACATAGTGCTTAGATGAGAGATAACATATCTCCATGCTTAATGTCGTATATCATCAGGTGACTGCCGGGAGAGTGTCCTTTCCCTACACTATTGGCTGAATTCAGGAGGACTCTTCTTTGGGGAGGGAGACTTATGGTCTGTCTCCTGACAGAATTTGAAGTTTGGAAGGTGGCTCTGAGAAACCAGTCTGAAGGGACTCCAGAATATATAGTTGCCTTTTCTGCCTCCAAAAATGAAGGGGAAATGTGTGTGCGTCTTATGGAGCGAATGCAGGCTCCATGGCTTCAGCGATAGCAACGTGAAGCCTCCAAAGTGCAGTGGGAGCACTCCCACCGTGCTCCGGAGGCTTCGGGTTCCTTTCGCTGAAGCCAGGAGAGCACCGATCCCTCTTGCTCTCCTGGCTTTGCTTCGCTGGCTTTGCTTCGCTGGAGAGGCGCTGCACAGCTTTCCCTCTCTGCAGAGCACCCCTTCAGCAAAGCAGGAGGAGAAATGGAAGGGGCTCCGTTTCTCCTGCCGCTTCGCTGAAGGGGCGCCGCGCAGAGAGGGAGAGAAATTTTTCCCCCTTGTTCTCCCCCTCTAAAACAAAGTGTGTCCTATGGTCGAGTGCATCCTACACAGCAAAAAATATGGTAAGTCTCCAAGCCTCTGTCCTCAAAACGGCATTGAGGTGAGGGTCAACAGGAGGTAACATAGGTCATGTAGTTTGGCACTGCATTCCTGATTGTGTGTGTGTGTGTGTGTGTGTGTGTGTGTGTGTGTGAAGCAGATAAGCTGAGAAGAATCAGGACAACTACAAACAGAGGGAGCTTTAACCCTTTGCCCCTGCTGCACTACTGATCAGAATCCTAATGCCCTGGTTCCAAAGAGAACATTCTTCCTATTGTGAAAATCAAATTTGGAGGGGATTCTAATAGGGACTGTGGGTGGCAAATGGTTTACTTATTTAAAAGCATTTGCCAATTGCTTAATATTCAAATCTCTTAGTGTTTCTGCTCCTTGTCCTCCGTGCTGCTGTCCTAATCTGGCTCAGGGCCCTGATATTTGCTTAACATAAATCAGCTGCACCAAACTAAGGTCACGGGCATCTGACCCAGTGAAGTTGGAGAGCTATGGACAGAGTGCAAAGTGCAATGACAGAGAACGTGCTCCACATGCAAAAGGTTCACCAGATTCAGTCCTAGGCCTCTCTGGTAAAAATGATCACATACTGAGTGATGTGGAGGGAAGCACTTTCTGGGCCCCTGCCAGCCAGAGCACATTATGAGTGCATTCAGATGTAAGGATTACTGCGTTAGTTTTCCTGCTTATAATGCTAGTACTTCTGTCCCATTTTCTCATGTTCCTTTTACACTGCATTACATGTTGCATTATGGAACTGTTGCTTTTCTTTTGATATACTGCCATGCCATGCTACACTTTAAATGGCAGGAAAGAACTGTATATGCTGGGATACCACACCACATGAAATTGCAATGCAAAACTCCCACAGTTTTCTAGGCTTACTGGGTTTACAAATGGTGTTTTGCTTTGTTTTTCCCCTGGAACTGAGTAACACAGAAATGAGCGCCAGATTCTGCCAGTTTTCAAGAAGTGGCTTTCATATTGTGTGAAAGATAACATAAAATGTGGAGATTATCAGATAAGGAAATGTCAGGGAAATGGAATAAAGTGCTGTCTGGATACAGTCCATATCAGTCAACTGAACCAGTGACCTACATTCAGTATAAAGCAACTATACTCCCTGTGCTCTGAAACTTGGGGAGCCCAAATCCATGCACCGTCACCTCTGACCACCTCCAAATACTGCTCAGTACAGGACTGCTCAGTACAGAAATACGGGGGAAGTATGCTCCTTACAACCTTGCTCAGATACACACTGTGCTGCCTAAATATCTTTTTTGGATTTTATTAAACCTCTTGCCGCTACAAGGGATATTGCACCCGATGGCGAGATTTCAATCCATATTTCATTCCTGCTTCTGTCTCACTGCTTCCCACTGCCTCGCTAAGCCCCTGCCCTGCAACCCTTCCACAGCCTGCTCAGAGGGAGTGATCCGTTTATACCCCATATGGTTCCTGGGTTGTGAAGCAACATAAAAAAAGCACAAATGAAGAGCCTGGCTTGCTGTTTCCCTCCCCACTGTGTGCAATGAAGCCAGAAAGCTGCTCCTACTCTGTAAAACTACGGTCTTGCAAATTACCTCGAGGTACCTGAATCAACAATCCAAATGCGTCCATGGGAGCTATTTTCTCCTCGTTTACATTGTCTGTTTAGAGCAGTTACTTTCCCCCTGCTGTGTCCTTTTAACAAGAACATCACATTTTTATTTTTATTTTTCATATTTTTTGGAGGGTGGGAATTGTTCTTGCTTCTATACAGTAACACTGAACTCTTGAATGCGGGGGATGAGGCAAGAGACCTTTGCCACAAATGTGTGTGCACGCGCATATATATATATATTCTCATTACAATTTTCTCCCACACTTTCTCCCAGGAAGCACAGGGTAATACCAGGGATTGGGAAGGGATTTACAGAAGTCCAAGGAGCACCACATACTGGAAACTGCAGGGTGGGAACAGCTGGGTCACCATGGTTTGGGGGTTTTTAAGGCAGGGTGGGAACAGCTGTTAACTAATCCTTGGACTGCATCATAAGTACTTTAATTTTATCCCCACCCTTTATACTTCCATGCATGGGCATCCTTAGTATGAATCTGCCTTATTCTGAATTTGTATTTTGACTGCTGAAAAGAGTGTAGGCTAATTGTTTATGTTTATGTTGTTTTGTTTTGTTTGTCTGGCATTTTTCACTAGTTTGATGTAAAACACCTTAAGCGTGTATGGAAAGGCGGTGAATAAATAAATAAATAAATAAATGTAAAGTAATATAGGGGCAAATATAAAGTAAATATTAAAATATAATTAAATATAAATGTAAAGTAATATAGGGGCAAAACAGAGACATCACCTTACCAACAAAGGTCCGTATAGTTAAAGCCATGGTCTTCCCAGTTGTGATGTATGGAAGTGAGAGCTGGACCATAAAGAAGGCTGATCGCCGAAGAATTGATGCTTTTGAGTTATGGTGCTGGAGGGGACTCTTGAGGGTCCCATGGACTGCAAGAAGATCAAACCTCTCTATTCTTAAGGAAATCAGCCCTGAGTGCTCACTGGAAGGACAAATAGTGAAGCTGAGGCTCCAATACTTTGGCCATCTCATGAGAAGAGAAGACTCCCTGGAAAAGACCCTGATGCTGGGAAAGATGGAGGGCACAAGGAGAAGGGGACGACAGAGGACAAGATGGTTGGACAGTGTTCTTGAAGCTACAAACATGAGTCTGACCAAACTGTGGGAGGCAGTGGAAGACAGGGGTGCCTGGCGTGCTCTGGTCCATGGGGTCACGAAGAGTCGGACACGACTAAACGACTAAACAACAACAAATATAGGGGCAAGGGACACGGGTGGTACTGTGGGTTAAATCACAGAGCCTAGGACTTGCCGATCAGAAGGTCGGTGGTTCAAATCCCTGCGACGGGGTGAGCTCCCGTTGCTTGGTCCCTGCTCCTGCCAACCTAGCAGTTCAAAAGCACGTCAAAGTGCAAGTAGATAAATAGGTACCGCTCTGGCGGGAAGGTAAACGGTGTTTCCGTGTGCTGCTCTGGTTCACTAGAAGCGGCTTAGTCATGCTGGCCACATGACTTGGAAGCTGTACACTGGCTCCCTCGGCCAATAAAGCGAGATGAGCGCCGCAGCCCCAGAGTCAGCTACGACTGGACCTAATGGTCAAGGGTTCCTTTACCTTTACCTTTAATATAGGGGCAAGAAGCAAGGGACACAGTCCCCCCTCCCCCCGCTCCTGCATGAAGCATAATTGCTATATCCCCAGCTTTCATTTACAAAAAGAGACATTAAGTTTCTAGCATTTGCAGAACCTGAGATTGTGAGGTTAGCCACTAGGACTGTTAAAATGGATGAGTGGTTAAAAGAAACGAAATGGACTACAATCTTGGGAACGGGGAAACCCTTTTCAGCCTGAGGGACACATTCCCATCTGGACAACCATCCCAAGGGTAAGTGGTGGGTGAAGGCAGAGGCAAAACTGAGTGAAGCAACTTGCAAATGTTACATTTGTACACCATGCTAGTTTCTACGCACTCCTACCTATTCCCCATCCTGACGTGTAGGAGGCATTGTTGCAGTTCAAAGACACATTTCAGCCAGGCTGAAGCACCAGAGGAGACTTGCGAGCAAAGCTGATGGCCTAAGGAGAGAGTTTGTGGAAGGGTTCCAAGGCCTGGGCAGAAAGGCCCAGAGGGCCGCATTCTTTCACCCATCCTCCAAGTGGTACAATACAACCTTAGCCCAAACCTGGCTATTACCCTGAGAATACTGGCCCAGTTTCATCTAGGAACTGGCAGTCTGGTGCTAGCCCTGAAAATCAGTGGGACCTTTTGAGAGTACCTGTCAAATAACCTGAAAACTCTCAGAGTGCAAGGAGGCTGAGTTCTCGAAAGGAATGCTCAAAGGGGTGGGGTGAAGCATTTGGTCCATCTATCTCAGTATTGTCTGCACTGACTGGCAGTAGCTCTTCAGGGTTTCTGCCATTGTGCTGCAGGCCTGCATTCTGAAATGGTACATCTTCAGGAAGGCCATGTCACATGATTATCTGTGGAAATCTAGTCTATGGATATCACTGCTAAACTACAAACATGGACCAATACTATCCCAATTACACTTGGGGCTTTTTTTTTTTTTAATGCTTAGATTTGACTTCTGTGAGGTGCAAATTGTAGTGATTGTCAATAGAGGGAGCCCTTTGAAAAATCTCAATCTCTACATTTAAGACCCCTGTTTGGTGACCCTGTAAAACAAAAAGATTGGCATTCTCACTGCTATAATACGTTCATTTCTCCTTCAAGAAGCTGTGTTTGAAGAACTGTTTGGTTGTTGTGTTTTCAAATTTTAGTACAAATTTGCCTGACCTGCAACTCCTAGTCTAACATGTAGATCAAAATGCAGGTATCATTTGGAATTTTTGCACTTCCCTGAATTTTGCCATGCGATTTGTGGCTCTAAAAACATTGGACCAGAATGCATATAAAAAATTGCATTTTAAAGTAATGTATATTTACATAAGTGTACTTTGAAAGAAAACACATTTGAAAACGTGTGTCTGGAATGAAAAACACATTTTGAAATACGATTTTTTTCATGCACTTTTTTTTACAGATTAATGCAGAAATAGGAAGGAATGGATTTATGAATGAAGGCATGCTAGACTGGAAATTGACTAATCTGTCCATTCCTAACCCTCATCAGAGAACAGAAGATTGGCACATCATGTCATCCATGAAATGACAGAAGGAAAATACAGTTTTTGCGGACAGTGAGATGCTAGTGATTGATTTACTATGCACCCAGGGAATATAAGTGGGGCAATCGTCATCTTACTGATGAGGCCGATATGAATGATTCTAATCATCAGCTTCTACCTGTTATGAACAATTCTCATCACAACCTCTGACTTTTACTGGTAGACCTAAACCAATGCACATCTCTGCCTCATGAAAATAGCTTTGCTCTTTGAAATCAAAGGCATCTCTTAAGGAGTTATCCACTGATTCTGCAAGAAATTTGAACATATCCAAGGAAATGCTTCACTGAGTTACTTCTTTTGAAATTACACACGTTTCCCCTGAATCATTCTTCTAATTTTTAAAGACATTTTGACACACTTGTTTTGTTGTTTTACAGGTGTAATTTAAAAGAGTGAAGTGGTTGAAAGATAGCAAATTTAAGAAGTTATCTGCAACAGATCCAACAACCACCGCATATTATATTCTCAAATATGAGGAATCAGCCATTTCTAACACTCAGTTTTAAGACTGACTTCATGGCTTTAACACTAAGTCAGGTCCCTCTACACACAAGTTTTGCTTAACCTACAACCTCAGGAAGAATTCTAAAGATCTCAAAAGCGCTGTTGAAATTTTGTGGCATTCTTAATTCTAATAAAGGGACTGCTATCCTCTGGATTTGGCGTGGATTTGGAGTTCCTTTTCTTTGTATTCCTTGCCCTACTGTGCACACATTGGGTTGGAACCTGCAATGTAAACTTAAATAAGCTGACAGAAGGAAAGTCTTCTGTTCGCTCACACATCAGCCATCTGCACATATGCCCCCAAACAAAACTTCATCGGGATGCTCAGGAGGCCCTCCTGGACCATATAGGATGGCCTGTGAGGAGCTGCTGAGGTAGGGGAGGATCACCCAAAATTCAGCAGACTTCCCCCTGCTGCACCAGCCCCTTGTGCATAATCCATCAGCAGTGTTTTCAACAGGTGGGATATGTTTTAGGAGACGTTTGTGGCAGGTGGGAAGAGGGGTTGAGAAATTATCCTTCCATGAACTCCTTTTAAGCTCACTTATCTTAAGATACGTGTCCTGGGGAAGCCCAGCAGAGTCAGTGTCCAGAAGTGCTTTTTTACCAATTTCAGCTGGTACATGTGCTTTCCTGGAGGGGGTTGACCTTGCCTCAGTGATCCCTGATCTAATCATATCCAGACTAGACTACTGCAAAAAGCTCTATGTGGGGCTGCCTTCAAAGATGAGTCAGGTGGGTGGTCATGAGAATGAGGTCCTTCTTTGTGGTGACTCCACACTTAGGAAATTCCCTCCCACCAAGCCTGCACCATGTTATTATGCTGAAGGGTTTTAGAATGCTTTGAAGACTCTGATGGAGTGAGCCAGAGCTCTTCACAGTTCTTCCACTGAGGCAGCTTGATGGAATGGCTTTCCCAACCCTACTTAGAGATGTCATCGGTAGCAGTCAGTGAGGTGGGGCAGATGGGGCGCAATTACTCTCCCAACATTCCAGTGCAGCTGGTCACTGGTATTTACCAAAGGGAGTGGGGAGACACAAAGGGAAAGGAGCTTTGGTGTGGTTGACTCCACCACAACATGATGCACTGAGCTCCCCACACCTTTCCTTCCCTGTATCTTTCTGCATAAGGGCCAGTGACCCATTGTTTTGAGAAGCTGGGAGAGCAATGAGACCTTCACTTCAGGTGGATCACTCCAGCTCCCCAATTTCTCTATTTTTTTGTGGCAGGGAGGGGTGCAAAAAAAGCAGTCTTGCATCCAGTTTTGCATCCAATACATGCTAAGTCCCATGTATTTCAATGAAATGCATGGGATGCTTTGTATTAAGCAACACCACATGCTGGGATTGACATGTCGCTAGTCCCAAGTATTTTAGATAATTGCTTCTGAAGTTGCTGAAAAGTCAGCAGGAAATCTAAATACCTTTTGTCCTGAGAGAGGGGGAGATGGCTCCAATTGCTCACATATTGGTATCATCAGTGCTGAGAGGAACAACGTCTAGCAACTAGAATAAGCTGTTTGCCAAAGCTGGCCTCAAGTTTCTAAAAACAAATGCACTCATCACTTGCTCATTTAAACTGCTCTGGCATAACCACTGTGAAAGGCAGAAAGAGCCCCCCCCCCCCTGTCATCAGGCTTCTCATTCTGAAACATTGTTTCCTGTCTGGTGGTCTCTTGCCCATCGTACCATTGGAAAACCACAACAGTTCCTGAGCTTAAACAAATTTGCCCATGGAAGCCCATCTCTCTCTCTCTCTCTCTCTCTCTCTCTCTCTCTCTCTCTCTCTCTGTGTGTGTGTGTGTGTGTGTGTGTGTGTGCTCTGTAAATGCTGCTTTTGATGACGCATGGAAAATGACATGGCAGAAAGATGCAAATCAGAGCCAGAACCAATTGGAAGGGAAAATACTGCAAGGAGTGTCTGGTTTTATAGGGTCTTTATTTCTTATTAAGATGGTGTATATACCACCCTTTCCACAAACCACAGTTTACAGGATAATCAAATAAAAGCACAGAAAGTAACCCAGTACTTAAAAACAACAGCTTGTACCAATCACTAAATAGCAATTATTATTAATAGGAGCAGCCAGTAGTCCATTTGTAGAATCAGGTCTCTCCTGATTTGCTGAAACTATAAAGAGATGGACAAGATACACCTCAGAAGGGAGGGAGTTCCGCATCTTAAGAGCCACAACTGAAAAGGCCCTTCCATTGCACAGAACTTTGAATTTTGTACCACTGTTTCTTCTAAAGATGCTTTAGAATTTAGAGGCTGTTATGGGTTGTTTTCAGTGGACAACATGCTTATAAATTACTGGACTTACAAGCTACTTTTTATCACCCCGAATTAATTTTTAGGTTTTATTTTAAATGCCCCTTCAAGTTAAATTTTTAAAATTGGCATTAAATACTTGGTTTGGTGTTTTGTTTTTTGAATCCTTGCCGTGTTTTGGTACGACAGCCAAAATTTCATTTGACATCTCAGCTGCAGTTTTGTCTCAATGTGTGACCTTTGGCTAGCCATAGTCCCTACCTCACAGAGTTTTCTGAGGATAAGAAAGGGGAAGAAACTCTCTGTATACATCATCTTGAGGTTCTTGGGGAAAGATCAAATGCATATCAGAAATAAAAAAATGATGGCAAGTACCTGCAATGGAGCCACCTGCATCATGGTGCTCTCTCTCAGCTTAATAATAATGATGATGGGTGAGATCCAATGTAGCATCAGCACAAGAACCGGGATAGGCTGGTATTGTTGCTCAAGCTATTTTAATTGTGCAAGCAGAAAAATAGGTGCAGGTCTTGTAAAAGTAGAAAAAATATACAATAGGTCAACACTGTAACACTTTTGTCACCCCAAGCCACTTAGTGGACTTGCTATATTAGGAAAGGGGTTCCCACTGGCAGAATGATTGTTGCATTTGCAGGCTGCAACAATCACATCTTAATAATAATAATAATAATAATAATAATAATAATAATAATAATACAAAATGTATATATCAATTGATTGTCATAAGCCCTCTAAGCAATTTACAAACAACACTGGAAGCATAAATAAAAGGTCAAAAACAGATGTTTAGAAACATTCAAAAGATAATTAAAAACACATGTTGCTCATGTGTAATATCCCACTCATCAGCATATGATATAATAATAAAACCATATAATATCATCCAGAAAAATGCAGTTTGCAGCATATACATTTACTTCACAGGGCTGCTGTGAGGATAAAAATGTAAACAACCCCATGCTCATTGTCCTCAACTCATTGGAGAAAGAGAAAGAAAATGTGAAAAATACGTGAATGCTCTTCAGAAGTACTTCTGACCTTTCACTGGTGGGCAAATAACCTGCCCTGTCTTCTCATCTACACTGGGCATGTTGTTTTTACTTAGTCCAATATGGTATTCATTTGTGATGCTCATCACAACAAACTTCCAAGCGTTGAAGTGAGCTCCACCTGAACTTGAAAATACACTTTCAGCATCCTTATATGTTTTATATTTGTTCTTGCTGACAAACCTTGGCGGTATAAGGGCATTCATGTGTAACCGGGAATGAGAATCACATTTTCAATATACAAAAGACCATTCCGTTTTGTGGACAAAATACCTTAATAGTCATTCTAGGAAAGGGGGCAAAAGTTTGGAGTTATATATGGCTGTAATTCCTGCCCAGGACTTTCTGGATGCATGACCCCAGGGGTTACAAAAAGGCAGTAAAATCAGCCGAGGAGAAACACCTGTGTTAGGACGTAAGACGATGGAAGCAGCCAGTTTGGAATGACTGGCTGGCTGGTTGCACCATTGGGCCTAACGATTGGTTGCCAAGCAACCCAGCATCCTTTATTGAACAGCAAACTTCCTTGGGCCTTCCTTGCCTGTTCCTCAGAGCTAGTTACCTAGTAAGGAGAAAAAGAAATCATTACTTTACTAATGTTCTTCCTACACGCACTGTCTATCCTTTCACCATTCAAGAGGCCAGGTTGTGGCACTGCAATATATATACCAGCTTAAACCAAGAAATGAATGAAGCTTTTTGCATCAGAGAAATTCCAAAAGCCACACTTGAGCAATACTGTTATTATGCCCCCATCCAAATGACATAAGATAGTGAGCAAGTTTTTGATTTCCCCAGAATTCTTCATCAGGCTCAAAGTTAAGAAATGGGAGGGGAAGAAGGGGAAACTGGCTGGATGCTGAGCCTCAAAGACTGTCTTAAGGCATAGTCTTAAGTAGGAGGAAACCAGACTTAACCATATTAGGTTCAATTGTATACTATGCAGGTTGCACTTAAGATGGAACACACAATGACTGGCTCCTCAATTTTGAGCTGTTGGTTTTCATATTTTTGAAAGCTATTGTGCAGCATAAAGCCTTCATAGCATTTTGGCTAATCCAGTTAGGTCTGCTATCCTATACAAACACAGGCACCATCTGCGCTATACATTTAACACAGTATCATACCGCTTCAACAGTCATAGCTTCCATCAAAGTATACAGAGAATCAAAAGCAGCCAGCAAAGTGGCAGCAACATCCAGCAAGATGATGCTGGAAGCTGTCATTGTTGCTGGAGGTGCCACCTCTTGGGTCTCTGCTGCCCAAGGCAGCTGCCTCACCTCACCTCATGGGCTGGGAACTGTAATTTGTTAAGAGTGCTATGAGTTGTTAGAAGACCTCCTTCATTGCTCCTTCAATGGGGATTTTTAAGCAGAGGTTGGATGGCCACCTATCATGGATGCTTTAGCTGAGATTCGTTGCAGGAGGCTGGGCTAGATGACCCTAGGGATCCCTTCAAATTCTACAATTCTATGATGTGATGCTTCCAGCTCTTAACAATATAATTATGTGCTCCAGTTCCCTTTACCAATATATGAACAAATGTAGAACTACATTTGTCTGGATCTGCAACCCTGTAAAGTTTTAGATGCTCATACCCAGTGTGGAGAGAAAAGCAAGCTATATTAAAACAGGGTCATAAAATAAAAAGCTGACCAAAATCCTCCAAAGGAAGCAACTACCATAGAAATAGTTATCCAAATAAAATGGTTCATATCTTATAATGGAATCACATGAGCCATTTTTTTCTCATAGTATGGAAAATGTCCCATATGTAGCAGCCTTCAGTAAATAGACAAAAATAAAGGGGAGATCATTTTCTCTGAAATTTCCCAAAGGGAAACAAAGTGTAGCAATAAATATTAAATTTCATCTTTTTTTCTTGTTTCCTTTCCTTCCCCCTCTTTCTTTTCTTAATTCATGATAAACAGGACTGTTGAAAGAGCAAATTATTCCTTTGCTAAGGCAAGAAAACTCATGTCAGATATATAAGATTAGACAAAATCATCATATCAGTTACAGCAGTAAACCATTTGTCAGATGACTAGTGGGTTTTTTTTTGGGGGGGGGGTTTAGTGTTTCATTTTTTGTATGACCCTTCAGACGGCCTGATCCTAATCAAGCACTTTCACCCTTTGAATGCAAGCCCCACACTGTGCTTAAAAAACAAACCGTTTTTGTTGATTTTTAAACATACATGAAAATACGATACACTGGTGAATGGTGAAGTATAGGATAGGGTGCAGTAAAGAACTCTGTAGAATTGGATAGGGTGCAAGTTAAGGGCAACCAAAATGATAAGGGAATTGGAGTAGCTTCTCTACAACTAGGACAGGAGAGAATTCAAATCCAGTTTGCATTCAAAGGCAAAGCTACCAATTTCTGAAACTATATGCTAACTGGAACACAGCCATTCTATAAAATTCCCACTTCCTACTTACTTGGAAGCTGAGGAATAGCATTAGGATAAGGGTCTCCATGTCACATTACTTTGGTGAGAAGGACACCGTATGTCTCTTTAAAGCAAATTCTGACTTGATGGAACTTTGCTGCACAATGCCTGACCTGATGGAGCGTTGGCTTCTGTGTTAATATTTAAAACCTTATTGCTCAAACTCATTTTCAGCCACTTTGCAGTAGCATAGTAAATATGAATTGGACTGTGACCTGGGAACTCCATGAAATCATCAACCAAACTGTTATACTGTGTGCTGACATCTGCACATAGCCGCCTTTTTTTGGGCCAGTTTGATTGTCTTCCAGCAGGGCTGCGCACAACCCCCCCAGATTTGCCCCATGGCTCTGAGCTGAGTTCCCCCCATCAGGCCAACCCACCCTGCACCAACCAGGGGGGGTCACCCACCATATCTCAGAACTAGTCCCAAATTAATTTGGGGTGGGGCTAATGTTTAATTAGGGAGGATCCTAATTAAACATGTGTGTCTCCTTTCCTAGATGAGGGGGCGGGTCAATTCTGCAGGGTGCTTCTTCACAAGAGGCTTCTCTGAGGGAAAGAACCATGCCGTGTGTGTGCTCACACAAGTAACATGCATGCCAATCACATACATGAACATAAATGAACCCAGTGTTCAGATTACAGGGCCCCAACTCCTTTACTTGGGATTCTGAATCCTTAGCTATTGTATTAGAATCCTTGGGGATTATAATGTGACTATAATGAGAGTTAATCCACCTTGTGGGTTTAATCCCCCACTTGTGGGTTTAATTCCCCCAATCATCTGAGCTATAGTATGCATTGCAAGCAATAAAGCACATAGGTGATTAAATGGATGAAGTAGATGGATGGGGTCCCTTTGCCTCACCCACATACTCATACCCACATGCACCCACTAGTTGGCTGGTGGAGGGGTTGGGGAATAGGGTAAGAATCATGCACACGCACATACACACACACACACATGGATGTACACACACAAGCAAAAGATCCTTGCATGAAACCAGAAGACTTCCCCTTTTAAAGCAAAGAATACACTGGGGATAGATTAAATAAGGCCTACAACAGAGGGAAGTGAGTTCTGCACTGCAAAGCCTCCCGCAGTCGAGACTTGATAGCCTGCTGACTTCAGACGAAATATGCTAGCCCTTCACAGTTGGCATTGTGCAAGAGCAGATCAAGTCTCAATTCAGCACTCAACTGTATTCTGAACATACAGCAGCAGCCTTTATCCAAAACATAAGAATATGACCAAAAAAATAGCTTGCACCAGTTCAGTGGCAGTGAATCCTATAAACATGGCCAGCACTAGAGACTGGTACCCTTGAGCAGTTCCTCAGAAAGACCCACCATTAATATCTACCTAGGGTTCCCCATTGCACTTTTTTCTGGTGCACTGATCAGAGATACAGGTGCCTGAGTGTAGCTGCCTTTTTAATTTCCCACAATGTACTGCATCCAGGGGCATTGTGTAATAGCAACTAGACCCCAAAGCTTAATGCTCTTTCGAACACTGATCACCAGGACTCACCAGTGGAGGAGGAGGAGATACACCAGAGGACTCATTGCATAGGGTCCCCTCACACCTGGGACCCACCCTGCCTATGAGCAAGGCAGATGGGATGAGACCATCTTGCAGGAGGGTTGGGAACCCTTCACAACTGTTTATATGGATATCGTTTCAGCATGCCAAATTTGCTAAACTAGCTGCTCCATGGTAGAGAAGAAGTAGTCCACATAGAATGTGCTGTTACAATTGTCATAATGTTGTTCTACTCTGCAACAGCCAGCCAGACGGATGGACGGACAGACGGACTGACTGACTGACTGGGAAAATGCAAATATCATTTGTGCAAGTGCAACAAGCTGAAAAACGAGCCACAACAGTCCCCCAAATTGCTACTGGGAAGCAGCAGCTGTAACCAAGGATGCCCTGGGTCCAATTTGTTTCTTCCATGTGGCTGTATCCCTGGGGAAGCTCAGGCTGATCAGTGTGGAAGATTCAGCCCAGAATCAGTTAGTGAGAGGCAAAGAAGACACAGGAATGGCAGGAGCTGCCTAATATCAGGTCAGACTATTTTGGGGACAATAAGTCTCCAGGAATATAGACGGAAGTCTTTCACAAGCAACTACTACATGGTGCTTTTTGAAGTTAGAGAAACCAAGAACTGGATCTAGGATCTTCTACATGCAATGCATCTTTGTTATCACAGAGTGATAGTTCATCTTTTGCCTCACCTGCAACACCCAGTTGTCACCATCTGCACCCGTATCTCCAAGCTGGAGCTGGGACATCATTCTCTTTATTTCTGAAGTTCAGGATGTGAGTGCTGTCGCTTATGGAGCCAAAATATCAGCAGTGTTGGAGGAGGGGGCTTGAGGTTTGCTCTCAAGTCACAGAATTCTGACTGATAGTGGGCATGGTGGGAAACTGAATGGAATGGAGTGACTACGGATGGGATATAATGGTGACTCTGCCTAATCCTCACTTTCTGAAACAATATGAAAAATGAAACACAAACATCGTGTAAAAATCCCATTTCTCCAAATTTTCCAATGCAGCTTTTCAGCAAAGTAGTATGTACAAAAAGGCACATGCTAAGTGTGCATAAAAATGCATGGGCTGGTGAAAATGACATACAGGAATGCATTCCATTAAGGAACATTGCTCTGCAAAAAATGTATATATTAGGCAAAATTGCTTACAGGTGTGTATATTAGGATAAATTTGCAGTAAAAGACTGATGAACTTTCACAGGCTTAAAAGAAAGAGCTGTACTTAAGACTGGGAAAATGAGAAACTGAAAGAAATGTACAAGTCTACCCATCCCTAAGTAACTGAGGTGCTGAAGAGGGAGCACTCCACATGCTTCAAGGATCCATGAAGGACCCACTTGTGGCATTATAACAGTCAGGGTTTTGCCATGTGCAGCAGCCAACTACATGGCAAGGGTTCATTGAACGTGATGGTATCACACCACTCATCTGCTTCAACAAGATGTTACCAGGGGGTGCAGGGAAGAAAAGCAGATTGGTGACAGCAGACTGGTCACTTATTAACTAGTTTTGTCCTTAATTAGAACATCAGAACCTTCCTCCTGACCCAGACCAAAGTTCTATCAAGTCTAGCATCCTGTTTCTCCATGCAACGAATCAGATGCCTCTGGGAAGCGTGCAAGCAGGACATGAAGGCAATAGCCCACTATCCAGTGGCCTACTGCCTCTGAAACTGGAGGCTCCAATCAGTTATTGTGGCTTCATTACCATGGATACCATGAGTCAGCTATTTAGCACAATCCATATCTAAATATATCTATGCAGCTACATAAAAGGTAAAGGGACCCCTGACCATTAGGTCCAGTCGTGACCGACTCTGGGGTTGCATCACTCATCTCGCTTTATTGGCCAAGGGAGCCAGCGTACAGCTTCTGGGTCATGTGGCCAGCATGACTAAGCCGCTTCTGGCGAACCAAAGCAGTGCACGGAAACGCCGTTTACCTTCCCGCTGGTGGTACCTATTTATCTACTTGCACTTTGACGTGGTTTTGAACTGCTAGGTTGGCAGGAGCAGGGACCGAGCAACGGGAGCTCACCCCGTCGCGGGGATTCGAACCACCAACCTTCTGATCGGCAAGTCCTAGGCTCTGTGGTTTAACCCACAGCGCCACCTGTGTCCCTATGCAGCTACATAGAAGCTTACAATCTAAGTTTCGATAGCGGGAAAGAGAACTGAAAGAGGGGTCGGGAGAGACAGAAGAAAGAACAGAATCATAAAACTTGAAGGGACCTTGTAGGTCATATAGTGCAAGCCCTCTGCTTAATGCAGGATTTGCAGTGGAGAAGGCAGCTTCGGCATCCCCAGTGAATGGCCCTGCAACCTATGCTCTACCTCCAGTGGTAAAGCTCATACTCACATTGGGCATTTAAGAACATATTTAAAGCACATGGCTTCTCCCAACAAATTCTAGGAACCAGGGCCAGTGCATCAAATTTTGCCACTTGAGGCGAAATGGGAAGTGCTGCTCCACCCTACTGCTGCTGCTGCTGCTGCTGCTGCTGCTGCTGCTGCTGCTGCTGCTGCCACACCACCCAGCTCACCCTGCAGCCACCATTGCTGGAGACAGCAAGGTGCACCCAAGGGGACACCAGCATGAGGGCTTCCGCCACCTGATGCTGCTGCTGCTTCACTCCACCTCATGGGTGGGCCAGGACAGCTGGGAACTGTAGCTTACCCCTCACAGAGCTACAATTGCCAGCACCCTTAAATTAAATACATGTCCCAGGATTCTATAAGGGAGACATATTATTTACATTGTGCTTTTCAATATGGATGTAACCAGAGAAAGGAGGGAATGGCCAACAAGGAGCATTCACACATGCTGAACTTTTGCTATGGTTGGGAGTGGAGGCTGCCATTTATACTTGGATTATTCTGCTTGTGCGCTGTCTTTCTCTTTTAAATGCATGCATGCACGCACACATGCGCGAGCACGCACACAAACACACACACACAGAGGATCTGTGCAAAGCTGTTAAGAATTACACTGCTGATGGGGGAAACAGTAATCCCTGCTTGCTTTGATGTTCAGGGAGGGGGAGCAGAGAGACAAAGCAAAGAGAGACAGAGCACAGATGATGTTCATGTTACTAAGACTTTATTACACTTAATAAAACACACTACAGCGCGTTCACTAGTATACTATGAAGTCTTCATAAATCACATTGCCTGCTCGACATGTGTCAAAATAAAGTCACATAATACAAAACAGGAGAAAATATTCCCAGTCCTGTGTATTTGTTCACTTGTGTCATTGGCTTATGGTAGATGACTTGTCTGATCATTACTGCAAGCCAGAAAGATTCCTGGTTGCTAAATATACCTGTTTATATTCATTAGTGGTGTGGAATCTGTAATCCTGCAGATGTTGCTGAACCCCAGTTCCCATCATTTCCAGACAGCATGGCCAATAGTCAGGGGTGGTGGGAGTTGAAGTCCAGCAATATCTGGAGAGCAACAGATTATATACTACTACTGTTATTATTATTATTATTATTATTATTATTATTATTCACACATTGGAAGCAGATGGGAAGGGGAGGGGGAATCCATAGGGTATAGTCAAGGGGTGGAAGGCTGTGTGCTACAGAGACTCGGAAGGCACTGCCTGTCAGCTGGTAAAGGGCAGGTGAATCAGTATCAAAAGCAAGGATGAGCATGAGGTAGGGCCAGGGCCAGCTCAAGACATTTTGCTGCCTGAGGCAAAGGATAAGACAGCACCCTCTCCCAAGGGACACACAGAAGCTGATTGGACTGGCAATGGAATCTTACTCCAATACTGGTGAAAGGCCAGGGTCTTCCACTGCGCTGGAGGGCAGCAGGCTAGTGTATAGGGTACAGCGCACGGCACATGGCCCTCACAACTCTATTCCTTCCCTGAACCTCACCATCTGCCACCTGAGGCAGCTGTCTCACTCTGCCTCATTGTAGAACTGGCCCTGGGTAGGAGTATTGGGCAACACTCTGTGCTCAAAGTTTATAGGGGGCAGAGGGGAAGCTGGGGCCTCTTACTTTCTGTGGTGATTCCCCTCCTAGATACGGTTTTAAAAGGCTACTAGGGGTATGATTTGGCTGCAATTTGGAGTAGTCAGAGGGTGGGGTTTGTGTGTATCATTAAGCCCCCTCCTCTCCCCAATAATCTGAGCACTCTAAAGGGATAGGTGGGGGCTTCTGCTGTTCACACAAAGGGATGCAGAGAGGTAAGAAGGTCTGACCTTCCCATATTGATTCAGAGCAACCAATTGAATCTTTGGCTCATATCAATGTGTTGCACTCTCTTGCCAGTGCATCTCTGCAATGCATTGAGCCAAAATCCAGCACATCCTCAGCAAGCCCTGTTTTTCTGGAGGTTTTAAAATACCCCTTTGAAAAGGACACATTTCCCTTCTCTCCAGCCCCCCCCCCCAACAAACATTTGCTGTATTTCTGCCCCTCCCCAAAAAGTATTTCACTGAGGTTCCAGCGCCATGGCATGCTTTATGGGAGCCCTGCAAAGAGAACTCCCGTCAGCTGCTTAGCCCAACAGCATAAATTTGATCTCGCAATTAGTATTCAGCTCAGCATCCTGGATAGAAACCAATGTTGCAGCCAAGAGGTGGTTTAAAACACATAAATCATAGATCAATGACAGAACTCTAAGCACTGGATAGATTACAAAAGTAAGCTTTAGTTAAAAATAGATTAACCATTTCCCTGCAGGAATTCCTTCTGCCAAAAAAAGAAAAGAGGGGAAAAAAGAAACCCTATATATTAAACAAATAAAATTGCATGTTATCCAAGGATTTCCCCCCATACTAATATATGCATATAGTAGATTAATTGCCTTTTTCCTTGACATTTAACATTCTGGTTAAAGAAATGTTGTATCATGCTATTTGAGTGGAAAATAATATACAGCACAGAAAGCAAAAGAGAGAGAGAGAAAGAAAGAAATAACTAAAAATATAGCATGAGCCAACAATAGCAGCAGCTTTGGAACAATTGCTGCAGAAAACCAGGCTATTTCTGATGCATTTGGTTTTGGTTTGAATTGTTCAAATAGGCTCCTGAGGTCAACAAAGGCTGAGGCACAGCTACAATTGAGCTCGTCCAAATTTGTATTTTTCTTTTAAGTCAAGTTGGAAGAAGAGGTAGTAAATCTATTTCAGGAGACATAAGGAACTTTATTATACCAGTTCAGACTATTGGTCCTTCTAGCTCAGAATTATCTACATGTCTGGCAGAAGCTCTTTGGAGTTTTAGATGAACCTTTTCCTACCTCATCTAGAGCCAATGCTAGGAACTGAACCTGACACCTTCTGCTTGCAAACTGTGCACGGTCACTCAGCTGTGGTCCTTTCCCTGATGTAGGGTGAACATATGAAGCTGCCTTATACTGAGTCAGATTGTTCTTCCATCTAGTTCAGTGTTGCCTACACCGACTAGCGGTGACTCTCAATGTTTTCAGATGGGCGCCCTTCCCAGAGCTACCTGGAGGTACTGAAGACTGAACTCGAGATGTTCAGCAAACAGAATATGCACTCCACCACTGACCTACCACTTAAAGCGGTAGATGCACTTACATGACAGAATGCACTTTCATCCAAATAAATGCCTTGTGCGTAGAAAACTGGCATGGCCCGAAGAAATGTTGTCTCCTAGCTTTCTCCCAGAGTTGATAGCAATTTTGGGGGTGGGTGGGAGAAAGAGTGTGTGGATTGGGGGAGAGGTGGTGATAAAAAGAGTGTGTGGATTGGGCGGGTAGGTGGGGGAAAGAGTGTGGGGATCAGGTGTGGGGTGAGAGAAAGGATGCATGGATCGGGAGGATAGGTGGTGGTAAAAAGAGCACACAGATCAGGGAGGGGGTGGGATAAAGAGCATGCGTTGTGAGGGGGTGGGGGCAGAAAGACTGCATGGATGTCCCACTTTCCTGTCCCAAAAAGTTGGGCAGTATGGTATTCTAGACAGCCTCACATTGTAAGACCTATCAGAGGTATGAAGGCCTAGCACTAGAACGGTCAGTGTATAAGCAAGAATACGCACTACTCAGCCATCTCTTATTTTCAGGTAACAAAGAGCAAGAGACCAACCCCACCCGACCCGACCCCTCAATTATTTTGAACTAATGCAGATTATGAAGGAAACTGAGTTGTTTGTCCTTCCCCCACAAGACTGATTTGTCTGCAATTTGGCAGGCTTCCTCCATACCCTCCAACATTTCTCTGATGAAAATAGGGATGACCTAAGGAAAAGTGGGACATTCTGGGATTAAATCAGAAACTGGGGCAGCTTCTGTAAATTCAGGACTGTCCCAGGAAAATAAAGACACTTGGAGGGTCTGTTACTCTGTGCCTGTAAATTTCATTGACCAAAAGCAGAGGTGGAGTATTGCCATGTTTAGATTATCCATTATAGCTACTGGGAAACCTGGAGCTTCACAGAATGTATTGGAGACCAAATTATGGACCAAAGTAGAGAAAGAGCACAGGGTGGCTAAGAAGCATCAAAATTTTAAAGATTGCACAGATGCAAATACAAAGCAATCTTGGGGCCAATGTACACCCCTAATACAAATTGGAAGATAAGTCAATTTCTCACTTATAACTAGAAATCAGCTTTTATGGCATATTCTATATCTCTTTATAAAAAAAACCCAACCTGTGAATATTTTTCATGTACTCCTTAGAACAGAACAGCCTTTTGACTAAAAGAAATGATTTAAACTCAACATTGACAGACAGACACCCTGGAATGTTTATGTTTTTCTTTTAGAATTCTAGACAACCAAAACAACATCAAATGATAAAAGGAGACAGAATTCATATATAAAAGCTTTTCACCCAAGACTTTTCTCTCTCATTAAATACGTACTGCAATATTTGATTGGTTCAAGAAGAATGATCAAATAAAAAAGGTGGGGTGGGGGGAGAGAGACCAAACTTCTCCATGTTGGATTTCCCAAATTTTGATCAAACAAGCAGGACTGAAGTTCGAAAGTTATTACCGCATGAGACTATGACTGTCTACTGTTAGTTTAACTAAATTAAAGATCATGTCGTGTAAATCCTGAAATAAAATAATCATCACCAAACACCCATGTTTACTTCAGATATTTTAACATCCTGTAAGTAATGAAAAGGTGGTTGTGGTAAGGAATGTTGTGTTGTGAAGTCAACTGAGCCCTTTTCCTAGATCTCTGGCATGGTGAAGAATGTTCTAAATTCATAAGAAGAGTGTGGAAAGTAAGGTAAAGGTAAAGGGACCCCTGACCATCAGGTCCAGTTGTGACCAACTCTGGGGTTGCGGTGCTCATCTCGCTTTATTGGCCGAGTCAATATACAGCTTCCGGGTCATGCAGCCAGCATGACTAAGCCGCTTCTGGCGAACCAGAGCAGCGCACAGAAACACCGTTTACCTTCCCGCTGGAGTGGTACCTATTTATCTACTTGCACTTTGATGTGCTATTGAACTGCTAGGTTGGCAGGAGCAGGGACCGAGCAACAGGAGCTCACTCCATGGCAGGGATTTGAACCGCTGACCTTCTGATCAGCAAGTCCTAGGCTCTGTGCTTTAACCCACAGCACCACCCATGTCCCAGAGTGGAAAGTAGATTGTTTTAAAGCAGGGGTGTGGTGCAAGGGTGGAGGGGCTCACTGTGTTTATACCCCAAAAGGTCTTGCTTCTCCCATAGCCACAACCTTGGATTCCAGCAGAAATCAGGCATGTCTCCCCCTCACAGGCTTCAGCTTGCTGCCTGCTTCTAGCTCACACACAAAACTCAGGGCTCCCCCTGGCACAGAGCCACTTCCTTTGTTATCCTAACAACCCATACTTAGAAGGCCATTAGCTTGCCGAGGACCTGGCATGGCTATTCCAACCACTGAATCCTTGCTGGATCCAGGAGTTAGAAGGGGCTCATGCAGCCTAAACACACACACACACCCAACTCACAAAAAATACCATTAAAATAGCCTTTAAAAATATGGGAGAATTTGATCCTGTATGGAGCCACTGAAGATTGGATCCATGAGAGAATCTGATCCTTCATATTGCCACTTACAAAGGAGCAGCAACTGGCACTGTGCAAGACTGGATCCTCCGGCTTAACTGCTGTTTAGTAGAAGGATCCAAACTTGCATGGCGCTGCTCTTTCATGAGTGGATCCCCTGCATGCAAGGGAAATCTCTTATGAAGCAACAGCATGCACAGATTCAGATCCTCCAGCTGTTATATTGGAGATTCTGATCCTATGTAGCGCTGCTTTGGGGAAGGAGGACAGGAAATGCGTCTCCCTACCTTCTCCCATGGGATGTGGGTGGCACTGTGGGTTAAACCACAGAGCCTAGGGCTTGCCAATCAGAAGGTCGGCGGTTCGAATCCCCATGACGGGGTGAGCTCCCGTTGCTCAGTCCCTGCTCCTGCCAACCTAGCAGTTCGAAAGCACGTCAAAGTGCAAGTAGATAAATAGGTACCGCTCCAGCGGGAAGGTAAACGGCATTTCCATGCGCTGCTCTGCTTCACCAGAAGTGGCTTAGTCATGCTGGCCACATGCTGTACGCCTGTTCCCTCGGCTAATAAAGCAAGATGAGCGCCGCAACCCCAGAGTTGGCCACGACTGGACCTAATGGTCAGGGGTCCCTTTACCTTTACCTTCTCCCACAAACATGCAGCCACCCAGAAACTTTTCACAGCTTCCCCATTCTTCTTGCTCATGCCTACCTCTCCTTCCTGCCTAATGCCCTTCCCCCGACAGCCCTGTATGTCTCTGGGTTGCTCAGCCCAACCTATAGTGATCTGGGGCTCTCTCAACCCAAGTCGAATAATGCCCAGATCCCTCTGAAAAGGTCTTATCTGGCCCTGGATTCAGGCCCTTGTCAAATCTACTATACAGCTCTACTCACTTCCATAACACTTTGAAAGATAGGAGCCCCCAGGGATGCAGCTGGAAAGGGATATGAATCCTTAAAGTTGTTATTTTGCGAATTTGGGTTCTTAACTCAGATTTAAGCCTCTTATCCAAAGTCACAAGCACAGTCCTCATAAGAACTGCTTGAACGAGTAAGAATTGTAGGAATGGATTTTCTATTCCTCCTGATCCCAAGTTTTCTTTTCTCTTTTGCACCCCACTCCCTGATTTCCTTTTTCGGCCAATGTTAAGCTTGTTCTATTGGGGAGGGGAGGGGAGGGAAATGCCAAGGACCGCTCTAAGTAAATGAAATGTGTCAGTGAAAAAATCAGGGTTAATTTTTAAAGACACGTTTCCCTCCAGCAACAATTCTCTTTAATTATTTCAATGTGAAACGCATTATAAAGCGTGTTTGTTTCCTGTTCTCAGCCCTTGGTGGCCGACATGAGATATTCAGGACACGGAGAGTGTTTCTCAGCTCTGGGTTAGTCAGGTTTACAAGGTGCTGAAAACACTCTCAGGTCTCATGAACGTAGCTTGAACTGAATCAGGCCACCACTGGTACCTCATCGTGTTGGGCAAAACATGACCTAGAAGTCCTGTGCCAAGGGGACTGTAATTTAAACCCATTCCAACTGATTTCTAACATATTTATATACAATAGCAACAGAGCTCATGCCTAAGCAAGAAATTGAGCTGATTAGCATTTTTTTTTCATGTGTTGCTATTATAGGTTATTCAGCTCTAAATGCAGAAATATCTTCTCACCTGGGACTCCAGGAGAGCGGCATTTGCTGTTTGGTATGGTGTGGCACGGCTACAGCCTGGTCCCAGGGGCTAACTCCTTCCCACACAATGGAGGGGATGTCTAGTGCCTCCCCCTCTGGCTGTGCTGGCCTGATGGGGATGATCTGGCTGAATGGGCCAATCAAGTTGCAGGGGAGGAGGCCGAACCAAGCCCGCCCCCTGTAGTATTTAAAAGGTCAGCCTTGTGTAGTTCGCACTCATTTGTTAGATTCACCACTCACCCACCTAGGCTGTAATTGGTCAGCCTGAAGGTGAGCGCGCAGGTCAACAGGACCTTGCTATGGTTATTCAGTGGCTGTATTCAGGGCCAGGGAGGATTTTTTTTCCTGCAGAAGAATTGGCCGGTCTGCAGTTTTTCACCTACCTCATAGTAACAGTTGGGTGGATAAGCCATTGGGTTGGATCCTTAGCTGGTCAGGTTAAAGGGGTCCAGGAGGGGTGTCTGTGGGGTGTCTGTGGGGGTCCACACAGGGGTGTCTGTGGGGGTCCACACAGGCGTGATGGACCACAGCACCTCTCCCAATGGTGGCCCAAGTGGGATCATAGCGCCTAGTCCATGTCAGGGGTGACTCCCCTGCTCTGAGTCAACTGCACCTTATTCATCAATCAGCAGGTGGGCTGCTTGATACCAGATACATTCCCAATGCCTTGGCCATCTGTACATCTGTAAACAATAAAAATGTGGCCTACTTCAACACAAATTTCCTGTGTTTATTTCTATGGTTTGCCCCTCACTGTACTACAGGCATCATGTACCCGTGACAGAAAACAGAGGTGCAAACTTCTATTGGAAGTCAGAGAAAATAAGGTGGGAGAAGAATGGGAAGAGAGGGCACTATATCTTAACAATTCTGTTTCTGTTGCTCAAATTTTTCTTCAGGTTCACTTTACTACAGAGTTATCAGATACTGGAGTAGCAAAGCCTGTTCTCCTTTATTTCCAGCTCTGAGTGGAACTAGGGATCAGGGCTAGAGCTCCAAATTTGATGGACACCTTGACATTGGAACTGCTTCCATGCCAGTGGATGCTCCGGTTGGCTCACCTAACCACAGTGCTCCTCTGATTGGTGCCAGGTGGTTCACATTTTAACTATCCAACCCCTGGAATAGCATCACTCTAGGGCACTTCCAACCCATGTGGGCCTTATAAGGCCTTTTGAGGGTCCACAGCAGGGTGCAGAATTGAGAAACAGGTCTCTAGGCAAATATTCCTGTTTTCCAAATGAAAAAGCCCCAAATGTTGCAACCATTTGTCATAGATGAGTTACCCCAATTATTTGATTATTTTTAATTCCATTTTCTGAACCTTTCCCAGGTCTACAATATCCTTTCCCACAGCTGTTCTAGTCACAGGCTAAAACTGAACTTCATCCCACCCACTGTGTCTTGCTATACTGCTGTCAGTCCCTTTCTCTACTGTCTATCATATTTCATATGCCAAAGGCAGGAACTCCTGTTAGTTGTGCTTAGAGAAGAACACAAATGAGGCTCAGCTACATCATGGGCTGTACCCAACATTCTTTGTCCACTAGCACAAGGGCTCTTGAGCTAATGGAGGGGTGAGTCCTAATGTTGCACAACAGGAATTCAATGTAACAGTTGTGCTAGCAGAAATGCACAGCACAACAAATTGTGCAATCTATTCCACAACAAAGTTACCACCAGTTTGATTTTATGTTCTTTTGCACAATAATGTTCCAGCAGCACTAAACTTTTCACTAGTTTGACAAGTCCACTTCTAAGTGACTTCAACTTCATTAGATACAAACCCATCTGTTTAGCCTCCCATTCTGTTCCACCACCACCACCATACAGCTTGTTTCAATCTACCAGTGGCCTAAAACACAAATAATTCTGGTTCATGGCTTCCTTTTTTTCTTTTCATATTTGGAATTTAGGCAAAGGCTAATGACTGAATTGGCTAGCAGTCCTCAAACAAAGTTTATGAGCAGGAATATGAGTAATAATATAGGGCAGTCTATGGTAATAATGCAGGGTGCGCTATCCAAGTCATTCTCTTTGAATTGGCAAATATTCACAGGAAGTCTTTTCAATCCCCTTTTCAAAATGGGGATGGTTAAATTGGGCAGCTTACATTGCTAAGAGGGTGCTATTTATAGTGCCATTATTCGGGAGGAAATCGGAAGTTCGGAATGACAGCAGAAATGACATGACATTGTCTTTCACGTTCACCTGCGGAAACATCTAGGTCATCCAAGGAATGAGTTAAAAGTCTAGAAAGGAAGCAAAAAGGTAGCTGTCTGTCATCTTGCAAAGAGATTTTTCATTTGGCGCTTAACATGTTTTTTTTTATTAACAAAAACTGAAATAAGAATATCTCCCTCCAACCCCCAAATATTCTCATGCCCTTAAAGATACTGGAAATTTCAGACAAAAGTTTTTCAACCTTTTTTTTTTCCATTAGTGGAAATTCAAAGTCCCTTGGGGGAACAAAAGTGTCTGGATTGTTGGACCAACTCTACCTGATCAGCTGTAATCAAATGGTCTGTCTTTATACCACCTACAGCAAAACTCCCTCCTTAAGCCAGCTGTAAGATTAAAAGCTTTTCAACTTGCTATCTTGGGAAATTTCTTTCAAGGAAATTACTACAAAGCCTTGTTTTAGTATGTTCCCCTACTGTGCGTCCTACTGGGTTTTTTTAATAAGGAAAGCTATCCATCCATGGAAGTGTATCCTGTTCTCCATGCTTGAGTGTCTAACAGCAGGCATATACAGTAGACTCTCTGATGTTTTCCTTCTTTAATTTTCACTCCATAATGTTCTCTGCCTGGTTTTGCTGACTGATGCAGGCACCTTCATAGTAGTTTTAATTAGGGGTGTGCACAGAATCTAGGCAGGAAAAGCTGCTTTTCTGTGTAAAAGGGGGGAGGAAAAGGGGGGGGAAAACAATTAAATATGGTTACCAGAAAACAATGTGCAATTATGAAAGGGTGGCTAAAACAATTTAAAATGTAGTCATAACAACATTCAAAAACATCTATAGCAGACTTCCCCCAACTTGCTGTCCACCAGACATTGTTGGACCACAACTCCCATCACCCTGACTATTGGCCATGTTGAATAGGAGTTGAAGCTCAATAAAATCTATACTTTGCCACACTGGAAAAGACTGGTCAATGGTAAAGACTTTGCTTTTCCCCCTTTTAAGGAAACAGGTTTTTTTTTCCCAACATAACAAGAGACATGTGGGATCAGACCAAATGTCCTTCTAACCTAGTAAAAGCCAGTCAGATGCTTCCCAGAATACAACAAACAAAACTTAAAAGACACAACTCTCTCCTGTAATTTCTCTCCAGCAATTGGTATTCGGTGGCATACTGGCCTTCAACATGGGGTTGTATATAGCCGTCATGGCAACCAACCATTCATAAAAGTATTTCATTAAGCATTTGTCTAATCCCCCTTTCAGAGCTATCAAAGCCCGTGGTCATCATCAACACATCATGTGGCAGCAAATTCCATAACTTTACTAATTGCTGTGTGGGGAAAAATATTTCCATTTGTCCTGAATCTCCCACCGACCATCTACGTTGAATAGCATTCAAGTTCTAGTGTTCCAAGAGTGAGAGGGCAAGTTTTTCCCATTCCGTTTTGAGTCCTCATTTTGTTCTAAGCCAAAAGACTTTGGCTGCACATGGTCCTTTTGGAGGGAGAGGAGGAGAACCAACAGTCCACTTGCATAAAACATGGACTAGTGATCCAACTCCATAAAGGGCAGCTTCTTATGTTTCATATGTTTAACTCTGTCAGGATGCAAAGAGAGCAAGAACCTAGGAGTGGGCAACCTCAGGCCCTCCATGCTTCTCTATACAGCCCTTGAGACTCTCATTAGTAACAACAACAACAACAACAACAACAACAACAACAACAACAACAACAACAATTTATTATTATTTATACCCTGCCCATCTGGCTGGGCTTCCCCAGCCACTCTGGGCGGCTTCCAAAAAAATATTAAAATACTGCAATACATCAAACACTAAAAGCTTCCCTAAAGAGGGCTGTCTTCAGATGTCTTCTGAAAGTCTGGTAGTTGTTGTTCTCTTTGACATCTGGTGGGAGGGTGTTCCACAGGGAGGGCGCCACTACCGAGAAGGCCCTCTGCCTGGTTCCCTGTATGCCCTTCATTCTCTTCAAGGGGAAGAGACATAGCTCAGTCTTTTTTATTTCTGCATTTTCAAAATTTTAATACATACAACTTGCAATTATATTGGCTTTCTGTTTATTTATTTTCCCCACTGACACATCCAGTGGGTTTTCCTCATTTACTACGGTTTTGGAAAGGATTGGGGAGGGGTCTTTGACAGCATCCCAGAGTCCTCATGCCACCTTCCCAAAGCTGTGTGAGGCATGCGATTTTGGGAAGAAAGAGCGAGGGCTCTGAGACACAGCTGGAGCCCTCACCCCTGCATCCCAAAGCCTGGCGCCTCAGTTACCTGGCTATGGGAAGGCAGTTTGAGGGTTCTGGTAGAGTCCCACAGCCCTTGTATCACCTTCCCAAAGCCAGGTGAGCAGGCAGCACCTTCCTTATCTCCCTCTGGGAAGGAGGTGTGAAGGCTCTGGGAAGGCACCGCCTTGCTAATTGGGGTCTGGGAAGATCGCAGGTGGGCCCTGGTAAGCTCTCATGGCCTTCCTGTGACCTTCCAAGACCCTAGCATGCAACCCTCCACTTGTGGGGGTCGGGTTCCGTGGGTTCTTGACTTTGCACATGGACCCCTGAAACTGAACCCTTGTGTAAGTAGTGGTCCCACTGTATACATGCATATATCTATATCTATCTATCATCTATCTATCTATCTATCTATCTATCATCTATCTATCTATCTATCTATCTATCTATCTATCTATCTATCATCTATCTATCTAACCAGCCTCTTGTAGCTTCAGGGAATGGTACCCTTCTGAGCATTCCTTCCCTATAGCTCTATAACTACCATCTTGGAAACAGCATCATTTAATTTTTATCAGAACATCTGATAAAGGCAAAAGAGGAGAGGGGGAGGGGGAGGGAGAGGGGGAGAGAGAGATTGAAACATCCTAAAGAGATGTTTAGGAAGCATCTTAATTATTCAAACAATTATTTTCTCTCAGTTCTTTTGCAATATTTTGTTGGAAGAAAATTTGGTCTGGTTTGCAGTTTTAAACAAAGTGACCTAATTCACATCTCTGGAACTAATACATAGATCAAAAATTAGGGGTGGGAGAGAAATTCATTTTAATGCCAACTTCATACATCCCAAACCAAGATGCAAACTGAAACACAGCTCCCCTTTGAAATTCACACTTTTCTGAATTTTGCAATGAAGTTCTCAAACAAAAAAAAAAATGTGCACCAAAAGTGTATATTAGTGAAAATAACATTTTAAGAAATACATATATTAAGAGAACGGGCATGAGAACACATACTGATTTTCATGCAGACCTTTTTTTTGCAGGGTTGTTGCTGTTTTGTTTTGTTTTGTTTTTGCAATGTGACGAACCAAGCTTAAGATTGGGAACAAGAGAAGTGGAGAGAAAGTGAAACTGATGGATTCATCCATCCCTTACAGAATGTAATATCCATTGGATTTTGCACTTCTCCAAATTTTGCAGTATAGTTCTCAGCTCAAAGAAGTATCAAAATGTGTTTGTGTTTAACCACATATTTTAGAATAAAATGCATTTTAAAATGCATACATTGGCATAAAATATGTATTTAAATGCATTTTTGAGATAAACTATGCAATTAAGGATCCTTTAAATCCATGCTTCAATGTGTATTTCACTTTTTTGTTCCTAATAGACTCAAAAGATCACGCAGCTTCTCTATGAATCTTCATTATCTATTTCATAATATTTATGTACCGCTTGAATGTAAAAAACAAACAAACAACAACCTCAAAGCAGAAATTGTAGCAATTTATTTCTCTTGGACAAACATACCTTTTGTAATTTTATATGGTTCTGTTATGGAAAATGCAATACCGTACCAAAAAAATAAAAATAAAATAAAGACTAAAAGCCAATTTCTGTACAGATGTTCTTTCTAAAATCAAATATTGCAGATTAATGTAGAAACAGGATGGAACAGAGTTATGGCTAAACGCATGCAAAATTGCCATAAACTGGAAACAGATTGATCCATCCATCCCTATTTGCAAGTAGTGTGATGCAGCCCTTGTAGCAGAAATGCAAATGTTCTTTAAAATTCATTTGCAAATAAATAAATAAATAAATAATACCACCCTGACTCAGAAACAAATACGCTTTATGGAAGCTTATTTCAAATAGTCTCCAAAACTAACACTGACATATATTTCGGCTACAAAGAAAAGGAACATTGGACAAAGAGAATTCTGCTACATAATGCTAATGGAATGAATGCCTTTAAATGGGGGTAGGTGAGAAAAAATAAATGCACATTTGATATTTGAAAAGAATTTCCACCGTAATTAAATTAAAATTGGTAGATAAAAATGAGATTTCATAATGTTCTGGTGTTATATTGCTATCAATATTGGGTTGTGTTGCATCCATGACAACAGGATGGAAGGTTGCTTATAATACTATTATGTTACATCCCACAGCTGAATGCTAATGCTGTGATGCCAAGGAAATCAAGTTTCAAATCTGGAGTCGGTGAACTTGCCATTGCCAGACTCAGAATTATAAGGAAAGAGCGAAAGCTAATAGGCACAAAATATCAAGAGTGGTTATCTTTTCAGAAGTCCACCATTGTCTGACAAACTGTGTTTTAACATAATGCAAATACAAAAAACAAAAAAAAACAAAAAAAAACAACCCATAAGAATTTAACAGGATGGTCCAAATCAAGGATTCCCCATCCACTTAAAAAAATGAAGCAAAACCCACAGCTCTAGCAGCACCAGCAAATTACGAAACTTAACTCAATTTTCTTCTGCACACAGTGAGAATTGATCATTTGGTTATCCAGAGAAAGAGCTTAAGAAAACAAATGGAGATTCTTCCGTTTTGCTCATGGATCCCCTTCCTCTTTTCCCACACTGCAATTTAGTCTGGGGAATATATAAGCCCAGGAGAACTGCCATTTCCTAGATAGATGTAATCCAAAAAGTGAGGTCCAATCCAGTCCTTTATCCACAGTAAGCCTTTACACAACATTGGGGGAAGCTGCAGCCCTCCATATGTTATTGGACCCCAATTCCCAACATTCCTGATCATTGCCATGCTAGTTGGGAGTTGTAGTCCTACAGCTTCTGAAGGGACGCCATTTCCCTATCTTTGTTTAAGAGGTGTGCATGTAATCATAATTGGATGTATGATTCATTCTCAGGAATTCCCAATATTTTTTAAGTCCATTGCATGGACTTCATTTGTGCAGAGAGGATGTTCTCTTGGTAGCAGGTTTGTTTGTTTGTTTATCGCCTTTTTTGCCAAGGCACTCGGTGTGGTTTACAATTTAACAATACATGTGCATCTTTTTAAAAAAAAAACAACAACAACACCCAACTTTGGGTTCATTTGATGTGTGGGTTCTCACCAGCTCAAGGAGAGTTTTTTTCAGGTCAGTAACATCAGCATGTGCACCGTTGGAGATTGGCTAGGTATGTGCATGTGCACATTAAAAATCCCAAGGTCAAGACAATGTGACTGTTGGATATATTTACTGTGCGTGTAGTCTTCCACACAGCCTAGCAGAGCAGTTAGCTTTGGGAGCCCAAACTGCTGAACCCACATGCAACAGTTCAATGCACTTTAAGAACTGGAGATGAATGTTGAGAGGATACTGTGGTTGATTAACCTGCTGAGCATTATGAGAGGCCTGGGTTCATGCTGAGGTCACATCCATACCATAAAGTACTTTCATAACACATTAAGAGTCACAGCTCCCCCCTAAGAATCCCAAGGACTGTAGTTTGTTAATGGTGCTGAGCAGTCCTAGTTTTCTAGAAAAGGAGGTGTCAGAACTCACTATGAACACTTCCCTTGTTCTCTTCGAATGGCAATGGTGCCCACTTTGAATGCATAGCGTTGATGTGACTTGAGAACCAGCATGGTGTGACAATTAATGTCAGGCTAGGCCTGGGAAGACCTGGTTTTGAATCTTCACTCAACCATAAAACTCACAGGATTACCTTGGACCACTCTCTCTCCCTTTGTCTTTCACAGTGTAGCCTACCTCAAAGGGGAAAGAATGAAAGAGGAGAGAATAATTTATGCAACCTTGAGTTGTGGTTCGAGGACCTGACCCCCGCGAAGTAAAATGAAGACACAGGGACACGTGATATAAGGTTAATGGGCTAGAAAAAGGCCACAACTTTATTGATTACAGCAATGAAAAGGTATTGGCTTAGGCATTGGATCGCGAAACAAGTGGGTTTATTCACCAGGGGTTCATCACCTGTTGATGCTAATCCAACTATAGGCTCACCCCGATGTCACCGAGGGTCGTGCCATGGCCTCCCGCCAAGCAGGCTTCGGACGGAATACACGACCGCCAGATTCCTTTAACGGAATACCCCTATAAATTGAAGGCATAGGCGATGGCCACACCTAGCACTTCGACACACCACAACACATTATTCCAATGCCTAACCTACCCACCAATACCACCAAAAAGTTGTGACGATTGCTACGAGGTAGGCGAAAAAACCAAAAAGCCTAATGCCAAATGGAAAAACTCCTACCAGGCCCCCTGGGCAACCGGGGCGACCAACCTAAGGTCCATAGCAAGGCCAATGCCCTAAGCCCTAACTCAAAGGGAGTGGAGGGTGGGTGACTCGCACAGGACGACGAAGAGAAATGAGGCCGGAGGAGAGGCTGGCACTGCAGCATAAAGGCTGCTGGACACGCCCCCCCCCATGGCACCTGGTTGGACGGCCGCCGGGGGGGGGAGCGTGAGTGCCAGCCAGGTGAGCTGGAGGCAGGGGGCAACGCCCCCTGCTAGGAGCGGTGTTCGGGCTCCCGTCCACAACCACTCCCCTCTCTTTCAGGGAGGAGAGTCTTTCCTTGGAGAAAATGTGGCATGTGTGTGTGTGTTTACTTGTTTATTTCATAAATTTATACAATGCCTCATTGTAAAATAAAAAATTAAAAATCCTCAAAGCAGTTTACAAAAAAATATGTATGAAAACCTTTGGTTTCATCTCCAGACCACACAGGCATGTTCAGCATTTGATCACTGCAACATCAATAACTTACATGTGTGAAGGTGGCATCACATATCAAATGCCATAGTTAGTAGGAGCATTCATCATAAAAAGTTGCCCTGGTGTTTCCTATGTTAAATGAGGTGTGTAGTGTGGAGGTTCATAGAAAGACCTTTTTGGTGGTGGCTCCACACCAGTGTATCTCCATTGAGGTGCATCTTTGTATTCTTTCCTTGCTAGACTCCTTGTGGCCAATGATTTAAGTCATTTTTTGATATTTTAAATTATGCTCATTGTACAATTCACTAACATTATTTTCAATTTTTTTATTGTGTATTACATCTATATGCTACCTTGTATTTTTTTGCAATATGGGACCATTCTTTGGTCTTTTAATAAAATAAATAAATTTTGCAAACACTTCCTTGTGTCAGTGCTGAACCTGCCACCTCATCTTCATTATTATTTCACATTTCCCAGGACTGGCATTAAAAAATGAGTTTCTGGCTCACATTAACCCCTTACTTGATGCTGCAACAGATACAGGAATAATGCCAAATATATCTCTAATATATTTGTTTCCATTCCATCCATCAGTGCATAGCGTCATTAGAAACACATCTCCCTTTTTCAAAAGAGAGAGAAAGATGTTACAAGCTGAACTGAGGCCGATGGAGAAAGATCACTCGAATTTGCTCATTGATGAACTTCCTGGGAGAAGGCAGACACTATCAATATCATTGACCTTTGTGGGTACAGATGCTGTTTCAGCATCTGGCCCTACAATTTTGAAATTAAATAGAATTGCTTTGAAGGCACAAAAATCCTGTGATGGGGAAGGAAGTTGTTTGCCTCTCACACAGTCTCTGCACTTCCCCCCTTTCCTATATGACAAGGTTGTTATTTACCGTATTTCATTTTTGTTATTTATTTCATTTATTAATCACTTCCTATGAAGCATCTCAAAGCACATCAAAAATAAAAGAACTGCATGCAGTTTAAACAATTGCATATAAAAAATTAAAACAAATCCAAAAATAAAAGGAATTTCAAATCCAGTGCAGATGCCCATTGAAATAAAAATTTTCAGGTAAAAGACTTGTTGAAAGAAGAAAGTCTTCAATAGAAACTGTAATGACAGTGAATATTGTGCCTGCCTAGAATGTAGCAGGGGAGAATTCCAAAGGGTAGGTGTCACCACTTTAGATGTCCAGTATCAATATTATTGTTGCATCTCACCCCAATCTCAAAGCAGTGCGAGATACCGGGGTTCCAGGCGCTTACCCAGACTTTGGTTTCCTGGGAATGAGGGACAGTGGAGTCTTTAGGATATATGGTTCATTTACACATCTATACAAACTTAGGCTGTGATGGAGGGGCCCCCAGGATTAACACTCCAAGAAGATGTTGCTTCTCCCAAGTCACAGCCTTGGATTCCAACAGAAATCAAGCATGGCTCTCCCTCATAGACTTCAGCCTGCCACCTGCTTCTAGCTCTCTCACACAAGTCTGGCCTTTGTCCTCACCAACGGCCAGGTAAGGGAAGGGGGCCCACCCATTTGTCCTCTGGCACAGAGACACTTCCTTTGGTTACCTTAACAACCCGTACTTAGGGGGCCATTACCTCACAAGGAACCTAGCCTGGCTATTCAAACAATTGAATCATTGCTGAATCCAAGAATTGGAAGAGGCTCGGGCATACAGCTTAATTCCACCCCCCAAACTCACATCATCATCATTAACCCATCCTTCACCCCAAGGTCCCAGTGTGGGTTACAACATTAAAACACAGTATCAAAAACAATTTAAGACAACTTGCAATCACAAAAATAGACACCTAAAGTGTCTAAATCCAGGATAAAGAGGTGTGTGATGGGTTATCTGATGAGATTATACTTGCTGGATGTGCTTTCCTGCAGAGTATGGTAATTGGTTGGGTATATACTGTAAGGATGAGGTAATCTTTCAGGTATCTTGGTCCTGAGCTGCATAGGACATGGTATTCTTGATGTTCTCACAACCAGAGCTGCACTGCTCATCCTTGACACTCCCACCTTCATTCAACTTACAATATATAATACAGTGGTACCTCAGGTTACATACGCTTCAGGTTACAAACTCTGCTAACCCAGAAATAGTGCTTCAGGTTAAGAACTTTGCTTCAGGATGAGAACAGAAATCGGGCTCCAGCGGCACGGCAGAAGCAGGAGGCCCCATTAGCTAAAGTGGTACTTCAGGTTAAGAACAGTTTCAGGTTAAGTACAGACCTCCGGAACAAATTAAGTACTTAACCTGAGGTACCACTGTAGACGTTTTTTTTATAAAGTAGTATTTCTTGGGGATATGCATGACATTCAGACACATTCGAACATGATCCCCTCATCCTGAGGTGAAGTGAGATGCCTTAGATGGAAGCACTTTGTAGTGCTTCAACAATTCAGATTTTGAAAAATAAATAAATGCAGGGATGCACGTGTTGAAAACCAAAGAAAGAATCTAACCTTATCACAGCACCCAGGTAGAATGATGGCCAAAGAGACAACAAACACCAGAATGGGGAGATAGTGAAGGAACAGCTTTGTCTTGACTGACAGATCAAGCTTGTGATCATTTTACATGGAAAGTAAATCACTCTTAGTTTTCCCAGCACTAAGGGCACTAAAAGTGCCCAGTACTTGGGGTGATCTGAGCAATTTGGCAGGTTTCCTACCCAAGGGAACCCCTCTTGTGGCCACAGTTTTCAAACCAATTGCCCAAAAAGCACATGGAACAATGAAGTGATTCCTTTTTTACTTACCCAAAATTGTAAAAGCAGTCCTTGTGCAGAAAACCACTATAGGTATCTTTCTGGACTTTAGCAGAAGTTGAGCCCTCAGAATGCCTACCAAATTTCCACCAACTTCAAGCAAACAACAGATTTTAAAAAAATAAAAAATCAGACTTTAAATGCCTAGAATAAATGCCCTTGGATCTATTTGCTTGTGATTTGGCAGGTGTTTTTCACTGGAGGGGCTGCTGCAATTATCACCCGCTTCTCTGTTAAGGTGGGAGGAATTCCAGTAATGAAGGAGAGAATTCTCCAAACTGAATCAGGGGGAAGGTGGGAGGGAAAGAGACTGACATGAGCTGAATCAGGCAACCTATCAATAACCTCAGGCTGAGGTGGGTGGTTTACCAGCATACTAAATTAGGATCCAGACCAAAATATGGATCAACCCATATTCTCTGTGGGTATCTCCCCAAATGATTATCCACCAGGTTTTGCAGGCATAAGACTCCTTCAACAGTTGTGTTTATCATAATCTTAGTCAATTTATTTTATTTTTATCCTGGTCTTGTCTTAATAGTTCAGGAAGAGCACCCATAGTTGTTTTCTTTCTCAGAGGCAGAGGTAGACTAGGCTGAGAGACAATGAATGGGCCAAGGACATCTAGTGTTATGCCAGTGTGGTGTAGTGGTTAAAAGTGGTAGACTCGTAATCTGGTGAACCGGGTTCGCGTCCCCGCTCCTCCACATGCAGCTGCTGGGTGACATTGGGCTAGTCACACATCTCTGAAGTCTCTCAGCCCCACTCACCTCACAGAGTGTTTGTTGTGGGGGAGGAAGGTAAAGGAAAATGTTAGCCACTTTGAGACTCCTTCGTGTAGTGATAAAGCGGGATATCAAATCCAAACTCTTCTTCTTCTAGTAACCTGGGGGGGGGGGGGCTAAGCAGGGATTTGAAATCAGGTCTCTCAGTTTTAAGCAGTTGTAGAAGATGTGGTGGAGCTGCACCACACACCTGACCACGATCCAGCTGGATCACTGCTGTTTACCAAGATGGATAAAGGGAGAGGTGAGGCAGGGGCGAGGTTTGTGTGATGCAAATGTACAAAAAGAAACTAACCTGCCAATATGTTTGCACCATGCTGGATACATCAATGCCTCCTCCTTCCCAGTATGTAGCAGTAAATGCAACTAGTGGGAGGTCAGGTGAGCAGTGCAGCCCTACCATGCTGTCTGCTACTAGATTTAGGACCTATGCACATGGCTAGTCAATGTGGTGCCTTCCATATATTGTTGAACTGTAACTCTCATCAGCCCCAGCCAGCATATTATACATAGGGTACTGTGGAAGGACGTGTGGATCCAGAATTGGCCTCCACAGTCACTTACAGACTCATTGTTAAAACCGTGTTTATGGAAGACAATCTTACTCAGCTACGAGTGATCGCCAAAGAAGAAGACACATAGCTACTGAAAATAGGCCACTGTTTTTTGATTTTTTTAAGAAACAGAAATGTGAGACATTCTCTTTTAAACAGGCAGTGTATCCAGTTCAGAGATTCCAAAATAATGGGTTAAAATGCAATGGCTGGTCAATGAAAGATAATCACTGAAAGAGCTTGGAGCAGCAGAATACAGCAAAGAAAACCCAGAGAATGATATGAATATAGATGATGCAGTTCTACTGCTGAACCAAAGCAGGGTTGACCTATAAGATGACTGGGTAGGAGGTCTCCTGGGAACCATCATTAGGCTGAGGAAAAGCAAGGTATGTGTAATGAATGAATAGGTGTAAAGGCATTAGAATCTAAGCATTCATACCAATGAATTTTCTCACTGAATCAACCTAAAATGTTTAGCTCAAAACAGAAACACTCTAAAAACAATAGTTATCTTTCAGCACATTGCCCTGGTACCACAACTGGATCCTCAGATTCATCTACTGAGTCTATCGGAAACCGGCTGGGTGTAGAGTCTTTGGTTGTTGCTGTTGTTCTACAGATGTGGCAATAATTTCTACATGGGTAACTATATCTTGTCAATTCCTATGCACATTAAACTGCCTGGCAGATAACCTGTTGAAGTCTGAAGTCCCAGATTGGGTTACTGCAAGTGGTAGACAAATCACCTTATTTTTTCCCCACTTTAGTTTCATACATGTATGCTTGATCTTAGCTTCTCTCCATATGGTTTTCTGTAGATTTTAAATGAATTTTTTTTTATTTAAATCATTTGCATTTTCCCCAATACAGTGGTATTTTGGTACTTGAATGGCTTGGCTCCCAAACAAATCGGCTCCCGAATGCCGCAAACCCAAAAGTAAATGTTCCAAAAGTAAAATGCGAAAGTTTTTCGGAAGTTGAACATCTGACATGGCTTCCGCTTGAGTGTAGGAAGCTTCTGCTGTCAATCGGAAGCTGTGCCTCGGTTTTTGAAAGGCTTTGGGAGTTGAACAGACTCCCAGAACTGATTAAGTTCGAGAACCAAGGTACCATTGTATACTCATTTTGCATGCACCTCCCACTAAAAAATATTTACCCCCTAAAATATATATTTTTATGCATCCATCATCTCTAAATTGTATGCATATCCCTTACAATGCACACATGTTTGAATAAAAATGGCATCACAAATTTTGAAGAAGTGCACTATCTGAATGATAATTTTATATCGATCCACGTAAAAGTCTGGGAACCATGGATTAGATGAGTTTGACTTTGAAATCCAGACTGAATGAAATTATCCTCCATCTACAAGTCATCCTATAAATTAACAAATTCCCCATCTGTTTCCTACTGGATGCACAGAAGCACAAAAGGCCCTGGAATGGTGATCCACTTCTCAGGATCTGGATTTGAAATAATTTTGCATAGATCAGTGACTTGAAAACTGATCTGTATATCAGTGTTGAATAATTAAATTCTTCAGTGAACCTTCCCAAGGATGAGTTTGGAAACTGGTGATGTGAGCTAACTTCAAATTGGGAGAGATCAGAATATGAACTCCCTCTATATGGCAAAGAACCTTGACAATCAAAATTATTTAGAACATTTGTTGACTGCTCAATCAACATAGTCCTTTGGGTGATTAACACAGAGTTCAAACAATATACAATTAAATCGTTAAACTATTATAACGATAATTAAAACACTTAAAACATTTTTTTAAAAAATCAAATTGATTTCTTACCTAAAAACCAATGCAAGCAGAATAACAGCATTTAAAGCACAACATAAGCAATATGTTTCAAATGAAAGTATGGCAGCAGTGCAATCTAGAAATTAAAATAAATACTTATATCTAGAGTAATTAGTTGTGTTTCTGATCCATTGAAATCAATGGTGAACTTAGTCATTGAATTCAATGGAACCTAAGTGCATGTAGCTTAGAATGGATACAAGTAATTGTAATTATTTGAAGGTTTATCTTACACTGTTACCCCACTTCATATTATTTGTACTGAGTTTTAAATCCTGTTTGACTGCAATTCGATGCACACCTATGTGAGAGTAAGCCCAACTGATAATAGTGGCGGTTAAGGTAAAGGGAACCCTGACCATTAGGTCCAGTCGTGACCGACTCTGGGGTTGCGGCGCTCATCTCGCTTTATTGGCCTAGGGAGCAGGCGTACAGCTTCCAGGTCATGTGGCCAGCCGTTTCTGGCAAACCAGAGCAGCACACGGATACGCCATTTACCTTCCCGCCAGAGCAGTACCTATTTATCTACTTGCACTTTGACGTGCTTTCAAACTGCTAGGTTGGCAGGAGCTGGGACCGAACAATGGGAGCTCACCCCGTCGGGGGGATTTGAGCCGCCGACCTTCTGATCTTCCAAGTAAATGTGCTGCTTGTCTGGATCCAACATCATGCGCACCCCTGGGCTCTAACTAAAGGCTATTTTCTAGAAGCAAAAGTTTATCAGAGGGTAACTGCTGAGAGAAAATTCCGTAGGGTTCATTCAAACAAGCAAAAAGGCATGCTTTATCATCTTTCAATAGGTCTCTTCCACGGCAAAATGTATGCAGGGAAATGTAAAGTTTGAAAAACCTTTAGGCCCAGATTCTGTCCCCCACCCCAGTCACACAAGCTTTCCATATGTGGGTAAATGTTGGCAATGTGCCCTCATATAAAGACTGCTATCCATGTGGGTTCTGAGACAGTACAAGCCTAGGAGAGGACTATACCATATTCCTTCCTCCAGTTTGAATCGCCTCTCAATGTGCTGCAAACACCCCTTTGCGATTATAACACTAGCCCACAGCAGCTCCCTGTTTGCCTCGCGGTAGCTAAGCTGGCATTGTGGCATCCAAAAATGCACATATAGATTACATAGGCAGGCCTCTAAAGACAGATAGGCCCACCTGCTAGAGAGTGGTATTTAAATGGCAGGACAAAGGGAAGGGAAATTGCCTAAGGGAGTGGGATTAGGATCAGGTGAAGGTTAATCAAAGGAAATGACAGTTAAATGGTACTCTGGGCTCCTGAGACTGTACGTGTGCATTTCGCTGGAAAATGTGTTGTGGGTTTCCCATAAAGAAATATATATAAACAGAAGCAAAAATAATGGATCAAAAGGAAACATAATTTTCACTGCTGCCCCGTCAAAACCTTCACGGCTGGTTTCAGAACGTCCATCAGCACAGCCCTAAATAACAAGCAGAACAAAGAAGAAAGCCATATTACAGACAGACAGACACACACACACACACACACACTGCTTTTTATATATTTAAAAAAATATATATCTGAATGAAAAGTAGTATCATGATTTGGATGTGGATTTCACACAGCTCAGTTCCCTTAGGAAGTGTGATTGGATTGCAATCTGAAATATTCACATGCCTAAAAAGGAGGGGGTACTGGTCAATACTTGGAGATGAGTGCCGCCGCCACCCCCACCCCCATTTTAGGCTTGTGGGTTAATCAGGCTGCAGTCTTCATTTGGGAGTAAGTCCCTTTGAACCCAATGGAGTTTACATATTGAGTTGGTAAAGTAAAGGGACCCCTGACTATTAGGTCCAGTCATGGCCAACTCTGGAGTTGCGACGCTCATCTCGCTTTATTGGCCGAGGGAGCCGGCATACAGCTTCCGGGTCATGTGGCCAGCATGACTAAGCCGCTTCTGGCGAACCAGAGCAGTGCACAGAAACGCCGTTTACCTTCCTGCTGGAGCGGTACCTATTTATCTACTTGCACTTTGATGTGCTTTCGAACTGCTAGGTGGGCAGGAGCAGGGACCGAGCAACGGGAGCTCACCCCATCGCGGGGATTCAAACCGCTGACCTTCTGATCGGCAAGTCCTAGGTTCTGTGGTGTAACCCACAGTGCCACCCACGTCCCTTATCTTGAGTAGGTAGTTACAGAATAATCTGGAATCAAACTCACTAACATTCTTTTTTGAAGAAGCATAAGTTACACATAGACTTTTCACAGTAAGGGGAATAATAATAAAGCATAGTAAGTTTTACCTAGTGATCATAAATAGAATGTGCAGGGAGAGGAATAAGAAAATAAGGTAATCTTCTACTAAACCTCTCCACATAGTAACCTGGGAAATTGGAGGTTCAGTGGATTTTGCATCTGAGTTGACAAAGGAAAAGAATTCATGCCACATCAAATGAAAACAGTCTATTTTTGACTTGCCTCTAAGGTCTAAGGGCTCTCCTTTGCTGTATTAGGTGTTCTAAAATCTTTCCAAGCCACTCCTCCTGAGAGCTGGGGTGGTAGGTTAGATTTCCAATGAGAAGCAACTGTGAGTCTGTCTGCAGCTAGAAGCATGAATTCTAAGAACTTATCAATAATTGAGGGATTTCTGCCCCCTTCCAAGGAGTGGAGTACCAGAGCTGGGGTTGGCATTTGAGTTGTCATCATGGATATATCAGAAACTAAAGACCAAAACTTCTGAATGACGCAGCAATTCAACCACAGATGACGTAGCATTCCAGGGGAACCACAGCCTCCCCAGCATAGACTAGAGTGGCTTTTTCAGCTTTAGTTGAGTCCAATGACATCTCAATAGCATTTTTAGAGTAACTTCTTGTATTCTTGCAGATATGGTTTTTAACAGGGCTCTGGACCACAACATTTCCCAGTCATGTTCCTCTGTCTGAATACCTGGGTTACTCTCACAAACTAATCTCAGTCCATGGGAGGAGCCAGATTCTATACAGAGTAGATATTTGTATATATTAGAAGCTAGGCCACTTTGACTGGAAATTGCATATGAACAAAAGGATTTTAAAAATGTCAAGCAACAGAGCCCTTCTCCTTTATAGAGTAGGAATATACTTGAGTTGGAGCCAATTATATGGGACATATTTTGCCCGATGGGTGGGGTATAAATAATAAAATTATTATTATGGTTATTATTATTATTATTAAAGTTTTCCAAAATGTGTCGGCCTTTGGGCAAAATATATTTAGTTGTATACATTCACCTTTTTCTCCACAATAGGAATTTGTGATGTTCATCATTAAAGCAAAAGGCTGGGTGATCCAAAACAGGAGTTAAAGGCAATGTCAAATGAGCATATGTGATTGCCATTTATGCCATATTCAGAGGGTCAACTGTAGAAACACGTCACTTATTTTGTTCACTAAAGTTTTTCAGCCTGATGTGGCTTGTGATCCACCACCACAAAGTAACCTATCATGAAATCTTAAAACTGAGGCACAGATTCAATTAAAGCAAAACAAAGCAAAACAGTGTTGCGAACCACTACTGAAATAGGAGAACATGAGGCAAAATACATCAAATGCATTATTCATTATTTGCAGTATTAGAAGTATCCACAGTATTACAAGTTATTTACACAGCTCTGGTAAAGCCTAATCTGTTTCCCTCTCTGGTACTAATGAAATATGGCATCAGATCTTGAATCATCCTATTACATGGCCTTGCAGGAACATAAAAGGTTAGGATCCCAGAGTTATTAATCCTCAATCGTTTTGACAATTGATTTTGAACACACAGAACAATGCGCTCTTTTCAACATACAATCAGAAATGCTCAAAATTAATTGATTTCTCCCATGCACACCTGGCAGCAGCCAACTTTGAAACAAAGATGTGCATTTGTGTTTAGATGTGCTGTTTTGTCAGCATTTGGGACTGGATCTTCTTGTAAAAAAAGCCATGCCAATTCTACAGAGAAGGGAAGCTTACTTGGGGTATAGGGATGGACGAGGAATTTGAAAAGCTCCCTTCCCCCATGCATACACCACGCTTGGTGAGTATTGACTTTTTCTTTTACTCTGTGCCATAATGTCTGATCAGATCTATGGACACTGGCTACAATCCAATGCAGCGTTAAGAACACTTAAGCCCTTTGAAATCAGCTGGCTTATAGACACTTAGCTCTGTGTTGCATTGTGGCCTCTGAGGCTGGAACCAGATATTATATATGCATCCAACTCTGAACATAAGAACATAAGAAGAGTCCTGCTGGATTAGGCCAAAGCCCCTTGTAGTTCAGCATCCTGTTCTCATAGTGGCCAACCAGATGCCTATGGGAAGCCCACAGGAAGGAACTGAGCACAGAAGCCCACTCCCCGCTTGTGATTCCCAGCAACTTGTCCATACCCTCCAATGTTTCTCCACTGAAAACAGGGACGTCCCATTCCATAATGGTAATTTTACTATTTATACCCAACACATCTTACTGGGTTGCCCCAGAACTTTGAGCAGCTTCTAACATATATAGAAACATAATAAAACATTAAACATTTGAAAAACTTCTCTGTACAGAATTGCCTTCAGATGGTTTGGAAGTCGGATCACTCCGTACCCTCTAACATTTCTCCAATGGAAACAGGGGCATCCTACTATGCCCTCTGACATTTCTCCAGTGAAAATAGGGACATCCTAAGGGAAAGCAGGGTCAAATCAGAAACCAGGAAGGCTTCTCTAAATCAGGGACATCCCTGATAAAATAGGGACAGCTGATCATCAAGACATACTGCCTCTGACAGTGCAAGAGAGTAGCTGCTGATAGCCTTGCCCTCCAAGGCAACTGCGTGTCTCATCAACCCCTCCCCATTTTGTATCACTCACTGCAGGGAAGAGGAGCAAGTTTCAGCCCAAGGGCCTCATTCCCATTTAGGCAACTTCTGAGAGGCTGGAGGAAAAAGTGAGCAAAGCTATGAATCTGAATGTTACCTTCATACTCTAACTTGGTTTCCACACACACACACACACACTTCTGTCCTCCATTCAGGCAAACAAGAAACACAGTCTGAATTCAAGGACACATTCCAGCCCAGCAAAAACACTCAAAGAGTGTCAAAGCAGAGCCATGCAACAGTGATGAACTTCAGGCTCTCAAATTTCAATGGCGCCCTGTGCAATGCTAACAGTGCCCCACCTCTTGGTTCCACACCATTGTTGTGGTGCCCCCTGCAGTGTGGCAGCCAGTGTGGCTGAACCAGTTGCGCGACCCTAAAACCACTTCTGTGGGGAGGGTTGTGGCCTGGGAAAATAATATGGGGTGTGGCTTGGGGATAACCTGAGGCAGAGGCGGTTTTAGGGTAGCACGACCAGTTCAGCCGCACTAGGCACTGGCACCACAGTGGGAGCTGCAACAGTGATGTAGAATGGAGTGCAAGAGGCAGGAAGTGCCAAATTTTAGAATCACACAGGGCGCCACTAACATTTGGGAGCCCAAAATCTGCCGCTATCTGAGGGACAGAGAAGGCTGGAGGGCACATTTGGCCTTTGAGCTTGAGGTGATAACTTACGATAACTTTCTCAAGTCTTGACAACTGGTTGCTGGCAAGGTAAGGAAACATTCAGCATCATGATGTCAAGATGTAGCAGTTGCTGCTGAGAGCAGAGTAGAATGGCTACTTAGGTATCACCAAAAAGAGAGGACAAATGAGGACGCTGATTTGCATAATATTCAAACATGATAGTTTCTATGCAGAGATGCAAATGTATATGGAAGCCCCAAAGCTGGAGAGTGGAAGCTGCCAAACTGCTGCAATCAGTTCTAAATTATTATTCAAACTTGTGAATGTTTGACTGTATTAGTTACATTTTACATGCATGGAATATTTCTTGGAGGTGTGGGTATGTGGAGTTTATTTGTTATATGTATTTTCAGAAACTGAAAAGTGGTTGTTTGTTAACTTTATTTTTCAGTTTATGAAAATACATATAACACTTTTTTAAGACTTAAAAATAAAACACCAGTTGTTGGGGCAGCATCTATTGCAAACCCCTCCCTGAGGGTGATTCCCTGCATAAATGGGAACCAGCTTGAACGTTAGCCTCACTTACTGCTAGGCTGAATTGTTGATTTGTTGTTCACAAATAAACATGGCTGTTGATGCCTTCCTCAATAAAGCTGCTTCGTGGTTTCAGGGTAGGCCTGTTGCAAGGTCTTCTCATACAGTGAGTACATTTATAAAAACTTTGAGGCTTCATCAAGTGGTATATTAATTAATTAACGCTATTCCCAAACTTCATGGGATACTGCACCATCTGGATAAAGTAACAATATATACCAACTCTCATTCTCCACTGGTACTGTAACATTTGAGAGTCAGTAGGTACTTCTGAATGATGAATTGATTTCCAATGAGGGTGTTTAAAAAACAACAACCAGCTGACTAATCCTGGATAAATGCAAACACTCATATTAATCTTGTTCTTTTCATTGGCAATATCTCAAAAGGCATTTGCCAAGCCATCAGCCCCTTCCAACTATAAAATAATGTTACGTTTCTGTATCAAGTAGCTATTTAAAAGTTCAAGCCCAGGCTACGCTTCTTCTTTTTTTGCAAACCTTATCAGAGTCACTTATAGATACTGTACTTATCCAAAAGACACAGCCCCCTCTAAAACAGCCTTCTTCAACCTGGTGCCCTTCAGATGTTTTAGACAACAACTCTCATCAGCCTCAACTGGCATAGCCAATTGCCAAGCCTGATGGGAGTTAAAAGGCAGCAGGTTGAGGGAAAGTATTCTAAATTTTGGTCTGCATGTCATTCTTGCTTCTCACCTGATAATAGACAACTAGTTGAAGGTCTAGCAGAGTGTTCATTAGGATAGCAATAGAAGCGATGTATTTATGTGCATTTTGCGATTTCATGCTTGTGAGTCACCACAGAAGTGGCGCCAGGCTTTGTTCTCTCTTTACAATGTCCCAGGTCTCATCCCTTGAAACTCAGACCCTGATGGGTCTGAATAGAGTGGACTGTGGCACTTCAGATAGTAACTGGTTGCATGTGTCATGTTCCTCTACAAAACTCTCCTCACATGTAGAATACTAGCACAGGAGGGAACAGACTGGGACAGAGCCTTTATCTCTGTTGTACCAGTATGGAGGGTATTCCCCCTGCTTCCCTTATCTGCTGTTCAAAGTACTTCCCCCTTCCTATGACTATGTTCCATCACAATATTTAAGATAACCAGGAACACCCTCATAAGCTTACTGTCCATACAGTAGCTCAGTTCTACAATGGCACACCAAAGACCCATAAGGCTGGGTGTCCTCAGGAAATAGCTGAAAATATTTTTGTGACTTTTGGTGGCCAAGGAGAGGGCAAGGTGGGGTTTAAATCAACATAAACCACTTTGTTACCTGACAGAAGCACTTGGGTTGGCTCAGGCTACAGGAAGTATAAAATGAAATGAAGTGCTTTGGGGACCATTTAAAGGAAATATTGTTCCTGTTATAGGATGTTTGCATTTCTCCTACTTTTTATGAAGCTATCTTAGGGGGAAATTGATGAGAAGTTCTATGAGCTAATGATTGTTCTTGTAGTGAAAATATTCTGCTTTCCATCTCTGCTTCAGAACAGCAATATTGACGCTAAAACTTTTTAAAACAAAAACAACACCAGAAAATGTAACTTTATGTTTCTCAAAAGTCCATACCTGTTCCTCTTAAGAACACTGAAATTGTTAGGTCAATGTGTATGAATCCAATTGCCTATCTTCATCTCAAAAGCCTTTAGCTCCTCCAAGAAAAAAATGAATGCCACTTACAAAATGAAATTGAGGCTTCTATTTCCCCCTCATTTGAACTACAATGCACAACCAGATAGGGTTGGGAGAGAAATTGATTACGTTGATTAAGCTCATATATTAAAATGAATGTAACAAATCTGCAATTTCTGAAACAATATAAGAGCTGAAACACAGCCATCCTTAAAAAAATTGCACATATTCATTTTTTGTGATGTTCTCCAACCAATTAATGTTTGCAAAAAATACATATACAATGGGAAAGTATGCACAAAAATGAATATATTAGTGAATATAACCTAGAAAAATGTGTTATACTAGGGGGGGATTGCTTGCAGAAATGTACATTAGTCAAACCTACATACAAAAATGTGTTTATTAGGAAAAATGTGTAGTAAAATGCTGGTGAATTTTCATGAGAATATTTTTTAAAAAAATCTAATTGCTCCAGAAATGTGGAGAACTGCATTTAAGATGGGAGAATGAGAAAATTGACAAATCCTTCTATCCCTAGCAGTGGGAGAGGGGGCCCCCTCCAAAGCATTTAGAAAAGGAAGTGTTTAAACATGTTTCCATTTTATTTCTTCCAGAGATTATAATGCATAATTTTTGCACAAAAGTCAATTACATAGCCCAGTGATTTACCAGCAAAGCTGGTCAAAAGATATTATCTTAGTGCCAGTTAATGTGTGTGACTAGTTACAAGACAAAATAAATCCTTCGGAAATTACTTTTTTAAAAAAATGTACATAAGAAAATCTCAACCAAAATGACAGCCCTAGTAAATGGTTTCCATTTACCAGAGAGAGTGACAGCTTTTTCTTCCCTAGGAAATCACTGTCCCTTTTCTGCCTTTCAGAGAAGTATTTTGAGGAGAGACCTTAGAAATAAAAGTGTGTCTGTGTGGTTATGAGTTAACAGCTTTTCTGGTTTCAGCAGTGGTGTGTGACATCAGAGCAGAACTTTGGGGCAGCTGTGCCAGCCCCCTCCCACTCAGCAAAATGAGGGCCCCTAAATGTAGCAAGCCTTTCTTACCACATTTTGAAGCAAGTAATACCTATTAAAAACCTGAATAGGGGGAGAGCAGAAGACCATTAAGTTCAGAGCTAAAATTACCTAATCGCACCACTGGGTTTCAGCCTATGCATAAACAGAAATGTCCCATAGTGTTTCATCCAGGAAAAGGGGAATGGGTGCATCACAACTCCAGTACAACCCCACCATAGCCAGTTGGATCGCTCTGCTATTTCTGTCAGACGCATTAATCAAAACGCAACATTCCATCACCTATAGGCACCAGGCAAAAGCTTTCCTCTATGACCTAAGAAGTGGGTGGGATGATTTTAATGTATTTCTTTTTCTCCTTGGTTTTAATGCATCAGGGAGGGGGAATGTTGTCTGGTTGTTTGCTTGAAAGCCACATTGAGTACATCTGGGCAAGATAAAGCGACTAACAAATTGTAATAACAATTGTGGGAGAAGCAACACCTCCAAGGGAACAAACTTGAAGCTATCCCATACTGCACTGCATTGAATTTTCTCAATATGCAAAAACCTTCTGGGCCTGTCTTAAAAATATGGACTCATCCATTTCTTGACAGCAGAGTGTGTAAGGAGGAGTGTGCACAAGACCAGAATGGATGTTTGTAAGTTTCTCCACCCAAAATGGTCTCACGTTGCACATTAAAGAGGTATACTCGGAACTACTCAAATGTCTTTAGTTTTTATGTGCCAGAGCAGTTTTCCTGGGTCTTGTCTCTGGGATGACACAGAAGGAATCATGATCAGGGATTAATATTTTAGAAGAGATTACCATTACAAAGGAAAAAGCAAAGCTATTGACACCGTGCAACCTTCCGAAAAGGACATTCTGCTGAAATCAGATTCAAGTCATTGGATACAAGCAGCTGAGAGTTCCCAAGCCAAAACAAAGAAAGAATAAAGTTTCAAATACCTTTTCCCACCCTCTTCCAAGAATGTTAAATAATTCTGGTGTATTTTGTCCTGAAGTGACTTATTGTACAATTGACAGACTAGGAATGGGAGCAATTTGACTTGAAACGTTTTAATGCTCATGCCCATCTGAGGAATTACTTCATGGAATGAAATGGCAAAGGTTACTAACATGGTTCCTTTAAAGTTGAGTTGATGCAGGGAACTAGAAAAACTTGCACTTTCTGGATAAAATCATACCCTCTGATTACAGGCTTGTCTGTCACATGGAACTTTCCCTCCACCATCCCCCCCCCCCATGGTTTCCTTTCCCTCAGCATCCCTCCCTTGTGTTTACCTTATATGGTAATCTTAGAGGAATTTAGAGATTAACCCTATATACAAGAAGCTGGCATAAAGCAAGCCAGTGTAAGTTAAGACAGTGTAAAGTTACACCAGATCCAAACTCTATTCAGCAGTGGCCCTGCTGCTGATTGAGCAGGCTTCAGACTGGCAGAGGGAAAAGAAGCCTTTGAAATATTGTTTGAGGTGCACCACCCTTTTTGCTGCCTTAACTTATACCTAGTTTACAGGTCACATGACTGAGCTGAACCAGTATAGGATCCAGCCTAGGTCTCCCTTATTTGGTTCCTCCCCCACAATGCCCCTATAGCACTCATTTTTCAGAGCTTAAACCAGTTTACGATCCATTGCACTCAGCTCAGCCAACTGACTCCCAACTGAGTCAGGATGGAGGAGATACACTGTTGCATCTCTGGCTGAGCCAAGGATAAGGGAGTTAAGCCAGCCTAGTTCAGCTGTGCCAGGGACCTCCCAATTCAGCTGGAGATATGCTGGATCCTAACCCTTTCATCCCAGTGGATTTTGCTATAGGATTGCTCCCTCAACGTAATTTTTTTAACAGACACTTGTCTACAGCATATAGATTTGGATTGCGAAATCACCACAAGGCACCTCAGAAGTCCTCATTTCGGCTCATGCTGAGTAGTTCCAAATCCTGTTCTATCTCTGACAAACTCAAAATCCCTCTGAGGTGCACCCCAATTTGGCTCAAGATTCAGGATTCATCCAGATCCCAAGCACAACCCTAGGCTATTGTTCCACACCCAGAAGATACCTCATGGAGAATATTCAACAGAATTAAAACTCCAACTGAAAACTGGCACTGTCCTAACTTATTTGATTCTTATAGTATAGAGTCAGAGCGTGTGTCCAGTACACTGTGGCCATGCAAGGACAGGGTCCATGCCAGGGAAAAGAGGTGAAGAAGATAAGGGAGAAGCACCCTGGTCACGGAAGCTGCAAGTGACTACATTTCCCAAAAAGTCAAACCAGAAGTAGACAAGCAAAAGGATACTTACTGTGTCAGCAGTATTGAGATTGTGGCCTACCCAGGAAGGACCATAGCTCAATGATAGGAGGTCTTCTTTGCATTCAGAAGGTCCCAATTTCAATCCCCAGCATTTCCATGGAGCCATGAACAGCAGCTGGCAGTCAATGTAGGCAATACTGAGCTAGATGGGCCAATAATCTGATTCAGTGTAAGGTGTCTTCCTTTGATCCTAAGAGCAAGAAAGGACCTAGTCAACAGTATGAAGGGTAAAATGAAATGGGTGCAGCTTTGAAAGCTGTTTATCAGAGATGAAGGATATTAGGAAGGACCACTCACTTGAAGGCTTTTGGCAGAACTACATATCACTTATCTAGGGATGACCAGATCCAACATTTCTGGATCATGTTTATGTAGCAGTGCTTCGTAGATAATTTCCCCATTTCACTCAGATTTTTTTTGCACATGTTTACAGGAAAATTTCCAAGAGCTATCGTGTGGATAAAGCACCAGAATTAGCTCTTAGCAAACTTAAAATGAGAACTGGGACTTTGAAGAAAATATTTATTTATACTAGTAATTATTTTCCCTCAGGGATGGTGGCAATTACTTGGACAGTCAGGCACAAGAATGAGTTTTTAAAAGGACCATTCTGTGCTAACCTCTTTGACTTCAGATTGTGTTATGCACTCCCTTGAATTCAATTAGGTGGCTCTTAACACAGAATCTGAGAGTAAAATGTCTTTAACTAGCTGTTGACAAAGAACAGTTCCTGATAAATGCAAACATCAGTGCACAAAATGCTGGTGGTGCTGACAAAGATTTTAGCAAGAATGTTTAACAATTACACTTAGAAAATTTTGCAATATAAATATGTAATCCACTGCAGGTGGTGAACCCCATAAACCTATTACAATTTGCCATGTTCACATTCTCTGGTATTCTGTAGGCCACATTATATGTCTTTTCCCCGCCCTTCTTTAATGCACCAGTGAAAAACATTACCCACATTTAAACAACCTACACACACACACACAAAATGAAAAAAATTGTAAAAAAAAAAAAATCTCCAGCAAAGATCATTTATACATCTGACAACCTTTAAACCCCTAAAGAAAAGTTGGGGGAGGAAACCTTACTGCTCCCGAAGAGCTCTTTGGTGGAGCAAGGAGAATTATGAGCAACAGGAGAAATACTGGTAATTAAGACAACAATATATCTATATCTCACAGCTGACACAGAATGGAGCTCCAAGTTAGC